>NC_051187.1:59598606-60215385 GCF_015220075.1 Falco rusticolus
TTTTAGATGTGTGCGTGCATGCACAGTGTCCAGAAATGTGTCAGTACATCCAGAGATGGTACAAGATGAGTTCATGTTGTGTTGTTGAAATCACATTTCATGGAATATGTTGCAACAGTTTTGTTCCTGTATTTTTACTTTTAAAAGTGCTCTGAATTTTCTGTACTCTTTTAGGCCAGATCCTGCTAATTTTACTGTAGAAAAAGTTCCAGTGGTTTAAGCAGTAATTTCACACAAAATGGGATAGCACATCTGTGATTTTGTTTCCCCTGAGTAGATCTGGCACATGTATTCTGCTGACAGTTCATAAAATGAATAGGAGGCTCCCAAACCCTGGTGTGTGAACTCTTTCAGAGGTCCCACCCTTGAGGTGGGGTGCTCAGGCACTCAGCACCATGTGGGTATCAGTCCTGGGGTGAATGCCAGCCCGGCAGTAGCTGCTGCCGTGGGCTGTGTGGGAGAAGGTGTGGAGGCAGGGTGGGGGTGTGCAGCGGGGTGGGGGCGAGAGGCAGATACCAGCCTAACACCGGCTCTGAGCCTGGAGACTCTTGTCATCAGGGAGGCTCTTTGTAATAATTCAGAGGTTCGCTTCACTGAAGCGTTTACACAAACTGGATAAACCTGTAGGTTTCTAGACCCTTTCTTTCTGGGACCAGATGGGTGGTGCAGGGGGTGGGCAACTCCCTGCTCCCAAACCCTCCTGCTGTCTTAGTGCAGAAAGGGCAACTAACAGCACTCCAGTACTCATCCAGGGTGCAACTGGCATTGCCAAGGTATCTAGTACAAATAAGTCTTCTCTTCAACTCTACTGTACTCATTACATTTCTTGGGGAAGCCTTTCTTTCCTTCTTCCTGTGGAGGTCTTCTGCAGCAGCGTAGCATGCTCTGAGAGGCTGGGGAGGCTCTGATTACTTGGCATAGAAATATGCTGGTTGCTCTTCCGTTACGTTTTCCACAAAGGCATATTTGCACAGGGAAGCTCTTTGGTGTTTTTCCTCATTGTGAGGAGACTGCAATGCTGCAACTGCTGCCCTTTTAACTGATGCTCTGAGGCATTTCGTTCTTCTAACTGCAGACTGTTTGGGTGACAGATATTGATGAGTGCAAGACGGGGTCCCACACCTGTGGAGAGAACGTAACCTGCACAAATACAGAAGGAAACTTCACTTGCTCATGTGCTGATGATGCTTCTGGAACTGGCATCGGTTGCAGTGAGTAAATGGAGCGAGCAATTAAAATGAAGTGGCCCTTAATGAAAAACTGTGCTCTTGTATAAACTGTTATACCTGGGAATTAAGGAAACTCTGTATAGTGACATACTAGGCAGCTTGTGGATCCATTTAGCAGTATTGCTTTAGAAGGCTGTTTTGAGGTGAGCTAAGGAGACCAGATCCGAGTTTAGTTTGGGAATATCTACGTTACAGTTCAATGCTAATTTTTACTGTCTAAATGCAATGACACTTCTATCTAATGGCCTTTACAACCAGCAGCAGAAGTAAATGCTCCTTGGAGGCAACATTTTTGGAAGTGGTTTCAGCCTGTGTCAATTTGCAAACTCCCTGTGCCTTTTTTCTCTCTGCAGAAGGCTAGCACAAGAAATGCACATAATTTAACTCCCATTTAATTCTTCAGAATAAGCTAGTCTTTCAAATTCGGTGGCTAATTTTTCAAAAGAGCTCTGCAACTCTTTAGAAAATCTGGTTACCAATGTAATGAAGGGAGCTGCTGAAGGTTCAGCGCTAGTGACTATCTGACCCTCATTTCAGTTTCTCAATGAGACAGCAGTGTTCTTTCAAAATGTGGAACTGGGTGACTCATATAATCATTTAGACTGGAAAAGACCTTTAAGATCATCAGGTTTAACCATTAACCCAGGACTGCCAAGTCCTTCATTAAACCATGCTTTTAAGTACCACATCTACACATTTTTTAAACACCTCCAGGAATTGATTCCACCACCTCCCTGGGCAGCCTGTTCCAATGCTTCACCACCCTTTCAGTGAATTTTTTTTTTCCTAATATCCAGTCTAAACCTTCCCTGATACAGCTTGAGGCTGTTTCCTCTTGTCCTGTTGCTTGATATCTGGGAGAGGAAGACCTACTCCCACCTGCCTACAGCCTCCTTTCACGGAGTTGCAGGGAGCAATAAGGTCCTCCTTGAGTCTCCTCTCCAGACTAAACAACACCAGTTCCCTCAGCTGCTCCTCATAAGACTTGTGCTCCAGACCTTTCATTCATCATCTTACTCTGTGTCAGCCCTCTTCATCAGAATGAATTTTACTCCAGATGAAATGACTGTCCGATGATGGAGGGACACTGTGATTGTTACAGATCTGTTTCTGCAGAAAATCAGAAGGAAATGATGGTTTTTTAAGTAGAACACCTATTAGGATCCCCACTCCCTTTTCAGTTACTTAAGCTTTCAGTAGTTTCAAGTGTCACTCAGGGAAATGATGATTTTAAATGATGCATGACTTGGAAGTAATGCCTTCTGGTCTCTTAGCTGTAAGTCTGATCCTATGTCTTCATGGGTGTTAAAGCACTGTTCTAATTATTTGCCTAACGAGCTCTTTCAGCAAGCTGAAATTTTCTTTGCAGAATGCAGTCACACCTGGGGTTCACTAAAATCACTCATCCCTTTCCATTCAGGCTCTTTACCATGGCAGTTCTCCTGCAAATGAAATTTTAAAAATCAAATGTTATTGAAGGTCATGTTGCAATAAAACTGGTGTGAGTCATGAAAGTGATTCCATAAATGTGTGAGAGCAATTAGGTGCATTTCTGCTAAGCCATACTGCTAGAAATTCTTTGCCATGTAGATGTTTGGTTCTGACCTATACATTTGCTGTAGCATCAAAGCAGGCAAGGAAGCACCCCTTTTCTGTAAGGGCATGTCTGCACTATAGGTCATGCTGTGCAGAGATTTTAAAGCTACCTTTAAATCTAGCTAGTTGGGCTATCTGTGTAGGTGACTGTGCAATTCAGAGCAGACTACAGAACCCTTTGAAGAACTGGGTCAAGAGAGTTCCCTCCTTCCCCAGTGATGCTGTTATCTGTACCTGAGGTAGCTTGAAACAGTAACAGTCACACGCAGATGCGATCAAGTGGATGACAGCAAAAGTAAAAATAATCCGCGTAAGAACAACAGGTGGCATGTGAAAACTTCTCGGTCTGAGATCCGAAGGCACGAAATACACTTACCCGTCACCTGTACATTATGCATGGTAGAGATTTACCATACCCTAAAGCTGCATAAGTTGCAAAAATCATTTACATGTAAGTAACTAAACAACCAGTGCAGTTTTTATTTGGCGATGTACTCTTTCATCTAAATAGATAGAACGCAGCTTACCTCTGTGGGTCTTTCATTGCAAATCTAGAATCAAGTGTATTTAGTATTTTGATATGAAGTTCTGTGTACCTAAATTTGATAAGCAACATAAGCAAATAGTTAAAATACAAGTAATTGGTTGAAATCAGAGATTTTAACCTATTTTCCTGTCTTGAAGTTCTGGTATTTTGTAAGATCACATTGCTAATGCATCCGAAAGTTTAAGATGTCCTTGTGAAATCCTGTGTTTCAGAATCTACTGTCCCCTCTACTGTTGTGAGCCATGAATACTCTACACACCCTGTGCAAGGTGGTTTTGTAGGGTGCCCTCCTTCATATGAGTCATACTGCCTCCATGGTGGAGTGTGCAACTATGTTTCTGATCTACAAGACTATGCCTGCAAGTAAGTGCAGAAATTTGCATTGTCTGCGCTGGTGAACGGTATCCTTAGGGCCCATCTGAGTGCAGACAGTGAAGTGTTTGTCCACACATTATCTGTTCATCACTCATGTTAGCGCAATTATCATTAGACTCAGCTCTTTTCTGTATGTTTCTGAAAGGGGTCACTCCATTCACCCCAACTGCAAATAATAATAGGATTGGGTTTGTTCCCTGAGCACTACGTTCTTTGCTTTGGAAATGTAAGATAAGTTGTTAAATGGCTTTATGAAAGAGGTGCTTGCTGTCTCTCCTGTACATACCGTGCTGACTTGTACCTCCCTGTTGGCCTTGCTGTTCATGTGTAGCACTCACCGGGATGGAAGAGGACACCTCTGTCTTGTCTTCTCTTATGGTGACCAGGTAGAAGTCTGGTGTCAGCATCTTCCCTTACAGTTTGAAGAGTCTTGGTCCCAACATTGTGGTCCTCCTAAAGACAGGGAGACATGAAACCTCAAAACCAAGACCTCCTTCCTCCCGTTGATATTTTTGTGAAGCCTAATTCCTCATTCCCCAAATGCAGTTACCGATAAAAGCAAACAGAATCTCATATCTCCAGAAGTCAGCCTTGGCCTGGTCTATGTGACAGCCTAGTCCCATGGGGTAATAATTTCTTCAAAACCATCAGTGCTGGAGTTTGTGTAACTTGTTTATATTTGAATCTGTGTTCTATGTTTCTTCAAATTCAAACATGAAAGTGTTTACCATGGGACAAATCCAATGCCCGCCTTCTCCTCTCGGGTCTCACCTGGTACATGAGGACCTGTGCAGGGGATGGATGCTGTTCTGTAGTGGGCAAATCTCCCTCTGTGTCTGAGTAACTCAGATGGTCCTGGTACAACCCTGGAGTGAGGAGAGCAAGCTTTGTGCTGAAGCATTCCTTTGACCCACCATTCCCCCAGATCCTTGTACTGCATGCAGGAACCTCTGTACGAGATTCAGGCCATTCCTGCAAGCACTGTCAAATCCTAGGCTTTCTAATTATTAAATAGAGTGTTCTCCCCTGCCTACAGACCTCTGTACCTACAGGAATATGAAAAGAATGTCTCTTATGTGCATACATGGAAATGAAGTGGATGCTCTGTGCCATGGATTTCTTAAGTTCAGCAAAACCCTTGGGCAAAGCCATTACAGGAGATGGACTCATGGTCATCTCTGGTATTTGTTATGAATTTTTAATGTAAATTTTAGAGGCATTGAAAACGATCTTTTTTTTCACCTCATTGAGTTTCTCCTATTGAAACTGAAGAGCCTACAACTGCAGAACTTTCAGATTGGATCGCATCTTTTTTTCTTTTATTTGTTAGGTGCTAGTGCATAATAAGAATCCAAATGTATGTATTCTTCAGTTCTGGAAGTGGAAGCCATTTGACAGATTAAGGAGCAACCATGCTTAGCCATGTTCTTGGGGGCCAGGGTTTGTTTGTGCCAATTTCTCACATTGATGAACTCTCACTAGATGGCAGCATTTATTCATGTAGGCTCTAATATATTAAATACCGAAAGGAAGTAATGGAAAAATGTTATCTAGCAAAAATCACCTAACAAACGTGATTTGTATTTTAGTTAATAAAAGCTTTTACACTAGGAAGTAGATCTTTTAGTTTGTTTGGAATTTGTTGTGATCTTACACTGAAAAATTAGCCTTTTTCTGCCTTTCAACATATATGCATTCTAATTTGTGACAGAATGAGAGTGCCAGACTTAATAGTGAATGCTGATATAACATTTTCAGGACATTAGGTAAAAGCTGCTTCAGGTCAAATCCTCCTTCTTTTGACTTAGGAAAACTAGACCAATAAGAATTGGGAGAAGGATTTGAGCCTACATTGCTGAGAGACTGTTTTGAACTGAGTAGACTTTTCATTTTTTACATTTATTATTATTTCCTTTTTTATGTCTCTTGCCTCGGACAGTAAAGCTAGGCTGAGATTCTTTGATGTATTACTTGCTTTCTAGGAATTTTGATTTGAGGGTTTCATACCCTGGTAAGATATTTCTGCGTTGGGTTTTACAGTGGTAAAAATGAACAAATAAACAAAAACTCTGTACAGAAGAAGCTTGTATTAAAACTAAGTTATGAAGATCTTTCTAATCCACACAATTTTTTTTAAACACTTTCATTCATCTTTTATATTAAACTAAGGATTCAGATTAAAATTTGATTCCCTTAATCAAATCATTCTGAAAATAAAAGTAAGTCTTATATTGCATATTTCAAAGAAAGGAAAGCTTGCTGCTGGAAACAGTTACATGGAAAATCTAACGGAAACACTAATCACACAGCAGGATTTTAGAGAAAATTATTTTTTCTATTCTTTACCTGCTGGAAGCTGGAAATTATAACATCTCTGTATAATTCTATAGCTGACTCAGTAGCTTTACAGTAAAAAAAAGTCTTTTAGTATTGAATTCTACAGGTTCTGACAGCCATTCCTTTAAGGTCATTTTGTCTTCATATCTAAATTCAACCAGATATTTCTGTAGTGGGTGCCAGTGGTAAATCAGTATGCAAGGCGGCTGAAATGATGATCTGGGTTTTTTCCGCTGCCGCCAATTACAAAGCGTGCTCCCTTCCTTTTGGCAGCTGTGTGACGGGATATGTCGGGGAGCGGTGCCAGTTCAGCGATCTGGAGTGGTGGGAGCAGCAGCATGCCGAACGGGTGAAGATACGGAATATCACCATCGCCGTGTGTGTAGCAGTGCTGGTCCTCCTGCTTCTGCTGGGGTTCCTAGCTGCCTACTGCCACAGGTAGTGCTTCCAAACATGTGCTGTGAACATATGGCACAGGGACCAAGGCGTTGCTCACTTTCAGAGAGGGCTTATAGCGAAGAATGTGAGCTGTTCCTCACCTTGTGGAAATTGCTTTATTATCCTTGCTACTCTTGCTCTTCAGTAATTGCATCTACGAACAATTCAGAAAGTTCTGGCAGTACTCACATCGGTGTTAATGAGTGATATGTGTTGGGGGGAAGAATAGATCTTCTTAGGTTTGAAGAAGAGCTATAATTTGTATTGACAAGAGAGTTCAGGAGCATGCTATTTGCTTCTTCCTTGGTTTTCCTTAAAAGTTCTAGATGTCTAAAACTGTCATGTTAGGGTTTGGCTCTTCTTTGCTAGCTATCCCATTAGTTTGCTTTTGCTTCCCTTTCAGCGTGGAATGGCACCTGAAAGCTTCCTTACCATAGAGAAAAGCAGCGTACTAACCTTCCAACAGCAAACCTCCACAGTGACCTCCAGCAACGAATGTGAAAGAAGTTTTCCTGGCAGTAGGAAGAGTAAAATCAGGGATGGGAGCCTAAGGCACATCTGTTGTAAAAATACTGCCTGGCATTTTCCATGGCTGTAATGGATTGTGCAGGTCTGGGATTCTTCTCATGGCAAAAAGAATGCCTACAGTCACTATTTAAGAACCCAGTCTGATGTGAAATTAAATGTCATCGATGTCTCTTGGACTGGAAAGTATTCAGCATTTAATAAGTTAGAGTCTTTTGGCCATGACCTTGGCAGATAACTGTTCTCACAGGCTCTTGTCTAAATGCATAGTTATATCTAAAAGCAAACAAACAAAAAGCCAGACAGCAGCAAATCAAAAGTCTCCTGCTGCATGTTGACCTGTACTCTGTGTGCAGAGGGTTTGTTTGTGGTTTAGGTTAATTTTAAAATTAGACTTTCCTAGGCATAAAAAGTTAAGCTGCAGAAGAAGTTAACCATGGAAGCTAATATTTTTCATTCTTATTTAATGGTTCCTAGCATATTTAGTCCATAAAAGTAGTGAAGCAGCCACATTTCTTATTTTCTATTAACTAATGGTAGAAGTCCAGAATTAAAGCTAAGCACAGCCTGACTTGTTCTCATGACCTGGGATTCAGAAGCTAATCAGTGGAATGATACATACAGAATAGACAAATTGTGACATTCTTGTATTTCCCATATATGTCACATAAGCTATCATGAAAAAATAGCCAGAATACGGCTGGGTTTAAGGTGTGAAGATATTCAACCTCTTCCCTTCCTCTCTCTCCTGTCATTTCTCCCTGATTTACCTTTCTTGCCAAATGCTTTTGATCAATAGAACTATTTACCTCAACAACAAGTTTTCAATTACATGCTTGATTGAATTTGTACCACAGCTATTACTGGCATAACTAGATCAAAATGAAACCACTGACCTAAAATCCCTATTTAACCGGAGTTTGGAAACCAGTATTTGGGTTGAAATTGCTATACTGCTTTTTCATGTAATCTGCTGTATTTTGAAATGTACCAGTTATGTCTGTAGTAGTCTGTTCCTTTCTCTGTAAAATGGAGATGCCTATATCCTTTTAATTAGAGCAAATTAAGATGGAGATCTACACCTGCCAATCTGAAAAATGTGTGAACTGTAGGCCAAGAATACCAAAGTATTGTGTTGGTTTGTTCAATGGCTGTAGTCTGCTGAAGAGCATTGTGTTATTAATGTTAGGTTTATGTAGTCCGACTGTATAGTATGCCAAATTTCCTATCTTCCTTGGGGAGGAAAGAAAAAACTCTTTCCCACCTACAAAAAAATCTAAAGCACAGCTTTAACACCTCGAATCCCTCCACCACAATTGGCCAAGGCTATGCAAAAATCAGCAGTAGGACTGGGATTAGGATTGAGAAATTTTTGGCCTCTTGGCCATGCTCAGTCAACTAGGTCTCACTGCCTCGTCTGCCTGTGCGGAGTCACACGCAAAGACCCCTGTGCCCACCGAGTCCATCCGGCATCTGTTACTCTGCATGCTGTAAAGTAAGATGTAGAATTTGTGACCCTTTTGAGCAGGGTGTCCCGCTGAGGACCATGCCTGCGTCTGAGTGGGGTCTGTGCAATGGGTTTGTAACTTGAATTTTGAGTAACTTCAGTTTTGTCAGCGCTATGAGCTGCAGTGCAGAATGGGCACATCCAGGTGACAAAACATGAACAGCGGCCTTGCCACAGTGTCAGGAAAAGTCAAAATGGACTAATTTACCTTATTTCTCAGCATTCTGCTCTGTGGATATACCCTCAGATCTGACACCTATTTGATTTTGTATTAGCAGTCCTAGTCTTATCCTCTAATGAAGACAATTTTTTTATATATTATTTTTTATTTTTGTAATGGTTGAATACACAGGAACATGTTATAGAGAATCTGGGGAGAAAATCCATGGTGGAGACAGGTCTGTCTTGTTTCTAGCAAAAAGCAAATTTTATTTATATCCAATTTTCATGAATGGAGCAATGTATAATTATGGTAGATGTATTTTCCCAGTTAGTATATGAATGCAATGTAAATAGAAAAGGAAAATTCCTGTTTTCTTTGGCACATGTCTATTAAATTTCATTTTAAAATAGATCAAGTAAAAGGATGTTACAACTTGAGAATTCCAGAATTTGAAGAGTGTAATATTAATTTCATTAGCTGATGTCTAGGAAGAGAAAAAACATGTATGTAAAGTCAGTAAAGATGTACTAATTCGTATCTCCAGCAGTGTCAATGAACTCTTTTTCTTATGACCGTGTTTTCTATGTGGGGGCTTATATGGGCTTTTAATACTGCCTCATTGGTGGTTGCTGTTTAACTGCAAAAATAACAGATTTTGAATTTTTGGAACTAGCCACTTAGAGCTGATTTATTTGTATTCTTTTCCAACTCCAGGTTGTACTCTTGGCTTTTTTGTCCTCTTGAGCTAATTCTGTTAGTCATGCTTTTTCCTGGAAATACCTTAGTTCCAAGCTTTTTGAGGCTTTCAGTCTGTTTATTTCATAGTAATTTTGGAAACGGTTGTTTTTCCTGAATTATTCAGGTGAATACAGAAGCAACTTTAATAACTCTAAGTATAAATGGTGTATGAAAATATGGTCAGATTTTTATTTCTCAGCTTCACCCACAAACACTGTTTCTAGTGTTGGCTGAAACCTAAATCTTGGTAAGAGGAATGAATGTATTATAAATAGAATAACATAAGGAAATGGAAGGGGGTAGTTAAAATTATGAGGCCTATTGGTTTTTTTCTAATGAATTACCCTTCACAGATGACACATTAGAACAAACATTTGTTCACTCCTTACTGAATTTTTCGGACAAGCTGTTTTAACCACAGTGCAGTAATTGACAGCAATGCGCCCTTTCAAACCAATGAAAGAAAACAAAATATACGTCCCTTATCTAAATGCCTATAGAATAATGTGTGAAAGGAAGTAGCATCTGTTCCTCCCAAAGAAAACTAATTTGTTTAATCTTTTGTTCTGTTGCAGAAGTCAGAACTTGTATAAGAAGAATCTCTATGCAGAAGCGATAAGGGATGACAGCAGCCACACTGACGAGAACGTGACACCTACTAGCAACAAATCTCAGGTAACTATATTGACGTGGAGTGGGGAGAGAAACAGGAAGGATCAAAGTGTGTTAGGGATCCACTTGAGATTATCCATCAAATAATTCACATCTTAAACATATTAAATAACTGCTAGAGTCATCAAGTGCTTTGCTGTGAACCCTAGTTCATCTTACCTCATTGTTATCCCTCAAAGTTCACAGCTGCCGGGCTGTATTGCAACCATTAGCCTGTGTTATTGTTAGCTTTGAACACAACAGTTGGGGAACTGTGTTCTAAATTAAGGAAATGGCAATGTGATGACATGGCATATCACAGAGTTATTTTCACAGGAAAGTATGCCCTCCATAAGAAAGGCTTCTTGGAAGCCAAGTATTCTGTGTGCTACATGAGATGTTGAACTTTATTTTGGGGTTTGATGAAATTAAATGTCTTTGTATTAGAGGCTGCTGCCCTGTAAAGAAAAACAAGGATGTTATCGAGAATTTGGGAGGGAATATGTAATACCAGTTCTACACTGGTGTAGGTAGAAATGCCATCATGATCTGGTTGTACTAGCCTGTTTCTGTTGTCATTTTTAGACTTGTATCAGAGAATTGGACTCCATAGGATCTGATCTAAAGACCTGATTCTCACTGGCATTAAAATGACATTACACTGTTGGGTGATTGCAATTGAAACTTGAAGTTAGCAAAAGTGACATAAATGGCATCTGTGGATACTTTTGTGCACAGTCCGAGACTCCTTTCTCAGAATGGCATGACTAAGCCTGAGAGCTAAGCAGCACACGCTTCAAAACAAGCACAGTTATGCCAGTGGAAAAGACTACTGGAAGAGTTTGTACTTGTATGGCATTGGTGATAAACTCTAGCAAAGCACCTACCTTTATACTACACATGTAACTACACATGTACTTCTCTGGTGCAGGTATTACTGCAAAATTTTCAAGCCTTTTGCACCCAACTGTAGCTGGAAAGGTGCAAGAACTGTCTGCATAGTATTCAGGGTCACAACAGCATTTGACTTTAAGTGGCCTGAAGTTTGACTTTGCTCCAGATCTTTGAGTCCAGAAAGAGATGAGTTTGTTCTACTTGAGAATCTCTTTGAGGGATCGAATATCATGGAATATTTATAGTGCAAATCCAAGGATTTTTAATCAGCCTGAAGAAGGCCTCACAAATGGTTTAGATTGAGTATCTGGCAGGATTTGTGAGTGGGTAGCCACTGAAATGTGCTATCAAACATATGTTGGGAGTACCGAATTCGCTTAACCCTGGTTACGACATACTGTTCCTTAGCTGGTCAACTGCATACTCTTGTGGACCTTTTATTACCAGCACTTTGTTCCTCCAGCTACTGGACAGCAAATGTGCTGAATCACGGCAATGCCATCATTTGTTCACAGCAGACACAAAACCCACAGCTTGCAAAATATCTGAGGCTGGGAAAATCAGAAACATTTGTTGAGACTGAGAACAGCTCGTTGCCTGGGAGCAGTGCTCTAGCAGGCCTGCAGCTCATCGGCTCTGTCCCCACCTGCTGTTGTCCCCACAGTTAATGCTAGTGGTCAATGACATTTTTGCTGAATATAGGAGTAATTAGGCAGCTAAGCAATGGACTGAATCAACAAAAATAAATCCAACCTACTCATCTATTACACATTCATGTTAAATTTCGCCGTGCATTCTTGCACTGGGAGACATCAAAAAAGTTGAAGTAATTTATTGCAAATGGCTTGTTGCATGCTGGAAGAGGAAGTCACTGACCCTTTGCTAATTATGGCTGCTTACACAGCATACACACATAATTACTGTTAATGGATTCCTGTGGTTTCATGCATGTGATAATCTCTGTGCTGATGTAGCCATTGAAGGTTAAATTCAGTGGGGCTTCATGCATGCCTGCATTCAGGTGTAGAATTGCCAAAAAGCAGGAGGAAGATGTCCATCTCTACTGTTCACTTAAAGTGGGTCATTGAGGAGCTTTATGTAAAAAAAGAGACTATACTACAATGGAGACAGAAAGCTCTATAGCTCCTCAACTCTTAAGATACTGACATAGGTTTTTGGGGGCCACTGATTACACAATATTAATAATACTAATGAAGGACTTTGTATGGAGACTGGATGATGTGTATGCATTAAATGTAAAGAGCTCATGAAACTCACACCTTTTGTAGCCCGCAGTGCTACTGCTTATTTATAAGGCTGGGAAGAGGGAGTGCAAAGACTTTCCTTTTCTTGCCAACCTAGGTAATGTAGAAGACAATTAGTTTTTATGCTATCACATGTATCAATGCTAGATATCATGATACTGCAAGTGTATCTATAAATTGTCCAAATGTCATTCATTTTCCCTTCTGTTCTACCAGGTGAGGCTATGTTTAGCTGAGGACATGCCTGGGTATTTTTTCACATTCTTATTAAGAGGTCTATAAGCCAGGCTAGATTTGTTCTAGGGATATGTAAGCCTTGGTAAACTTCTGCACATGCCTGGATTTTGATGCTGTTCTGAGACTTTTCATCCAGCAAGCGTTCTGCTTTGTGCAGGCAAAGATATTTTGCAGAACTGTGTGTAGCTGAATCTCCTCCTGGGGGGTCTGTCACATGTGGGTTAGCAGCTGTAAGTCTGCAGATTTTATGTAAATTAACTGATGCCTAAATAGTTACACCTGCTACATCTGTGATCTATCCACATAAATCCACCAATTATCCACCTGGACCAATGAATCTGTCAGGCCTTCTGTTGGAATATCTTATTTACAGACTTCTTCCTTTCTTCCCTGTCTCTACTCTTTAAACATTCGCCCCTTGACTGAATTTCCCTCTGCACCATTTCAACACTGTTTCATATACCCCTGGTTTTTCTTTTGTCCCCTGGTCTCTTCAGCACGTTCCCCCAGAGGGTCCCATCTTCTGCTTCCAAGGTGTCACTTCCACTGTCATCATGGAACTGCACCCCTTGAGTGGTGCTAAGAGCCAGAAAATGGAGGCTTGCTTCCTTCCCTGTGTCTGATAGGGTTTCCTGCTGTCTGTTTGTGGGTCTTTTCAACATTTTAAAAGTGGCCCTCATTATTATGGAGGGGGTTGATTTTCATGAACTTTTGTTCTTGCATCTGGAAAGGGCTGATCTGCAAGGCAGGAGAACGGGCAGTTTTTTACTAGACTGGGACTGCACACTTTTCAAAGAAAGGTGGGGCTGTCATCAGCTCAAATGTTTAATTACCTGCAGGGGAAGGGTCATCCCAGAAGCCAGGATGACCTTTTCCCCCCTGCTGTGGTTGGACTGCGGCCTTTCTAGTTTGCCTCTTGGGTTTCAGAAAATCAGTTCATTTTTATATTAATTTGGGCTCTGTATGTTTTGTGCATATTGTATGTATTTGCAGTTTGTGGTTGTTAAGGAGTGTAACAGTTCTCTGGAGACTAAAGTGGTTGATCTAATTGAGTGTGAGACAGCAGATCCTCATCCTGCCTGTCCTTCAGAATACGGTGAGTAGGATTTCCTTCCTTATTAGATCTCTCCTCACCATGGTACCAGCAGGAGCAGTGGCTGATAAAGGAGACAGGGAAATCAAAATTGTATTTCTGGCCTGTTTAAAGCTGCTGTGCACAACAGAAGCCATGCTTGTATTGCTGTGAAGAGACGGTTCAGTCCTTCGCTTTGCAGATTGTTCATAAGAAATTGCACTACAACGGTGCTTTTACACTCAGAAGCCAGATGCTTCTTGTGATAGTAATAATATTGCATTTACGTAGAACTTCACAGGTTTGTTTCATAGCAAATGAAGTTATGCCCATCATACTGATGGGGAATGTATATCCATGGAACGATACACTTTAACAGTCCTCATCCATTCAGGCAGGATTACTGAAATGGTGTAAGGAGGCCAGGTCTTCCCAGTGTATTGGGCCCGGCTGAGCCCCACAGCAGCCCTCCCAGCACTGTGCTGGTGTTGGTAGCTGGAAATGTGGTGATAACACACCAGTGCTCTGGCCACTGCTGAGCAGCGCTGCAGCATCAAGGCTGGCTCTCCAACATGCCCCTCGCCTCTCCAGTAGGGTGGGGGTGGGCAAGATCTTGGGAGGGGACACAGCCAGGACAGCTGACCCAAACTGACCAAAGGGACATTCCATACCGTATGATGCCTGCTCAGATGTAAAAGCTAAGGGAAAGGAAGAGGAAGGGGGGGGGGCATTTATTATTTATGGTGCTTGTCTTCTGGAGCAACTGCTACACATACCAAAGCCCTGCTTCCTGGGAAGTGGCTGAACATTGCCTGCTGATGGGAAGTTGAGAAAAACATCTTTTGTTTTCCTTTGCTTCCACATGGGCGGCTTTTGCTATTGTGTCATTAAACTGCCTTTATCTTGACCCACAAGTGGTTTTTTTTTCCATCTTGGTCCCCACCCCATCCTGCACTGCCATTTTGCTGAAGAGAGGAGTGTTATAGCGGCTTGGTGGGCATCTAGCATCCAGCCAAGGTCAACCCGCTGCACCCAGAAAACTTTTGCCTTGTGGCAGCAACTGCAGTTCTGCTTTTTGTGTTAAACAAGGTGTATGACTGCTTGGGGCATGTTTGGTGCTTAAACAAAGGTGAGATGAGTGAAGGAGATGTGCTTCTCATTCCTGGTGCAAGGGCAGCAGGCAGCACAGAAGCACACAACAGGCTTCCATGGCCCCCAGGTTACCAGCTGGACCCCTCCAAGTTTGAAGAAATGCTGCCTTATAGATGGCAACTGAACCTCCTAATTGCTCAGACAGTGAGAACTGATGGAGAAAGACTGGTATCCTTAACCATTTGTCTTATTTATCATATATAGCTCCTAACTACAGAAGTTACTAGAGGACCCAGTTTGCATCAGTCATTTAGAAATATGCAAAGAGAAATAATTTGAGGATACTTGAATGGGCAGGCATCTTGCAAGATTTTCAAAATTGCCCATCCTTTCCTTAGATGCATGTTGGGAAGTCACTTTATTCATCAGTAGAAAATATGCCTCACATTTACTTGGTTGGACTAATTTTGTGAGCATGTGTACAACTGTATTGTCCAGCAAAGGAAGCCTGATGTTTCCCATTAGGAGGCTCTGTTTTCATTTATAGTTTTAACAGATGTAGCTATTGGAACAGAAGTTTCCCATGACAGGTGTCTGGGGTTTTTGTAGTTTAAAATCTTAGCAAAAGTAGTTCAACCATTTTAGACAAGATTGGTAAATAATCTTGTACCATGCCAGTGAATAATTCTAAGATCTTTTTACTGTGGAGCAGAGGCTTTAATTTTGCCAGGCCTTTAATTTTGCCCAGTCTTCCTGTCACGGGCATGCTTTTTCTTGTTCATATGTATTAAAACAGAAAACCATTAAATTTTTCTAGGACAAGTAATTACTTAAAATCTAAAGGAAGTTCTTGACTTTGCCTGCTTCTCTAGTTCTTTTGACGGGAACTGTTTTTGTAATCTTCCAAACTCGATTCTGTGCTCTCCTATAGCTGTCATTAGCTTTCATTCAGCTTAGTTGCTGTGAAGCTTCTCAAATGGCTATCAGTAATACATATCTGTTTTCTCCAGTGGAAGAACAGCCTATAACATACGACAAAGCAGCAGAGACTTTGGCAGAAGAGGAGAAAGAACAAGGCTGTCAACAACAGGTTCCTGTTGGTGAGAAATCGCATCAGCCCATGGGAGCAGCGAAGGGCCCTCCCCAGGCTCCCTGGAGCATCTGCCCCAAGCCCCTGCTGGAAAGGGAGCCCTGCGAGCTTGCCCCAGCCAGCCTGCTGATGCAGCCAGACTAGAAGCAGCCTGGGTTTGAGTGGGAAAAGGAGGAAGGAGGAAGTCAGTAGAGAATGGGAACTCATGAAACACTGAAGCAACCCTCATTTTTCCATTAAAATCTTCTTTAGAAACCCCCCCCCACAAATCAAAACAGAACAGAGAAGTCCTTCTCTGTCACCTCTGCTTGGAGGAATTACTGTGAGCAATCTATTAGTACTCTATAAGTATCACTTTAAGGGTCACTGCTGCTAACTTCATTAATTGCCTGCTAAAAGGACACCGAGGGGAAAACAGACGAGTGGGTGACTTGTCAGAGAGAGTTATTTTCTAATGGAGTTTGTTGCTAGTGGTCTTTACACATACACCGAGTCTAGGAACTGCCTGGAAAATGCTCCACAAGGACAACTTCAGAGAAACTGGAATGGAAGATGATGCAGGAAAGTTAGTTAAAAATTAATCTTTTTATTAAAATATTTTCATGGACATTTCAAGCCTCTCCCTGGCACTCCTGTCAGGCCAGTGTAACTTCTTAGACTCCACTAGAATTATTCTTGTATCTGCTTCTGTCAGTAAGCACTGAATGAGCTCTTGCATTTCTCAGGTTTGGTGGACTGGAGGGTTGTTTGTGAGCATATGGCATTAATAATGGTCACATCTATGAAGTGAGAGTAACATTTGAGAGGAAAGGTGATGCTTCCATTAAATTTTCCAGTCTACGCTGGTCCTTCAGAGCATTACAGAATTGTTTCTGGACTGAGGTAGTGGGGCTGAGTCTGCTTTCAGTCCTGTGGGGAAGCATGTGCTGGAGCTGTCCTTGCCCCACACAAGTGTGTCTGGCAGCAAACCCTGGTTTGTTATACGTTATATAGAACTTAATGTGGGAAAAGAAGTCCAGCCAGTTGCTGCTCCAAAAGAACAGAGGAGTGGGACAATGAAACAAAAAAACTCCTCAGTTTTGACTGACTTCCACATAACTGATTTGTGCTGCTTGATAAAATCCATGGGAACAATTGGAAAACAACACCGGTTTTCCTCACGTCTGGCTTTCTAACAGCTACAGTTCCCTTCCAGTTATTTACTAAGAACTAACTCACTTATTTATCTCTGGTATATACAGCATGGTAGCTTACTTGTTTATCATATCAAGTGATTCTCACCAGTGGTCTTGACTTCCTAAGGTCATTTTCACAACTTCCAGAAGGTATCTGGAAATCAGCTACATTAGTAATAATTTTTCCTTGCAGGGGATCTCTCAGTCCTGTGTCATTGAAGCCTGCTACTGTAACTGTCAGGCACCTTCTTTAAATATCACTACAGTGTCCACCACTAGTGATCCTTGTAATTCATTAGCTGGATTATAGTGGCAAAAGTTGTTTGTTTACCATCCTGCTTTTTGGTTTTTAGTAAGTTATAGGATGTTGCAATTTGCTTACAGGCTCTGTAGGCCAATGATGGGAAAAGAGTATTGAAAGGCTCTTACCCCTTTTCCAAAACAATTACACACTTGAGTAACTTTTTGGAGTCAGTTCTGATTTATGTTGATGTAAACAGTAAGAACATTGAGCCCAAGATGTCTGAATTACAAAAATTGTAATGCTTTGTTGTGTAGAGAGTTGTCACTCATTTGTTTATCTTCTAAAGTGATTTTTGCTGGTAGTTTTGAATTGTGGAGTCTGTTTTCTAATCACATCAGTTCTGAATTGAGAATAAACTTGTACAATGGGCATTTCCAGAGATTAGTTAAAACTAGTAGCAATGAAGACACATTCTCTTGTGTGAATGATAGCATGGGTACTTCCATGGAAAGAATAATAGCTGAGGAGAGTTGGCACACTAAACCGTATTCAGGCGAGGGCAACCACTGGCTTGAACCAACTGTATTTGGTAGATTTTACTTTAAGTTCAGTATAGTTTAATTTCATTAACATTATTAAAAGCATTTAGTTTGGATTCCTTGGTCTTTCACAGTTCATTACTGATCTGATGTATTTTGATGGGAAGAAAGTCCAGGTAAAAAGGCCCTGATTCAATAAAGCATTTTATTTCCATGAGAGCTAGACGGTAAAATGACTTTGATCCCTGCACTTTGATTATCTCTAGTTAAATATGTTTGTGTGCTTAAAATAAAAGTGTTGTGTTGACTGACAGTCAACATTTAGTTGGAAGCTTCCCCAATCAAACAAAGATTTGTAACTTTGAATGTTGTCTAAACCGAGGTGTTTCAGACTCCTTACAAATTAGTTTCATATTCTACCCTATGTTTTGTTTACTTTGCTTTCCTTCAGTCTAAGGAGGTAATCTTAAATTTTATAGCATTCTTTACAGAATAAGATAGGAAAATCAAGCTGATACATTTTTGTAATTAGGGTGTTTTGAGTTTTAAATGTTTCCTAAACTCAGCTGTAAACAAAATAATCTTTAGTGTAAAATCTTGAAATGGTGTTTCAACACAAATATAATATATTTGGTTTATTTGTATGTTTATAAAGCTATTGATTTGTAAAATAAAATAAAAAATGATCCCTTGTATTCCTTTTGTTTTAAAAGATTGCAAAAATATGGTTTCAGTTAACCCATGTCATGTTTCTTGATAGCTCCATTTGTTTCATATAGCCACAGTGTGCTAATGTGTCGGTGCAGCACATGCAGATATCATGGGGGGATTGTTCACTCCTAGAAAATCTGCACTAATAAGGATTATCTTCTGCAGCTCACAGGTAGACGCCAGCTTGAATATGGTAAGTTTTATTTATTTTTTTCAGTTTTACCTTCCCATAAACCAGTAAAAGCCATGCACTCCTTTTTCTGCACATTTTAATGACTGTTATGAATGTTGCTATTTGTTTGCCTAGAACTATTATCCATGGCTTCACAATATTTTTTCAGACTGATTTCCAAGATGTTATTCTCAGACTTTACTGGTCTGTAGATCAGTTGAATTGAAATGGTTATATTGTGGATATTCCTCATTTTTTTTGGCTAAAATTTGTTCAGGTATGCAAAAAAAAATCCCCCAAATTTAAAATTATTAGACTTTCTGGGTAAGTAGCTGACTTAGTATTGATCTCAAGTCCTACTGGTATACTCTGACTCTTAAAAATGAAATTAATGTGTTATATTAAACTGTAAAAGAAGAAATTAGCAAGATAGGGGGGGTAAAGCTTGACAAATCAGAAGTGAGAAAACTACTAGGCAATTCTAAAGAGCAAGGGAGAAAATTAGTTTATTTAGTTCAGTAAAACCTGAGTTTCTTGAAATGGACATTTCAATTCTCTAAAGCCATATTTTCATCATAAACAAGTGAGGAATGATTCATGCTCATTCATAATGGACATAGGCAGTGTGATGGTTCTGTGTCATAGGAATGCATGACACATCTCATTTTGAGTCCCTTTTGCAGTCCTTTGCAGCTTTGCAGAGGTTTAACTGTTCAGACAAAAAGTTATCCATTGCCGTAATCTCTTTCGGGATGAAAATATTTTTTTAAAAAATCTAGGGAAAAAGTAAAAAAATATTCGGAATGGTATTAAGAGAAACCTCTGCCTTGTTAACATATATTGTGGTTTTGTCTTACTGGGAGTAATTTTATCTCATGTTATTTCAGGGTGATGCCGACACTGTTCCTTCAGTCTTCAAGACACACTTGGT
This sequence comes from Falco rusticolus, assembly GCF_015220075.1. NCBI lineage: Eukaryota > Metazoa > Chordata > Aves > Falconiformes > Falconidae > Falco > Falco rusticolus. The sequence continues at coordinate 59,618,135 of NC_051187.1, forward strand.
GTTATTACTTTACTCCCTGATAACTTGCCATCTTTATCTCTGTGCATGTGAAAAGGAAAGATGTTAGTGGCATTAGAAGCCTCCCCCAGAGCCCCAGGAATGCACCCCCAAACGCAATCTGCAAGGGTGATAGCCTAAGTTGGCTCACGTTCCTCTGATCTTTTATTGAGACTGCTGTTTAGTGCCAGTTTTGATGTGGACCAGGAACAGCCAACTTTGTGAAGACTATTCATCATGGGATTAATCTACAGGCACCCCTCAGTACTGAGGTGGACTAGGTTCAGACCAGTGAAAAGCCTTAGTCCCTTCTAACCAGCCTTATTCGATATCCTGCAATTTCAAGGCTTTGGAACTCGAGTTTTGAGGCAACTGCTGCAATAATCAGCTATAAAGATGCAGAAGCCCTTTTGCATTGGGACCATGGCCACTATCATGTCTTCCTTCTCAAGCCCAGGTGTTACAACCAAAAGGTCTTCTCCCTGCCTAGTTTTTGGAGGGGATGATTCTAACACTTTTGTTCTATTAGGCGCAAGCAGGAGCTAAACTAAAGTCTAGAAGGAATTTCTACACTTCATAGATCAAGACCCTGTAGCCTGGCAGCTGCCTTTTTTTCCAGGTAAGAAGTTAGTCTATGTTTCCAAAATTAATTTTAAGAACATTGGTGTTCTAGACCCACCTTTGTGCTCGCACTCACTGCTGCATGACATCGTTATCTATCCAAGCATCCAGCTTTATGCCACATGCCTTCCTGGAGCTTCGGTTCATGGACAGTTTTGTCCACCTTACCCCTGATCTGGCCCCGTCAGTCTGACCCTCACTGTACACTCATTACAGCTTATGGGATCCTGCCTGCCAGCCAGGTTTGAGTCCATGTAGCTGTATTGGCCATACCTGCATGGCCTTTATCCAAACCAGTTTGGAATGGTTTTGAAAGTAAGTCAAAGACAACATGTAGGATAATTTCTCACTTTTATGTGAGCAGTTAGTGGAAACAGAGCAGCTGGAGTTCTGGTCCATTAATAAGTCCCCTAGGTGTTAATATGATGCAAAAAATGAAAAGAATACTTAATAGTTTATATAAGAATTAGCTACTCATGCCCACATTAAAAAAAAGAGATTTATTATTAAAAAAAAAAAACCACAAAACCTGTTTAATAGCTTCTTAGTCTCAAGATCCAGCAATTTTTGTGCAGCTCTGGGCTTTTTATTGATTAAAGCCAACAAGTTTTATGTGCCATATTCAGTCTACGGAACAGTGTACACATTTTAATGGACATGATTGTTAATACTAATTGCACAAAACAATACATTTGAGTTTGATGTAACAACTTGAGAGAATGCACAGTTGATATTTCATTAGTCTATTAATAGTAATTCATCATAATGCAAGAGTAGTGAAAGTGTGCAATATATAAATTTATCCTTTTCTCACCCAAGAGAGAAATAGAAATATTTAGACTAAGATTTTAATGGCCATTTTGCTGTTCAATTCTTGTCTGCACGAATTCAGTTCTGTGCAGCCTTTGTGCAGTGTGTGCGCCTGCAAATAGTGGGTTTAGAAGAAGAAACATCTTAAACAGCTCTTGAAAGGTAACCATTTAAAAAAGAAAAAAGAAAAAGAAAAAAGAAATCAGTAAACTAAATACAGCCAGATGCTAAACATCTCACTGGAGACCAAAATCAGTAATAATTATGGGACATTCAAGGATCCCTACAGTATTTGTATGAAATAATAATAGATTTCAAACTTATTTCCACTGACCTTAGTGTTCCTCATTAAAGGTTTTAGCAGAGACCTGGATACAGTCACATTCAAGTGAGGTGTTTGGAATTAAAATACAGATAAAAGGAAAAAGGTTAATCCAGGTCAAGGGAACAGACCAAAACTGGGATTGCATAAGATTATAGTATCTTTTCTCAGTTCTCCAATGGTCAAGAGCAGTTAGTTTTAAGTAACACTCTTCTCTGCAAAAACTCCTGAATGAAAGCCTAAACATGGTATTAACTGCCCATTCTTTGGCTTTGTCACTATGCTTAATCACTATACAATGATTTCTGACCTCTAAGAGGTGGGGTTTTTTGCCTAAATGCAGGAATTTGCTAAATACCACCTCCAGGAGGTATTTAATGAGGCACTCCCTACTGCTTATTATATGTTGTAATTGTAACAGTTCTTTTCTCCTTTCTCATACCTAATTATCGCTATCAAGTACATCAAAACACACTATGAGCCCATTTTCCTAATAGCAAGTGAGCCATGGCCCCAGAAATGGCTACTGCCAAATGTCAAGGCAGTGGGATCTGGATCTGATCTACCTTGTGGCTGGATGTAATAATAAACCCAAAGTCTTCATCCATCCAGTGGTTCCCTACTCTTCTGCATCCCGTATGACATTCCCTCATAATGTGAATTCAGAGCTTTGTGGCTGAGGATGCTGCTACGTTAGACAGTGGTAGTGAGCAACCAGGAGCTCTTGGTTCTGCTCCTCGCTCCACTGCTCGTGCGGTGGTGTCAGGCAAATAACTCAGCAGGTCCTTGCAAGCTTCCTCCCCACTTGAAAAAAAAGGAATGGAAAGAAAGAGAGAGAGAGAACACAAGAATTATTACCTATATTCTAATAGCTCTCAGTGTGGTGTGTTTTTTGATCTTTGAAAGAAATTCCCACAGAAAAGCTATCCTTATAAATAAAGCTAACATTAACATTGGCAGACTTGGAATCAAGCTGATTGAGATCTAAGTTTCTTGCTGCTTCAGAGACAGATTAAGGCTCATTTGCAGTGGATGCACCTTTAGCACAGTTGTTACCATTGACTTGTTTTACACCAAATCTGAATCAAATCCCATTTTCACATTACTATATGCAAAGACTGGGCTCTGTACACCTTAACTTACTCAATATTTTATTTTTGTGTGATGTTAAATGATCTTTTTTGGTAAAACTCAGCCCTTTGTCTAGAGCTAAGTTCACCATAGAGTTCAACTTAAATCCTAAAACAGTTAAATTGTGCTAACTTTTTGTGTAGAGGTGAATTCACCCTTTGTTTATATGTGTAATGATAAGCAGATCCAGATCTAAGATTTTAGAAATGCATTACAGAACAAAAGTACTGAATCTCTGTATCAGGAGGCTTCAATAAGCAAAGCACAGGTATGTTTGCCTCGGTGTATATTTTAGGATGAAGGGCGATTTAGAAGCATTCGAATATACCGGTGCGAGGTCTTCTGATCTACAATAACACAAGGCATGCAGTGTGAATTCTGGTTCAAGAGTCTTTTCAATTAAAGATTTCAACCAATCCTGTAGTGTGTAAGCTGGGGTGTGAGAATGTGCTGTATACCACCCAGCTTGCTATAAGCGAAGGAGGGAAGGGTGGCTGGGTTCTTTAAACAGTTAGACCTAACAAATGACTCGTTTTGAAGTCTTAGGAAAGAATGTGTGCTAGAGAGCACTAATACTGGCAAACAACAGAAGAGAAACGGATACGGCCAAAAGTTGGCAGATCTTCTCTTGGAATGTAAAGGGGGTTGGGGGGTGGGGGGGCAGGGGGCAGGAAGAAGCCAAGAATAAAAAGGCTAGGTGTTATTCTTTCCACATGTGTTTATAGAAAAGGGATAGATTTCACGTTTCACCTTTTTCCAGTTTAATGTGTATTTTCTCTTCTGGTTTGATTTTTGCTGCTTTTTTTTCTCCATCCATTGTTCTATTACAGGTCATTCAATGCTACGTTTAGATGGCTCTTTAACCTAGGTAGTATCCCTCTGCTTCCCATTTGTGAAATCAAAGGGTCATATTTAGTACACTATGAAGCATTTGCATTTATCCTGCATGCTGTGCATAGATAACAAGCATCCACAGTCTGCTTCTGCAAAAACATAACAGCCAAACAAATGCCCAGAAGGATAGGAAACATCTTGCATGACAACGGCTGGCAGGTTTCAAATCTCATCATTATAAAAATAAGAATGAAATAGGGAGTTCATTTATTTTGCAAATGGTCTAGAAAAGGGAGAGGGGATGAAGAAACAGTGGTTAAAGGCAATGGTTCATCAGAACAGGCCTTCCTGAAGACAAATATAGATCATCTCTCATATGACAGAAATTAATGTAAACTCTATTTTATAGACCTCTCCTATTATTTCCACATGTGAAACTACCATTTCTAGTGCAATGTTTTGAGGTTCTTTCGTATGCTTGTTTATGTGGTTTTGTCTTTACATCAGCACAGAGTGAATTGGTTTAAGGATGTAATAGAACAGATTATGTTGTTGTATTAACGCACAATGCATATATCCAAGAAATATGACAAAGCTGAGGAGTTTCAGAGGAGTTAAGTATTCAGAGGAGTTAAGCTCTTCCCAAGGGTCCAGTGTCTCAGTCTTGCCCCAGCCTGTGGGTGAATGCGGTCTGTGCAGCCACTGTTGGGTGCAGGTCAGTAGCTCTGGGCAGGGCCATGGTGCAGCCATGCTGCAGCCTCTGTTCATGCTGGACTCTGCTTTACACACATGCCCACTGATGCACTCAAGCTAATAGAGAATGTAGATCAAATCTGTACACCTTTTTGTTGGTTACCTACCTGAACTGTGGTCTGCTTACCATACACTGTCTATCTTGCTGAGTGACCACCTCGCCCCATTGAAACACACAGATTTATGTAGGAAGACCATCTGTCTTCTTCACCACCATGGTTAAGAAGCAATATCAATTGGTGCTTTCTCAAATAGGAACTTTAGATATTCCCAGAAAGGTATAACTTTGACGATTTCCAACTGCCAGGTGGAAGGGACACAACAGTGAATTACTTCAGTATTTCAGGCGTTAGATGAAAGTGGCATCCATCTACTGGTATCTGAGCTGTAGGATACATTTTTCTTTAAAACTCTAGAAGGTAAATATAATTGTGAGTGCATGATTTGTATTTTTGGCTGCTGGATAGGAAAGTGACAGCAAGTTTGCGGTTCATGTCCCACTTGCTGAACATCCATAATCAGTGTTGCAAAACCTGAGAGGCCAGGTAAACACATGCAAGATTTCCAGTCATAGCTCCAGTCCTGCAGAGTATGAGACTTGAAGCTTTCCTTTTTTTTCCTTCAGGACTTTCTGGAAAGTTTTTTCTTGTAGAGCTTTGCAGATCACAAGGATTTGGATAACCTTCACAGAAGAGTCATGTGAACGTGCAGGACCATAGTTGAAAGGAAGCTGTTGAGGTTTCCTTTAAGTGTCTGGTGAATGCCACTGGAGCCCCTGGTTTTGCAGAACTTTCAAATTTCTTTTTTTAGATTTTAGGAGTGTTTGCATTCATTAAACATTCTTCCTGTACTTTGAAACTCCATTTTTTTTCTTGGAGAGGGTTTTGGGGTCTAATTTTTAACCAGACTTCTAGCTGAGGGCATGCCTAAGCTGTAGGAGAAGAGAAAAGCCTCAAAAAGAAAAAAAGAAGAAAAAGAAGAAAAATAAATAAAAAGAAAAAAAAAAGATTGAAATGAATGTGCAAATGCTAAATGTATAGTAGAACACTCATAAAACCACCACAGATTAAAATCCATTTATTTGCTAGCAAAGTTGATCAATTGAAAATTATTAAATGTTGCATTTATAGCTAACTGCCCAACTTTAATTCAACCACTTTGCATTTAGCACCATTAGCGACTGTTTCGTCTTGTTTCTTTGTCCTGTTTTACTACCACTGTTCAAGTTGCTCTGTCAGGAAGTGGAATTGCCCCTGATACATCACCTAACTGCTAACCTGTATGCCTGTTGTACCTAGCTTTCATGGGGGCAATAAGACTTCTGCAGAACCTGTTCACATCTGAGATGCAGAAGTTAAACACAATGAGCTTAGGGAAGAACAGAGTTCCAGCTTGAACTGTAAGTTTCCCGAGTTCTCATTAAAACCAGATGCTCAGTACTGTTATAACATGGAGTTTTATGGGTGAATACAGCAATATTTTATTTCATAAATGTGTGCTTTACAACAAATCTAATGGGAATTGTAAAGTAGTACCTGACAATATCAATGTTTAAATGTCCCAGCGTAGCATATTAGAACAATAGCAATTCTTTGCTCATGACACAGCTGAGGTGCAAATCCATATGCTGATAACCTCTGTAAAATGTGTCAGGTGGAAGAGAGAAACACTGTCTCTCAGGACAATATTTCAGGGCCAAATGCAGTCTCTTATGGGATGTCTTTACAGATTGATCTCTTGGGGCTATGAAAAATAAATGCAAATTCTTGCAAAAGTCTGTCAGCATTTATGGCTTTGCATTATGTATAACTTCTGTCCATGTATGGCAGAAAGGAACACCACAGTGTATCCTTTGGTCTGTCAATGAAATTTCGAAGAAAAACTTGTCTAGCTCCATGTTTGCTTTCTTGGAAAGGATTAATTGCATCCGCATCCTTCTTCAATAGGAAAATCCCATGTAAAGCACTCTGGGGTTTTTGTTGGGTTTTTTTTCCTTCTTTCCTTCTTTTTTTCCCCTTTCTCCCTGCTATGGGAAGGTATCCAGCCATGTAGCAAGAAAACCAAAAGCGCTGAGAGATGCACTCCCAGCCAGTAAGTGGTGGAGCTGACCTGGCAGCTGTCAGTCCAGCTGCTGTTCCCCCTGCCTGACCTGTTCATGCCAGTTCCAGACCCAGCAGCTCGTACAGGACATCAGGCGGCTTTGGTGGCATCAAGGCTGCTTGAGCTTGGTGCCTCAAGTTTTCACCTTATATTGCCCTTCATAGCAAAGGAAACTGTTGCGTCTGGGGTAAGGCAAGGGCTGGACCTACTCTACAGACAGGAGTCAGAGTCCATGGTGTGTGATTTGTGGCTGAAACAGCTGTACCAGCAAAAATTCCTCCTGTGAATGTGCATATACACATATTAAACTTTCCTTTAACTGGGGCTGGCGGTGAGGTGTCTTGCAAACCTGGCTTTCTATGTCTGCCTTTCCTTTTTGCTCTTTTGCAGGAGCTGCTCCCTCTGTTTTCATTGATGTTTCCCCAGACCCAATATGAACATGAGCATACGAAGGTGGATTTCAAACCCACGTACAGGGTGCAATGCAAGCAGCAGATTTAAAAGCTATAGTGTTTACTCTATATAGTGTTTCAAAATGCTGAAGGAAAAGAGTTGATACAAAGCATCAAACCCCATTTTTCTTTAGGAATGAGAGTCAGGATGAAACACTGCCATGAAGCGTCTTCCTCGTTTCAGAGTTAGAGCAGTCAAAATGTTGCCATGGTTCACCTGTAAAGCTCAATTCCTGAATCAGGCATTACGTTCTTGTTCTGTTATACAGCTAATATGGCTAAGATCAGAAGCGCTGGAATGGCTTGGTACCTTCAACCTGTTCCCTAATTTCTGTGCCAGGGAGTTTGTAATTCTATAGGGAGTGCAAATGAAGGTACATGGATGAAAATCTGGAACATCCTGGGCAAGGTCCATCATTGTAACCTTTTGATCTATGGGGAAAAAAACCTGTCCTCTTTATGTTAGATCTATTTGGTGTTTGTGAAGACATATGGAGTGAGAATACTGGAAACCACATGCCTGCATTTATCTGAAGGTTGAGGATTACCCTCCTGACGGGTGAGAAAGAAGTGTCTCAAATCTCATTCAAATGTTTCCTTTGTTTCAGTAAATCTTGGAAGAGAGACAAATTATAGCAAATATGTAATTTTGACATGAAAAACAGTCCAAAAGGGCCAGAAATGAAACCACAAATTCCCTTCAGCTAGGCACAGAGATTGAGCATGGCTGTCTTGCAAATGATCTGTTCTTGCATGTTGAAATTCCAAAGGTTGGTCTCTCTCCTTTTTCTCTTCTTAATTGGAAAAAAGGATCATTGCTCCCCCACTTCATTAACGCTGCCAATCTCCAGTGGTATTAAATCTCTCTTCCTAGTTGCTTAAAGCAACCCTTTTGTGTAATTTTAAACATATACCAATGTCAGCTTGTTGGGGGTCCTGAATCCATGTGTCAAGCTGGTGGTGGTGGTGGTAAGAGCAGGACCTTAAGGAGAGGGTCTTCATGTTCTGTCAAACTCTTTCTGATTTTGACCTTAACAGATAAAACATGGCCTAAGGGATTTCATGAATTGACGTAATCCGTGAACTTTCTGTTCTGGTCCCAGGTTCGCCACTTGACTGCTCTTTGATGTTGGACGATATGGTCCTCTGTCTGTGTCTCGTTTTTCTCTGCTTTGCCTGTACCTCTTAAGACAGCAAGATCTTTGAGTGCATGAGAGGTCTCTGAGTGCACGGGACTCCCCTCCTGTGCAACACTTACTCAGGCCATGCCCTGCAGTGCTGTGCCCAGCTCTGCCCGAGCCAGCCCCACAGCCAGTTCACCCTGTTGGTGCGGCAGGCTGGGCAGGGGGCTGGGCCACACCATTGCTGGGCTGGGAGCAGACCAGAAGAGCCTGGATGCTGCTGCAACATGGCGTAAGTTAAAAATGCCCTAGCTGACCCACGAATGGTAATAACAGAAATAAAACGTATAGTGTTGCTGTAGGATGCAGCACTAGTGTTCATCTAGAAAATAGGACTTCAGGGATTTTTCCACTCATCTTCCACTGAAACAGACATGTTCTTGTTAGGAAAAAAGTGTACCACTGAAATGGCTATGAAAAGTACCCACCTGAATGATCATTTGCGCCAGCTCGCTAGTCTTTTTGCAAGAAAACATTAATGTCTTTCAACAAGTGTCAGCTGCCAGCATATTTTTTATTAGTATATAGGCTGTCACATCACTGCTGTCAACAGTAGAAAGTGACAGCAGACTGAGAAACATAGAAAGTTGCTGTTATTTTGTTATCCTCTCCTCCACTGAAGCTCCCTTTCCTTTGTGTTGTATTGTTTGAACTGGAGAGCAGCCTTTTGCCTTGCCGTGGATTTACTTAAGGCAGACATTGGTGTGATGGGAATTAGTGACAGGAATTCTGCTAGTAACTGTGATGCCACAGCAACTCTGTGATCACTTTGTTTCTTTCTGGTTTTGATTTCTCTGGCATCACCCTTTAGAATGTGCTTGGGAAAAATAAGCCAAACGCAATCATGAAACCCCTATGTAAGCAAAATAGGATGGTAGGTTAAACAGCCTGCTAGAACCGACCAAAAGCTCTGTCAGGGGCATGCTGCTTGTCGGATGGGTCGGAAATGGTGCGAGGAGGAATTTGCAAAAAGAGGCTGTCCCGCTGTGAGTTCTGTGCAGGCCTCCGGAGAGGGAGGGGGGAAGGTCTCCTCTTCTATTATCTGATGAACATCAGTCCCTTTGGTCAGACTGCTAGGCGCCTCCTGGAGCTTAACCTCAGATTAACATCTGCTTCGTTTCAGTGTCTGTCTCATAATGATATCAATAAACATCATCATTATTTTACAGTAAAAGCTGATAATTAAATCTGTGCCTGCTGACTCACTATCTATTGTGCCCTGGGGAATAGTTGCAGATAGTGAAGAATTAATAGATAAAAATATTTCATATTTCACTGAATAATGACTATGAAGCTCTTGTAAGCATGATTAACTTCATATAACCTGTATCTATAGATCATCTGAAGTGCAGCCAGAGACAGGCTGAGTTTCCTTGTGTTGGTTTAGATGATTTGTAAATGGGTAAGTCTTGTTGACCAGATCTGGACCTGTTACGCAAGGACAGTACCTGCAGGTCTGACTCCAACCTCCTTTCTGCTTTGCAAAGGTCTGTGGCAACTGGAAAGAGTGTGTTGCAGGAAAAACAGAGGTAAGCCTGGTGTCACGTTGCCTGTACATTTGCAACTAACAGCTCTTGCACTCTCTGGTAGGCAAATCTACTGTCAGGCTTTAGTTGGACAGACGCACTTTTGAGCTACAAAAATCCATTTTCATGGCTTTCCTCTAGACTGCCCCATGATGCCTGGTAAATGGTCTCTTGAAGTGATGGGGCTGCACCTCCCACCAGCGACAAGGGGTAAGAAACATCCTGAAGGAAAGCGTGAGGCGTGAAATGCTTTCAGCAAGGCAATGGCTGACAAGCACTTTCTAGTATTACATGTGAGGCCCTCTTAAGAACTGAGCCTGGTTCAGTGGGGAGACCCCTCACTGGCAGAAACAGCTCTCCTAGGGCCCTCCAGGCAGTAGCAGCTGAGCATCCTGCTGAAACCAGTGTGGAGCCCCCAGCAGAGATGCCGTGCTGAACTGCAGAACACTGGGAGCTGGATGGAGAGGGCTCAGTCCCCGGCCCCAGAGAGGTTTATGTAGGTGTTCAACTCTGTGCACTGCCAGAATTTCCTTGGGTGGTGCTGCAGGAAGGATCAGAGCCTTGAGCTGAGGGCTTTTGGATGTTTATTGAGAAGACAGCATAGGAAAATGAGAGAGAAAGACAAAAACTGAGGATTTATTTTTGTCTTTTTAAACAGCCAGCCTACTTGTTTGTACATTCGGAAAAAGTTGCTGTCAGGAAATGAAAATGCCAAGAGGGAATTGGGGCAAGAGTGCAACAATATAATTCTGCCATGAGCAAGAGAAAATGAGATTTCTTTCTTGAATTTTACATCAAATCCTGTCCTGCTGGTTTGGGGAAAAAAAAAAAAGATACAGTAGGGGATGTTAAACTCCTTGCATAAACACTGACTTTTTAAAATTATTTTTTATTTAATGAGTGAAAGTGTAAAAACCAGTTCACATACTTCAGTTGTGTGCATATTTATCTTCTTCAGTCTACCTGTTCAAGAGGGATTTGTGCAACTTACCTAATGCCATTACTTCGGAGATGGACCAAGGGATGCGATTTGAGTCTTCTGTGATTGGGGCACCATGTCACTGAACCTGCATGAGGAATTGGGCTCGCTTCTGAAATTGTACACGCAGGGCACTTGAGGTGCTGTTAGAATGGTGTATGCTGGTACACAGAAATACCTTTGAGTTTGGGATCGGCTCTGCAGCCCAGGTCACAGAGCCAGAGGTATAACTGAAAATGCCCCTGGAATCTTTCAGGATTTAGTTTGAAGGTCTGAATTTGCTGCAGTTTGAATTTTTTGTGAGTGAGGATATTTAAATGCCTTTGCTAGACATTCCTAGATTGCAAACCAGTTAAAATTTATTTAGATTTAATTAAAAAACCCAAACACTGACAACTCCCTACCCTGAAACCCTGCAGTTCTGCACTACCACTGACTGTTGTAAGATTAAAGCAGAGGTAGGTGAAATATCAAAGTGCTTTAAGATGGGAAGCCACAAAACAGGGATCTGGGGACCTATATTTAAGGAATCTTTAAAGATCTGAGATAAGCTGTTCCTACTTTAGTTAATCTCCATTGTTAAAACACATGTGTTTATCATGGATTAATTAACATATGTGGTGACAGCCTGATCCTGTTAAAATCAAATGCAATTTGGCCCTTGATCTTGACGGGCTATAATTTCAGTTATTTAAATAATTTCTATTTTTAAAAAAAAGAATTATATGTAGCAATATGTGTGTACTCAATGCAGAGACCCAAGCAGGGATCAGTAAGTTGTACCAATATTTTATGTAATGCTTCAAAATGAGAGCCAGTTGGCAGTGAAACGGAGGACTGAGGAAAGACAGTAGGACACATTCATTAAAGTTTTTGTTGGCAGGACAAATCTCCTTTGCTGAGGTTTAGGCTAAAAGCTTTTGCTTCACTTTTCCCATTTGGATGGCCCCTGTGGTTCAGCCATGTGCATTAACCCATTTAGCTGCCCAAACACGTCTGTTGAGAGAAGGGAGAAACCCTTGCTCTTACCCTTTCCCCAGGGGAGAAGAGGGGACACTTGAGCTTTGTTTGGCTTAGCCTGTTTATAATTGCATTTTGCATTACGAAAAGAAACTTTACATTTAGTGGTAGGCAAGAGTAGCGAAGCTTTGGGGAGACTGTGTGTGGTCTTGGAGGGTCTGAATTTCGAACTGTGCTTTGCTGCAGATTCAGGGGTCTCCCACCCAACAGCGGTGTCCTGGCAAACTTGGAGGGAACGAGGAGCTCCTCCACTGCTTTGAGCACGTGGGGGCAACGTGCAGTTTTGGCTCTCAGGGGCATCCTCGCCTGTAAAATGGGGATAGGGTACCAGGGAGGACACAACCCCATCCTGCCCTACTTGTTGAGTCTGAGGCTCGGACAAGGGTTTGCTCTTTTTATGGGGCTACATCTTGCGGGCTTGCAATGCCGCACCATGGCCTCCTCCCTGCTCCAGGGGCTGACAGACCCCGTGAGGGTATTTAGCAGGTACTGCAAGCTGCTGCCTAGCTTTGCCCAGCACACAAAGCCGCAGTGCTGCTTTGCAGCCCGGGAAGAGACAGCTTCTGGTAAGTGGCTGTGCATGGAAAAGCTCGCTAGGAAAGTTGTTCTTTGGCTTGATGGAATACCACGGGTGGCTGGGTGGGCTCGAGGCAGCTGGCCAGCACACACAAGGACAAGGTCGCACCATCCATCTTGCTCCTGGTGTAGGGTCCTGGGCCATGCAGGTGCGCATAGAACTGGCCAGTGCCACGAAGGAGAAGAGTGCTGAGCAGCTGGGATTAACTGGGTAATTTATGCACGTTGCTTTGAACATGTGAGGAGGCATAAAATGACAGTTCATATTATGAGGTATCTAACAGTCCTTTTTACTTTACTGGTGTTGTTTTCTTTAGCATACATTTGTAAAGGGCTTCTGGCAAAAGAGACTGTTACTGTTAAAGTTCAGAAAGAAAAATTTTAGGTTACATGTCCAGTGCTGTCCTGGAAAAATTATATCTGATAACTTGCCCAATTAAAGTGAAACCAAAACTAATGGAGCAGTGTTTACATTAATGGAGCAGAGCCAGTTCATAGCCTTTGCTCTCTGAGCCCTTTTGAAATCTGTGGAAGCATACAGATGCCCCAGAAATCTTTCTACTTCACTAAATGTATTTCAGTTACATTTCTTAATGGAATGGTAGCTTAGTGTGCAATATTATTGGCATATATTTACATTTATAGTGAAAACACTTCCATCTGAACTCTTAATAGCTTTACTGATGTTAATGAATCCTGACTGGAGAGAAACATTATTTGTATTTATGAACAGGACACCTGAGGCATGGAGAGAGCGAGTTATTTTTGTGAGTGCAGAAGGGCACTAACATCCCATGCACCACGCTCTTCTTTGTGGCTGCATTGACTAAAGCTGGGTGGCTTCCGAAATGTGCCTGTGACTCAACAGCACCCTCATGGATCATATCAGCATTAACCCTCCTCCCTCCTTTTCTTCTCGTCCTCAGAGAGCTCACACCTAAAGTAAAAATGCCAAATGCTTTCAAAGACTTTGCTGCTTCTGCAGATTTCATGGTGCATTTTCATTGCTTCCAGTAGTGGTTTCTGGCTGGGCTGGGGCACACACAAATAGACACAGTAGGAAAAGAAGTCACTCATGATACCAGGATTTGTGTCTAAACTGGGATTGCTTCCCAGCTCCTAGGTCTCCTGGTTGCCTTGGCCGAAACTGTTGCCATTGCTCAGTGAGACCTGCACGCATCCACACTGCTGTCATCCAGGTTTCTGAGTGATGGAAACCTAAGTTCATAGGAGAGAACAGAGCTGTGGCAGGATCCTTCATGAATCATCAGGGTAATATGACCCCAGGTCATGCGAGTGGTATGGTACGTTCGCCAGAGAGCATGAGCATAGCCAAAGAGTCATTCAGTAGCAACTCACTGAATCTCAGTGTGGTCCTCCAGGTCTCCAACTTTCTTCCCTCTCCTTGGAGCATGTCTGAGGAAGCTCAAGGGAGCTGGTAAGGGAGGTATGTCAGGATCACAGCCTGGGGGTGACGGTTCCGCAAGCTCTCTTCCAGCAGGTGGTTTTCCATGTGCTCGGTGAATCAGAAGGGAAATTATTTATAAGCTACTGTTATCAAGAAGATGCCTGTTTCTTCCTAGACCCTGTCCCTGGTTCCTGCGTTACCGCTCTGGTTTTTGCATCTGGAACACAGCTTGAGCACAAGAAACACTGCTCTGAGGCAGCAGCCAGATGGATCACTGTAAAGGCAGTGGCATCTCAGGTGAGTTTCCCATTGCCTTTACACTACACAGTTTCTTCCCTTGTTTTCTCTTTCATTTTTCCCAAGCAAAAAAGTATTCCTTTTATTGGCATCTAGCATGTCAAAACACACAAACCCAGGTTGCAAAACCAAGGAACTTATTTTTCCTTTGAAGATATAAAATAAGATATTATTAAAAGCCCAGACTGTACTGCTGCCAGGTTGTCATTAAACAACAACAACAAAAAATGCACTAATTTCTGTAACTTAAAAACCTATGCAGTGTTTCTCCCAAAGCTTCATATTAAACCTTCTGAGGACATGTTGGGAGAATTTGGCAATTTGACATATATTTGAGAAAATATATGTATATTTTTTATATAGCAACAGCCTTGAATATGTTTGGGAATTTGTACAGAATTTTTTCCTTTTTGGGAAAGGAAGTGTCTACAGCAATATTATTTTTTGTTTTATATTCTCCCATAACTATCAGTTGGGAAGAAATTTGATGAAATGTGTACAAAAGGAAAAGAGCTATTGTTTTAATGTGGCAGGTATGAAGGTAAAGATATAAAGAACTCATTTAATTTCTGTACGGAAATTTTCTGGAGGAAAAAAAGCATTTGGGGTGTTGGTTTAGAAAAAAAGTTCTTGTCTTATAGGAAAAGTTTCATGTTCAAAACATTTAAAAAGTGTTTCGCCACAGCTGGTTTTTAATCCTATGGGCTAATAGGAAATGAACTGGGTAAAGTGAAAATGGATATATATAACATATAAGACTGCGCTAGCCACAAGTTATATATGCTCACCTTTAAAAGGCTTGTGAAGAGATATTGGTAAATATCAAGAGCCTCTATAAACTTCAAGAGGCAGCATGGTGACTGATGCAAACACTGGGCTCTGAGTGGTGGCCAAAAGCTTTTTTGGGAAAGCAGGACCCCGCTGAGCCTCAAGCTGGATAATCTGTCTACGGACAACCAGGAGTTAACTGTAACTCTTATAAAACCAGCTGTTTAGTTTGCCAAGGGGTTCAGTTTCTTTTGATTTCAGCATGAGTATCTTGCAGAGAGGCCAGGAAACTGGGCTGTAAACTCCGTTGGAGGCATGTCATGTAGTTTTTATTTGGAAGAGAATTCCAAGCTGGGGTTTGGTTTGGGGCATTTGTAGTCAGTGCTAACATCTCCTTTCATTTTATTGACTAAACCCTTTAGATGTGAGGTTTTACACAGATTAAATTAGGATGTAACAGCCGTTGTTTAGTCTTCCATTAAAAAGTAAGTACATTTAAAGAAAAGAAGCTGTACCGCTTAAATAAAGGAGAGCAACGAGTGTATACCCAGAGGGGCTGTCACTTCAGATAAGGGCAAAAGAAGTTCTGTAGCATGCTAACATGGAGGGATGGTTTCTTCATGTGTTAAATTTGCTCGCTACTTGACGCAATCAGGAATCCAGGAGCTGTTTAACCTGATCCAGTAGAATAAAAGCTGTATTGAAGTATAACGCTGATAGGTCTTCTGGATCTAATATAAATCCCCTAATATACAGGGAAACAGTGACTCCAATCTGCATTCAGCACAGTACAGTAAACACAGATCTGGTTATTTGCCTAAAATTTGTTCTAAAAACATATATATTCAATAATAACATATATGCCTGGATGGATGGATTAATCTTTTCACCTGGATTTATGAACCTGTTAACAAGCCTTCCTATTCTCACTGAAGGAGGCTGGTATAAACACTGTAATGTAATTACAAAGATTTTGACCTTATCGCTATTGACGAGAGGCCTTGTTGCTGGCTGAGGCTGTATAACCATATGCTTGAAAGTGGGTATTCCAAAAATGTTTGCCATGAATTAACATTTGAGTGAATTTTGGCAGCTAGTTTTATGTCTGGTTTTGTCTGTTCTCTGGTAAAAAATGATTGGGGAAAATATCTGAGAAGAGTTAAATTTAAACTCTAACACAAAACTATGCAGTGAAACAGAAATGTATATAAGCTACATGATTATTTTTGCTCTTTCAGCTCAGGGCAAGAACCAGTCCCCAGTGTGACCAATAACAGCTGAGCAAGCCTCAGTCTGGAACATTAAGTATTTTGTTTACAAGCTGACTTGGTAGATAATTGTACTTATTGAAACAATTGGTAAATTAAACAGTTGCATAGATGTTTGCAGGATGGTGTTGACAACTAAAACTCTGCAGAACAGAATAATTCTTCTGGCAGTGGTAGAACAAGAAATGCATTTGAGTAAATTACAATTGGTGTCAAATACTCTGCAGATGGAAAAGACTCTTACCTCATGGGATGCGCTATTTGTTGAGAATGAGTTGTTCCAACCCTAGTCGTGGATGAAAGACAGAATTTAAACTGATCAGAAATTACAAAGGGCTGTAACTGTGAGGTTTAAACTTCAAGTAAAGTGAAACCTCAGAAGTAAAAAAAGAGCTATTTCCACGTGGCTGAATTGAGGTAACAACTTGGGGTGAGATCCCTTTGACACAACCTTGGTCCAAGCAATTTCTTGCTTGGAGGGAATGAAAGAGGCAAATTTGTAGAGTGCATAGGGAGAAGACCAAAAGGTAAAGTTAGCTGCACTGTTTCAGACTTCAGCGAATGCTTTGGAGGTCAAGGACTCGAGCTGTGAAAGCTTTGGTCATACCCTCTTCTGTCCGATTTTTCTTTTGTCTCCCTTTTCAAGGTATTTGAAGAAGGAACTTGGGAAATGTGTTAGCTAACACTGCTGACCAAGACTTGTGAGGGTTTCTTGGTCAAAATGTTGGTGAGCTTTAAAAGTACACTTCACAGTGTTTTTTACTGATCTGTTTGATTTCCACCTGGGTTCTGGGATCAGACAGCAGGGAAAGGTGGCAACTAGAACGGCAAAGTGGAAAACAGTGCCTTGTCTATTGTCTCAGAGGGGTAAGATGATCATTTTCTGAGCAGAAGGCCTGTTCAGAAACTGCGCCACCTCTTCTACACTGGTCAGTCTGTCTCTTCTCCCACATCTTGATGCCCCTTTGCCATTTTTACCTGTGCTGAAAATGTTGGTTACATTTCTTCCTCTACTAATGACTCCATATGCAAAACCATACTTGTAAGCCTTTCCTTCAGCACCCTGCCACACACTCTTTGTCCTCACAAAGTGAGACTTAAGTCCTCACAAAATTATAGGACTCATTTTTCCTCAATCATATGTTTCAACTGCTTTTTACTCTCACCTTTCAATGGTTTGTGGACCTTTCCTTTCCTGTTCTTCCCTTTGCTCACTGGGGATGCTTCCTCTTTTGTCTTTGTAAGATGCTGTCACACAGCTCCAGCGACCCACGTGTAGGAGAGATTTATTGCAAACTAATGATAGTCCCTGTGTTTATTTCAGTTACTGTCATATTTAGACTCTATCAGGTCAGGGTGAGCGGCAGCATCACTGGCTCTCACTTACAGGCTTGTGTTAAATATCCTTTTCAGCATGTGTTATAAAACACTGCATGGTGAAGATAATCCGTTTTGTTAGTTTTGAAACAGGAAACTCCTCTCACCAGCCATCAGGAAGAAACTCACATAGGTTGTATAAATGACTTTGTTGTGGCCGGGCTAGATGCTGAACTCATGGATTTGTTCCATTGTTAACCGCTTAAGCAGAAGTGCCTGACAGGAAAATTCACGCTGACAGTACAGCGTAACTTGGTTTACTACAAAGTCAGGTGGTAACAGCATCCAGTGTTGTCCAGGAAACCACCCACACAGGTCTTCCGCTACCTGTGTGTTAAAAGCTACCCCTGCTGTAGACAGCAGCTCATTGAAAAGACCTGTATTAACTGATGTCCGAATGCATTACTGAGCACCTGGACAGGAGTCATCACTGGATGCAGCTTAGATACCGCACCCAGCAAGGAAAAGGGACAATTGGGAAGCTCTCCTTGGAGTCAAGATCCAGTTGAAAGAAGGAGCTTGCCTAAAGAATCAGATAGCCATGGGAACCTACCAAACGTGGCTGGGGAGGTGTTTTCTCTTCAGAGGCTCTTGGGTGAAGGGCACACACATAACACTGAGCTAAAGCAGAGAAAGGAGGCTAGAGTGCTGCAGATTTACTTCTCGGTATCTGTCTCTGAACAGGGTAAATGATTCTTTAACCTCATGTTAAGAAAAACAACCATCTTTACTTCTACTCTAGGTCTTCTCTGACGCTGAATGATTTCAAGGTGGCAGAGCGGCACGCTCAGTTCACTGGGACACTTGGGGTTTATTCTCCAATTCCCTGGCAGCTCACCCAGTTCAGATGTTCCTCAGTATTGGAAGATCGTCTCCACAAAGTTGAAGGGATTGGTAACACAAGCCATCTCTTGGGGACTGCCATCTTTCTGAGCCAGATCAGAACCTCCTTGGCATACAGCAGGACATCAGGAAAGAGCCTGAAACTTGGGAGTCCTCCAAAATTTTTGAGCCTTCTGCTCACCTCATCGAAGCATGCTGCATCTTAGAAAACCTGAACACTTCCCATCACTTGTATTGCGTCAGTCAGGAAAAAGGATCCCAAAGAAGGGGCAGCTGATGGAGAATTGCTTCACTGCTGTGTCCATTTCTGGGGGGAAGGGGGATGATCTGGTAGTTTTGTGCGTGGTTTACATGTCAGGCTGGTCCAGCAGAGGGGGCTTTTACACAGAGGAGAGAGAGTTTGGTGTGCGCAGTTCCAAGCGCTCGGGCGCAGGTGCTCCTGCAGCAGGGAACGGCAGCCTGGTTGACCGCACTTGGTGTGTAACCACAGCGAAGAGTTTATCAGATTAAATCTGTGATGCAGGAGACATTTGGCATTTCTTATTTGTGCCTGGACCAGTCATCTCAAGATGACTGATACAGTATTGTTATGTCTGATAACTAAGTGTTCCCCCTTTGTCACTCCACCTTCCCAATCACAGGACATTTCGATAACTACTATAAAAAATGCTCATGCTGAAATGTAGCAGCAGTGATCTGATCTTGAAGGAATTAATGATCTAAAACCTCAAGAGATTTTATAATTAAATTTATGCAGCACTTAGCATTGACCCTCTGTAACATAGAATAAGCTTTATTTGTTGTTCTGAAATGTCTTGTTTGATTTTATTAGTCACCTGCACATGGAAATCAAAACTCTGTGAAATGAAAATTGGGCATTTGTGTAAGCAGGGCCTCGTGGATAAGCAAAGCTTATGACCTTGTTTTTGGCCACTAAACTTCACTCCTTGCAGCCAGCCCCACTGTGGGTACATTACCTTCTTCAGATATTTTATTTCATGCAGAGGCAAATCTGGGTTATGACCAAAACAAATTAATATATTTTTCAGATATTCCCAGTATAAATGGGTGTTTGGTATAGATCATTTTAGATGCAGAGTGAGAAATGACAGTTCAACTAAGGTGGCTTCCACTATGGAGTGACCCTGGCTATCAAAATCCAGATGTGACTTCCATTCATTGTACATGGATGTACATTCCTTGTGCAATGTATATTTTAAACTTCTGCTGCTTGCAAGCCATTCATCTTCTAAAATTTTTATATACTGCTGCATACACAGCGGTAACCATTCTGGGCAGACTCAACATCTTAATTGTGTTAATTTTTTTGTGCTTCCTGGTTGTGAACACAGCCTTTTAATTTGAACTGTTTTTCAACCTTCAAATTTCTTGGCACTTCTTCCTCAAGCAGGGTATTGTCAAGTAACATTCAGCAAGAAGAAAGTATGATTTAACAGACAAATATGAAGAAAAATGTATTTCAGTAACAAAATGGGGGGAAAAGAAGGAGAAAACTGAAGGACATCCTTAACACCTTACCAAGAGCATTGCAGGAAGGCCATGGCTGCTGCAAGAAAGAGTTGATAAGAAGGTGAAATCTGCATTTCATGAGAACCTCCCCCTGCACTCACTTTCAGAACGATCATTTTTTCCTGAACATTCCTGTGCGTTGTATTTATTATCAGTTTGGCAAAAATTTTAATCAGGAAGTTGATACACTGGTGGAAAAATCCAGGAAACAGTCTGAGACTTTGGACCCAGGATTCTGCATGGCAGAGGCATTTATACAAGGGAATGCAGGTGAAAAAGGTTGTTTGTGAGTTGCTTCCACTGGGAAGGAGGATATGATGTCAGAACTGGGATGTAATGTGCTTGCTTGGGAAAAATGCTTGAGCAATTAGAATTTTTTTGGACACCCCTTTCTCCCTTTTAAGTGTTTGGTGCCCTGTGACAGAGCGGAATCTATGCGTGAACTGTAACAGCCACAAAGAATAACAAGTTAGCACAGCATAGTTTGTTCAAGTAATCCAAATCTGACAGCGCTTCTGTCAGCTTCTTCTTTCCGACTCAAGATTTCTTCTTCCTACTCAGGCATGTCCAATAGCAAGTAGCAAAACTCCAAAACTTCCAGGGTAAGTAAGTAAATGAGCTTTGCTTATTAAATGTGTTATTTTAATATACCAAGCTTTCAGTGATGCACAATGACCACATGTTGTAATTTAATATTGGAACCTATTCTTCAGGTGTATTCCTGTAGTCCAGTTGTGGTGGTGTTTTAATCCTTTGTCACCATGCTGAACCTCAGTATCACACGATACCTCATTATGTTAAAAAAATACTTTACAAATTGACACCTGATTTTATACTTAGCACAGAATACATTAGCGTTGAAAATCCATACAAATTCTACCACCATCACTGACCCCGGGGGCTACTACTGGAGAAATACCTGTTGTTTTTTAGAGAGTTACAATTTTTCTACTATAACTTGCTATTGATTTCATATATGACATACAGATAGATGATTATGCTTTTAATACCATTTTGCCAAGTAGCTGCTTGAGGGTTTATTTTGGCCATTTTCTACAAATTAAGTACAATTTCTCGGTCATATCTGATCCTCTGGAATAAACCCCATCTGTTTGTTTTTAGAAAGTGAACTTTTGCAGCTTTATTACCAAGCATACAACTTGGTCATCATGAGGTTTATGTTTCTTAGAAAATGCTTTGTCTATCTCTGGCTTGGAAAAAAATGCCAGGAAAACCCATTAAGGGTTGCAATAAAAAAATCATAGAAGCAGCACAGAGCTGAAAGGCAATCAAATAGTTTGCCTGGTTCTTTCTGCTCCAGGACAACACCAGTTACCTTTACAATAATATTGTATTCTGTTAACATATTATATCTTCCTTACAGGTTCTTCAATACTTCTAGTTAGTGGTGGAAACACCACACCACAGCTTTGCCCTCCAATACACTGCAGGACTTCTCTTACCACCACCCTATGCCTAACCTTGAAACTGTGTGCACTATAAATCCTTCACTCGTTCCATGGATACTTTGAAGTATAATAGATGAGCCTGAAAAGGTCAAACCACCTGCCTGTTTCAGACCAAATCTTTTTGAATGACCTTCCTCAAAATGGCAGTTTTGCAAAATCAGTGTCACTGAAAGTGTTGGGGCGGTTTTACAAATAAGCAGGGGTATGATCAAGAAACATGATTTCATTTTAGCAAATGACAACATGACTGTGAATAGTGAAAAATGTCCCCAAAATAAAAGCCTTTGCAGAATCCATGAAATGAAATATAACATTGCAACTTGCGCCTATGTGCACATGTGTGTTTGAAAACAGGATTAGTTTTCTTTTTGACTCCAGAGAAGGAGCTGCTCCATGGTTTTCATGATTCAGAAGAAGCTCCATGAGTGATATTTCACAAAATTTTGAAATGACTCAACAGCACAGAACAAGACATCCCACTGTGTTCATTCATTTCATCTGAAAGCCACTGTAATATATCAAAAACTACTGCTGCCTCTACAAGAATTCCACCCATCCCCAGGATGTGTTTATAAAGAATTAAGGTAAAGGAAGGAGATCACTAGGAAAAAAATAATCAAATCTCAGCTGATACATAAACAGCTAATGCTTGAGTTGCTATTTGTAACGTAGGAATAGCAGCAAACCACCGATCCTTGTTTGTTCTTTATCACACTGAACAGTTGCTGTGTTTGTAAATGGGAGTAACTTTGCCAAGATTTCCTATAAGCTGTTTTTGTAGTTTGATACTTTTAAGGGAAAAATTATACTACAGTGAATTAACAGAAGAGCTTCGTCTGTGCTATGGATTGGTGTACTGACAAAGGGGGAAACTACATTCAAAGTATACCTGCTATATGATTATCAGAATGGCCTACCATCAGAATTCGATATAAAACCAGACAGCCTGCTTTTGGGCAGTGGGCAACTAAAGACCTGGCCATCTCATGGCGATGCCCAACTGGCCCTGCAGCTTAGATGAGGCTTGCAAATGCCAGTTCAACAGAGGGGTTTGCTGTGCAGGCATGCAGGAAGCACCTTCAGCATCTCAAGGCTTTCTGGGCAGAGCATGCCTGGAGCCAGAAAGACCCTACGGACTAAAACCCCACCAGCCTGGCACCGAGAGCAACGAACTGGAGGAGGAAGAACTTGAACTGCCAAATACTTGCTTAGAGCTTTGCTGTCCTGGTGCAGTCCTGCTGTGCAGCATGCTGTGGAGGTCCTGCCTGGCTGGATTAGAAGCCTCCCTTACCACTGTCCCAGATTACCCACTAAGCTCCTACCTCATAGCTTCAATACCCCCTACGCTGGGAGGATTAGAAGGTTAGTAGATAGTCCTAGGAGCCAGATAACCTCTTCTTCCTTACTCTTTTTCTCTGGATTAAAAATAGAAGGATAAACAATTCTGGTTTATTCCTGAAGAATGGTTTTGGGGGTGGGCAAACTAACCATATCTAATTTCCTGTGTTTTGCACACAGGTATTGTAGTTAATGCTATGAACCTAATTCAAGTAACGCTTTTTGGTCTTGCTCCATTCGCAAGATCTTTACAGTCTTACACAGTAATTGAATAATGTCTTAGAATCAGGATTTTTTTCTCAATTTTTAGCACTGTCATTTTAAGCTATTTTATGGATCAATAATATAGCTTTTGTTGTTGCTGTTGTTTTTAATATAGCTGCTGGAATTCCGTGTGATGGTCAAACTATTAGAGAAGACATATTTGCTTCAGTATACTTTATGTCAGATTCCTGGAGAATAAATAACTCCATCATAAGAAAGAAAAATAGTGGTTTCTATTCCCAAATAAGAGACTGTCTTGTTGAAAACTCTAAGCATCCACTTCACTTTGAGTGTGTATGTTCATTCTTTCTTTGATCACTTCATTAAAAGATGGAGACATGATTGATTTGCTCTGCTTTGTTCTGGCCTTAACAACTTTGCAAGCTGTGCAATACAAACAAAGACTCCTCAGAGCGGAGAAAAAGGAAAATGAGAAGGAAAGAAAATTTTGAAAGGTCTCCTGACACTGAGCTGAAGCAAAGAAATTTGATTATGACAGTTCTTCTAGTGGCAAAGCATAGACCTGCAGAAACCAAGTGTTTAACGTCTCAGGAGGTTGGTTTCCTGGCTGATGTATTGCCTAACAACAACAACAGATGCCGTTCACACTACTCTGCAGACATTTTACCATGCTTGTACCAGTCCTTTCAGGGGAGGGAAGGATCAAAGATTACTCCCTTGATTCAGAAAAAAATTACTTAATCCTACTAATATTCCTTACATCATTGCATAAGTGCTTCCCTGTGCTAATAACACAATGTATGGGCTCCTCCTAAATTGAGGGAAACAAGGTCCTCTTTTCCTTCCTTCACTTTCTTTTTTGTCATTAATCACTTACAATCATGTATTAATTCTTGATCTTCCTTACCACATTTTATGTTAGCATAGTAATTTATTTTCTTAGTGACTTTAACTCCTGAATCAAACTTTAGCTGCTAGTGCTGTGATCGGGGTTTGTCCTCCTACGCTGCACTCAAAAGAAGGAGATAACATCCACAGACAGTGCAGGTATTGCAGTAACCTGCTTCCTTTCTCTCTTAGGCAGAATGAAAAAACTTAAAATCCATTAGCTTGGAATAGACAAGTTCTGAACAGAAGAATTGGCAAATAACACAATTTCACAGCATTTGAGTCAAGTTCCCATCACACCTCTGCAGACTAATTTCTCCGGAGAGCTTCTCATTCTTATCACAAAGGGATTTGCGATTATTGTTGGGGTTTTTTTCCCCCACTATATCTAAAAAAAAAAAAAAAAAAAGAGTCAACCGCCAAACCCAACCAAAACCATTTTCCTCCTTTCCAGGGAAGCCCTGCTAGCAATTTCCCACTGCTTCAGAAGGAAAAAGGGAAGAAGATAGGAAAGATGTTATAAGCAAAGGGATGTGAAACGCTGGATAGCAATTTGTAGTAGTTGGCCCCATGCTGTGAGATGAATTCATGCTCACTTGAAGGCCAGATTTTAGTTAGAGCCTCTGTCTGCTCTTCACATTGCTCCTCTCCACATTGATTTCAGTCTCAGTGCAACTGCCTTGACTCTGGGTGAGCAGGGTCACACTCAAGAGGATCAGCCCCACTTCTGTCTTTACCGTTCCCTAGGAGCTGACCTGTCCCTTGGGGCTGCTGTCTTTCTGGGTAGCTCCTTCAAAGACAAAGTTTCACGAGGCATTATTAACATCAGTATGCAATATTAATCTATGAAATATCAAAAGGTTTTGACTGAAAAAAACTTTTAAGAGGAAAAGAGACACTGGAGCACTCGGTGCCTAGTAAATGGGAAGAAACTGGTCTAGGAAATTTTTTGCCTGAATGTATTTTTCTGAATCTTATCAAGGAGATATTGCCATCTTCTCCAATTTACATTGTGTGAGTAGCTCCTCACTGACTTGCTGGCTGGCCTATATTATTTATGCAGCATGAGTTAAAAAATTGTCAACCTTTCCTCCTCTGTTTTGGCCTGGCTGCGGCCCTAGCTCTAGGGATCAAGTCCATTGCTTTCATGCTATTAGCCCGGTGCGCTGACTTCCTAAACTACAGGTTTATGTGAGCACCTCCTACTCTCTTAAACACTCCCCAAAATTGCGTAAGCACCACATTTAATGTAGAGAAACCCTGGGGCTAGCTCATGCTTCATAGAATCATAGAACAGTTTGGGTTGGAAGGGACCTTAAAGACCATCTAGTCCCAACCCCCTGGCCTGGGCAGGGACACCTTCCACTAGACCAGGTTGCTCAGAGCCCCATCCAGCCTGGCCCCGAACACGGCCAGGGATGGGGCATCCACAGCTGCTCTGGGCAGCCTGTGCCAGCGCCTCACCACCCTCACAGTGAAGGATTTCTTCCTAATACCTGATCTGAATCTACCCTCTCTTAGTTTAAAGCCGTTACCCCTTGTCCTGTCTCTACAGGCCCTACTAAAACATCTGTCCCCAGCTTTCTTACAAGCCCCCTTTAAGTACTGGAAGGCTGCTGCAAGCTCTCCCCAGAGCCTTCTCTTCTCCAGGCTGGACAACCCCAACTCTCTCAGCCCGTCTTCATAGGAGAGACGTTCCAGTACTTGTTCGTGCTTCGTAGGTGCTGAGGACTAACCCAAAAGTCTAAGTGATGTCTGAGACCTGAAATGTTGTTTTGTGCATCAGATGAGAGAAGGGAACCACTGGGCTGACCCACCTACTCTGTATGTGCAATCTCCTTCTCATCTGCTTGCATAGGGCAATGGACAGGAGGAGTGAGTAGGGAGCGAGGATAAAAGGGACGACAGGTGGGTGTGAGGATGTGCACCTGAAATACACAGTCTTAGTAGGAGTCATAGAGGAACCTGGCCCCGACATACCGGTGTATCAGCTGAGGTTTCCACCATACTGTCAGCTCTAAGATGATACAAGTTTACCTGGCTTGCAGTTTTCCTTACGGCACTCTGAACGCTGCCAAAGAAATTGTAGTGCCAGGATAGTCTCTGGCGAATGGTTTTGTCCATCCCCTTACGAGCAAGCAGCCAACACTTGCACCCATGTCCTACTGCCCTTTTCCTTGATGGGGAAGAATGCTGGCAGGGGGCATTTAGGGACACTTCCCACCACCAGAGCCCTGATGGGTGATCCAGCCTCTCAGAGGCACCATCTGGGTGAAATTCCCATACTCCCACCTGCCTGCTCAGCCTGTCACATGGAATGTGGGGCTGCTGGTTGTCACCAAACAGGGCAAGAGCAGGAGCCAGCCAGCAGGCTGTTGGGCAGGGCTTTCCCAGAGGTGTGGGAAATGCTGCTGCCAGACCCTGCTCTGATTCATATGAGACTTGGTAAGGAAAGGCATTACTCATCAATCAGACAACCCCTCAGGCTACTAATGGAAAAGAGAGTGAGCAGAGCAGGTTTTCTTCACAACTCCTGCATGCACAGTCCTTCCCTTTATATACAAAACATATTTATGGGAGCAAGAATGAACTATGGTCATTTATACAGGAAAACCAGATCCACCAGGCCATCAAGTAAGCTGCTCCATTGCAAACTCTCCCTGGTCTTCCAAGTAACAAATATTAACTATTCAGCAGGAACCAGCTATTTACCGTCTGCAAGAAAAAATGGAACTTCAAAGTCCTTAGGGAAGCTGTGGGGCCAGAGGTGCTGAGCCAGCACTCACCTCCTTTCCTTTCTCTGGATTTGTCACGTTTGGTGCCTGTCACCTTGTCCTGCTGCGTGAGGATTTAGAGAGGAAAATCAGTTTAGTTAACCTTTTGTCCAGCAGAATTTCTGAGAACTCCACTGAGAAAAGTCTGCAGGCAGGAGGAGAAACATGACTTTTTTTTTATTTCGAAGGCTGTAAATTTTTATTCAAGGGACTGACGTTTTACTAGCTAGTGAAGTAGTCTGATCAGCAAATTCAGAAGTCTTGCTTTCACTCATGCAAGCTGTCACTTTCCAGACCCACATTGCTTTTAGTAGGGTCTCTGCACTCAGGCTCGTATCCCACAGAGCATCCAAATTACTGTCGGGATTTCTTTTGCATTGTGCAGCATGACCGACCACGCTGCTATGAAAGAGCAGGGCTGCAGCTCAGCCTTGTCCAGCAATCAGCCAGGTGGGCGCTGGGCACGCCACGCAGGCCGGCTCCCTGGCAGGTCCTATTTCTGATGCAGTGCTGTGCCTGCACCACCCGAGAGCATCTGTGCCTATACGGAGACCCACGGCTTAGATGGGTGCCTCCCAGCTTCCTTCTGAAGGGGAGAGCCTTCAGGTCCCCAACACAACTCCCTCCAGCACTGCTTGCCTAACCCTTATTTCCAGGGATAACAGGGAAGTACAGGAGCCTGTGGTGTTTCATTCGCGTGAGTGCACAGGTACACTTCAAGCACTGCCCGCTGCCAGTGCTTCACAGCCCGCAGCTGCCCAGCAGAAAATGTAAGGGAGGAATGCAGAACTGCAGCACACAGCACACATTTTTGATTTCCATAGCAAAATAAAATGACGATTCCTCCCCTCTCAAACTGTCTGCTGTCTTCCTTTCAAGGGCTATATACCTGCACAAGTAAAGCAAGCCACAGAGACATTCACTTTCTTCCAAAGATACATACGTCGGCACATGTATTTGTTACTCCTCATTTGCAGTCACCTCCTAGCTCCCACCTGACTTAAGTTCTCTTGTCTAGTGTCATGGTTTAACCCTGGCTGGCAACCAAGCACCATGCAGCCACTCACTTACTCCCCCTCACCCAGAGAGATGGGGAGGAGAATTGGAAAGGAATGTAAAACCTGAATGTTCAGATAAGAGCAATTTAATAGGATAGGTAAAGCAAAAACTGCGCGCACGAGCAAAGCAAAACAAGGAATTCATACACTTCTTCCCATTGGCAGGTGGGCGTTCAGCCATCCCCAGGAAAGCAGGGCTTCATCATGCATAATGGTTACTCAGGAAGACAAATGCCATAATGCTAGATGTCACCACTTTCCCTCTTCCACAGTTTATATACTCAGCATGACGACCCATGGTATGGAATATCCCTTCGGCTAGTTCTGGTCAGCTGTCCTGGCTGTGTCCCCTCCCAGTTCCCCGTGCCCCTCCAGCCCTCTCCCTGGCAGGGCCTGAGAAACTGGAAAGTCCTTGTCTTAGTATAAATATCACCCAGCAACAACTAAAACCATCACTGTGCTATCAACATTGTTCTCACATCAGAGCCAAAACACAACACTGCATCAGCTACTAAGAAGAAAACTAACCCTATCCTAGCTGAAACCAGGACATCTAGGAAGCAGAAATATTTGTGAATGGGAGGTTTTTTCCCCTTATTAGACTGCCTGAGGGGGTTGTCAAACTGGTATTTTTCCTTTGGAAGCTATGCGCTTTTAGCAGCCAGGTACTCCACCATTTTCTCTCCCAGCTTTTGCACCTTACTTAACTGCAGGCTTTGCTCATGGATCAGAGTGCCATGCTGCGTGGTAGAAGCATGCTCAGAATTACATCTCATCCACACCCTCCACAGTACAGGTTCATTATAACACAGTGCTCCCAATGGAAACTTGCTTCTTTTTTTTTTTTCTCCTTCAGATTCTATCCAGAAAATGTCAAATAGGCTTACTTGTGAAAGAAGCAAAGAAATACATAAGAGAAAACCCTCCTTCCTCCCAGCAGTGTCCCCACTGAGGATCTGCACGTGTTTCCTTCTATCAGGGATTATTTCCACGTGAATATCCCTTTACATACTTGAAAGCTCATACAAATGCAATCATATGACAGCCCCTTTCCAGAGCCCGAGGAAGCATCGCCTCCTCCATCCTGTACCTGAGCATCCTGAGACAGAGGATGAAATGACATCAGGGCAGGCAAATTAAAGCCCTTGTGATACCTACTCCAGAGGCTTGTGCACTGGCTTGCTTAGCCTCTTCCTGCAGGCTGGCCCTGGGCCTCCCGGCTCCTCCGAAAAAGCCACCTCGGGAGTCGGGCCAGAGCGCTCGCTTCCCCTCCTGCGCTGCGATGGCAAAGCCCGAGGCACGCTGGCGTTGTAGGATTGGTGCCCTCCACTTTTAGCCAAGAGTTTAGTAACAAAATCTATTTCTAGGAAGAAAAACTACTGGCTGCTGAAACCGAGGGCTGCTTTTCCAGCCCGCAGCGGTCCAAACTGCTACAAGCTGCCCAGCTGCTGGTGCTGGTGCTCCTCTTTGGTCAGGGACTTGGGGACACAGGCTCTGCTTGCAGACAAGGGACGGTCCCCACATGCATTGCCTTGGCAGAAAGAAGCAAGGCTTTGCAGACACCAAGGCACGTATTCGTGTTGACCAGCTCGTCCCTGTGCCACTGGCAGGGGATGGGAGGCTGGCACCGAGGTTTCACCTTCACCTTCACGCTGTGTGGCAAAAAGGAAACCGACACTGGGAAGGGCATGGTATTTCTCAGTTGGAAAGCATCTCAGAAAAAGAGTCTTGGAGGCCAACTTCTTCCACATACTTTGCGTCTGAAGTAAGCATCTTTGTCAACAGATCTGTGGCCCCACTTGCTAGCTTCTCACCCAGGCATGCTCTCTTCTGGCAAGGAAATCCTAGCAGCTACCTGATGGCTTCCTCCATGGGAATAAAGTTTGTCCCAAGCAGGAATAGAGATTATTTTCCCTTCAGACTCCAACAAAGATAGTTTTTTCAAAGCTTCCTTTAAATCCTGGTGCCAGAGAAATGGAAGGAGGAGTTAGCACAAGAACCAAACTAAGCTTCCCTTAAAATTCAAGCCCAGAAAGTTGAAAACCTACTAGCTTAGGATCCAAGCTTGGGGTGAAAGCTGTGAAGTATTTTTCCTGAAATGGCAGATTCCAGAAAGTTTTAAGAGGAAAAAAACGCTTTTACGTTTTCCAGGTCCAGCTGGCAGAAGGAAGTTGAATACCCGCTTCTTGCCCAGAAGACCGTCTCTGGAGAGAAGGAACTTGTGAAGAGCAACAGTCACTGCTCAGCCAGGTGCAGTCCAGACGTAGGATTGCAGGCCATTGCAGAGGCCATTATCCCTTTTGCTTAGCACATGAACATGCAGATTGCAACATATCCACTGCCTTTGACTCTCAAATCCCATTTTCAAAGGACCAAAAGGAATAGAGAAAATCAGGTCAGTAGAAAGCCTGCACGTGGACTGTGCATCTGCGGCAATTTTGCCCTGCAGAGTGGAGACTGGTAATACCAGCATGATCTCTCATAAACCAGAAGAGGTTCTTTGAGGCACTTGTGCACATCTTCTAGCTGGCCTCCAAGTGGAGAGCTGTCAGGGTAAGTGAGGACAGCTATGTTCAAGTGAAACACGAGATAAGTAATGAGTGGCAAGGATTTTGTTAGAAGAAGGTTCATGATTAGACAGCAGGTCACACAAATCCTGTAATTATGTACTACACTCTAATTATGACAACAAGATTTTCATTTTGTGTCTTTGAAGACGAGTTGGAGAAGTGCTGATGCAATAGCTGTTCCAAAGTTTAGGATTCATAAAAATGTGCTGCTGGTGAAGTTTTTTTTGTTTGTTTGTTTTGTTTTTTAAGGAAAACATTGGCTCCCATTCTACCACTTACATGACCAAAGGAGAGATTAGGTTTAGTTAAAATAACAAAATATTTTCTTCTGGGTCTTTCTATGTATTTGCTTTGGAAGCTTTCCCAGTCAATAATAATTATAACAGTACTCAAGTTGCAATGGTGGAAGACGCTTAAAGAATGAACTGATGAGTCACTCTAATGAATGCTACTTTCTAAAGTTAAAGTTTTATAGTTTAACTTGACTTTGTTATTCTAACTATTCCTATCTCTGCAGGGTTACAATCCCTGTAAGATATATATTACTTAACAGTATAAACCGTCTCTATGAATTCAAGAAGTGTGGAGTGGCTGGAAGAAAACAGGCATATTGTGAGCAATCCAGACTGAATAACTTGGTTGTAATAGCAGGCCGCAGCTCTAACAAGCTGCGGGTGTTGTGAAGGACATGTGCAAGGCCAAGGGAGATAGGGAGGCTGTGTGTTCGCGGAGAGATGGGGGAGTTGGACGGAAAGATGAGGAAAACCAGGATGCCTGCACAAGGGGGGAGCAGCATGTGGGCACCACACCGGGACCAATCGTAAGGGAGGTGGAAGCATGGAACGAGTGGTTTTAGCCTATCACTCTTTACATAACAAAGCCTACGTAGCGTGTTTATCTTTTGTGGGCTGTATAAATTGCTGTAAGTCTTTCAATAAAGTGTCATTAACTTGATCACATTGGTCGGACAAGTTGTGTCCAAGCCTTCTGCGTCAACAAAGAAGGACTATTTGTACTACGCTTGCAGAATGTAGGACTACTGCCATGGACAACAGTAGGTACAGGGAAGTGTGATGTGGAACAACTCAACCAAACAGCAGTCAGGACTCCAAGTTCCATGTTTTGTAGCTCTTGTAAAGAATTATGGAAGTTGGTGAATAATACTATCTTACTGTTTTGGAACCAGTAAAAGGCATCTAAATGGAGCATGCCAACAAAAGGAGTAACAAATGATGAAATAAAGACCTAGCTTGTAGATACCCAAGCAGAACTTTGAGGGAAAAGCTAAATAAATAGCTTTATCTCTGGAGACCTACAGAATTACAGCTACTGCCTTACCCATGTGATGTCTGTCTTACCTAAGAGATTTCAGCAAAAAATAGAAAGTCTGAAAAGTTTAACCTGTCTATTTAACAGTGATTGCTAGAGTAAAGATAACCAGGTTTGGTACACTGATACATACGGGCCATCAGTGTTGAGAGCTCATGAGTAACTGCACTTGAGCTCACTGTTATCAAGAGGAAAAGAAGAAAAAATGATCTATTAACAAACGTATAGTGGCTAAAAGCAGGTTCACAACTGACTGTCTACAAGCACTTGTATGCATCTTACCACGCAGCTGGAGTCATTAAGCCACGGATATAAATAATCCTCCACCCAGAGTTTGGCAACCGAACCGGTTCAGTACATTGCAACACCACTGTCACAACTCTGAAGGCTACTTCATGTGCAAAGCCTTTGCTTATTGTTATTTTTAGTACTTTCATGTCTATGTTTGTTTGGGGACATGCCTCAGCCTCACTTTCTCTACCTCCTCACAGCAGACGGGATAGAAGCGCCAGTGAGCTTGGGCCTTTGGCAGCCAGGGCACCTGCTTTGGTGGTGCGGGTGCCCCATTTCAGAACCACCGGTGATGGCAAAGTGACCATGAGCCGCTGCCTCTGTACCGGCACCTCCTCAGACACATGTGGAAGAACAACTTTTTCCTTCTCCCTTTTCCCCTTTCTTTAGACCTGCCAGTGTGTTGTAGAGGAGCTAGACCAGAAGCATTTGCTCCAAGTGATAGACATGAAGCCAGATGTGTCTTCATCTGGCTTTGCTCCTCCTCAGGAGGGGA
Organism: Falco rusticolus; assembly: GCF_015220075.1. Classification (NCBI taxonomy): domain Eukaryota; kingdom Metazoa; phylum Chordata; class Aves; order Falconiformes; family Falconidae; genus Falco; species Falco rusticolus. The sequence goes on from NC_051187.1 coordinate 59,650,366, forward strand.
TGACTCAGTAACAGGAGACCAAGCGTGGAATTACAGTGGATAAGAGTTCACAAAGGAAAGTCCACATAAACACAATACAGAGTGTCTGCCGTACTGTAGCATTAGGCTTATCAGTAGGAGTGAAGAACAGTTTACTTGAAGCAATAGTCTGGACTTTCTCTTTTAAACTGCCATTATTGTTTAACTTAAAAAAAGAAAAAGCAACAGCTGCAAAAGAACCAAGTTGTTGACATCTGATGAATACGCTTCACACTGCAGGCAGCTGACCGGCACTGTGGGTTTTTAATATTGAGACCTTTCCCACTGGGAGAATGAATTCATGGACAAGTGGAAGCACATGCTGCACACAGTTATACAAGCCCTTTTCGAAGGCAGCACCAGGAACAAAACCGTACTCTGCAAGCTTACTTTATACTTTGCCATTTCAAAGTTCTGCTTGCAACACTGCAAATTCAAAGTTTGCATAGGATACTTCCAAGCAGTGAGCTGTTATTCAAAAAGAAACTTCTGGGTTCCTTTAAAGGTCTCCTGACTCAAAGAACAAACTCAGTTGCTACCTTTTATGGAAATAACTCCAAAAATTTCTATACATCAAATATTAACCTATGAGACCTTTGTAGTTAAAATATTGGTATTTTATACATAAAGTTGCACATACTTTTGATGAGTTTTCTAGATTTCTACAGAATTTGAGCAGTAATCTCCTAGTGCCTCAAACTGTCACTATCTTACACAGAGGAGGAGAAAGGGGGAAAAAAATAAAGAATTAAAAAAATGCCATACTGAAGCTGTGCAAAATTGAAGTTCATGCCTTTAAAAGACAGGAAAGCCCTCCCCACCAGGAGCAATGCGTGCTGGCAGTCCCTGGTGGGCAGCAGCCCCAGGCAGCTGGAGAGCCCAGCACAGGGGCTGCTCAGCCTTCCTCAGACACACGGGCAAGCAGGAGGCTCTGGCTGTCCTGGTGTACAGTACCAGAGATGCCGCAGCACGCGCTGGTTTTCCAAGCTGTGACAGACTGGGTCAGATTTCCTGTATCTGCAGTTATAAAAAGGCAGGCTTAAGAAAGACTCCCTGGGTAACGATGACAATTTGTTTGCCTTCTTCCAAATACCAGCAACTTCCCCGCCCCCCCCCCCGTTTTACACCTGAAGCTGATTAACTTTTCCAGCAATGTAGTGCTTTTATTTCCCAGAGTAAGACCCTCAAGCTTATTAGCATTGCTCCATTGAGGGAGGTGGAAGGAAAATCAGCCTTTTTCTTGCCCAGTTTTCTGTAGGATCAGTTAGGTTGGAAAAGACGTTTAAGATTTTTGATGGCTCCTTCCATAGATCCTCCCTATAGTGTTGTAGGACAGTAGAAGACAGAGATGTCCTTGTTTCTGAGGTTCCCATGCAGTATTTCCTTGCCAAGCTTTCTGCTTCCGAGCTGTGCCATTTTATGCACATGGCCTGGAGCCCCTAGCAGTCCCACAGGCAGCACACAGGACCTGCCACCAGCACCCTTTTGCTCCCTGGGGCAGTGCACAGCTTTAACAAAGCTGCCACCTCCTTCACTGCAACAAATGAATCATTTTTTCCACTCAGAGCAAAGCCCTTTACCTCACCCACTGATGCACGGAGAGAGAATACATCTTGAGGTTGCACAGCATGGACCAACCAATATTTTGTCAAGACAGCACAAGAAGTGAGCAGCCCCTGGGTGCGAGAGTGCTACCACATTGCCCACCACCTCCTACAACAGCAGGGATGTGCAATTTAGCAAATGAAGGGCAAAGCTGCTTACAGCTGCAGGAAAGAAAGCAACCCAGTGCCAAGGCTGTGTGAGTCCTTGGTAGTTGCTACTAGGGATTTCTAACTGATCCACTCACACTGACAAAGTCAGGTGTTCCCCACCTCTGCATACAAATCCATACAACTCACCAACATTATACACCACATGCAATGATCCTGGCCAATTGCCACATCTCATTTCTTGTACTCTTGCTTGAAGGAACAGGTTTTGCCTGATTTATTTCAAACGAGTCTAAGATCAAGCAGAGAAAATATCAGCTCAAAGGCACCCTCTTGAAAAGGCATATATTGCACAGGACCAGATATTCTGGAAGTTTGTTCCCTGGGTGTAGTCATAATTAAAAATGTTTAACTCACCCAAATTTTATTCCTGCCCCACAAGGTGTATCGCCCTGGCTGGTTTTGTACTGACAAGGCTGGCTGCAGTGGTGGGAAGTGGAGTGGGAGTGCCTGGAGGAACTCAGCTAGAACCAAGACCTGAGGGTGGAGTCTTTGCAGTTTTCCTGAATGCACTGTTAGCTAAAAACAGCAGAATTTTCTGAGAAGCCAAGTTGCCTGTATGTACCCTCCTTTTCTGCTTTAAATAAACCCTGTGAAAAATATGACCATCTATACAATCCTCAACACACCACCAGCATTAGCAATCACCTACCTGAACTGCGCTTCAGTCACTCTGCACAGGTGGGTCAAGGTCCTCCTCTGGTGACCTAAAAAAACAGCTGTATGGCAGAAGCCAAGGAGCAGACATCCTACTAAGAGCAGCTCCCAGACCATACCTGGTGGTCAGCTTGCTGGCCAAAGCTGGCCAGGTCTTCTCCAGACTCCCTGGGAGCACCTCCCCTCTGTGGGGGTGTAACTGCCCACAGCTGGGGATAGAGATCCCCTGGGATAGGTATTTCTCACAACTGCAGGATGCCAGGCCAAGCACATCTCCTGCAGATACTCTCTCCAGCTTTACCATGCAGCTCCAGACCCCAACTTCACATCATGCTGGTTGCCAGATGTGGGGCAGACCAGCTGATGCTTACTTGGGGCTTGCAAAAGCTCTACCTGAAGAAATAGCTATATGAGCTATGCTTGAAGTCATCTAACATCCTTCTAGCCTAAAAGTCTATCAATAGTCATGAGTTAAAGTTCTAAATGGCACAGAGTTGCATTCATGAAATGTATAACCCCCTTAAGTGATAACAGGCCTGAACTGCTTTTATCTCCTTAGACCTAACCTCTGAAAAAAATGTTTCCAAGCAAACGACGCTCCCCCAGACATCTGTGACCTTACCTATCTTACAGACAGATATCCTGAATGGTCATCAGCCTACGTGTGCTCAGTTTATCTTATATAGATAAAGCCATGTTGAAAGAAAAGCTTTAGTAAGAAAGCAGAAGAGGTGAACAGCAAAGTCTTTATTAACTGTATTTAGCTGTCTGTCTAATGGGTACTTGGGGAAAAAGGATTTAAACACCCTCAGCAGTTCCAGTGCCACCATTTGGGTGTAAGTGCCACAGTTGTACTGAGCAAATCTAGGACCCTTGATATTTCTAGTAAAATTTAAAAGGAAAAAATACTGACCCCAAAAAATCCTTTATGTGTAGCCTTTAAGGTTATTTTAGCAAAAATAGATTATTTTATATAACACATTCCAAAATCAATGATTTCTATTACCGTTGCCTTTATTGTAAGTTTACCTACCACCAATTCTGTAGGGGACTTAGATGTAAAATACACACAAAACTACATGGCTCATTTTTAACAGGTAAAACTCAATTTCTGCATCATTTGACACTGCGGCTGACACAGTTAAGGGTTGGTACTTCATTAATAATTTTGCATGGAAATGCAATATTTCTATTAATGGTGAATTGCATTAACATCCCTAAGGCAGAATGGTTTGAAAAAGTGGCAACACACACATACCCACACCCCCCTAGTTTCATCCTATTGGAGGTGCAAAATAGGACATGGAGAAGCTTAGTGCAATTTTCTTCATCACCTGCCCCATGCGCTGGTGGAGGTGCCGGGGTGCTGAGTGGCAGCAGCTGCGGTGGACTGCTGGGGCATCAATTACAGTGACTGCAGCAACAGACAGGATTCAAGCAATAAACTGCAAATGCAGTTCAAGGAGCTGCAGCGGGCGATAGCGGGATGGGGAATGAAGCTGGTACTCTCACAGGTGGATGAAAAAGTCCTCCTCCGTGGCTAGCCCAGGGCAGCTCAGGAACAAGGACAAATGTGTTGAGCAAAGCAGTGGGGCTCAGCCTGGACTGAACGGGCAAATCAGCAAAATTCTTGACGTACCAGGGCCCAGGGCTGTCTTTAGGCTCATTGCATAGAGCAGAGAGGAAAGCTGAAGAGCAGTGTAGATGAGGGGCAGGACAGAGCACCATACCCCAGTAGAGTTCACCTGTCTTCCCTAGATCAGTAATATAGGCAACACAGCCTACTCCTTTGTTGTGAAAGATATTATAAATAACTCCTTCTAAGCCTTCTCTGGTGAGCTTGTGACAAAGCAGAACCAAAGGTTTGCTCCCTGCCAAGCTTTGAGGCCTCAAAGGGCTAGAAGGTGGCAGAGCAAGCACAGCTGAAGGCATTTATGTGAGGTTTTCCAGAAGAGATTTTGTGGGTACATCACTCTGAGAGAGCAAAGAGGGCACAAAACTGCTTGAACAAGAGTGGAAAAAGGTTATTTATTCAGCATTTTCACATTAAGCAGTGTGACAAAGCCTCAAGAGCTTCCTTGGCCAAGCTCACCATCACTGTGAAATCTGTGTTTGCTTGCATGGACCTTGTGAAACACTTCAGCTTTGTTCTTGAGGCAATTGCTACACTTGATGGGACAAAGCATGACTGAAAGCAAGGCTGTGCTGTGCTCCTGGACAAGCCAGCAGGAGAGCAGCAGCTATGGCCCCGTGGTTCCCCTCTGCTGTGGCTCAGTTCCTGCACGGGGTCTACTTCAGTCATTCATGCCTGGCATCTGCTCCAGGCCAGAAAACGTTTGTTGTTGCTGGAATGGCAACAAACAGAGCACTGCTAGACCCACGTGGTGATGGATGCCTGCCTGGCTGCACAGTGCTAAAGGGCAAGCACAACACAATTTCTTTTGTCCTGAGGTCATCTTTCTGGGCAAGTGGCAGCCCACATTTGGTGGGGCACCAGGACGACCAGTTCTGCTGGGGACTTTCAGCATAAGGTCATGGCAAGTCATGGCAGCTTGACAGAGGAAACTAGAAACGAGAGCTCATTTCTGCTTGGGGTATAAAGGATGACCCTCCCTACCCACAGCCTTGCCGAAGGTACTGGCACAGTGTGTAGTACATCCACAAAAGCTGTACCCCTTTGCTTTCCACAGAATCTTAATAAAAGAGGGATTTACACCTTCATCTCTGCTCCTACCTCAAATACAGCTGTAATCCAGTCTGGGTCACAGGTAGCTGTCAGAAGCATAGAGAGGTAGGTAGTGGAGCCAAGGAAATGTAGCTTCTACCATAAGCCTGAAATAATCCTATACTGACCACATCCTATTTTTTTTCTCCCCAGTTATTGAGTTCTTCCCAACAGCAGAGCTGCACTTACCTTGGAAATCCACCTGTTTTGCTACATTTGCTCTCCCACTCTCCCTGTGGTGGTACTGAAGATGGTAGGCAGAACTTCCCAGTCTGTATATCCGATTCCCTCTTCTTGTTGCTCCACTTCCAGGCTGCTCCTCGGGCTGGTTCCCAAACCTGTCCTCACAAAGGTTACCAGGGTCTCTTACAGCCTCATGTGTGCCCATCATGGGCCTCTCACTGTATTTGACCCTCTTTCCTCCACGTTCAGCTCATGCTGCCTTTGCTCAGAAACTGTTGTGGGGCTGGAACCCTTTCCAGGGGGACAGTGGTGAGGTTTCAGCAGGGATACGCTGCAGCTAAACTTTTATGCTTTGGGTCCTGCTTCAGTCTTTGGTTAGTGCTGCAATAGATGCAAGTAACCATATGGGACAACAAAGCTTTTATTTTCCTTTATAGATTGCTTTGGCTTAACAACAAACTACTAAGAGCAGAACAAGCCATTAAATGCTCTTTCGGTGCAAAGCAGGGATGGTTATGCCCATCATTTAGCATGGGTGTTAGTCTGCTCGAGCTGTGCTACAGGCAGAGGGATGGGTAAAAGTGACGTTCAGGGAACAATGGACACATCATCGTTCGGAAAAAGGCTGGTGCAGAAATGTCACAGAGCATCAGTGCCATCAGGAGCCATATGACAGTGCTGGCTGGGCTTGCTGGTGGGTGCTGCTACGTTTGCATGGTCCCCCTGCTTGGAAGGTATCACGATGTACAGGGATTTCGTTTCTTACCAGAGACGCAGAGATTAGGATTTCCAAAGTGCAAGCATGTAGAAACAGGACATTCAAGCACTGATTGTATGATATGCATTCACATCATACAGATGCATGTGCACACATACACACAAAGGAAAAAAAAATGTAATGCTTCTATGTGGTACACAAAACCATGAACTTAATAGAGATTTGCTGGGAAGTGAAATGCAGAGTAGCCATGCCGTAGTCTCATAGCTGGAGAACCGCTTCTCTTTTTCAATAGCTGGACTCTGTGGCAGTACAGACAACAAAATGGATGTTACAGATTAATAAAACACAGAGACAGATTTTATTTTGAACCAAAAGTTAAAATTTTATTTGGAATATCAATATACCCCAAAAAAATAAAAATAAAAACTTCCTTTTATGTAGTGAAATAGCCATTTGAAAATGGTAAAATAAAGATATTTATCATACTATTCTCTCCTAGTTATTGTACACATATTTAACGTTGGTTTTTTTTCTGAATATAAATCTAGCTTGAGCTTTAAGGCTCCAAAAAGCCTAAAGCATGTAGTGGCTCTTTTGAGAAAGCAGATAAGTCAATCAGAGCTGCGGTTTTTCAGCAGACAGGCCTGTTTGAAGCTGTCCAGGACTGGACAGAAGTGAGACTTCTCAGGAAAGTCACTGTTTCAGGGGAGTATTATTTTACACCCACTGGGAAATACACTTTAACCCCACTTCATGCAGCATTGTACTGAGCTTTATGATGTACTGGGGAGGGCCCTGGTTCCCCTTAGCTGTCGAGTTCTTGCGCAGATCTGACCTTATTTGTGTTGGTACATTGGTTAAATTTAAGAAAACAAATCCTACCCTGTGGTGTTTGCTCTGCTGGAAATTAAGTCTATAGCAAGGCACAGATCCTGCCTTTACCCCCATAAGCAAATGGTCTCTGTGCCCATGTGTAGCTGCTCTGACTGCAACAGGGCATTTACAACAGCAGGATCAGGGACTTGCCCTTTAGCTCGCTTTTAATAAAATAAATGGAATGGAAAATGTATTGAAATAAAACAGTAGAAACCCACAACCAATTCTGAGCTGCAAGTCTTCCCTTTTAGAGGGCTCACTGACACTGGGCTGGAAAACATGACTGACAACCCATGCCAGGGCCTGAGTGATGCCCCGAGTAGTTCATGTCACCACTAAATAAACAAGCAGGGGATTTAGGTCTTGCGCTGCCTTCTGCAACTGGGCTGCAGCGGGCTGAAGCAAAACTTGCTGAAGTCACTGGACATCTCACCAACAATCTCACTTTCAGTAGGCATTGGACTAAGTCCTGAACTGTTGTATGGTCTGCAATTTGCTTTGATTTCTTCTGTGATCAAAGCCACTTCTGTTACTGTATGTCTATATTTATGATTTGTATATAAACATGTTACATTTCTGTTACTGGTTCTTAAGTACAGGATAGACTACAACTACTACAGAGATTACCGCGCTGGTATGTTATATCTGGCACTGCTTACAAAGGCTGCTGTTTCACAGTAACAATAATTGGTATCTTACAGTCTTTGTTGCCTGAAACTCACCTGAATATTGATCCCTGAGGTACCATTGCTCTCAACTAAAACATTGTCCCAGGTTTTTGCTTTCAGGAATGAAAAATGAAATACATCTAGGTCTTGAAGTTCACAAGTTGTTAAGACCACGGATGGTCCTCCAAACAAACCCACAAGACCCATGCTTGCACTCAGGGAGCCACTGCATAATTAAATTCTGCAGGAGTGACCCCTTCACACAAGCCTCATTTCACCAGCCACCCTATCCTGTGTGCCTGGCACTATGCAACCCACCCTCCTCCAGCTTTGCCTTTCAAATCTTGGGAAGGAGTGAGCATCCAGCCTGGAAATACTTTCTCCTGGGATATGGAATAGGCCTTCTCCCCTCTCGTCTCTCCTGCAACTTGTGCTCACAACTTTATTCCAGCTACCCAGCTTGGCTCTTTAGTGATGCCTTTTGCATGCTTTGGCTCTTATCTTCTAAGTAAAAAATGGTATTTGTTTACTGTGAGATTCTGGTGAGAGGTCTCTTTTGGTGTTATCAGTGAGTGCAGACATAAATCATTTGTGACTGAGTTACAGAAGGTCTGTAAGCATCAGGGGTTTTCTTCTCATCACAGGCACAATTTAAAGAGTCTGCAGAATTACCCACGTTTTTTGTTTTTCCACTAACTAGTCAAAAATATTTTCTTCAAAGTGTTCACTCAGGAAGAGCCAAATTACGCTCACAACTGCCTAAGCTCAAATCCGTACCAACCCTTCTGGTTTTATTTCAGTACATTGGATTCATGTGTCAAAACATAAAACACAGACTTCTACTTCTACCCTGGCAGCCTGACCTTATCACCAGTGTAACTTCCCTGACTTTAATAATGAATCCTGTAACAGCATCTCCAGCATCTGTGATGGTTGTCACAGGTCCCATAACGCTTGGTAATTTCAATAAAATTTGAGTTCCCCACGGTGTGTGTGAATGCAACAGAATTACAGCTTTATTTAAAACAGGAAAAAAGGGTTCTGGTAGTGGACAGAAAATACTGAAGTGTCACCCCAAGGCTCAAACCAAGGGAAATAAATAGGACCCAATTAGCTGTGTTTCTATGTTGTGGCTTGTATGTTTGAACAGCTGGAGTACTGTTGAGGTATCATTGTATTGGGGTTGACTGGCTCAGTGTTTAAGTACATGTCAGTGGGTTAAATGTGATGTCTAAATAGCACGTGTGCATGTTTTAGGAAGAAACAGAAGTAAGAAATACAGTGCAAGTTGTTTTCATCTTATCCCCAATTTCTCTAATGCCAGTTACCACATTTGACTCCAGTGGAAAACCTTAGAGGAAAAGCCCAATGGTATAGTAGGGCCATAGAACCTGTGTAAATGCATGTGTGACATCATCTCCTGAAGCACGCACATGGCAGTGCAACAGCCAATTTCCAGTGTGATGGTAAATGTACCCCAATTTACACTGTCTCTTATGTGCCTGATCTTGCTGCCTCTTCCCTATGTATATGCTTGCCTGCAGCCTAGTCACCTGCCAGGACCCTCACTGAATTCAGCGCCGAGTTGCCCCTGCATGTCCGAGGTACGCCTGCACTGCGTTCTGAGGAGGAGCTTGCTTGGGCTGGTTTCTGCACTGGAGCCACTTCCCAGGCAGTAAGAAAGGTGGCCCTCGCTCGCCCAGCCCCAGCTGGTGGGGCAGTGGGCACATCAGGGAGCAGGCACTGGGAACGGTGCAGAGGTACCCACGAGGGCTTTGAGAGGATGGGGGTAAGAGCAGGTGAAATTCTTGCTCTGCTGAAGTCAGTGTCGGCACTGCCAGCATTGGCATCCAGCATGCACAAGTGTAGGGGTTTTTCTTCCGTCTTACGCAATTAAGGAAAAACAATGTACGAAACGTGGTAGGTTGGTTGCAACCCATCCTGTTTTCTGCCTCTGTTTAACTTGGGCTGTGAGTCCTTGCCTTGCAGTGGTGTCACTTCTTATTGATAAAGTTTATCAATATCATTTATAAATTACTTAAAAGCCACTGGCCATAAGCCTCAAATGAACAGGAGGTGTGCGCGGCTCCTTTCCCTCTGCTCGGATCAAAGGCAGCCGGACACACTGGCTCTGTCCAAAGCAGAGCAAAGCCTCCACTAACTTCACAGGGCCCAAAATTTCTGCTCCAGCTTCAGCTCTGGACACTGGACTCCTGCTTTATTTGAGAGACCTAAGACACACAGGACTGAGGGTCTAAATGGCACAGTGGTGGGCTTCTACCAATGCTTCTCATCGACTTTAATTTTGCCTTTTTTGCTCTTAACCAGTTGTCTTAACCTGCTTCTTAGCCAGGGCAAAATTAAGCATGAGGAAGAAGGCTTATTCAGCATTATAATTATCTACTCCCAAGCTGTATAACAAAATGGTTTACACATTTAATTGGTTTTGTCTAATATTTCCACGTATACAGTAGTCCTATTAATGAGTATCATAGCTTCATTACTGCATATCACATTTTGCTATTTGTTGTGTACCATAAAATAACGTCAGCACATCAATAACTTAAATAACACAAATGTAAACTCATTTTCTGCTTGTTGTAATCATGATTTCAGCCTGCAAAGGCTTTTTGACTTGTAAGACCATTCACGTAACATGGAATGTAACTTTATTTGTTCTTCTTTTGTATATAATGAGACACCGAAAGCCCTTGTCATCTTTTAACAGGATACTAAAGCAGCTCTGTTTCATGAATGACAGCACAATTAAAGCTAAAAATCGTAATTAAAAAAAAATACCCTTTGTACTGTACAATCTCAAATTAAAGCAAGAAAGATAATGACAATCTTTTGCATTAGCCAGGAAACGTGATTCTCTGCCACTGGGCTTCTTTTTTTTCTTGTTGACAATTCACAGAATGTGTATATGGGTGTAGTTATAGGTGTGTGTATATCCTATGCAGAACAGCAGTCCCTATCTTGTTGATCTAGTTCTTCTAATTGTTTAGTTAAACTACCTAACTGATACAATTTAGAATACTACATTAACACATTTAACATCAAGTTTACATACTTGCGTCTTTGAAATACTAGGAACTTTTACACATTTTTATTTGGCTTTGTAAGGACTGGAGTATCACAGATAATGCAATGTACTTGTCTTTGAAAGAATATGGCTGTTCTCAACTAACTCTCTAAGGTTCAGAGTGAAATACGTTTCTCCTTATATCTGTAGCTGACTTCAGAGAAGGAAGTGTCTCCTGAAGTGGTCAGTCTGATGTTACAGTACAGATTCTGCAGAGAGAGAGATACATATTTAATGAAGGATAATTCTCTCTGGACTTTAGAGTTAAGCTGCTGCAGCAAAGTTACTCCGTTTAGACTCGTTTTTTTCTATACAAACCGAGAAAAACCTATTCCAAGTATGTTTTGTAGTAGTAGCTCCACATAACCAGAGGAGGGCACTTTGAACATCTCTGCACTGCCCAGGAGGCAGATGCAGAAGCACAGTGTTACCTAATGTCGTGCAGTCCTGCCATCTCTTCCCGCCAGGCAGGTAGCCTTGCATCCACAAAAATATAGAATCCGTATTGTACCACAGGGCTCTGTTCTGAAAACAGTGGGCAGATGTATCACTCTCTTCTTGCTAACTAGGATTTCTTCCGATTTCCCCTGTTTAATTCGGTGTTGCTGTGGGTTAAATTGAGATTAACAGATAATTCCTAAAAATCACGAGGGCAGTTGTCTCCCTCTCCTTCCTGAACATCATTCTGCTATTAGCCCCTGGTAATTTAGCAAATATTGATTGATTTAACCCTCTATGACTTATCCTGCTGCAGAAATTCCTTGCCTTTAACTGAAAAATGCACTTGGAAAATGCACTCTGAGATATGTATTGCAACAGTACATCTTTTCACATTAAACTCTTGTAAAAGTACTGCTCCTTTCCGCCTTCTGAGGGAGCTGACTTTGCATCCCAGATCTGTTTCCCTGGCAGAGTACATAGCGGAGAAATCAATCTCTTCTCTTTTCCATTCATGACCACAGTGTGGAGTTCAGCCACTTCCCATGCAGGAAACATCCTTCTGGGTTTCATTTTGGCTAAAGGTATCAACATTCTATGGAAAAGATTTTAATTTTGCAATCTTACTGTTATCATAGACAGATTTTTTTTGTCACCTCTCTACTTTGTTTTGTTCAAGTTTAATGCTGAAAAATTATTAGAAAGGATTTAGAAACTTTATTTTTTTTAAAGTCTCTCTTCCACCCTGGGGAAACACACTGCTTATTTATTGTACTCTTCCCCCCTCTTCTCTTCTTTTTTCTTCTCTTCTTTATTCTTCTCTTCTCTTTTTTCTTTTTTTTTTTTTCTTTTCTTTTTTTCTCTTCTTTCTTTTCTCCTTTCTTTTCTAGAGCAGACAGGTACAAGAAGGAAGTTCTCTTTCATCAGCAGTCCTTTGAGATAGAGTAGAATTCAGTGAGTCCTCACCATGATAGGATCATAAACTTACTGGGTTAAACCAACCTAACTTTCCCTAAGCTGCCAAGTTTTAGCTGCACCATACATGAATGTGTTTCCTTGTGCCATTTTCTTTTCTTATACTTTTGTTTTTCTTGATGACCCTGAGCTATGGCTTCTTGTTCCTACCACTAGTCAACCTTCCTTTCTTTTCTGGTTTTGCCGATATAGGCCTCAAAGAAAAAATGGCAGAAGAGCACAAAGTAGCTGAGGTACATGAGAGAGGACCAGATGATGTTCTGCACGTGGGAATGGCACTGGCCCTGCTGCATCCAGGAGAAGACCAGGTAATTGATCACGCAACCGATCAACATCTGAGTGATCTGCGACAAGGTGATGAACATGGCAAACTTGCGTGAGACTCTGAAGCCAGCGGCCCTCAAGGCATAGTAAGAGTACATAACGGCGTGTACTCCATAGTTCATGGTCATGAACCAGCCACCGCCAGCCACCATGTCCTTGTAGGAATACCAAGAATAAAGTAACACAGTAATGTGATGGTACCAGTGTAAGAAGATGAGCTTCTGTTTCCTAAGAATAATGAATATTGTATCACCTGTAACATAAAAAACAAACAAAACAAAAACAAAAAAAAAAAAAGAAAAAAAAAAAAGGAGGGGAGGAAATGAGAAACATATTGAACAATTCCATAATTACCTCAGTGCTCTCTTCCCTTTGCTGTTGCAGGAATATATACTATTTTAGAGCATGTAAAAAAACACCTCAGCTCTAAATACAAGAGCCTGTCTGATCCGAGAGCCAGCCTGGCTCCTGATCTCTATGCGATCTCTGGAAACCCAGTGTGTCCACATTTTCCTGTGTGGATAACCCATTTGAAAACTCCATAGGTTTACCTGGTAGCCATTTGCTGCAAACATAATCCGTGACCGTTTGGTGAGATAGGTGGATGTACGTGCATCATCTCTGACTGCGACACTGTCCATTATAAACTGTGACTAGAAGAGAAGTGCAGCTCGGCAGAGCAGAAAATCTGAAGAGGAAGCAGCACAGCGTCCTCTGATTCAAATGCCTACCTGCAAACTGAACCTAGTTAAACTCAGTAGAGCCTTCTGAGCTACTACGCAAAAAGCTACTGTATGTGCAACCTACAATACCGAAACGTATGTAACTGCCAGGAAAAAAGAATTCCAGAAAGAAATTTGGTTTACGTTGAAGTGCACATCTGTTTCTGCAAATTCACGTTGCTATTGTAGAAAAGTAAATTTTGTTTCTCTTTCCTCCTTTTTTCTTCTTTCTGCTTCTCATGATTGCACCAAGCACCTCAAGCAGACACATGCATATACGTATGCTACTTGTTTTCTATTGTTATAGACACAGTGTTTCCAAAAAGTTCCCTGAGATTTGAATCTGGGGGCTTAATTCTACCTATATATATACACCAAGAAATCCAAATCATTAATATTAATGATGGGTGGAACCAAAACTGCACTGTCTGCAGAAGGTTAGTAATAAGCCATAATGCTACTGTTTACTTCATCAGATGCAAGATGTTAACTCACATTTTTATAAGTAATCATATGTTCAATTTATTGTTGCTGTGCAGTTCTAGCTGATGTCTTCCAGTTTTAACAGCTACATTTCTGCGGTTCTGCAATCATTTAAGCAGCAAGAAGCCAAGGGATTCTGACCCAGCAAGGCAACTGGTGTCTGTCTCTTTCCAGTTTTTATGCTGATGAATTGCTGTCCTATAATTTGCTGCATCAAATTCTCTGTTGAAAGGTAAAGACTTATTTTTGCTTTACACCTGATCACAGGGAGTGCTGCAGCCCTTTGAGATTTAGTAAGGACATCCTCCAAAACGAAAACTGGAGGGCTGCTAAATCACTGCCTCCTCCTTTCCATTAAAACAATCCTTTCTCACACTAATATGTCACGGGATGAGGACACATGGCTATTAAGTTGGCTTTGGCATGTATCTCCTAAGTATCCCTACCAAAAAAATTGCTGGAGACACAGGACTGTATAAGAATCAGGACTGGAAAATCTAGGGATATTATGGGAAATTGGTTTCTATTTGGAGGAAGCAGACAGCCACAGCTTTCAATGTTTAGGGAGGAAGCACATTACTGTTCATAATTGTACGCCTACACATGTATTTAAGGACAAATGCTGCAGAATAGAGGCAGAACCTGACTCAAAGCCTCTTGCTGACACAGCTGCTGTAGCACACCCTTCACTTCTGTACCCGTGGAGTGAGTGACTGCCAATTACACTACTCGTATTTGCCTACAAGTAGCAAAGGAAGAGGTATGGACCAGATTGCTCTTATCTCTTGACTGCCCTGCTGTGTACAATCACTGCAGTTTATTCCTGGGCTGGGAATGGTCTTATTCAACTGCATGTTGCTCTAACTTCAGCCAAGCTGGACTTAACCTCTAGAGACTAACACATGCAGAGTTTGAGGTTGCTTTTGTTTACTCAGTTTTTCTAAAACTAAACCAAGATTTCGACAGCACTGAGACCCTTCTTGTGCTTCCTGCACAGACATTTCTACTGAAAATACTCACAGTGAAGGAAAGAGAGAGAGGGTACTCACCTAGTTCAGGTGCTTTGCTTAGCACAAATGCATATGCCCAGAATTTGCTCACAGGTCCAATGTAAAAACTCTGGTCACACACTGACTGCTTCAGGCCTTTGGTCATCAAAATGTACAGCATGTAAGCACCAGTTCGGACAGCACCAAATATACTTCAGAATAAAAAGAGAAAATGAAGAAAGTTGAGTGGACACTTGAAAACTACATGCCATTGCTTCCAATCATTATGAGAAAAAGGCCATAAATTTGCTGAAATAATAAGTTTGAGACATCCTCAAAGCTGGAGCAACTCTGCTGGCTTCTAGGAAGTTATTCTGAACTCAGATTTGTAAACTGTACTACAGCTGCAGTCCCTGGTTAGTCTGGAATGGTAACATCAACGTTTTTTATTTCATTATTACAGGAATAACCCTTAAGTTTTCAGAGGCACCAGGAGACATCTGCTTCAGCTGAAAACAACATGCAGAGTTTTGATTGCTGATGGCTGGGAAACTACAAGAAATGAGCTGATAAAGAGCTGTCATCAACATAATCAGGACCAGTTCCTCCTCCTGATTTCCTCAGTTTTCTCTCCTCTCTCCCTGCGTTTGTTACACCTACAGGAGCTCCGAGCATACTCAAACCCAGGTAGGGCACACAGATTTTGACGGGGGCTTTCAGTCAGGGCTGGTGTTTTGGTGCACATGCTGACTTCATCTCTTAACAGGTCACTGCTAACAGAGGAATCTTGTTCACTCAAGTCATGAACAGCAGATTTACCCTCAACCTCAAGAGAGATACAAGGTAACAGTGTTCCATAAATGAGAAACATCAAGAGATTTGCAATGGTATTAATTTGTGCAATTACAGAGGGGATAGGTTCAGATAACAAAAGACATGCAGCTGATGTAAGGAACAAAGACTTCTGCCTCAGCAGCGAGGAGCTCTGCAGAAGGAATTGCCTCACTTTTATGGCAAGAAGGTATTTGCCCGTTGTCTACCATTGTAGCTTGTTGGCCTCTCAAAAGCTGTGACAAATACTGGGTGAAACAAGCAGCATCCAGAAAAACAGAGCAAAGGAAGCCTCAATCTCCTCTGGGATTGAGTGTATCTCACTTTATGCCTACATCATATGTCCCTGCATCTCTACCAAGCTCCATCCTATCTCCCCTCCAACTTTTTTGTGACCTTGTCCTACTCATGAATCCTCTGGTTCCTGCTCTGCCTTGGTGCATTTCGTGACCATCACATGACAGCAAGCAAACCAAGCCACCTAAAATCAATGTGCAGACACATGTGGGCAATGCAAGCTGCCATTTATGCAGTGTGTGTGAAATAAGGAACAGTTCATCTGAAGTTATAGATTCTCTGTTACCTGTCCTTGTCTTGTGAAGTCAGTATTCTTTAAAAAATGTGCTTTAAAATCATCAAGGCAGCCTCAAATGTTGAGGTCTATGGCAGTTTTTATGGTGCTCGGTCAGAATAGAGGGTTCAAGTAAAGCTTGCAGAGGATAAAAATTATTGACTTAAGTTTTTATAGATTTTGCACAAAGTATTTAGATTTTTAAAATCTGCAGCATTGATATACCCAGTCAAACCTGTCTGCTGCTAAGGAGCAACGTACTTTGCTCTCCCCTGTCCACTTCATGCACTCTGCAACCAAAAGGAGCACCATGCTGCCTGGTGCTCTACAGGCTCTATCAGTGGCATCACAGATGGAGCTCTACAGCCAGGTCATGCCCCGGGAGAAGTGTTACATCCTAGCTCCCACACCATTACTATCTGCTATTTATATGGTGGTATTTGTTCATGGGCTCTACTTCCATGTGAGTTCTCTTGTGCTACATGCAAATAAACAACCATCCTGCTGTGGTACAGGTGTTCTGAAGGAGTTTGGCTGAGTCTGTTTTCTTGTTAGCACTGCACAAAGCAATGTGCATATTCCCAGGCTTATGCAAGACAGCCATTGCAGTCTTTCATGTCCATCCACCCCTGCATGCAGAAGAGACAGTGCAGTATCCTTAGCATCTATGCAGCCTGCAGTGCATCTTCTCCATGTAGGGCTGTTCTCTCCCAGAAATGCTCCCTCAGCATGCTTTTCTCACGTCATTCAGGGATCCTTTTAACTCGGCAGAGAGTGCCAAAGCCTGCAGAAGTTTTGAAATGAGATGCAACTCGTTCTGTGCCTTTTCTCTGGCATTTAACACATGCCCTTTTTTTTCTCAGCAGTTGCATTGCTCATTCCCAAGAAGACAGGAGATCCTGACAGAGATGTGATCTGATCACTTCCCGAGGCAGTGAACTCCTCAAGCTAGTCAGGGCAGGCTGCTGCTTGCTCCTGTGTTTTAGGTGGTGGCAAAACTGGGTGGAGGAAGATCACACAGAACATCTAATGATACGCCGGTTCTCCCATTAGCAAGTAACTCAGTACTGACATTAAAATGGGGGGCAAAAAAGGAAATTTAAAATTATGAAAACAAACAGCTGCGAGCCATATGCCTTTCCTTGTACAGAAGCTGTATTGCTTTTCTAAAATGTCATTTATTATTCAAGTTTTAAAACGGAAGAAAATTCTGTGCCATGAACACGAACTCAGATGAGAAGAGTGCTTGTTCAAGCAACAGGCAAACATTGACTTAACTGTAAGTGATTGAGTAGGGACACCCAGGGATTTAATCTGGACTGATAACAGAGCCAAAGAGTATTTGCCCTGTGGGGATTACAGAGTTTCACTTTGCTCTGTGTGTGTGCGCACACACACACTTTTCTATAATCTCACAGGATATTGGTTTCCTCTGGTTCCATGGCCCTAGAAGCGACTCCAGCTACTGCTCTTTATGGTGTGAGTCAGACTAATCTGGATTTTCGATCCGTAAAAAATCAAGTTACATATTTGCATAATTCACAGGGGAAGGCTTTATAAATAAGGAGGATGGCAAACTGGAAGTAACTGATTCTAATTACCTAAATAGACGCAATGAGCATGTACCTGTTTATGAGATGTGCTGCATGCCAAAACACTACCTTGCCAACAAGCACACACCACTGGAGACAGAAAAAGATCTAACATGCATCTGCAAATGTGCCTTGGACCCAGAGAGCCAGGACTGCTTTTTGTGCCTATGACACTTAATCTTGTTTATTCTGCAAGGTAAAATCAACCAACAAATTTCTATCTTGCAAAGACATGATGTGCAGCAGAGTTATGACATTGCTTGCTCAGTAAATCACTTCTGCTTCATTTTGTCCTCGCCCTGCTCTCTGCTTTAGCTTTTGTGAGGTATTGAAATGAACTGCTTACCAAAGCAGTCTGTCTGGTGGGAATCATCTGTACGGATTTCAGAAACAAGGTACCAGTGAATTACTGTACAATTACAGCCTTTTGCAACCAGAGAGACTGATCAGAAACAAACTGCACTGGCTAATGCAGCTTTCTCATCTATTCAGACTCAAAATGTCCTACATTCTCTTCCCCTCAGGCAGTGACTTCTCTGGTAGATTAACAAATGCCCAACTGATATTTTACTGTCCATAATACCATCAAAACATAACTACGAGTAAAATAAAAACATACTTTTTCTTCATAAACTTGTTTTCAAACAAGGCTGTGGTGGGTTGACCCTGGCTGGACACCAGGTGCCCACCAAAGCTGCTCTGTCACTCCCCTCCTCAGCTGGGCAGGGGAGAGAAAAATACATCGAAAGGCTCGTGGGTTGACCTAAGGACAGGGAGACATCAGTCACCAATTACTGTCATCAGCAAACCAGACTCAACCTCAGGAAATCAGGTTATTACCAATCAAATGAGTGTAGCATAATGAGAAGTAAAAGCTAAATCTTAAAACACCTTTCCCCACCCCTCCCTTCTTCCTGAGCTTAACTTCACTCCTGATTTTCTCTGTCCTCCCCACCAGCGGCATGGGGAATGGGGGCTGCAGCCAGTCCATCCATGCTGTCTCTGCCAATCCTTCTGCCTCAGCGGCAGGACTCCTCACACTCTTCCCCTGCTCCACTGTGGGTTCTCTCCCCCAGAGACAGCCCTCCACGAACTGCTCCAACGTGAGTCCTTCCCGTGGGCTGCAGTTCTTCACCAACTGCTCCAGCATGTCTCCCTTCCACGGGGTGCAGCCCTGCAGCAGCAGACTGCTCCAGCCTGGGTCCCCCATGGGGTCACAGGCCCGGCCAGCAAACCTGCTCCAGCCTGGGCTCCTCTCTCCACGGGGCCAC
The DNA here is from genome assembly GCF_015220075.1 of Falco rusticolus. Taxonomy (NCBI): domain Eukaryota; kingdom Metazoa; phylum Chordata; class Aves; order Falconiformes; family Falconidae; genus Falco; species Falco rusticolus. The sequence continues at coordinate 59,669,267 of NC_051187.1, forward strand.
GGGTCCTGCCAGGAGCCAGCTCCAGTGCGGGCTTCCCATGGGGTCACAGCCTCCTTCAGGCATCCACCTGCTCTGGTGTGGGGTCCTCCGTGGGCTGCAGGTGGGTGTCTGCTCCACCGTTAACCTCCATGGGCTGCAGGGGACAGCCTGCCTCACCATGGTCTTCACCAGGGGCTGCAGGGGAATCTGCTCTGGTGCCTGGAGCATCTCCTGCTCCCCTCCTTCCTCACTGACCAGGGTGTCTGCATGGTTGCTGCTCTCACATATTCTCACTCCTCTCTTCAGCTGCAATTGCACAGGGCTTTTTTCCCCCTCTTCTTAAATACGCTGTCCCAGAGGCACTACCACTGCTGTGACGGGCTTGGCCTTGGCCAGTGGTGGGTCCGTCTTGGAGCCGGCTGGCATTGGCTCTGTCAGACACAGGGGAAACTTCTAGCAGCTTCTCACACAAGCCACTCATGTAGCCCCCCGCTACCAAAACCTTGCCATGCAAACCCAATTCAGAGGGCTGCAAACACATCCCACGCATGGGTGAGGCACAGCATGAAGAAGGGGTGAAATGAGAGCTGGGGAGCTACCTGATGGGAAGACAAAGCAGGCATTAGTAGCCATAGCAAGCAGTCTGTTACTACTTTCTGTTACCTCTATCCTGCTTACCAGAAGGGAGTGAAGTACTTGTTTCTCAAAAGCCTGCTCTCAGGGAGTAGGTAGTTCCAAGACTTCAACTCCAGCTGCCGTTGTAGCAGGCTCAGCTCCTCCTTGCACTGAGGAAGATGCTGCTCGTTTTTGCTAGGGCTGCCTTCTGTGCAGACCCACAACTGCAGCTGGCCCCTGACACCTCTGGACATCCTGGTCCAGGATCAACACTGCAGAGTTGAGCAGGGAATGTGACTTCAGCATAAAAATAAAATTAAAAGGTCAGCACAGAATACAGCAACATTTCCTAAAGGATTTTAGTGCAGTGATAATCACAGTGCAGAAATTCTCTGCTCTGGTTTGCGTCTTAAAAAAGACCCTTCAACTAACCAAACACACCATGTAAATGTACCTGCAGAACTAAGTAAAGACGGCTTTAAAGGGGATAAAAGTCTTGAATATGGCTAAGGTGAACGCAAAATATGTTAGCTACAAGCTACATGTCAAAAGTGGAGTATCTTGACTTTCAAAAGCATGCCACCCTGCGTACACAGACACAGCAGAGAGCAGCAGGGAGCCCACAACGAGACCTGTTGCGCTGCACAGAATTAAGTGTTGGTTGCTAGGGACTTCAAGCAGAGCCCCCCTTACCCAGGCCCACGGCCTGTTCAGCACAGCCCAAATAACAGGCGCCCAGCTGGTTTAACCGGTCTCCGAGGTGTCGGACCATCCTCTGCCGCGGGTGTGCTGGGCTGGTCTGGCAGCGAGCTGACTGGGCACTCAGCCAGAGCTCCGGCAGGTCTGGCCCCAGCTCCCAGACTGGGAGAAGAAATCTTAATTCTGCCCCGACCTGCTTACATGGCAAGTCACAATTGCCCCAGCAGGTGAGTCGGTGCCCTGGGAGGACAGGGGGGTGGTGGCGTGTGGCCCTCCTCCATGAAACCCACATTGAACAGACGGAGGTCCTGGGAGAGCAGCCGGGGTCACCTTACCTGCAGTCACAGCCCTCAGACTGCAGCCTGCTCATACTGTAACAGTGAGAAAACAGGGAAGCGGGTTCTTTGGTTGTTTTGTTGTTGTTGTTTTTTTTCATTTTAGTGTGCAAAATATTTACAGAGGAAGCACTCTGACTTCAAAAGAAACGTGCAAAGGTCAGCAGGTGAAGAACACGGAGCTTCCTACACCTTCCTTCTTAACAAATCAAACCGCATTCACCATTGAGCAGGAGTATTTCATTGTCATATCAAGTTTCCCTTGTGCTGCTGAAGAGCTGGTCTCAACACATTAAAATGGCCTTTCTGGGCCCTTCTGATTTAAAATCTGCGGTGCTCAGAAAAGAGGAACAAGGTGTGCTGCGGATGGTGTGGCACAGGAGTGCGGGATGCGCAGCGACCCCTCGGTCTGGCAGGTCAGAGCAGCAGGGTAGCCCGAGAGCATCCCTAGAGAAAGCAGTTACTGTAAAAGGGCAACAGAACATTTCTGCAACAGAAAGTATGTAAAATACGAACTGACACTGGGAAAATGCAAGAGAAAGCATCTATAAAAGAAACTATTCTCTGAACTAAGTTTCTTGAAAAAGAAATGCAGCTGAAGCCACCTTCATCAGAGAGCTCTGAGCTCCCCAATGGAGCAGTTACCTCCAAATCAGTAACAAAACTCAAAAAACTCCTGGTATTATCAAGCAGCATATTCCGAGGTGAGTGCATCTCCATGTGAACGAATGTCTCACATCTTTCAGCCATTGCTCACTGTGCTCTTCGATTAATTCCTAAAAATAAGTTTGCAATTTTGCAAAATGACCGGTAGGTTTGTTCTGTAGGTTTTTGGTTGTATTTATAAAGCTTTTCTTCTCCACCTGGTAAGGGCAAGTTTCTCAAATCACTCTTACCTTCTGCAGGCTCATGAAATGTGGTCCCAGAGTCCCAGCCCATCAATTATACGAACCAAGCGGATAACACAGCAGGGACAGGGCTAGGTGACGGCTTAAGAAACTGATGGATTTTGTTGCCAGAAATTAAAACTGTTTGTAGGAGATTTCTGTCTGCCTCCCACAAAACCCTGCTTTGGCCGTGTGAGAAGGAACAGTAGTTTTGGCTGACTCAAAAGGCACAAAGGCACCTCCGGAGGATGCAAGCACTGAAGGGGCCCCTTGCCTTGCAAACCAGCAGAGGGAAGGTTTTTCCCCAAGCTTGCCTTTTCTGAGATGACTTCAGATGAAGGCGGCAGACCAGCGTCGGGAAATGGCCCTTTCCAGGGAGGAAGCACACAGGGACAGGTCCTGCCTCATGAACAGGGCAGTAGTTCCAGGAATATGCACTTGTAGGGCGACTGCACACTACACATACAGCTCTGTTAAAAGAAGATGTATCTAAAGATATATCTAAACTATTCTCCATGTAGACAGGTGAGGTAGTCAGATCACAGTGTGCTTGCTGCTTTGCATTACTATGGTGATTATACTATCAAACCAGTGGGAAAGATGGAAGATTTAATGAACTGTTGGCCCACCTAAAACCTGTGCTTGTACTTCACAGTGGTCCCACAGGATCAGAGTACCCTGTGAAACTGCTAAAAGAGAAGACTGCCAAACAAAATTTTAGCACCTAAATGGGGAGGTTTATAGGAGTCTGCCCTCATAATCTGTGGGGGAAAATAAAGAGAAACTTCATTTTTTCCGGTTCTCCCAGGACATGGCTGTAGTGAGGCTAGTTTCTTTTTAAAGCTGAGCCACAATTAAAGGGGATGTCCAGATTAAAGTGGTTATCTGGGTGGTATCAAATGAGGAAAGGGTATTAGGGTCTGGTTTGTGCTGACCAGAATTACAGACCAACAGCCTACTGACTTTTACTGGTGCCTAGGTACTTATTTTAAGCCTATTGTTCCAAAACGGTTATGTGGATAGACATGCCAGACTGTTTCAAGGCTGGCAGAAGAATTAAAACCATGAGAGTAGCCTCCCCAAGAGCCTGCCCAACAGAGACAGCATTCATTCCACCATGGGGAGTGACTGGCGAGACCTTCCATCACACACCAACTTTCCAGCATAGGGAAGCACAGGGTGAGTGAGAAATATGTTTCCTGGCTAATTAAGTTTCCTTAAACTTAAAGAGTCCATGGGCACATGTTCACTGAGTTTCACAGAGGGTGAAGGTGGGTCCTGCAGGCCCCCCTTACCAGGGGCGGGGGTGGCCATGGGCAGGAATGTCGCACAGGAGCAGCACAATCCACCAGAATTCACAATTGCTTTGCTCTGCTTTCTGACACCCAAGCTGCTCTTGAGTGTTGGTGGACTGCCTAGATTTCATTGCAGCTGTTCCTCCCCCCTTTATTTTTTTCATTGCAGCTGTTCCTCCCCCCCCCCTTTTTTTTTTGTTTTAAACAAATCATCTCTTAACTCTCTCTTTTTTTTCTTTTTTTTTTTTTTTTTTTTAACAGTGATGTGCACATTCATCCATATCTGGCCAGCTTTGCAGGGGGAAGGGAGGAACAGCACTCCCTTCACTGGTCAGCATGCAATACGTGATGGTGCAGTATTAAAAAAAAGTTGGATTTTCCAGATGGAATAAACTCCTCAAAAGAGAGGAGGAATTAATTAAGCCTATGAAAATTTTAATATATAGTTTCACTAAAAGGCTGTCAGATTGCCTAAACGTTATCTCAGATGTGACTCCTGTCTTAGTTTGCCTTGATTGTATTCAAATGCAGTTCCATAAAATCCTGGATCTTCTTGTATTTAAACAGGTTGCTTTAGGCTTAGCTTTGATTACAAAATCATGATATTTTTACTGTGCAGTGAGAAAGCATACACTAAGAAACAGATCATTAAGTACAAATGAAATGCTGGCAATGACTGAAAGATATCATTTGGCTGTTGTTCAGTGACCTACATGGAATTAATAGCTCTTAGTTTGATCTCAAGGAGTTAATGAGAGCTGTGGCTAAGTCAGCGCAATATGACATGTCCTCTAACCTCACAGAAAAGCAGCCCAGAAAAGGATCTGGCACCCACCATCCTAAATGGTCAATGTGACACAAGGACAGTCTGTATGAAATATTCATATGTATTAACAACTGACTAGAAGAACCAGCTTTGTAAGTCTGCACCTGGTTATTATTTTGCTAGGTTTCTGGAACTGAGGGTTATATTTTCTAAATTAATCAGTCTCTGGGTCAGTGAAGGATACTCAGTGATATGGTATTCATCTAAGTGATAAAAAAGTTTGAAAAAGAATAGTGCTGACTCTGGATCTGGTCCCTCTTAACTCTAAATTTAACATTTATGAAGCATTTTACAAGCATTTAGAAGAAAGGACTTCTTAACAGTAAGTTACCTTGAAATCCTAGAGAAGAGTTCTCTATCCTGGTTCAAATATCCTAGAGTTCAAATTACAGCTGATGAAATCATCCCAACCATTATTTTTATAAGAAATGGCAAAGAAAATGAATGTAATTAGGCTGTTGTTTCATCATCCTTCAACATTTCTGAAGTGTTTTCAAGCAACGCAATTTTCAAGCAAGGTTAGTGATGGAGCGAGGGAGACCCAACCCTGCAGAAAGACTGTTCTTATAAAACACTGGTAAAGCATTTCCCTGTTTTACCTCTTAGAACTGATCCAGGAACCTCCAAGAAAGACCCTGTCTCCTCACCGAATCCACTTGTGACGAAAAGGACATCTCAATTCTCTCCACAGAGCAAACCTTCTTGTTGTCGTACCAAAATTTTGGTCTCGTCTGCTTTCCAACAGCCAACTGACCTACCACCTCCAGCTTGGGCTGTCCCACAGTTACCAATGCCTCAACAATATTCAGGCCAGCAACTGCTTTAGATCAGATATCCCTGGATGAAGAACCACCATGTACAAAGGCTTAGGAGCTGGTGTCTCTTCAGGTTCAGACCTAACTTCCTTCAGACTTCTGTCTGTGTTGGTACCTCCAAGGCACTTAGCATTTTATCTGTGAGTATTTCACAGCCCTTAATGGCCTTTACCCTTGTGACAGTCTCGTAAGGTGGCTAAGCATAAGACCCATTTCAAAGACAGAGAGGTGAGGCAAACTGAAATTTAAATGTCCTGTCAAAAATCTGTGTCTGAGCCAGGATGACAAATGATGTGCAACATCACGAGCTGTGGTTCACTGCCCTACCCACGAGGTCCATTTGATGTAAGCAGAAAGAGATCTGAACTCACTCTGTATCAGTAAAAACAGTATTACTGAATTACAGTAAACACGCTCCAGCCAGAGGAATTTTCTTCAGAGTCCTTTGATCTACCATAGATTTTCTTTTCACTTTTTAAAGTTACTCTCTAAACCTTCAAGTCCCAAACCCTCCATCTTAATTACCCAAGATACACTTACATTTTTAAAGATAAATAGTTTATAGACATAAAGTGTTGTTACACCTCTTAACATCACATTTTCATTATCTGCACATCTAATATTTTGGCAGTATGCTTTCAAGACCTAAAAATACAGAGCACTGCGCAGAAATACGGTGCAAGTTTACAAAGCTGTGCTGTCCTAGAAACACAAACAGCTGAAAAATTCCTGACCTAGCCAGAAGACGAGATAAGAGGAAGATGTGCCTTCCACAGACTCCATCAGACTCTTGCTCTCCCTCTGTTTTCCCTTGACATATGAGGCAAATACCAGGGTGGATTTGGCCTGACACAGCTGGACACCAGCCACAGAGAACATGAGCCCACAGAGTGAGTTTTAAAAGCATCCCTGCTTCTATCTCCCCCTCACTGCCCCACCCCTTGAATTCACATAGGACCAGACCCCAGCAGCTGACCTTGCCACAGGAGAAAATACTTGAATTCTTCTCCCTCGTGGAATCTTTGCAGTTGTTCCAACTATTGTAGTCATTCTGTATTAATGTTCCCTGCTGATGCCCTTACTTGCACCAGTGAACTCCACGTAAAAATCAGGTACGGATCAGAATCCACAGTGGGAAGTGCCTAACTCCTTGCGACATGGGCAGGTACAAAAACCACGCTAGTGAGGTGGAAAAATCAGTGCCAATATTCCTAAAAAATGTTTTCCTTTACTATTGCCCTCAGTTGACAGAACTACAAAAACGCAGGTTTTAATCCCATTCAGCAGCAACTGATTCTGTGGGAAGTTCATTTTAAAAGGCTTCGATCTACCCAAGCCTATGAAGGAAAAGCCTGACGACATAACCAGTGAGTTAACTAGAGACAAAACCAGAACTCTAAACTCTCACTATGAAATGAAAAAAAATCTCATTATTTCAAAGTCCATCTTGCAGAGGACTGCAATGCTTGTTTTTTGTATGTTTGGTGTTTAGGACTATCATGACCTTACTGTGCATCTACGCTGAACTCCTTCCTGATCTAAATTGTTTTCATTTCACTGGGGGGAAAAAAAATCACACTGGCTATCATTTTCCCATATTTTCCTTTAACAAAACTGACTTTGGGCACAGACGTGAAAACACGTTACCAAGTCTTCTCTGGTGCTGGTGAACTACGGTAAGTATTTGATGCTTATTCTGCCATGGCAATTTTGGGGTAAAACTAAACTTTAGTGTAAAACTGTAAAATCAGAGAAGGAGCTTTGTGCTACCATATTTTACCCTTTTGTAACCATGTTCAGACAAGCACATGCTTAGTTACTACAATTCAGTTGCCAGCAGATAATTGAAAGCACAATAATGCCCTTTTGCCTGTGTCCTCCAAAGCCTACTCTATTAATAAAATTATTTGAGAACATTATTTACTGTCTTACAATGGGAAGGAACAAGAAAAAAGTACGGGAAAGCAGCCTTAGTCCCATGATATAGCTTTTTCCTATGGCAACTGAATACCTTTAAAAGCACGTTTTCAAAAATTAACAAAACAGTCATTTAAGAGCATTTATGTTAATCTCACTCTTTTAAAAGCACACAGAACTCATCCTCTTCAGCCCAAGTGTCTGAAAGGCTGTAAGGTATTGATATTCTTCCTAATGACTAAATGATTGCAAGTAAGGGCACAATTTTCACAAATGTTTTAGACTAAAAAATGGTTTTAGTTTTCCCAACTCCCTGAAAGGTTGAAATGATGAACACTTTTGTTCCCACTTACAACTCTTTGAAAACATTTTCTTTGAGGAGGTGGATGTGACTACTGGCAATGGGCACTCCCTGTGCCTCTCCCCTGCTTTGAGCTCCCGTACCAGCATATCCCACCTGCTGATCTCTCCGGTCGCACGGCTCTGCTGTTGAACTGGACTGGTGAACGATGCTGCTAAAACAGTCTCTCCTGTGCCTTTTTTTTAATTATTATTTTATTTTATTTTAATGACATGATTTCATTGCTCTTAGTCACATTGAGGAAAACGAAGACTGGGGAAGGCAGGCATCTTTCCAGCCAGCCACAGCACTACAGAGCTCAAACAGCAGCACTGTGCTCCGAGCAGCTACTCGGCTCTGCGGAGCCATTGAAAAGGCATTTAAGACACTGGTTTGCATCTCTCTGCTGGATCTTGCTTCAAATACAGTTCCTTTACAGGGCAACAGAAAATCCTAAGGCTGACTCAAAAGCTTGGAAATACACTTAGGCTATGGTCAAGAACGCAGCAATAACTGTACCAACACTGTATTACGTTATACGTGCTTGTTACAGATTCTCTCTACATAAGCCACTCCTCTGAATAACAGAATTGAGTGCCTCCAAAACACACTAATACAAATCATTACCATCTCTGCAAGGGCATGAGAACACCAAGAATTTAACAAGCCCCAACAGCAAAAGCTTCCTTCTGAAGGCTTGCTGCCCAGCCACTACTCAGCCTCTCCCCCTGCCCATCTCCCAGCTGGGAGGGAAAACAGATGGGTCTTGTGGCTCACCCACAGAGTCCTCCCTTGCCCTCCTTGAAGGTGATGGAGTCTCATTCAGGGTGGCACCCAAGCCACAGTGTTTGTTAAAAAAAAAGGTAAGAAATGGGGGAGATGAGGAATAACATCCGTTTTTTTCAGTGTGGTGCTCGCCCTAAAAGCTGGTGGTCAGTAGCACTACAAGTGTTTTATAACGGCCTACTCTAGCTCTCAGTACCATGTGTGTGAGCAAAAGTTGTGCTGATCTCTGCAGTTTTTATCACTCTTTTTGGCAGAGACTTTTCTTTGCGTAAGTTCACACATACTTTGAGGTTTGGGTTCAGTCCTATCAAAATCACAAAGCAAAACTGCAGACAATTCCCTTTCCATCTCTGAAAAAGACCCCCATCACTGAACCAAACACACAAGCCCTGCTTTTCAGACTTTTCTACTGTATCTGATCCAGATGTCTCCCTAGCAAGCTTTTCAATGCAAATCATTTGAGTTTTCAGTTGGGACCGAAACCCTCCCAGGCCAGCTCAGAGTGATTTAAAAATTGTGCAAATATTTTACATGGCTCTAAGAAATAATAGATCATTTGTGCAGGTTTATATACCCATAAGCATATGCGTACATGCCTGGGTGGTTATTAGTTTCCCATGTGATAAATTCTGGGGAGGAAAATGAGGTATATTAAAGTGACAGCTTGCTCTGTGGTTTTCAAGTGAGGGCAGATACTGTGCTCCTTGCATCAGTCTTTTTTTTCTCCTCGACAATAAATCCCTCAATGTGGGGCCGCTCCCTTCAGCCCTCCCCTCTCGTCGGCAGATTTCCTCCTTGAAACTCACCTGGCTCCCAAAACCATTTCTTTGTCCTTTTTACTGACAAAACTGGAAAGTAAACCAGGCTTAACTTATTTCCTTCCCCCTCCAGGGACCTCATCAAGCATATCCAAACAGTGACATCTCTGCAGGGCTCCAGATCAATAGACACTGTCATCTGGTGATTTTAATCACATTAACACCACAGCAGAGTAAAATCCATCTGATTCTCCCTTGCTAAAGTGGCAAGATCAACAGTTCTGCCAATTCCTGCGACTACTACTCGGAAGGCTTATTTATATGTGTGGATAAAAATCAATCTACCACAGCTACCGCCTTCCAGTCCCTCCTGACGGAGCCTGAATTCCCTCTCCAGGAAATGCAATTTGATCCCCCAGACCTGCCTTATTTATGACTGGGATTAGCTATATTCAGACAATCCTGAGGAGCAGAGTACAAAAATAATCTATAAAGCAAAGCCCCATGAGCTAGTGGAAGAACCTGCACCACTTATAAAGCATAGCAGAAAAACAAATGCCAGAGCTAGATTCCTACAAGTAGTCTTTGCAACAGAGGAGAAGATAATTGGTGGAGGTAGGAAGGGTTATACCTGCATGGAGAGTCTTACACAAAGCACTTGGTCACTATTCCAGGCCCACTGGGTTTTGGTAGAAATAAACAAGGAGCAGAGGTCAAGCTGCAGGGCAGCTGCACTCAATCATTACCCTAGGAATATGCAAGAATAGCCTAAGTTGCTTACAGGGATGCCCGTGTAAACATACACTGCTGAAAAACATGTAACTGTTTTCTTCCAACAAATGAAAAAAAAAAATTTCAGCTCTACCTACAAAGAGTCAGTTACAAGCTAATCAATAGTAATTACCTATCATCTGGTCTTGCCCTCCTCAAGGAGCTGTTACCTGATGCTCCTCCCTGATTATCTGGCACATGGACCATAGGAACTTGCAGGAACAGTATTTCTTGATGAAAGCTGTTACTTCTCAAGCAATAACTCACTCTTCCATCACTAAATAATAACTGGCCTTTTGCTGCAGCTGCAGATCCTTGGCACCCTGTGAAGACTGTATATTCAATGAGGTGTTTTTCTGTCAAGAAACATTTCCTAATTCTTAGATATTTGTTTCAGCAAGTTTGGACTGTGTCAAAATGACTAAAGATGAAAAAAATCAATTTTCAACTTAAACCCTGTGTTTGGTATGAAATCTCGTAAGAATTAAGGAATCTATCTCAGGTTCTCTAATGTAGCCCATGAGGATTCATAAGCACTGTGTACCTCCTGAGCAATCCTTAATGAATGCTTCAGGGGCATTTGCACTTGTTCCTGTGCCGTTATTGAAATTATTCTCAGTATCCCGTATTATCTCAAGAAAATTTTAGAACAACTGTAATATTGCAGTGATTTAAATGATAATCCACAAAAAGTGGCATACCTATTTCTGCAGGATAAATTAAAGATACTTACAGGATCAAATGTATCAAGTTGGTATAGTAACTGTCATGTAAAGCATCAAAATGTATGTATTCAGGAGTTTGAAATTATCCCAGGCAAATAAAGCCAAAAACTAATTAAGTAAAAGATTTAGCAGAGAATCAAGCCAACCAATGGAGCTAGCCATCACTAAAGCTGTAAAACAGGCAGATAACAAAGTAAGCAAAATCTAAGAGACAGAAAAAGACTAGTATTTGACAGAATAAAGAAGGCTTAAAGAAGCTAAAAGTTATAATACAGCTGTAATGAGCTGCTCAGCTCCACAAATTTAATGGCAATTACAGGCATGGAACCATTGATCTTCCTTTTTCACTCTGTCTTCCTCAGGGCAGTACTCCTGCAAGTATCTAGAGAAGTTCAGATCTCAGGGATTTGCCTACAGTTAGTAAACAATAAATATATTTGATATATTCAGCCACCTAGGGAAGATGCTGAATGGTACAGGCACAAGGAAGGATGCACATTTGTTTAGAAGAAGTTAAACTCGTCGCAGAACAGTGACTTTGATAAACCATGGCTCGACACCCGTATGCAACCCTGCGTGTGAACACTGCTCGGTTTGGCAGTGTTTATTAACACGCTTGTCCGCAGACGCAGTGTTGGATGTGACAGGTCATGCAAGTTAACACCTCTCAGTGTTTTGTTCCCACTGTCTCCATCAAGCACAAGCTGTTAAGGACTTATGCAGATGAAAATACATGGAGATTTCTGTTCCCCAGGGATTTCTGCACAGGGAGGACCTTTTACCAGGCACATGAACCAAGTACCGAGGCTGAGTAAAACGCAGAAGTGCCGCCACAGGGGTGCAGATGGGAGGCTTTATTTCTTTTGGATGAATTATCTACTTTCTCCTGAGCACAGTTCCCTTCTTAAGCCACCACGGATGTTCTTTATTCCTCTAAATATACTTTTCAGTATGCTCCCCATTTAAAATGGAAAGGAAAAGTCTCACTCGCAGGGGACCCTGCTTTGAATATGACATTCATGCAGAGCGGTGGCCTGCCAGGGCTCCCGTGGGCTGGGACAGGGTGATCTCATGAGGAAGGGATAATTCAAAGTGACAAACTGAGTGTCAACACCCTCACTGGTTGTAAGAGTGGGGAGAGAACAGAGGCAACGTAAGTGCAACAGCTGCTTTCCAAATAAATGTATTGAATTCACTTTGCTAAGATGTTTGGTTTTCCAGCAACTAAGACAAATGAGCGAACAGACAAAAAAAAAAAAAAAAAAAAAAAAAAAAAAAAAAAAGGGAGTTTTTAAAGAAAGCAGGCCCAGTTTAGTACTGAAAAAGAGATTTTCATAGGAATTCTTAGCCAGTCCTATCCATACCTCCTGTAAAGTAGCATCAGCCAGGTCTTACAGTGAATCCCTGGTCTACTGTTCATTAGGCTTGATTAGGTGAAAACAGTAAAACCAGTTTACATGCAAAATTACTTTGATGGACACAACAGAGTCCCCAGCAGTATCAACAGAGTGAATGAAGAGGTGAGATTTCAGCAGAGGATGGGCTCTGCATTTTGTCACGTGGCACCAATTACAATTCTGGGAATAAAGGTATTTGTCACGGGATGCTCTTCTTACCTAAAGTAAGGTACGTATTGGAGATGCATCTTCTTGACAGTACATGTTTACTGCTCTTAGTCTATATATTTTTATCACCTCTACACTGTTTTTTAATGCCAGCTAGCATTTGTTTCGCAATGCATGAATTCACTCTACCTAGCATTATTTGTAATTCCCTACTGGGATTATGTTTCAGCTTACAGAAAAGAAATTTTTCTTCTTAAACTGTTAAATCTCATCCAAGGGATCTTTGTCTTCTCTCCAATTAGCCTGAATTCCTACTGTTCACCCAACTTTCAACTTCTTCTCCAAAATGGTAATCAAAAAGATGTTTCCAATATCTGTTATATAAGAAAATCAGGTACATACATGAAGATGAACATGATCCAACAGAAATAAATTGTTATGTAGGTATATATTAAGCATTTTACTAATTTGGGTTCTAAGAAATGTCCTACTGAGAATATGCATTCATGCTTTACTAATACAGGGAACGTTTCACATGGAATTCACTTGCTTTCAAATTTATGAGAGAAGATCATTAATTCACCTTAAATGCTGCTTATTAATTTTAATGTTATTTGGCAAATATTACCCTTTTCAGTAATTCATTTTCTCTTTGAATGCACTGTCAGGACCTTTATAAAATTTCAAGAGTATTTTAAGAGTTCGATGGGTTGCTCAGCAACACATGAAATTAAGTTGTGTTGTAATCTCCACGGCAAGCATCTGTGAGTGGCATCTTTTGAGACAGAATATAACTTTGAATCATTTTTCATCAATTTTCCTACTTATAGGCACGATAACTAGAATGTATTTCAGTCACAAATCCAAGCAACTGAAATCCTTTCTTTAAACTTATGTTTTAGTCTTTTCCATCCAGTTCAGCTCAGTCCTGAGTTCCTCACGTACAGACGTGTTTCAGACCGCCTTGTCAGGAGCTCTCTGCAGAACGAGCGCAAACCCTTCTATAAAATGCTGCTGTGCCTGCAGTAACAAATCAATTACACCAGTCTCATAAAAGCAAAGTGAGTCTCCTTCCAGTGAGACATTTTGGTTTTGTCTTTCAAATGTAAGACCTGCTGCTGTTGGAACACTTTGCTTTTGAGGCTCTGGTTGGCTTTATGGCAGGCAGTTAGTGACCTTTCAACTACATTTGATAACATTTCTACCACTCTGAGAGAAAGTGTTTTCCAGGAAGAAGACATTTGGAAACCCTGTATTGACATCCACTGATTTCCACCACTGCTATAAAGCATAGCTGAATTTGGATTAGAATCTAAGTGATCTCAGGTGATGACAATAGCGTTATGGTTGGTGGTTTGGCTAGTCAAAGAGAAATTCCTCCTCTCACTGCACCAGCCATGGTCAGGTTTAGCCTCTGCCTACAAATGATTGCATCACATTGGATGTTTCAGCTTCTTCATCTCCTGCACTGACATGACAGTATTCCCTAGGGAAAACAACCTTTTACTATTACTAGTTAGTACCTTGACCATGAGATTTCTGTTGGCATCTCCTTAAGGATGGAGACAAAGTGAAAATGGTGCCACGCTGCTGTCTTGTGTGAAGACAAGGTGATCAAATACATGTTTAAGCTCCTTGTACCCATACACAGACTACAGCCTATAAAACGAACTACATAAATCCAGCTGAGATATAATGAAAACATGAATTAATGACTTCATACCCTTCTGTGAGAGTCCTGGTCTCAGCTTTGCTGATTCCTAGAGATGCCAGCATGACGCATTTGATACACTCCAAGTAAAAATTCAATGAATGATCCTAACTTTATGTTCAAAGTGGCATGAATAAAACTGGCAACTCATATTCAATGTGTTTTTGCAGATTTTTAACCTCAGGAAATATTCAGAAATACAGGGTTGACTGTGTAGGTGGATCTGCAACAGTTTTCTTGGGGTCTTACGAGACTGAAAAATGAACTTTCGTGTCAGCTTGCTAACAGCGGGTTCCTGTTAGACATGGAGAAGCACAGAGCTGCTCGCCCAGGACCTCAGTACATAACCGGGCTGGGTGAAAACACTTAATTAAAGGGTACAAAACAAAACAAAACAAAAGACTGAAAACATTTCAGACAATAATAAATCTTGAGTGCTTGAAACAAGTCAACAAAACTGCTATGGAAAAAAAAAAACAAAACACCAACACAACCACCCAAGGAAAATATCCCAAACTAATTTCTCAGCAAAACATTTCAGAAGATCATGTTTTCAGTGGTTTCCAAGTGAAAAGCAAGATTTACTGTCATTGCTTCTACAAAAGTTTTCGCTGAGAAGTGGTAACCTTATTCCAGAGACAAAATGTTCAAAACTAGTCGATGCTTCCAAAGGGAAATAAAGCTGCTTTTCTGCCTCAGAAATCCCGCTGGCTGCCAGTGTTGACACAAAACTCACTCTTTACTGAGCTCCTGAATGATCAGCAAGCTCAGTAGGGTGGTGTAGCTGTTTTGTTTATTTATAAGCATGGCAAGTTTCCTGCTGTAGCTGCTACCACATTTAAATGATCTTGGCAAGAGTGAGGCATATGGGGTATATTCTGAAGAAGGACCATGTCATTGCCTGGCAGGCAATTTCCTTTTTTTTTTTTTTTAGGCCCAAAACACATCTTTCCAGCCTCCACTAAATGCTATTATTTCTGAGGATATCTGAAACAGGTAAAATGGTAGAAGTGCTAGAAGGGAGACAAACAAGGGCTCTAGAAAAAAAACCTCACACTGACTTTGAGGCAGAATACTGAGGGCTCTCTGGGCAGGTTTTTCTTCCTCAGTACAACCACTGATGGCAGACAAATACATTACTTAGAATTTCTGCAAGGTATCACAGAAGTCATAGCATTTTAGCATCCCAGAAAGTTACAAGTTAAGGAGCATTTTCCTGGATCCATAGTAAGTCTACAGGCAGAACACTGGCATCTAAACCTATCTGAATCGACCTTCAGAGGAAGCAGAAACGTCTTTCAAGCCAAACATATGTAAATGAAACACCTAGATTTGTGAGAAGCCAGCAAAAAATATCCAAGTTACTTGGAAAAGTTACAGCATTCAAAGTCTAGCACGGCTTGCTAAGGGAGTCAATGAGGCTGGAAGTGACTGATGGCCCTACAAAGGACAGTGGTGGTGCAACACCAGGAACTGGATGTCCCAATTAATAGTTTTTATAAGAAGTCTTCATCTCAGGTTTTAATGAATATTCTGCATTTTCTCTGTTTTCCAGGCAAGAAGTCAAAGCTTTTTATGTTTGGGTTAGTTTTGTATGGGATTCCATGTTACTATGGAAGCTACAGAGGTTTCATGCTCTGTTTTACTGCAAACATTTTGGGCCTTTTCCCCTTCTCCACTCTTCTGCCTACTATTCAATGCCTCAGAAAAGCAACACTTTCTAAGCATAGTCACATAATTTTCATCATCAGCTGGTCCCACTAGCAAATCCAGCAGCTTAAATGCTCAGTGCTTCTGTGTAGTCCAAACATCTCACACCCCAGTTCATCCCTCCCCTTTCCACCCTGCCGCCTCATTTCCCAACATGCAGAGGAAAGGGTGAGTCCTGCAGTGCTTGGGCAACGCTTGTCCCTGAATGGTCCTATCTGAGCTGATGGAGGAAGCAAACCCTGCAGTCGTGAATCCCTCTCAGACTGTGCCCTTCTGGCCACTGCTGCTCATCTGCACAAGCAGAGCTCACCTCAAAGTGCCTGCACTGTGGTTTCTTTGGCAGGTTCATCCTGGCAACCTGTAGCTTCAGAAACATGAAGTCCGTATTTTAGATTTCACTCAGCATCACTCAGCAGCTCATGCTGGCCACGAGTTAGCCATTTCATATGATTATGATGAGAAACTCCAATTAGCAAGCGATGAACGTGTTGATTTCAAAGTCCATCTAGACAGCACTTTCACAGTGTAGTGTATATACATGCTTTTCATTGATCGGTGCATCCCTTATGATTTTGGGAGGAAATTAGTGAAATTGCTTAAAAGCCCCACACTGTGAATGTCAGCCACAGACGCATCTCGAAATAACAAGATTTTAAAATTCATCCCAGACACATTCTGCAAAGGACAGTTCTGAAATCATGCTTTTCCCCCTCAGACTGGGAATTAAACTAGAAATGCTTTGTGCAAGTCAGCTCATTTCTAGTGTCTACATTCAATAAGAAAATGTAATTGGAATATGCATTTTGGGTTCCTGCTGGCTACAAATCACTTTACAAGCTGATCCACAAATGACATGCCACCTAGTAACCAATTCAACAGCTGTTAAAATTCAGCCGTTTCTAGAACAAATGATGACAATTGCTTACAGGACCCTAACAGCAAAATTATGTTAGACACAGCCAGAAGTACAGCACCAAATACAACCAGATGACAATTATAAATTTTCACAGTGTCAGAACTTGCTCTCAAAGTTACACAGACTGCTCAAAGTTTTGTCTGCAGCAGGGTATTTTTTTAAAGGTATTGATGGACTATTAAAATCAAGCCAATGTAAATTTCTTTTTTAGCATGTCCTAGCTGGATGAGAGAACTTAGAAATACAAGTTATTTTACTTTGCTAGAGTTTTAGAGAATATCAATGTGTTAGAACAATTTTGGAGGAAAAAAGGAAAAGCCACAAAAGAAAGCAAACTTCTCTATTCCTCCTTATTTCACTCTGTAGAAACTCGCAGCTCAAACTACTCCACCCTTGAAAAATGAAAAATCATGCACCATTCACAGCTGCTCAGTAAGCAAACCTGTTTTATGTACTTGTGAACTAAAATAATCAGTAATTATTATATTGACAGTAGAAAAAGATACAGGTATCAGTGTTTGATAATGACCTGCAACTGATTTCTATGCTGTTGAGTGAACCATAACTTACACTCCCAATAGGTACTGAAATGAAGGATAAACCTCAGGTCTTCTGTGTACTGTTATCAGGAAATTGTTCCAAAAGTTTGTGTGTTTGTGAGGGCTATTTTTATAAGCATTTGTTCACTCATTTGTTCATCTACAGACTCATTAAAAATTAGCATATTAACCAGAAAAAATGCAATTCAGGTTGGTCAGTGTTACACCTGACTTCAGCACCTATAAGGACACTGAACCTGACTTTCTCCATACTCGATGACAGATAGAGTCAACACGCAGCCAGAGAGATGTGCATCGCTAAAAAATAGCCTTCCCTATGGAGCCATGCCTTTACTATGTTCACAAGCTCTTTGCAATGGAATAACCAGAAGGCAGATTCTGATTTCGGTTACAGCGGCCTAACTTACCTGTCATCAAAGCAGTGACTTTAGGTTTACCTCACTGTAATGGAGATCAGTCTTGAATAAATATTCCAGATATACACCCGTAATAATGTAATACTAACCAGTAAGTGAGAGCAAGACTAACATCTCAATGTGTGTATTTCCATTTGTAGCTTGCACCATAAATTTATTGCAATGATAAGCACCTTTGTTCTTCAAGAGGGGTATGGATTTCTCTCCTCTTCAAACGCCGTATGATCTGGCAAGTCAAAGGGTATCATTTCAATGGTGAGGAGTAGATCACGACATAACCCTGAACAACAGAACTAAAGAAATGCCATTCTGGTGAGTTTTGTTATCGCATTAGCGGTGCTGTTGTATATGAAGAACCCCAAACGCTATTCATGGACTACTGTCAAAGGCAGCTGGATGAAGAAATGCCTACCTGAAGACGGCGAGGCTCAGGGACCAGAGCACGAGTGGTTTCCTCAGTTCAAATTTTGCTCGCTTGTTCATTAGTGCCGACCACCGAATATAAAGGCAGCATACAGAGCTGAAAATAGGAATGATTTCTTCCTGCAAAACAAAACCAAAAAACACCTGTCAAGTATTTAACTAGTATTAGATACACAACAGAGTCATCCGGACGTAACTGCTAAGGGCTTGTGCGTTTCCCTGAAAGGAAACTCTTCTGAAGCCACTCCTGCAGCCCAGCTGAGATCATTACTGTACAAACCTACATGCCCGCACATTGGGCCAGGGCCAGGTGCAGACAAAACCGACCCCAGGGAAGTTCTGAAAGAGGAGATCCAAATTTGGCTTCCATTTTTCCCCAGCTTCTGAAGACTGAACTTCTGTGACAAACAGAATAGATACTGCAGAGCCCAGACACACTTCTGCAAGCACAACATGGTTGATACTTAAACCAGCTGATCACATTTGGTGGCTCATTCATCTTTTTCACATCAATTTTTGTCTCCTGCAGGCTCCTTGCTACCTGGCTATTTATTTTCCCATTGCTTCCTCCAAGAGGACACTTACAGACCTTGAACACTGCAACAAAACATGAAGAGCCTCATGAAAAGTGAAGAACCTGCCAGGAGCGGTCAATAGCCCCATTAAGCAACAACCATGCTGGGTGGCATCACCTGCTCCACAAGCCCTGCCTGTGAGTGCCAGGTCAGGAAATCCAGAGAATTTGTTGAAAGGCCAAGCAGGGTTCTGCTAAGGAACTGCAATGATACTCTTAGAATTGCAAGTTTTGTTTTTAAAGCTGCCTGATAGCAGTCCAGCTTACCAATAATCAGCAAACATTTGAAACTCTGCTACTACAAACTCATTGTAAATCAACCATTAGAGATCAAAACCGGATTCCTTCCCACACAGCACAATATTACACTCACCAAGACGTAATGGTGTACAGGATTAACGGTGGCCTAACTGTGATGGGTGTGTATTTAGGAACAGATTTTACTCTACAAAACCTGTAATTATATTCACAAATATCAGTGGGCTATAGCTTTGCACCAAGAGGTGCTGGTTCCTTTTGGACCCCAAAAAAGACAAACACTCTCAAGAAAGGTAACTACTTCATTAATATTCCAGAAAAGGTGGCAGCAAGCTACCAGATCTTAGGTTCCTTCTGACACTGGGATCCTGAGATGATGCAGCATCAGACAGTCCTGCCATCAGGGCACAGCACGCCACCCAGGCTTCCCATCAGGGGCAAGGTTCACCCACATTGTGGTCTTTTAGAGTTTTCATAGCATTTTCAACTGGATGCTTACATGAAGGTATGTTCCTTCACCTCAAGATGTGCTTGTGGTGTCACTGCTGGTGCCAAGTAGATGCCACCCCCAGGCTCTTCCATTACAATTAGCCGGCTGAGGGTACCCGTGGCAAGGTATGTGGGCAGCACAGGATGGTCCTGAAGGCCAAGCACTACTGGCAGCACGTACAGCACAGCCACAGCACGTGCCTGTGCCTGCTCAAGGCAACTGGTACGTGGATCACAAGCTCCTCCATGGACAAGGGTCTTCCCAAAAGGTCCACAAAACCTAAGAAAAGCTGTAGCAGCACATCTGATTGGAAGTATACAGAAAGCACATGCAGCCTTCACTGGAGAGAAATTAGTTTTGTAAGTTTGAAGGCTAAGTGAAAGCAAAGTCCAAAGAGACAGAGGCATATCTGTATGCGTGCAGTAGCACGCCATTTTCTGCTCACTTGGAAACTCCTCTGTTCCTATTGACATGTTTATAGCTCTGTGTTGCAAAACACAGGTAACTAACTGCATGAAAATCCGACTGGTGTTCTGCACTGAGAAGAGAGGACCCAGTGCCTGCAGTCCTCTGGGTGACCTTTAGCATCTGCACTGGCAACAAGCCCCAGGAACACCAAGATGACCACAGAGCCAGCACCCTCTCACCTTGTGCATTGAGATGGTCTAACTGCCATGGCAATGTTTATCACCAACAGGTTTTGAAAACCACAAAGCTTCGCCCTTTTTTCTTCTCATAATAAATAAAAAAGCATTCATTTTCACTTCTATAGTCTTGAATTCCACAGTCAGGGAAGGGGCAGAATTACCACATTTGATAGCACGATTGCAGTTTAGCATGACTGGAGGTCATTAAATATTTGTTAACCAGTCTGGGTAGTGATGAACCACCTCAAACTTGCTCATACCAAACCGCCTAACTGTTGAGACAAGATTTATGGGACAGGAGGAGACTCTCAGTCAGGTTGGACTACACTCCCGTCTCCTTCCCTCTGCAGCCTCTTCAGCAGCAGCATGCAGAGCAACGCAGGTGAGGAAGGCAGAGGGAGTGTGATGGGCTGTACCACAGTCTGCAGTGCTGTCCTGGCTGCCCCAGGGCATGGGGAGAGACGCCCGCTCTGCATGCTTCTGCCCCTCCAATCACACAAAATCCTGGGCCTCCAGTGCTCAGCGCAGAGAGCCAGCAATGCACACAAGGTACAGAGGGAGATATGCATACACACGTACGGCCACTCGAGCCAGGTCACTTGCAGGGGCCCCACAGAGGGACCCCGCAGCCCCACACCCGTGCAAACCCCCCACCTCACAGCACTGTGGTGGAAGTCCCTCAGACCAGAGGCAGGAAAGGTCTGTCTTGCACCGGTCCACGCATGGAGCTTCAAAGCAACCAAGAGCAGTGCAGGATGACATCCTGGTGCAGGGGAAAATCCTGCAACACAGTGCTGCCATGCAGCTGCCAACAGGACACAGGCCATGCAGGCTGGTACGGGGGGAAGTCAGAGTGTAAGAGCAATAGCTAGAAAGACTTCGCGGGAAGGCAGGCAGGCAGCAGCTCAGTTCTGGATCAAACACAGCCAAGACTTCAAAGTAACGGTTCAACTTCAGTTCCAATTCAAGAAAAAAAGACCAGTTTGAATGAGTTAGCAGCTCAGGTCTCTGCTCTGTTTGACTTCGTTCTTCCTGGACAGGATATATAAAGCAACATTTCACAAAATCATAGAACCATAGAATCATTTAGGTTGGAAAACACCTTTAAGATCACCAAGTCCAACCATTTTGTTTTGCTTATTACTGAAACTATTTTCTATGAGTTCAGTCAAGTCTATTGAGGTCAATCGTTACATTACACTAATTAGAACAGATAAATTTTAGGTCAGTTTTAATGGCTTTGTAATGAGTTCAGCATTATTTGCAGTGACGGTGAATGGTATTCCTGCAAAATATGGCTTTGTATTGGCGGTGGCAGACATGATAAGATTTGATTGCACGCATGATATGAACTGCAAAAAGCAGCTGTAAGCAGTTTCAGACCAGGAGGGACTCAGTAGTATTATATCCTGTCAGAGGTAAGCACAACACTGAGTAACAATTACGTTGATTTCAAAATAATCTCTCTGTTTTGACACCTGCTGACAACTTCTGGTAACTTTTTGCATCCAAAGGACTTCGAATTTTCCCCTCTTTGCAGCATAATAATGGTTAAAAAGACCAGGTAGTTCAGGTGATACAGTTACAAAGGGGTTGCAGAAGTATGTACTCTAAAGGTGATCTGTTTAACTGCATTAGACTGGTATTAACCAGCTTCCTACCAGTGTTTTTATGATGGATTTGCCTGAAAGGTTCATGACTACAGCCTGGTTCCTGGGCTGGTGACACAAATCGATGGCAATCTGACAGCATTCAATTACATTTGATATGGTTTCAGCCAACAGAGGCCAATATCAAACAAGCATTTTTAAAGACAGAGTCTTGGAGTTTTTCTGGAGCACCGTAACGTTTCATTACTATTATCTGAAGAGAAACTAAATAGAGCAGAATGATGACAAAAAAATTAACCTTGAAACTAAAAAAATATTAAAAATCCCCCAAAGTAATTCAGTAGCAGACTCACATCCAATAACTTCAGCGTTAGCACATTCATATGTTTGTCTTCAATTCTGTTCTGCAGCGTAACACAGTAGACATAAAGACAGGGTTGCCAAATCCTCCACATTTTTCTGGCATTTCTGTTTCTCACAGTTGTCTCCCACCCTCCTACATTTTCAGACTTCAGGGACTAAGTACTATCTCTACTGAATACAACTCCATGTTTCCCCGTCGAAGATTGCCAGCTCCTTCCACTAAAAGGGAGGCAGAGGAATTTTCTAGAGAACCTCTAAAACGCTCTGCTCAGGCTGGGGGTTACTACAAGAAGGCAAAAGTTTGAGGCTACAAGCTCAAGATGTGAGGCAGATCTTCCAGGATGCTAGCACAGAGGTGGCTGTGCTGTGAGGCAAGGGGACAGGCAGAAGTAGCTGACACGATGGGAGAAACAGAAGAGAAAGGATGACTGGTAAGCATGACAGCAAATGAGGGGAGCTGGCAGCCAAGAGATGGATGTGAAGCTGGGACAGCATGGAAGGGCAGGAGGCTTGAAGTCCTTCCTCTGCTGAAGCCCCTGGAGGGATGCTGCTTGCACACGTGGGCACACCAGCAGGCTCAGGCTGCCCACGCTGAACACAGAGCTTTGGTCACTTTCCTGCAAAAATGCTGCAGCAGGGACAGATGGATTTTTCATCCCCTGGACCACAGACTGTGGGTTCTGCTTGTCCCTCTGCACTGTGTAAACCATAGGCAGGCGATGTGTTTTATCAAGGATGGATGGTATGGGCACTGACGCGTTTTTTAGTAGCTGAAATCCTTTATTAGGTCTCCCCTATAGCAGAGGAATGGAGACAGGAAAGAAGAAAATGAAAAGAAGTGTAACCGAGAAGAGGGAGGCAGAAACTAGGCCTGATAAAGGAAGACAGAGGAAATCCACCCCACCAGGAACAAAGCTTCTCCTCGGGAAAGCCCCCTCAGGCACCAAGGGGAGACAGGGAGAGACCAACCATCCAGCCTCAGGCAGGAAAACACAACACAGAAAGGGGCAGCAAATAATCCAAAGAGGAAAGCAATGGTAAACAGACAGCTAAGGAATAAGAAATCCTGACTCCCCCAGAAGTATGTTATTTATAAAATACTGAAAGTATAAGAATTACCACAGTATTCTAAAATAAGGGGTCGGAGCTTAAGGGTAAGACTGATGCACAGCACTGCAAGGCATCCCGGCATCTCTGATGCAAAGTGAAACAGCCCTGAATATTGCAGTGCCGCTGAAGGAGGTGGTTTCAGCCTAGATGCACGGTTGTAAATTTTTTCTCCTGAAAATAGCAGCCTGAGTCATTATTGTAAGTTCTCTGATGTAATGTGTAAATGGAATAGATTATAGATATGTGCTATAAAATTTTAAGTTTCCATAGGATCTTGTTTAATCACTATGGAAAACCCTCACAGAAACGCACAAAGGGCAACCTTATCATAGATCTTTTTAACTATCTTCTATCATGTAATACAGGATTATCCTCATAAGAGCATTCAGGAGGGAGTACGAAAATGAAGCAGTGTTAGCCCCCTCTATCTACATTCTATAGGGTTTAAAAAACTTCTTCTTTATCAAGATGTATTTACTTTGCACAGGCAAAGCTCATTCTTGAATTCCTCACCACTTCATATGCTGCAAAGGGAGCATAACAGGTAAAAAAACAACACTGTGGTTGCCAGAGCAGAGTGCTTCTGGCAAGTAAACAGGTAATTTCAGGCTCCCGATGTTTTTCTTTTGGTCTTCTTCATCACCATTTTATTGACTTTAAAAAAAAATAGATTTTATTGGGGAAAAAGGAAAAAAAAAAAAAAGAATCCTCAGTAAGATGAAAGATATGGGACTTTTTCTTACTGGTTCCTCCCGGCTTTCAACAGAAAACAACAACCACTTGTGTTCATAATTGAAACTCCTACCTTGAGAGTCTAATTAAAGTGCTTTAACCTGGACCAGTGCAAATCATGCAGCACACCCATGTCCACAGCTCACAAACAGTAGCTGTTAGCCTTGGCAAAGTTACTTTTTCTCTGGTGCTTATTTAAAAATCGCACATTCTGTATGTATAAAAAAGGGTGTGAAAACACTTCTCAGTCTCTCAGTGTTTCTACCTCAGGAATACTGTCAAAGCAAACCTTTCTCTCTCTCTCTCTCTCTCTCTCCCCAGATATAATTTTGACAGAACCAGCAAGAAGAGATCCAACGTGTGGATATGCCAGTTCTGCATATGAAAATATAACCTGTACTCCTGGCTTTGATTTGAGTTTCTGCAGCTGCCTCCCATTGACCATACCAGCCTTAATAACAGAGACAAGGACATGCAGAAGAGGAAGACCTGCTGATACACACACTCCAACGCAGTCTGATTTATTCCTATAGCTCAATATCCTTTGACATTTATATTTAGAGCAGCAACGATGACAGTCACACACACGAGTAGGTGACTCACTGATGATGGTCTTTGACGTAACAGGCTATCAGGGAGTAAACAGGGATGTATCTCATACCAATCACCTGATCCCTTGATTTCTAAAACCTGCCTCTCAAAAGAGCATTTCAGCCTCCTCGTGACAGGTACCATCGGATATGCAGGTCTGTGCTCCCCACTTGGCTGGGGCAGCTCCCCAGGCATCCCTCTACCTGCTGGGAGCAAGGGAAGAAAAGTCAGGGCCCTGGGAACACATCCCAGCCAGGCACTGCTATTCCCCCACAACAGCCCTTTTTCTGGGATCCTGTTCCCATCACCCAATTCATGTCATCACTGACAGACAGTACCTGTATCATCAGCCCAACTCATTATCCCATGGAAACGAAGGAAATGCAGCACTGGGAAGCTGCCAGAGGGACTGCTGTGGGAACTGTCCCAAGCTCAACTTGGCCGAAAAGGATGGAGGAGGAGAAGGACTTGTGTGTGCACTCCTTGATCCATGAGTGCTAACAGCTGAGCCAAAGCACAGCCTGAAGCCCAGGTCCCCCATTTCCCAGGTCAGAGCCAGAAGGGTGAAAGCTACAGGGCCAGTAACCTTCAAAGAGTAGAGCAACTATATTTTTGCAGTGTATCGCCAGGTCACAGCCTGCTGTGGTCCAGCTGGAGATCTAACTGGAGATAGCCCCAGTTCCTCACCAGGCTCCCTGGGAAGCAAGGGGCTGTGCCCACCTGAGCCTCTCCCCACATGGCATTCAATGCAGCAAAGTGCTCCCAGGTCATGCCAATGGTAAGGCAGGCAACAGCCCTAAAATTACCCAGAGGAGAAACAAGGGTGCGGCAGTGTGGAGACATGAGGGAAGGTGGCTCATGTCCTGCACCTCCCTGGTCGTTGCATTTGTTTTGTTGAAACATGTTTGCTGGTAGTTTGTCATACTCATGCTTGTAGAATATATGTGTTACAGTATTAGCCATTAAATAAAATGTGTGCAGTTAGGGACAAAAACAGCAGCAGCAAACTTTTCTCGCACTCCCTTTGCAGTGGGAAAATGTAAGAGGAATGTAACGGTGAGAAAATGATTCAGGGACAATTTTTTTTTTTTTTTTCAGATAGAAGATGCAAACTCAGCTCTGAAGTATATGAAGTCCCTTTTTCTTTATAATTCTCATATAGGCTTAATGGAACAAACCATAAACCCCGAAAAACCCGTAAGTTACAATCCCAAATATAAGCAACGTCACAAGAGAAAACTACCACTCAAATGGAAAGAGCTTCAGAAAAACACCAAAAGAACCTCCAAAACCTTCAGGTTTGAAATCAGCTTGCCCATAATTTTGTTATCACTGAAGGCAAATCAGCTTCATCTCTGGCTCGACTCCAGATTTCCTCCACTTTTAAATTTAATGGAGACCCACTGAGTGGAGACGGCAGGTGACAGTGTGCCCACAGTGACAACAGCCATCCCCGAGTTTCCACCTCACACAGAGAGAGCAGTGGAAGTTGCAGCCCGATGGGCCAGATTGCTGGGGTGGGCTCCACTGGAAGCCTGCATCACCCAGCCTCCAAGGCCTCCACTCCTCCCCAGGGATGGGCCAGCATCTGACCTCATTTTTCCTGACACTGGTTGTAAGTAACAACCATTTTTGCACAACCCTCCCCCCCCCCGCCAAGATTTATGTCACCAGAGCCAAGAATTGCATCTAGCCCCAGGAAAGTCACAGGAGCCTACTAGCAAAATTATGACCATCCCTGTCCCTGTTAATAGTCTTCATAGCAGGTCACTCCAGTCAGAGAAACTCCTTCTTTACTGGAAGCCTCTGCTAAATCTACCTGTATCACCCTGACAACAGACCTAGTTCTTAATAGCAGGACTTGGGGTTATAACAGGTGACAAAGTAGGATGTCCCAGTGTCCCCTTGGACAGACCATGGTTTTCTCCAGGCTTTGCTGGGGCTTTCAGGCAGTCGGTGGGGAGATGGCAGAGAGCAGGGAAGCCAATGTAGGTCACAGGCACTGCAGTTCTGATGAAAGGCTACAGTACTTTCACTTTTAATTTTATCAAGGTACATTTAAACCTCCGGCCTCCACAGTAAAACCTGGAGCTACTAAACACAACTGAAACTGAACTTGGGGTCTACTAACCTACATCTCTC
Organism: Falco rusticolus; assembly: GCF_015220075.1. Taxonomy (NCBI): domain Eukaryota; kingdom Metazoa; phylum Chordata; class Aves; order Falconiformes; family Falconidae; genus Falco; species Falco rusticolus. The sequence goes on from NC_051187.1 coordinate 59,695,833, forward strand.
CCAGTTGAAGTCATTCTGTTTCTTCTACCCATGTCTCTCCTGAAAGCGGTTAACGAAGACGCAAGTGGAGGGATGTCATATAGACATAGCATGAAAGTAACCAGATCTCCATATTGCCTTACTCAATTGACCTGCTTTATCTGATCAAACCAATCAATGATTATGACATGTAATAAGTTTACACTTAAAGGAGTACATCAACATAAGGCCTTCAGATCCAGGAAGATCCCTGAAGCAACTCACAAATGTTATTTATTTAGACAAGTGCCACTTTCTTTCACTGCTTTGGGGATAGGTATTTTATTTAACAGGACACAACACAACACTATGAGTAAATCAATAAATACTTACTAAACCTACCTTTGCCCCTGTGTCTGCAGGAAAGCCTATGCACCACAGTGGCATGGTCAGGTCTCTACCATTGCAAATACAGCTTGTGAACATCTTGGAAATAATGTCTATTGGATCTCAAAAAATGTTTAAGTAGGAAAAAAAGCAGTCATTCAAAATGAAAATGGAAAATGCAGGCATCACAAGCAAGTTGTTTTTCTATCTATCCACCCTAAAAGACATAGCAGCAGACATTGCTCCCTTACAGCCTTCTGCAATATGATCTCATAAAATGATGTTGCTACAACTGCCAGTAGATTGCAAGACACAAACAAACAAAAATCGTTCTGATTTTCCTGAGAGCATTCCCAGCCAAAAAAGACATGCAAGATTCTCCCATGGAGCAGAGCACAACCTTAGCAACAGCGCAACCAAAAGTCATGTACAAATAAGCCCTTACAGCTAGGGCTTCGTGATCACCTTATGGAAAAGGATCACTTCGTAACTCTTCCAGCATAATTTAATGCTTTCTAGCACTGAAAGAAACCAAACTAGGGGATGCCTGAAAAGCATAATAAATTAGAGCACACACTTACCACCCTTCTCTTCCCCATCTAAAGGCCTAAAACCATATAGACAGATGAGAGCAAGCCAGTAATGCCATTCTGTGGGCTAGGTTTGATCAAAAAGGAGATACTGGTACCAGTGACATTGCAGTAATGAAACCGCACAACAAAATGTCTTGTTTTCAAACCCTCTAAATGCTCACATGCCCTGTGGAAGAGAATGGAGTGAATGGAGTTCATAAAAAATGGACATTCTGGTAGAGAAGAAAATGAAAGAATATTTTCCAGCATCCCTTAGTGAAGAAAAATCAGGTCATCTAGAGAACAAATGTCTGTTCTGACTGGTCCCACAGTACTTTTTGATACATGATGTCAAGGACTGCTTAATGTATCTAATAAAATCTTCAAGGACATCTGACCTTTGTCTAGTGCTGAGAGATCAGTGACAAAGGATGCTAATGGAAACACTGCAGCAAACTTGGACCTAACTCTTGACTGATGGGGAAGTAGCAAAATCCAGATAAAATATGGGGCAATGTTGCCATGATCTTTACAACCACTTCTCTAAAACATAAAGCCCTGCCAAATAGCCACTTTCCTTCTTAATCAACTGGGAAGCTGGTCAGGACAAGTACAAAGGTGTTAGAGCAGTGCTCAAAACTTGCAACAGGGAACAATTTGGAGTAGCTAGGAGGCAGGTTTACATGCTGCTACCTCCTTACAACATGATGCTTTGCAGCTTGCCCAACACGTTCACCAGCAGAGAAGGTAGCTCCGTGCATTAGCTGGATTATAAATGGCATTTTCATGAACTAAACCTCACCACTCTACCTAAGAATTTTATGCTTTTCATTCCCAACAGAGACTTCAGTCCCCAGACTAATCTGCTAATAAATTTCCCGGTACCTTCAATCCGTCACAATTCCCATGTTGTTGACCATGACCTATAGCTTCTTCGTCAAATCCAGAATTGCTCCACTTGAAATCAGTCAAGCCAGCACCTTTAAAGGAGGCCCTTTCAAGGATAAAGGAAGAGGCAAACTGGCCTGAATCAAACTAAACACTGTGAGAAATACTGTGAGCAACAAACCAATAGAAGTAATTTCCTAATTACTGTCAGAGTTTTCAGGATCTGATGTGGACAAAATTTAAGAGGCGGGATGACATTCCTAAACCTGTAGTGGAAATGAAGATGGGACGCAGAAACACAGCAAACCCTGTACATCACCAGCACCCACTCCTCAATTAAATATCACAGCCTGGTTGATTTCGGGGCCTTTCCTGCTGACATCCCCCTGCAGTACTGAACCAGCCTTAAACAATCGGAACAAACCAGCAGGAGTGGCACAAGGCAGAACAAAGTACACGGCATTAATGTAGCTTATCTCTATCCTGTCAGCAATACGTTGGTGACAGTTTGTTCTGGCTTTCCACCTCTGCCCGCAGCTTCACGCACCCTCGTCTCCCTTGAGAGGTGGCAAGAGCCGCCAGCGCTCCCCAGCTGAAGAGTCTGGGTCTTTCTCTTTGCTTCCAGCCACCAGGGCTTGGTTAACTGCACCCTGCCCTTAGCCGCCCCCTCACCTAATTAGATGGGATACTAAACTGCTTAGCAGTATTTCACTTTCCATCGTGGTATAAAGAGCCCAGGTTACTAAAGGATTAGCAAGTGTAACACTAAAGTGTTATATATACACAGAGCTGCCTGTCCTAGTCTCTGCCAAGTACTGGTCACAGGGAACCTATAAAAGATAGGATACAACCAAGAGCAAAGAAACCACGGACAAACAAGGCGATGAATTTGGCCTATGGTGGAAGTGGCTGCATATGTGACACTGAGAAGGAAAAGGAGCATTACCAGGAGTGAGCACTGACATTCAGCTGTTCTGGACAGGCAGACAAATGGAGCAAAGCAAGGGCATAAATCTGAGTATGTTTTTAAACAATTCAAATACAACAACAGTCAGAATTTAATGGCCATGGTCATTAAGGGGCAAAATTACTGCAAATTAACAGGAAAGCCTGTCAGCATGTCAGCGATACTATTCCAGATTTTTTTTAAACAGAAAGTAACTTTCCATGAAGGTTGAGAGATTAAATAAGTGATCTGACCTTTGTTTTTTCCCAAAGGTCACATAACCAAAATTTGTTTTACATCTCCAAACATATTCCTTTCGCTATTATTTTTCTTAATTGGATTGTCCACCACTGATTACATCTGTAACTTGTGATTTTATTTTGCTCAGACTTCTCTCCACGGCAGTTTGCTAGCCTATGGCTGGCCTATAAAGAAGCAAAAAGAGGCAAAAAAAAAAAAATCTGTTCCAGTAAAAAGCCAGGCTACTCCTAAACTAATTTCCATATAACACAGCTAGTACAGTAGAATACCCTCTATTCTCATTACCCTTCATGTTCTCGCCACTTTTCTTTCATGTGGCTGTTGAAATAGCACCAATAAATCTGCCTCATGCATCTGCCCACTGTCTCTGCCACGTTAGGACCAGATGTCCTAACCACACATGAACCCCTTTACATCAGTATCTCATTCAAGGATGCTCTGTTGCTCTGTTTCTTCTTTCATTTGCAAAGGGAATACAAGGGTCCCTTGGCACCTGCGTGTAGGATCTGGTAGGCCACAGAGAGAGGGAAGAAAGTGATCTTCCCAAAGACACAAAATTCCCAGGGTATGCCCCGACATACTCCAGCACTTTGCAGTGCTCCCACCAGTCTGTGCCAGCAGCTGAACCCAAAAACCACACAGGCACCGGTCACCCTTGCTGACCTTGCGCCTGGTGACCCTATCACACAATTCACACACACTGAGACTGGGCATCTTAACTGGCATCGCGCTAAACCAGCACAATCCAAGCACTACCGCAGTTTCCACGGGCTGGGCACTCCAGTTTCCCTGCGTGCGTTAAGTACACATTAACAATAGCTTGCTTTTACAAGCCTCTCTCCTTGGGAAAGGTAAATGCTATCTCTTTGAGGTTGGTAACGATCAACGCAACTGCGTACTTGCCACCCAGCTAACCTAAGTGCCCAGAGAAACTGCATCACTGCGTATTCAACAAGTTTTTCCACTTTCATGACACCCTAAAGCAAATGGCAGTTTGCTAATGTTTACTGCTTTTGGTTTTGGTGGGTTTTTTTCCTTTAGCTGTAGTCTGCTTTGAGATTCATGAGTGTAAGCACACTACAAATGCATAGCACAGACTTTCACAATTACTCAGCATCTGGACCGAGATTTCACTCCAGCATGTTTCCCAAAAGGCAGCCAGTGCTTGGAATTCAAAACACCAAAGGCAAAGAATGTACTCATGTTTTAGGGACCTATGCCAGTGATTCCCTTCCTGCACCATTGCAAGGCTTCTTCTACTTCATTTTAGTTTCTCTGGCTCACTGGGACTCCAGCCTACTGAAAACAAAAATATTGTAGAGACCTTGACCTGCACCAACAGTGACTGACAAACACAGACACGTGCCCCTGTGCTCTCCGGCATCCTGGCTGCGGTGCTGCTGTGTTGGGGCCAACCCGTACCTGCGCTGAGAGCAAGCAGTCATGGTCTTGGGCACGACCTCCGCTTTGCTGCTTTGGGGCTCTGAGCTGCTATCCCCACATGGTCAGCACAGTGCAGGGGTGCACCCACTCACATGGAAATTTCCAGCACAGCCCTTCATTTTGCTCCTTCTCACTAGCCTGAATCACTGAGGTGACTGCATGTGTAGAGGGATGAATGGCAGAGAAAAGTCTGATGAAAAATACTCAGGTCCTCTGCCTCTTACTGAGAAGGCGCAAAGTCCATGTTCAAATTGCCTTTTGGTTCAGCACTTTCAGCCCGCTGGCAGCGCAGTATCCTGCTGGTCCAGAGCACCTCTTGAGTGGGCAGAGCCCAGCGTGCTGCCCCGGTGCCCCGACCAGCAATCCCAGCAGTGCTCCTGCCTCCCTCACCCGAGCAATCATGACAGGTTGGACCAAGCAAAAACACATTCAGTTTTGTGATTCATTGCAAATTATTTGTTTTCAGCTTATAGTTAATGTTTTAGTCCCTCTAGCTACCCAGTGTATCAGCAAAAAAAGTCGGCACCTCCCTGCAATGTTTAGCAATCTCAGATGACACAGGTGACTTGTTCAAAGACGTATCACACCTGCAGATGTTTGTTCTTTTGGGGACTGAATTCTTATAAATACAGCTTTGAACTTCTCATCCACATTTCTGAAGAATGCTGGATCTGTGCTATAGCTGCCACTCCACCCATCCTGCCCCACCCCTGGCAGCTTTTGCCCTAAATAAAACAAGGGTGTTACACAGCTACAACCCAAATGATGGACCTAACTATACTTCAGCCACGACAGTACCAGTCCTTATTACTTAAATCAGTTTGTGCTTCTTTTGTCTTCTGTCTGTGTGCTTAGTTTGTGGTGATATGTACCAAACTCCCTATAGCACTGTAACACATTTTATTTCAGTCTCAGATGTCCTCTTGTTTGCTTGGACGGTGGAAAGAACAAATCCCACTTCTACTTCCCACTCACTCCTGTTATAATACCAATACTACCAATAAAAACCAAATAATACTACTACGGATAATACACTAAGTGATCCTGGTAAATATATTAAAGATAATTAAAGAAAATGGGTTGACTCACAGAACAGGTAAGTACATGAGAATGTGGCCCCATGTAATTGAAACTTAACCCAACAGCACTGCTACATTTGCATTCACAGAAAGTCCATAAACTTTGAGTAAAACTATACTCAAATGATTTGGCTAAATCTGGTGCTCACTGCCTGTGCTAGCCTGACACCTTTCTGGGAAGGCTCAAGAAAATGAATTGGTTCTATCAGATCTCCTAAAACCCACAGATGACAGGAGGTGTTAATAAGCAAGAGTTTGGGAGCTCCTTGGGACCAAGAAGAAGCTGCTAATGATGGGCTTATCTGAATTTAGTGGCTGCAGTTATCCAATACAGCAATGCAGAAATGCTCTCAGGCAGCTGCTTCTTTCTCACCGTGCTACGCTGAACCATTTTAAACCATGGAGTGGGTTAAACCGTAGGGGTGGCATATTAAGCAGCCTTGTGGCATACATCCTGCAGACAAAATGAAAATGTGAGAGTCCTGGTATGAAACTGAATCATCCTGCAGTTAAAACAGCTGAAAAGTGACAGAATACAGGCTTGATGTCCTGAGAAATGCTAGCATGGTTTATTCTTCTATGCTAGTCCATTTTGGACAGTGTGAGCAGTCCTGGAAAACTTTCCACAGCCAGGGCTCCCTGAACCCAACAGGACGAGGGCTCCTTCACTGTTTACTTGGTTTCCCGGCAAAGCTCATGAGGTCTCTAAAAGGCCTCTCTGGGGGCACAATTTCAGACCAAGAGCTGTAGCTCTTCCCTCACGCAAGTCAAAGCTCTGCATGAGATGTTTTGGTGACTTCAGGTCAGCCTCCTGCAAGGGCAGCTCATCCAGCACTGCTTGAATGCTCCAACCCTCACTGCCTCTCAGCATGTCTGGAAAAAGTCTCTCTGCTTCCCCCAAACCAAGCATTTGATAAAAGTAAAACAGGCTGGGGAGATACCTGGCTCTGACAGGTCTGAGGAAGAGGACGGCAGCCAGGCAACAAGAAGGTTGGGAAATGGAAGTCCCCACAGCAACGGACACCCACCACTGCTGCTGGGGCTCCCCAGGCTGCAAGTGTGCGTCACATTGAAGTAAGTCCATACCTGATGCTTAAGTTTCTAAATTGTCATTTTCATGGCATGCCCAGGGGCAAAATACAGGGCCTCTGCCACACCTCTTGACGCTGTCAGGACTGGACCGAAAAATGGAGGAAAAACATGGGAACAAAAATCTGAAGGAAACTAAATCCAGGTCGTGGCTGTGAGTTGGGTCAACCAGCTACACAGTGAAAGCAGGTCCTTTTCTTTTCTTTCTTTCTCTCCTTCAATGCCAGACATGTTTACTGGGACTCTCCTTGAGGAATTTTCTTTTATAACGAACAAATGAAAAGGAAACAAGCTTCTCTGCATTTAAAAAAAAAAAAAACCAAACCACAGCTGCCTTATGCAAGCTATTTCTGTTTTTAAGACTGGGAAAAGGCTTTGCTGCCTCTGCTTAAATACAGTCTTACTTTTCAGCCTTGTTTAATTTGGGAGGGAGAGGGGGAATGAGTGAGTGTCTCAAATGACTGAGGATTTCTGCATTCATAGTAAATCATAAACACTAACAAAGTAACAGTCTCTAACACACAGGCTGGGGCAAATTATCACAACAAACACAGCAGGTGGCTGATCTTGCAGAGGTCTGAATGACTGTCTTGACCCTCAGAGTGTGCTAACCACACATGCTTTAAATTAAAAAAAAAAAAATCTCTTAAGGCCTCATATAGGCTCACACAACTCTTCCCTGCTACGTGCCTAATAAAAAAAACCTGGCAGGTTGAGTTTACTCTCACGCAAGGGGGAAGGTGAGGAAGGTACATAATCTCTCTACTTTTCTTGGCATCAGAGCAAACCCACAGATGCTAGCCACTACTAGACGTAGGCAGGAACTCAACTCCCAACCATTAGGACATCCAAACTCTGGGAGACTCTGCTTTCCAAGTGCAAAAATGTTTGCCTGCTTCAAAGACAGGGCTTGGCAAGTTTGGGGAAAAAAATTACAAACCAGGTGAGGGGCTGCATGACCCTGCAGGTTCCTGACAAAATAAAACTGGGCTTGGGCACTCCTGCCTGCACCCCATCACTTCCAGGATGCCTGCACTGAAAGTGGTTGCTGTGAATGCAGACCCCGGAGAGGAAGGGCTTAGTGGTGCTTGGTACAACCGGGTGTGATGCACCAAGGTGGCGGAAGCCTCACCTCTGCCCTACCACTGAGCAGAGCAAGCATGCAAACCTGGCACCTTTAATTTGCAAAAGCTTTTCCCTCACTTTCTGGCTCTTGCAGTGCCAACGCAACCCCCCCAGGCTGCAAGGCTAGGACTTGTTGTGCAAGACATACACAGTGAAACTCTGACTGAGACACAGGAACAGCAGTATGCAGCCATTCTCTGCACGGGCACTTTCCTACAAACCCCATCCTGAGCACAGCTGCAGAGTTATCAGCTAGGAAGAGAAATTCAGAGAAGGAAAGAAGGAAAGGAAAAGTCTGCAAGCATTGCAGGACAGAGAGATTAAATCTGCCCTTACACAGCCATGCAGTGACTGCCAACCCAGCCCAGTCACTATCACAGAATCGTATCCTCTTCTGCATCCCTGCAGCCCCAGCAGCAAAGGCTGGTCTCTGTCCCCAGGGCCCCCGAGGACCAGGCCTGTCCGAAGTACTCTGACACTGCCCAGGAGCCGGGAGGAGGACTGGGAAATGTACCATTACTGGGGACCCTGAGAGGGGCAGCGGGGACCCCGAGGCAGCCCCTGGCAGGGTACCCAGCCTGCCTCTGGCACAGCACTCTAGACCCAGGGGTTTGGGCTGCACTGATAAAGGCTGGTAGCTCAACCCAAAACAAATAAATTTAAATTAACATTCCTTTGGGGCTGACTCACAGCAGAAGTGTAGTCTTTTTACTGGCCTGTGCTTCCCTCCCTCCCCGGCCCCACCCCCCCCCACCCCCCCCACCCCCCCCACCCCGTGCACTTGTCTCCCTCGCAGCAGAACGATGAAGCACCAGGCTCCCACAGCACCCCAAGCCAAGCCCGGCTCTGCTCAGCATCCTGCATCCCTGCAGCTACACAAATGGTTTCAAGGGCTCCAGTTCAGAAGGCAACTCACAGCAAAATGTTTAAACACCTCACTTGGAAAACCTCACCAAGCTGTGCCCATGCATGGCTTTCTCTTCTTTCTTTTCATTTATTTTGCTGAAATGCTTTGCTGCATCAGTGCATTGATTTGGCTAACAACAGTGTACTTCTGGGAACTGAAGAGTAAACTGTTTACTAACCCGTTTCTAGTCAATAACTCACTTGTAATAAGAGCGCATTTTTATTTGGCTTGGTGTGGATCAGTGGCATTTGTTATGCACCACCACAGAATGAGGGTAAAGATTTCAGGGTTTGGTCCTACATTGTATGTGCAGAAAAGAGAGAGAAAGGGAGCCTGGCTCTTAGAGATAACAGTATTTATATGAGCTGGAAGTCTTGGTAACTAGAATTTTTTACTAGCTGATGTTGACAAGTCTTTGCAAGTCTAAACCCCCTTCCCAAGAGACTTCCTAAGGGACAGCACTGCATTGATGGCACCTGGCAGCCTCAGCCATCACTGCAGCAGCCACTAAAAGGGCTGAAGGGGAATTAATTCAGTCACTCTCTCACTCCAGGTCAGGTCAGCCCAGGTGATGGCTGAGGTCGTGCAGACAGACCTGCACTGACCAACACATAAGGGAAGCCAACAGGCTGCCAAGCTGGTGCTTGCTCCCAGTTGTAAATTCACACATAGAAGAAGCACACTGTGCTTTACCACATTGTTCTCTAGCTGTGACCATACATGTATCAAGACAAAATACAATCATGGAATCAGAGTCGTTTAGGTAGGAAAAGACCTTTAAGACCATTGAGCCAAACTGTTAATCTAGCACTGCCCAGTCCACCACTAAACCGTGTCCCTGAGTGCCACATCTGCACATTTTTTAAACACCTCCAGGGATGGTGCCTCAACCACAACCACTGTTCCAGTGCTTGACAATCCTTTCAGTGAAGAAATGTTTCCTAATATCCAACTTAAACCTGCCCTGGTGCAACCTGAGGCCATTTCATTTTGTCGTATCACTTGTTAATTCAGAGAAGAGACCAACCCCACCTCACTACAGCCTCCTTTCAGGGAGTTGTAGAGAGTGGTAAGGTCTCCCCCTGAGCCTCCTTTTCTGCAGGCTAAACAACCCCAGTTCCCTCAGACGCTTCTCATAGAACTTGTGCTCCAGACCCTTCACCAGCTTCGCTGCCCTTCTCTGGACACACTCATAGATCACTGCAACTTATTGGGCCGGGAGGGTAGGGAACAACCCTTGCTGAGGGCATAAGCTGGGCAGAAAGCATCCATTTCTACAGCTGGGAAATACAGCTCAGCAACTCCAATCCAAATGTAAATGCTGCGGGCAATGCTGCTCTACTGCCTGTCAAATAACAAACAGATTTGCATCCTGTCCTCTTCATCTGCACAGGCCCAGTGGGAAATACCAGAGAGAGGAGGCCAAGCGCTCCCAAAATTCATGGTGAAACTGCACAGAAGCTAGGAGAGATTGCACCTCTCTCTTACTGCCAGAGAAATGTTTAGGTCTGCTCCAGAGCTCAGGGGCATTAATGGAAAATTCCCTACAATTTCAAAGCACTTTGGAAAAATTGCGTATTAGTTGGTGGGTATTGGTTTTGTCGTTTGCCATCCCTAATTCAGACAGAAAAATTAATCAGCTTTAACAATATCATTTCTTACTCTCTGAAGGCCCTCATGCAATATTTTTTCTTGATTAAGCAACCTTTCTTGCAGGACAGATCAGCTTTCAGTGGTCTCTCCTTCTGTGTGACTTTTTCATGGGCAGAGGTGCACTGAACATCCATTCCACTTCCCTGGGACCTTGTAGTACCTCTAAAGTGTCCAACACTGTTCTTTGCTGACTTGGTTGGCAAGACTGCCACTCCCTACGTGGGTGTGTTGACTATATCTATACTGCTTACTAAGTGAAAAGGAAACGTTTCAAAAAGCTATTCCTCATCTAAAAAAATCACATGGCCAAGCTGCCAGGAGAGAGTTAAAAATATCAGAAGCGGGGAACTACACATCTGACCATGTTCCTGCTTTGGTCAACCACAGGAGTCAATTCAAGCCACTTACAAACTCTGCATTCGTATGACAGTCATTAGCCAGGAGCAAAACGGGGACAGATATCACTGCAGGCTTGCCTTCCTGCTTGCTGGAGATCACGCTTGTGTGACTTCTGCTCACTGCAAGCAGGTGATGTCACCCCTCGTCCCACTACAGCTTAGCTTCCTCTTGAGACAAGCTGAGAAGACCCTAGGCTGCTGAGGAATGTTCCACATGAAGTAAAGAAAAGACCTAAGTTGTCTCTTTCTATTAATTTTTGGCCTGTCCAGCACAGCTGACATTGGCATTCATGGCAGTACTACAAGATCATATTTGCACTGGTGCCAGGTTGTCTGTGTTGTGAATTTGCATCGAGTAACTCCTTCATTATAGTTACTCTAGTGCAGGTTTCTCCACAGTATGTCTGAAGAACAGAAATAAAACCAGAACTTACTAGGAGCACATACTGTGGAGAAACCTGCACTAGAGCCTGTTAACAACATAAAAATAATAGATAGCAAAGCCCAGAGGGAGAACTCTCTTTTCCCCTAACTTCTCATACCTGCGCAGAATGCCACAGCGTTATGAAACACATAAAGTCATGTTAATATGTTGATACGGATAGATTCACAGTCGTAACTAGCAGTTACTTTTGCTATATACTCATACACACTACTTTTCCTAACAGTGGGCTCTTTGTAAACGCAGCCGACTTCAGGCCACCACTACCGTACAAACTGGTTCACCTTAAATATCTGTATAACCTTGTTACTGCTCATGCTCTTTAATGTTTTTACTTCTCCCCAGAAAAGGACAGTGCCATTTCACATGCAGGATACTGTGCTACAAAAATAGAGCTGGCCACATCTCTGTCTTTGCTTTTGAGTCCCTTCCATGGGGAAATGCTGTCCACTGGCAAGAATGAGCAGAAACAGATTTATGACTTCTCCTTTCTCTTTCCTCCTCTACTCACTCACCCTTGGAAAGAGATAAACATATCTTAGACTGTAGAGCAATTACTTTCTCATAGGGCCTAGGATTATAAATACGGTGCTCTCGGATGATCCTTAGCAAAGGACTTTCTCTTTGGGGTCAGCCAACTCGCAATCTGTGACTGCAGGGGAACAGCTTAATGGTTTGGAAACCCTTGAGACTTGTCTACAAACCACTTTTAGCCTACACCTGTTCCTGGGTCTCACATGGAGCTGCTCCCCCTTCTACCTGCACACACATGGAGGAAACAGGGGGTTTCACCAGCCCCGCTGAACACCTCTTGGACCATAAATGACCACACAGTGAGGACGACTTTGTTTTTCATTTTTAAAGGCAGCAAGTACTTCCAAGTGTGTGCCTCCATGGTATTTCTGGAGCACATGCAAATTCAGGAGGACATGGGAAAGGAGAGATAGCAGCAATGGCACATAACAGTCCTCATGGCAACAGTGGGAGCAGACCTAGCCTGATACACTATACCGGGTGCGGGAATGATGTGGACAAGTTCACACACTGTCCGCAATCTGGAGTCATTGCGGTGTCAGGCTGCTGGATTAGCGCTCGGTAAACTAGAGCTGCTCCATCACAAACTTTCCTGTGATCTTAAGCAAAAACCTGACGATGTCCTTAGTCACGATCAGATGCTAAATTCCCATAGAAATCACTTGAATAGATACCTTGTGGCTCTGGTCAGATTCCCTCAGTGTACCCAGGTCTCATTTCTACATATGCAAACTAATCTCGATACTGGGTTGAGTTTGATTTCATCCAAGCCAATGACAACCCTCCTACCCCCAGGCCTTTCTTATCTCACAGACCTTTCAGTGTCTGAGGCACAAAACATTGCCCAAGACCCTTCCTCTACTCAAACACAGTTCTGATTATTCATTTCATTAAACTGATTGCATTAGGGAACTGCAGCAGCAAGCACATCACATTTAGGACACATCTGCATTCTCCTTTTTAATACCTCTTCATGATTTGCAATGTATTTCTCTCATTTAGCAGCAGAATAACATTTCCTAATGCAGACTGAATTTATTCAGAAGCACAGAAGTCAGTTGCCTTTACTACTGACAGATGCACTTCAATGTAATTAGTTTCATGACTATTAATGAAATAACTCATTTGAACTTTTGCCACTAAAATGTTAATGAGTAAGAGTGGATACTGGTTTGGTAATGGGATATAGATCCTTTTACACTTTGTTAGTTCAGATCTGGCCCATGTCCACCATGACCAAAGGTCATTACTACCTGAAGACTATTTGATAATCTGCGTGAGACAAGTTGGTAGCGTTAAGCCCATGCTTAGCAAGAAACAGCCTTACAATTTGCTCTCAGCAGAAAAGCAAAGCAGAGAAAGGTCACTGCAGCGTGCTACTTTTACACAGCTGTGGTCAGAAAATTTCAGTTGTTAAGACTGTTCACCCAGCACCTTTCACCAGCAATGAATTCAATGAAAGTAGAAGAGAAATAATTTCAGTTGAAAAAGCTTGTGGGTTTTTTGCACGAAACAGACACAATTAGCCTCTCTGACTCACCCAGGCAAAGTGTTTACTTTTAGGCCACTTCTAGAGAGAACTGGAAAAATAAATAAATACTAAACTCATAATCGATCATATTTGGTGTTCCTAAGTTTTAGCCATCCACTAATTAGGTTCAGAAAGGCATTTCAGAGATGAACCACATTATTTCTGGTATATTGCTCCCCATCACCATGCCAGCAAACCAAAAGGTTACACATGACCTTCAACAGCGGCTAACACATACTGCATCCACTCTTTTGATGCTCTTCTGTTTGGGTAGTGATATAATTTAGCCCATACATAAGCACATCCCAAAATTAATAAATTAGCCTGAAGAATTATTGAATCCTCTTCACAGACAGTAAAATGTGACGTAACTAAATTATTTGCTTAAGGAATTAAGAGGAACTGGGACTGAATTAAGTTTTCATGGGGAACTTTAGGGAGGGTAGGCACAACGTAATTACTCAAACAGAAATTCAAACACTGCACTCAAGCTGGCAACCCTTCTCTTATGACTGCACATGGGCTTGACTGAGGTTACAACGTGTCTCACTAACGGGATGATACCTCCAGCACCATATTCCCTCACATTGCCATCTAACTCCTGCCTTTACACTGAGCCACAACACGCCCCATATAACGAATCCTGAACAAGCCCCCTCTTGAAGCACTGATTTTGAAACAAATAGGATATATATGCAATAAATGCAATAAATATAGGCAATATATGCAATAAATGCAATTCCCTAGCTTACCTTAGCTTTCCCCTTCTTTAGTCTTCTAAGAATATAGTTTTATTTGGACTAGATTATCTTCTGCAAGAGATCACTGGTGACAGATCTCACAAATCCTCACCATTCTTCTTGGCCATGGAAAAGGAAATTAAAACTACTGAGTGACACCCAGGCCTGTGTGGATTTGCCGCTATTATGGGAGCACTCTTTCAAGTGTAGTTATGGGCTAAGGTCATCAAGCGTCCACATGTGCAGATGTAGGATAAATGAAGTGCTTGCAGGGGCCAGTATTCCATGATTTTTTAAAAATAATGACCAAGACACAAGTTTCAGGTTTGTGCTCATTTTTCTTTTGAAAGGTACATCATATAAGATAGCAAATCTAGCTTAGTGTTTGTTTGTTTGTTTTTTTAAAGGGTCACAGCTTGGATAAAAATCAGTCACTCATTTAACAGGGCAGCTGTCATATATTTACATACATGCACATATATATGACTGGGCATCACCAACTGACAATACATGAAACAGCCAAGAATTTCTTGAGCAGTGATGGTTTAGATTCACAGGGGACAGTGACTGTACATGCCTGCAGTTTTCAGATGCCAAGATCTTTGCCGAGTCTGGTTTTTAGAGTGGAGCTGCTCAGTATCTTTTGCAAACCAGATTCTCTCAAGGTGTTTCTGACCAGGAACCTACTGGGGAGGTATTATAACCACTAGTCGCTTTGGAAACCTTGAAACAATAGTAGATATGCAACGTTAAGCATCTCACTTCATGCACATCTCAATGGGAAACTTTTACATCACACCCTGTAGCCTTAACTCCATAGTTACCGGCCCACTCAGGAGCAGCCTTTTCCCTCCATTTCCATCTTTCACACAAATATGTGCGGCAGACAAATGAATGTCACATGTAAAATCCAAACAAACAATTCATTAATTAGTTAATAACCCTCCAAACCCCACAGCAACATAAACAAATGTGGGTTTCCCCATGTTAGGCATGCACGCTTCAGTAACAACCCAGCTGCTCTGTGCTTCCAGTTGCCCACCTCCGCTTGGGATATGGAGTCACCCCTGCAGCCCTTAAGGAAACCCCTGCTTGCACCCAGCCCGGGACAGCCTCTCGGTAAAGCCCTTGATGCTAAACAAGGTTCAAACCAAAAAACCTTCGACTCACTACTGCATCTTGATTTATGGCTAGTGCTCTAATCTAGGAAGCCATGCTGCGGACAGTGTTGTCTTTTAAAGTACAACTGCATTCAAATTATTTGTTTATTGACTAATACTTAATCCAGACAGATTGGATGGCAGCTTCTGAAAACATATTGATATTACAAGGCAAGGATGACAGAAGGCTTTCTTGATACACCAAAACTGAATCTGCCTGAATTCAGAAACTCAACAGGAAAGAAAATGCACTTTTAATAGCACTGCTTGAATTCTGTGCTCTCTAGAACAGGGCATTTTATGCTGTATTTCGATCTTCCCCCAAACAGCAATCTATGGCACTATTTTCCTATTGACAGATCTTTTTACTGTTTGCAGTGATAATTTCTTTTCTTTTTTCTTTTTTTTTTTTTAATTTAGTATTTGGGATTCTCCTAAAGTGGGATCTTCTGCACTTCACAGTGACATTCCTGAAATAACTTTGAAGAAGAAATAATGAGCCTCCCCTTACTTTACAGGTTCTCTAATACAATGTAAGCAGCTTTACAGGGCTTAGCTAGTCTCTGCTGACCTAACTGAATATTTTACTCCTACAATAACCTAAATTAAGCAGCCTGCTTCCACAACAATTGACTTATTAACATAGTGATTTTGTTAGGCTCTTATTAAAAAAAAAATCCTGGCCTTTCAAAAATCAGACTTATCAAAGAACAGTGGATCAGATTACCAGAAGGAGAGACTGGCAGACACAGACATCATCTCAATAAGCAAATCAATGTTGTGCTAAGGTTATCGTGCAGGTTTCTCTTTTGATTTCCAGCAAATTTAGAGGTTTTGTTTCCTTTGCCTCTGCTTCATTTTCTCAAGTGCAGACGCTGTGTTCAAACCCCTGCTGGCTGCTGTGTTTGACCGCTCGCCAGCCAGCAGCATCACGGTGTTTATGTGGGATCTGTCTGCTACTGAGTCACTGCGTCCCTGCAGAGAGCGTGAGGTCACTTGCTGCTAGATCAGAGCACCAGCCGTGAAGGCCCAGAGCTCAGCCAGGCTGTGGCAATGTCTTTTACATAAGAGGCAGGCTCCTCTCCTCTGCCCGCCATAAACTTTCCTGCCTTTGCACCCGAAGAGGCCAATAATGGGCTTTTTTACTAGCAGACACATTTAGGAAAGACAAGCACATGGAATTTACTATCTAGACCATCTATGTCTCTTTCACTGTGTGAAAGGGATACATACACTGTAAATACATGCTGTATATATATTGATATTGGGAATACCGGCAGGAGAGTGCATTTAATTGGAAAAAAAACCAAAACTGTTTTCCAAGACTCAGTTTATCACTCCTGTGATGGCACACAGCACTCAGATGTGATGCCCCCAGCATACTTCTTTTGTGTTTGCCCACAAAGGAATCAGCAAGATGCCTTTAAATTGCTATCATTAAACTTCAGAACCGCTGCCTTATGAAAAAGAAACCAGGCAGCACTCAATTCAATTGAAGCTATCAGGCAGAAAATTGCATGTTGGTGCAAACTTACTTCAAAAGGGTCTAATCATTTCCTTTCCAAGGATTTAGTTCTATCTTATCTGAAAATTTGGTTTCTGAAACCCAAGTGACAGCTTTGAGGAGCAGTACTTGATCAAAAACACGTCATCCTTTGGCTTTGCCTACTGCCAACACTTTTTGCTTTCAGAAAAAAATAAAAAAAACCAAAAAAAAAAAGGTTTGCTATCCATAGCCAAATTCAATGGCCACAGCATTTTTCAATTCCTCATTTTCAGAGCTTCACCTTCGGGCTGATTAATTTGGGCAAAGATAAAATAAATTAACATGACGATCCAGTGGGAAATGCAAGGCAACGGTATCCGCACGTATTGCTACATCCATAGCATGTAATAAAACTACACAGGTTAACAGATTAAACATACAGTTAAGCTGACCCTGTGAATGACAGTGAGCAAGAGCAAAGAAAGGGATGCAGCTTTGTCTCCAGCAGCTGTTCACGTGGCAACAACCTTCCTCTTTCAGAGATGCCACCATCAAGACTAATAACACATGAAACACTATTAATGAAAAACTTATATGGCAGTTAATTTTTATTTTTTTCTTACCTTGTTTCACTCAAGAAATTCCAGAAATTCAACACTAAAGGCTTCTAGGCAGGCACTTATAAG
This sequence comes from Falco rusticolus, assembly GCF_015220075.1. Lineage (NCBI taxonomy): Eukaryota > Metazoa > Chordata > Aves > Falconiformes > Falconidae > Falco > Falco rusticolus. The sequence goes on from NC_051187.1 coordinate 59,713,118, forward strand.
AATAGACATTTTTTCTAAAAATGTCATGTCAAGAACTAGAAAAGGGTAAAATCTTCCAAGGTGCCAAACATTTTTACAGGGCTTTCATTATGTAGCTTTCCACCTGTTTACTAAACTGATTGGTGTGTGTTTATATTATATTGGGTTCAAAATCAGTAATTTATTCACAGCTAAAAGGCCAGAAGGGGCCGTCATCTATCTGCCCTTCTGAGCATCTCAAATTCTCACATTTAATCTGGGAACTCCTACACTGAGCTCAAGAAGCTGAGTTTGGCTACGACGTATCTTCCAAGGAGACATCTGCTCTTAAGAGGAAGAAATCCAGTGATACAAATGTACCAATTCCCTTACTAATTTGCTCCAGTGCTGGGCACAGGAACCTCACCTCTCGGGCACAGACCCTTGTTCACCCTCTCTTTGCAAGATGGAAGAGCTCTTTAGCACTCTGAATTTTCTTTCCTTTCTAGCACTAACATGACGATTTTGGATAAAATCACCAGATAAACACTCTAAATTCTTCCTCAGAGGGCATCTTCAGTGCCCTCAAATCATCTGCAAGCTCTTTCACAACTTCTCCAATCTTCCCAATAATATGGTCAATGCTGGAAACATGCATAATATTTTTTTCAATATCCAAAACAATCTTTCACCTTTCTTCCATTTGCCTCTCTGCACATCAACTCAAGCATGTTCTGTGGAATGAAAAATCTGACCTGCCTAAAACAGTAACAGTGATGCACAGACTCAACCTCCAAAAAAGCTGTCTGAAATCACGGGGCCTCCAAGCATCCCTGCATGTGCCATTAAAGCCCATGAACACTGGCTGTGTGTGCTTGTTTTCTCTATAAGGCACTTTTACCAAAGATTAAAAACATCACAAAAAGCTGGGACTTCTTCCTTTTTTGCTATGAAACACAAACACCAAAACACTCACTGGCTGAGCAGCACAAGACAAACTGAAAAATGGTTAAGCTACCCACAAATGCTTGACTGGAGGTCATTCTCAGCCCTTGGGAAGAAATAGCAAAGAAGAAAAACCCAGGATGGCTACAACCAAAAGCACAGCCTAAGACCTTAACCACTGCCTAATCAGAAGTTAGCACCAAGGCCCAGAAGGGCTCCAGACAAACTGCTACGGAGCACCTGCTTAACACATCTTTTATGTACTCTTCTTGGGGTCAGATGGCTGAAAAATCAAACGAAATGCTTGCACACTCATTATGCAATCTCAAGGTGAAATTTTAATTGCACAAAAATAAAGGCCTTTGGCTTTATCATTCCAAAACCAAATTTATCTTTGTCCTCTTGCATGTTTGAATTGCTCTTGATTGTGCAAGTGAACACATCACCCAGTTGTGCAAGTTCCAGCAAGGTGACATTTATTCACAGAACACATGTAAGAAACTGAACTTCTAAAATGTTAGATGCATAAATGTAATTGTTTGCTTTTCTGTAATTATTCTAGGCTTCAATTGAAATACCATCCCTCCAATACAGCTATGTAAAAAGATGAATTCTGCACCATACACATAGATTCAAAAGGCATCCTTTCCTGTAGCTGTGGATATATTATCAATCCAATCTCATACTTCAAGTTGCATGAACATAAACCACTTTTTAATGAAAATTTATGGGGTGAAAGCAAAGTGACACTTCACATAGAAACTTCTAAGCCCAACCACAGTATCTTGACACACGTGTTTCAATAATACTGAGAAGAATCACCTTGCCAAAGAATGCATGTATCACCAGCCAAACAAAAAGAAAAAGAAATTATTTAGAGTTACAACGTGGTATTTATTTGTTCTTTTCCTTTCTGTGGCTTACAAAGCATTTTTTGGCACTAATCCCCCTATTGTGTTAATTCATTGTTTCTCCATAAAAATTGCCTTTCAGAAGTTTACATGTATGCATCCATCCGTGTACATACATCACAGCTACATACACTGAATAATCCAGCAAGTATTAGAAAAAATTGTAGTTTTTTAATTGCAGACTTTCAGGGGGAATTAGAGAACCATTGCCTGTGTCTTGCTCTGAATTAGCACTATGGAGTTCTGGAAAGATCTTAGTCCTCTTGGGCAATTCTGGAAGCTTTCTGGCTCATGTATACGCGGTCAAATGCCTCTATCAGATGCCTCGGAGCTAATGCATCTCTGAGGCCAAATGAAAGTATGATACAATTCCGAGATCTTCACCAGTGATAAGACTTAGCAGTGGCATCTTGAGTTAAGTGTGATATCATTTAAAACTGCCTCTCGTCTTGCTGCTTCTCAGTCAAGAAAATGGACATACCAAGCAGTGGCCGAAAGAGCGCCGAGGCCGATGTTCACCTGCTGCTCTGCTTTGGTTACTGCTATCAATTATGCACAAACTCCTTAAACTTTCAAGGGTTTATGGATATCTTGATGTCCTAGTTTCATTTGGCTGGCACTTACTAAACTTTCAAAGGATTTTGCCTGCCTCAGGTGGTCTTTTCTTCTTCCGATTTGGAGCTGCATCATTACTACAGCAACACGACAACAAACAGGGAGCCCCAAGGCAAGAAGGGCGCCTCACCCCACAGAGCTCAGAGGATTATACACAATATTTATTTCTGCAACACACACAACATCCTGTGTGCCCAAAGGTCTGGGGCAGGCTGCTGGGGTTCCCCAACCACGCAGGATGACTACCCGCAGCCGGCACAAGCTGTAATCACGCCGATCCTTTCCTGGGAATGCCTGCGAGGAGGATGGAGCCCAGCCAGTACCGTCCCACCTCCTGCCTGCAGCTGGCAACTCAGGCACAATCTCTCTGCAACTCCAGTTGCCTAACCAAGGACGGAATCCGCCCCTCAGGATTTTTAGATAGCAAACTGAGCTGAAATACCTTTTATTACACAAGGTGGGTTGCCTAAATCAGTTCCAAGCAGGCGTGTGTGGAGGCACCACCTGAAGCGTACCAACACACCTCACACAACCAAGGGTGCAATTAAGAGGAAAATTCCCAAATGGCTCAGCCCACAGTTCTGCAAAGGAAATGTGATGGAAATAGAGCACCAGACTTCTCTAATTGTTTCCTGTTTACATGAAACCCAGTACTGAAGGGACCTGTGACCCAGTTGACCCCGGCTGGACACCAGGTGCCCACCAAAGCCGCTCTGTCACTCCCCTCCTCAACTGGACAGGGGCAAGCAAAATGTAACAAAAAGCTCATGGATCAAGATAAGGACAGGGTGATCACTCAATTACTGTCATGGGCAAAACAAACTCTGCTTGGGGAAATTAGTTTATTTCCATTCAAATCAGAGTAGGATAATGAGAAATAAAACCAAAACTTAAAAACGCCTTCCCCCCATCCCTCCCTTCTTCCCAGGCTTAACTTCACTCCCGATTTCTCTGCCTGCTCCCCACCCACAGCACAGAGGACCGGGGCGTAGGGATCGCGGTCAGTCCACCACACGCTGTCTCTGCCACTGTCTCTCTTGGCCGGCAGCAGGCCCATCTCAGAGCCGGCTGGCACTGGCTCCATCAGACACCGGGGAAAGCTCCTAGCAGCTGCTCACAGAAGCCACCTCTGTAGCCACCCTGCTACCAAAACCTTGCCATGCAAACCCAGTACATGGCCCTCTAAAGGCAAAGCCCCTAATCGCGAAGAGCTGCCCACGTTAATCAGTTCTGCAAAGAGACATCCAGACTATGCCTCAGAGACTGTCCTCTTCTCTTCCAAACTCTCTCTGTCCCAGACTCAGAGGAAGAAGTTTCAATATGCAAGGCCCTTTTCTACTGACCATTAAGTACATTCAGGTTTAGCCATCTTTACACCTGAGAGCCATGAGGAGTGATCCAAAAAGATTAGACCAAATACAGCAAATTCCTCCTGGCCTTGCAGGAAATGGCAGCTTTAAGTCCCCTGCAAAGAAGCTAATTTTCTAAGCCTTTGAGATGTTCGCCAGGAGGTTTTGGTGGTAATTTTTCCTGGACTCATTCTACAGTCTTCCTGCTTATTTCCCAGCCATTTTAGCTGCCTAAACTACACTGAGTTGGAATAAATCTAATACAGATTTATGTAATCATCCTAACAACAATTTAAAAGTACAGAGCCAGCCGATGCCTTCATTATGATCTTCTAAAATGAATTCAAAATTTGCCTTTTGCAAAAACTGTGACTGACCCTAAAAACATCACAAACCTGTGATTTTTCTCTCTCCACACAGACACGGAAACGCAGAGAAGAACAGATGGATCTCTGCACAGTTCTGCAAGCATGGGACTGGGGAAAGAGCACCCAGTGTCTACATGAGTTTGCAGCTGGGGGCTGTCCATTGCTCTACTGATAGATAGTAAAGAACAGCATTATTATAATTTTGTATTGGCTGCGCCAGTCTGGTCACACCAACCTATGCAGGTTATTGCACTGCCTGCTGTTACTGAGGAATAGCTTATGCAAAAGCTAAGGTATGACTTTATCACCTTCTATAAGGTTACTGTATAAATACAAAGCTAATTCTGTCACCATGCGTAACTTTCATGTGAAATCCCATGTGTTGGAATCTTGATGCTCTGCAGTACATTTTGAAGTTTCAATGCTCTCAGGGACTTGAGTATCTCATTTTATGTTATTTAATCTATCAGAAAACCTTTGCTTGGGAAAAGACTACTACACCCATATGTGGTCTGCTATGTCTATTTTATGGTTAGGACAGCTATTATGGTCCCATCCATGGAGAGCAAAAAGAAGTACAAAGTAAGAGAAGAAAGCCTTGGTACCCCAAGTAAAATGATTATTTTATAACTGAACAGTAATCATATTACAGATAAACTGTTAGCAGAGAAAGTACAACTCTATCCACAGAATAACCTAAAGACAACAATCATCTTTCCTTGGAGAGCTTTTTCTGCAAGGTGAGAACATTTCACATCTCATAAAAACCTGAAATGGTTTTGTGCTTTTTGCTTCTGGGAGTCTGTACTTTATGCTCCACTTCCTACTTATTTGACTTAAAACTTGGTCCTGACTTATGAATCTACCTGCAGAAAGGCTGCAGAAAGGCTGAAAACTTTACTACTATATTCCAGACCACAGTGCTACAATGGCATAAGTTTAAGTTGTTTCAGGTCTCACAAATTAACCTCTTATCAGACACAGGATGGTCACCCAAGCGACATCAAAAATGTACTGTCCTAACATATTGCTGGAGAAGTTAAGGAATAAAATTTTATCAAAAAGAACAGTAACAATGGTTATTCTATATTTCACCTGGAAAAAGTAAACCTGAAAGGTCTGAAACCTCTGAATTCAGTGAAATTAATTTATCTGACCTTTAAAATGTATAGCACGTTGGGATTTTAGATCTAGTTCATATTCACTGTAAGAGATGAGTAAGAATCAAAATCAAACATTTTTCAATATTCAAAAACTCTAATATAGTTGAAACCTCGGCCTGAATCTTTCACTTTGTGCATGCAGCTTTGCTGGATTTTCATCCCGAGGTGATCTGGAAGCAGCTCCCAGAAGTCAGAGAAAGGGTACGACCTCATGCAGGACCACAGCCCAGGTTGGTATTGAATAAAATGTGACACTGTAAAACAAAAGAGTACACACAAGGCATAGTGAAGTGGAAACGGGGGTTTCTCCCCATGTGTCAGTGACTGCAGGTGTGGTAAGTCTCCACAAAGCAATGCTCGTTACATCTGCTTTTGAACAGTGCCATACAATTGAGACACTGCACGGCACTACTCACAGATGGTACTGTTTTCTACCCAAGGGTGACAAAACAATGTCTGTCGTCAGCGTGGCTGCAGCCTGCTGGATAACGCGCTAACCTTTGGTGAGAAGTCCAAATACAAATATATTTATCTAACTTGGGTTAGAAACAGGATTGCCATTTAAATATGTTTCAATGTCTACTGGATAAGCTATTTCACAGAACAGTTACCTAATGGCACAACTGGACACCTCTCTCCACAAAGCCCTGGACACTTTACAGAGGGTTCATTGCTTTTGTTTACAAGCCAAAGATCAAAAAAATGCTATAAGCTAAACAGATCATAACCTGAAAAAAGTGAGGAGCAAGCCAAGAAAGTCATACAGACAGCGCACAGAGGCCAGGAACCAAAGATTCCAGGCTTTGCTTAGATGGGTTTCATCCTATATGCCTTAACCACTGTGTGAAAATGCTGTAGCTGTTCGTGAACTGCCAGGAGGACTTCAGAGACATACTAATTATAACATAACTTGTAAAAACCCAAAATTGTGTTAATATTTGCACAGGAAGAGGTTTAGTACAACTTCTGCAAAAACTGCACAGATCTGATGGAAAATACCTGAACCAGTGCTTCCACATGGTGCAAAAGCATTTTGTCACAGTTGGAGAAGGGTTAATGAGCAAAATCTGTCACGTGCAAGTACCTGCAATATGACTGCAATACATCTGTGGGGTATTCACATCAGCACCTCTTCGACTCAAGCAGATTTAAACAGAGACTGAGAAGTATTTACTCATAAATCAATCAAATACATAAAATCCAGGATTTGCACACATTACCTAAAGTTATTAGATGATGAAAGCTGAGCCAAGGAAGGTCATCAGGCATTTAGTGCCAATGTACTCTTCAGGAAAATCATATAAGGATTATCCCTGTAAGAGAATCAAGTCTTTATAAGACTGAATCTCTTCTCTTTTTAAGTTTGCGTTCTTTTATGGCTGCTCTTGGTAAAGAAGAAAACTTGTCCTATGGCATTAGTGGAAGTTTTTCCCCAGCAAAGCATAGCAGGGCTGGGCTTGCTTCCTGAAACACAACAGCAAAAACACAGCAGCCACAAGCAGAGACTTAAAAGCTCCTTTTGTACATGTTTCTGATACCAACCACAAAAAATATCCCTCCAAAGAGATACACGATCAATTGGAAGTTGCTCTCTGATTGTTTTGCTGCAGTGATACACCTGCAATTCTGAATAAGCCAGGAAATCACGAATAACCTTTACTTTAAAAATGAAACACTGATTCTATTCTTTAAAATAAAACAGACGTACATGTAATGTACATTTAGTCTAAAACCTGACTCACAAGATCAAAACACCTGAAACCCAGAGTACCACCAAAACCTACTAGCTAGATTAATTTTTAATCACTGCAAATCAGGATAGAAACTGCCAGCTAGTAGAGGGCAAGTTAGACGTGAACGTAGTCCAGAAACTTTGAAACTTAAAATTGAATTGCTAGAGAAGCACTCATGCCAAAAGAAAAGATGTTCAAACAACACAGAAAAAAGCAGTGGCTGACAGTTATTCTGTTGTGCTGTAACCAGCAGGATGTTTCTCCTTGGGAGTCTGAAAAGAGCTGGAAGAATCCCGAGTTAGGCTTCATTTCAGTAAGCAAGGTCGTATGGTCTGTTGGGCAGCTTCTCAGACCTCCTTGGCTGGTACAATGTTTTATGCCTCATTTAAACCAACCCAAATCTGTTTCTCTCTCTTTCCATCAGCCTTCCACATGCCTCCACTCAGCAGACACAGGCAGGCACCCTTTTCAAAGTCAGCCAGCGATGCTGCTTACAACCACAGCATCAGGCTCCCTTTCCCAGATGGTTTTAAATTTTAGTCCAAATGCAAACCTGAAGTCTACATTGGTTAACAACAGCAGAAAGAAATTCATCCAAATATCTGGGACATTCAAGTACTCTTTTAGATAGCTGCCAAGTCTGAAGCTTTAGAAAGTATCAACATACAGTGTAGGCAAATAAGGAGTACTGGATTAAACATGAATGCTAAAGGTCTATTAAAGTCATTAAAATGAACTTAAACAACTTAGATTTCATAACCTCTAACTGCATTAAGATGTCTCAACATGCTTGTAAAATAAACAGCTGGAAAGCCTGGCCTAACTATCCATATAACTAATACATGGATATTTCCTTGACTCTTGTTTGTAGCCCAAAACATCTTCTAGAGGTACCAGTCTCTCCCCTTATCTTAAACAAAAAAGCAAGTGCCCAGCTTTGGGCTGGGGAGGGAATATGGCATGAAGCTATAGGAGCAGCAGTTCAGGAAGCAAGCAGGGTGGGAGCAGACTTAGGGTTTCCAGCCTTCAAGGGTACTCTGGCAAGGCAACAAAGCCTCTTCCGCAACTCTGTGAAAGAGGGGATTTGAGATCTGGGTGGCAAAGTCCTGCTTTCCTTTTCAAACTCTGCACTGAAGCAACTATTCATCCCAGGAATTTATCATGGAAAGGGGATATAAAAATGTTACCGGGAGCAGGTGCTGCAGCCTGGATGCGGAGAAGGGTTCATCTGCTCCAGTACTACTGCTCACCCCGTCCTTTGACAGAGTGCCATGCTGAAGAAAAAGCTTATTGTTCACCTTAGGTGACAGAAATGAAGAAATATTTTAGTAGAGCAGATCTCAACAGAGTACACGCTACCACTTACTGATAAGGCATCTTTTTTAAAGCTCTAGTATTATTGTCTGTTCTGGGACTGGTTTGTTTACTTGGGTAAAATAAATCTAAATTTATGATGTACAAATAGGTGATGCCAGATGCTCTTTGCCAGTAAATACAACACAAATTCAGATGAAACTGGGAGAGGGAAGGTAAACTAATTTAATGTAAAACAACAGCTCTACTCATCATTTAGTTTTCACTGCATGGGTCCAAGATGCCAGATTTTGAGAACCAGTAAAAGTGGAGGGAGCACACCCTCCTGATACTGTTTGTGTATATTTTTAGTCCAATATGTATTCAGAATCAATGACAAAAATGTAAATCCAAAAGCGAGTAAAGCTGGGCACAAGTCCTTAGCATTGCACTGAAATGCCTGGAGGGCTTTCAGAGCTTGGTTCAAGAAGCGGACAGTCATTTACACTATGACGAAACAGGTTAGCGGGAAGACCCCAGAGAAGCTGCATGTTTAATGCCCTCCAGCACTTACAAAAGTCACAATCAAAAATGCCAAGATTTTCAAACCTAGAATTCCTGTTTCCAGATGCTAAATATCACTGATCTCACTGAACCTGGAATACTGAAACATGCGCTAAGAGATGCCGTAAATACTGTTCAGCTTGAGAAAAGCAATTGTGCCTAAAAAGAACAAAGAGGGCAGCCCCTTTCCAAGCTGAAGTTCCTTACAGCAAAGCTACCGTGCCCGGGCACTCAGAAGGGTGCCTCTGTTCAGGTGCCACCGTGCAGAACTGGCAGAGAAGGGCTGTAGTTTGAACACAGGGAGGGTTTCGAAGGCGCTGTCGGTGCTGGATTCTGCTTGGTGACGCTGGGGAGTGCTGCCTCTCTGCTCTCAGTCTGACACAAAACTGATGAGCAGGAAAAAGGCATGGAGGCAAAAAGCAGGCTTCATTTGCAGCAACGCTGCTGCAAGGTGATGCTATGCGGTACAATCTCCTGGGAATGCATACATAACTCTTTGGACTGTGAGGGAAAAAGTTGTCTGCTAATTAATTCCCTGGTAATTGGCCATGCAATGCCATTTCTTGCACGATGATTGCTGGGAAAACATCGGACATCATCTGATTAAAACAAGAGGAAACAGTGTTCTGTGGTGGCAACTTCATGAGACAGGCTTCAAAGTAGCCCTAAGCAAGCTGGACAGGAAAAATAAATGGTGGCCTGTTCAGAAGAGAAGACAAGATATTCACAACCATCTGGGATACCCATAAACAAACTATAGGAGCCTGGGCTGTGAAGGGATTAAAACTGAAGACATAATTTTCCTTGCATACTAACCTGGATACTCAAATATTTCAGGAGTGTCACTTAAGACCATTGGTATTTGAGAAGACATGCAGGAAATGATCCATACTGCCAGAAGGACACGAGCACTGCACAGCAAGAACAGACATCCTTTGAAGTGGCAAGAGACACGGATGCTTAATGTCATCAGATGAAGGATCAAAGTGGGAAAGCAAGCAGGGCTGCCAGGGCACAGGGCTGCTGCAGCTCACCCAGAGAGGAGGAGACTGATGAAGCCCTTCCAGGAGCACCCTACAGCCAAGGCAGGTGGTAAGCAGGGCCTTTAGTCACCCACGGGCCTCCTGGAACAGCAGGACGGTGGGGACCCGGGAGCTCTGCTGCAGTTCTCAGCCATGCCTGTGTACAGTTCCCACCCTGAAAATGCTTTCAGACACAGGCTGCCTGTGTTAATGTCTTCTACAGGTGAAAGCATGAGGCTGAATTTAAATTATTCGGTCAAAACAGCACTGTGGAGTGGGAGCTGAAGAGACAGTAAGACAGCTGGTGGTGCCGAGTCCCAGGCAGCGATGCTGGACATGGCCCTGCCCTGGGAGCAGCATTTCATAGCTCTCCCTCCCACGCCGTGCAGGGATTCAGGCCCCTGTATTTTGTTGCTATTATTCACTCGCGGGTGAATTATATTAACATTCGTACCCGAATGCAGATACCTCCCACTGCCACAGGAGCCAAACACAAACACACTGATTATACAGTGTCTGGGGCACAGCCCTAGTAACAGAGATAAAAATCAACACATCCAGGGAACAAGAAAGAAAAAGGCAGTGCAAGAGTGAGTCAGCAAATGTAAGCAGTATGTTAGTCAGGCGAGCGTTTCTGAATGCACGGCGCAGCGGTGCATGCTGCAGACAGAGTCACATCCCTGATACTCCGGGCACTGCAGTGCCCCACTGCGAGGGACCTTTGGCAAAGGGCCCTCTGCATCTTCACACTGCTTTGGGGAAGGCTTTAATGCAGATTTCTTCCATCACACTCCCTCCCCCTTAATTCAGGGGAAGGGAAAAAAAACTCTGCCATGTTTAGAAAGACGAAGATGTGAACATGGAAATCCGGTAATGCACGGGAGGCCAGCTGTGCTGCTGTGTCAGGTGTCATGATAAAGGCTCCCAAGTTTCCAGGACTAGCCAGGTCACTTTGCAAGTCATGCAACATTCTACCAAGCTTGTTTACAAATCAGCCAATGGTATGGCCCATCCTCTGCCAGACCACATTTCCCTGCAAAACAAGGGACTTAGCGCCTCGGAGTACCCCCGCAAAGTGCCCCGTGCCCCTCTGCAAATGGCCATCCCATGGCAGAGCTGAATCGCTCCTCTCTCAGGTCACACAAATCACAATCAACTACATGAGGTTCAATGGACAGAGCTGCAGGAGGCAGTGAGCGGGAAGCAAGGTACAAGGCCAGCATGTTTTACAAAACTCACCAGATTTCAAGTCATCAGCAAACTTATTTGCAGTTTTTCAGATCTAAATCCTGGGTTTCTGCCACTTTGAAAATGCAGACTCAATACTTAACTCGTACTTTCATACAACCCTGAAAAGGATACTTGCTTTTGTAAATGATATCTATAAAGCAAGAGCTATTTAATACCTGCTTAATATCTATCCATAAATTACTTCAAAATGACCCCTATGAGTCAACACACCCTGACTCAAACTGGCATTTCTTTCCCCTTTCTGTCCTGTAAGGCCTTCTCCAGCTTATGGCCACTACTCCAGAGCATGGCAGAAGGCAGCTTAAGTCCCTGCTCACATTAACTGGCTCAACACTGGAGACAGGCAGTTTTATTTTGGAAGAGGAGCACTTGCACAAGGAGGACTGCACATAAACCAGTCCTTTTCAGTTTAATCTCCATGTTTTCTAGTGATCCCCCACATATTACCATTCACTCCATAGCCACATCCTGCACTTACATCCTCTTCATCGGTATTCCTGCGGGAAGCCTGGAGGATGGCAGCTTGTTCCAAGTTCAGCAGCACTCATATCTCTGTCTGAATCACAGCTACGGCTAATGCTAGAGCCATCTCATGTACTCATGCACAAAAATGTACATCCTCTTCCCATTCAAGTCACAGGCATGTCTCCCACTGACTTGGATGAATCCCAGACCCCAATTTTAATAGTGAAAGTCTTTGGAAGTCTGTAGTTCTCTGGATGAGCGCCTTATCCACTTTTTGAGCAAAGCAGGTTGAGCAGGATAGTCTAAGGACCAGACTTCAGGGCATTATCATAGCAGCCTGTGAGATGCAATTAGAGGGATTTACAATGTAGAGTATTTGCCCCCACTCGTGAAGCTAGAAGGAAACCACTCAGACTGCATGTGTGCAACACTTCAGGCACACAAGCCATGAGCACCTCTGCATACATGCTCTCAGGGGCACTGAATACCAAAGACACATCACCTCCACGCTGTGCTGTCTCTGGGCCTGCTTTCAGGAATGCCAGGCAGGCAGCCTCCGGGCAAGCCAGCCGGAGCAGTCTGACGATCCACCACCTCTGCCGGTCCCTTCCCCTCCGCCACGGGAGGTCACAGCCCCAGGAGAATTCATGACAGGCAGCCCTGGCACAGGCGGCCAGCTCACCTAACCACAGCAGTGGTTGCATCTGTGTGGCACGGGGCATAAGTTCAGCGCTGGGAAGCTACTCCAGTGCCAGCAAACCCATGGCAACCCACCTTGAGATCACCCCCTTGTGCAACCCGGGTGGACAGGGAGGCCATCCCTGTTGCCTCACAGGCTGGCTGACATTCAAGGGGCAGAATTTCACCCAGCAGCCAGGGAAAACACGCGATGGTACAAAGCTTGTGTCTGACACGCTTCAGCTTACTGTACCTGCAGCGAGAAGCTCTCCAAAGTCTGTCGTTCTTTTAATGTTGTATAGGGAGCTAAGAGCAGAGACCTCAGCTGAAAGTCAGTGGAATTGGTCATTCTAATCTGGCAAGAATTCCAGTTGCAATGGCTTTGGGCAGGTCTCAGAGCAGCCCTGATAGCTGTGCAAATCCACCACTTTCAAGGTATCCCTCCTAATGTTAGAAATGTTACATTATAAAGGTTTCTGTTATTACATCATCTAACTCACCAAGAATGTGACTGTGGGATTCAGTCTAGACCTTAGCAAAGCGCAAAAAGATACTAAAATGCTGTAACTCTCCATGGTAATACAGTGAACACAAGTGTCCCTCTTTCAAGATATACAGCTATTTTAACAACACAAGAACGATTTGAAATTCCAGAGTCAAGACTCATTCTTGAAAAGTTAAATAAGGCAAATGGGTTAAAGATGTCTGAAGCTAAATTCACATCCCCTGTAAACAGATCCAACACGATCAAGTTTAATGGAAAGGGACCTAACTCTCTGCCAGCAATAAATACGGACCGTAACTAAGGTCATCAGGACACAGCCTATGAGGACAAAATGCTGGAACATAATAGTAAAAAGTTTAGGCAAGACACTTGTGGTATGTCAAAAGCTTCCCTCAATTGTATATGCCATTTTAACTGCTGCAATTCAAAACTGCTCACCATACTTGCAAGAGTTCAAGATAAACCAGAGGACCACCCTCAGTATCTTACATATGGCGCACACCTACTCTGAAGCCACCAGCATTTCATTAGAGAAGACGCTCCGTGACACAACCGCTGAAGTCACAGCGACCACTAAGGCAAAAAAGAGCATTTGGAAAGCCTGAGGTTGGTTTGTTTAGGATTTTTCCAGCTAGTGACTGGAAACTGGCTTTTAAAAGAGAGGCCCCTTTTGTACCAGAATATGACAGGGGCCAAGGAAAGCTACAAGCAAGCACTCTTCTTTTGTTATTGCCCTATTCCAGAAATCAAGGACCAAGCCACTTCATGGGAAGGTGGCTGCAGGACTACCCCAATGCAGTACTTTTCCTGTTCATGCAGAGACAGCTCAGGGCCAGGCCCGCGCCGCCCAGCTCCATCAGCCCACACGCATCAGCTGTCTCCCACTGCACAGGCTGCTTTGCGTAAGCATCCAGGGCTTCCCCAGCCACCTGCGCTGCTGGCTTGCCTGTTCCTAAACGGGAAAATAACATACAGAAAATGAAAGAGGGAAGGTGAAAGGGCGATAAAAAGGAAAAATCAAATAGATTCTGGAAAAAAGAAGAAAATGCATGGTGGGGGAGAAAGGAAGCAGGATGATTGGAAAAACTATGGTACGATTAGCTCCCTGGAGTCTCGATTCACTCCGTGGAGTCTCACTGTATTGGTGCAGAGAAGGGAGTGGTTTTAGGATGCAACTTAACTCTCTCAGCTCCCTATTTCAGGATGAGATGACTCAGACACCTTACATAGCAGGTGCCTATATGTGGTCAGATGAGTCCCATCACCAGTGCCTGCAGGGTGCTCAAAGGACTGAATGAGTGAGCAGTAATATAAACTGTATGTGACCAGCAAATACCAGGATCCCGGACATGCAAACCTCCCAAGCAGGATCAAAGGACCGATGTGGAGGAATCTGGGAAAGGCATGCACTCTACCTACCATCTTTATACAGGGGTACCATTACACAAGGACCACCTCTTATAAACATCTAGGGCCGAGTTTTCAAAATGTTTTTCAGTAAAACATTTTCTTTAATTTCCTAACAAGCACGAGCATCCTGGGTACAACAGCCTTGTGACAGCCTAGATCTAAGTCTTGCAATAGGAACACCTGGTGTTGATTCTATCTTTCAACCTAAATTCTGAAATTTTTCCCATGATGTAAGCACTGATGTAGGAGGGGAGCTCTTCGAAAATGCTGGAAAGGTGATGGGAAATTGTTAAAAAAAAAAAACAAAAAAAAATCAGATGTGATATTAGAAGTCAGTGAACAAGGACACATTAATTGAGGATTCCTTTCAGTACTATAACATTACTTTTACCATACTGTTTGGCTGTCTGGAGCTGTCCTTCCTGTGCTGGGACAGATGCAAAACCCCCACCAGGTCACAGAGATGGTGGCAATAAGGCTGCATGGATCTGGCTCTCTTAGTCCAAGCAACAGTTTAAACCTTTTCAAAAATAAGAATGGTTTTGTCTGCCCGGAGTCCTACTAGTTTAAAGTAAACCCACAAGCCATTAGGAGCAAGACAAGAGTTTTTCACAGCATCCACGGGCAGTGCCTCGCACGGGGAGAATCTCGCCTATCATCAGACCCCTAGAAACGCTGCAGTACGTAGGATTGCTGGGTATTTTCAGCATGAATTGCCAATCCAATATGATTTTAAAATAATTTATTTAACTCCACAGTATTTACAGAGTTCTGAAACAAGAAATAATGATTTAACAAAATAAACTGATGGTCTGTATACACAGAGCCATTGCAAGAGGGAATGTCACTTCCAGACAGTTCTGGCATGACTGGTACCAAAAATAGTGTTTTCTTCATCAGGCATGTGATTAAAAATGGGTATTTAAGCACACAGAAGCGATCAGGTCAGATCAAAAGTTGAATTAGGTCAGCATCTTGTTTCAGACAGTGGCCAAAACCAGTATCTTATGAAAAAATGTATCAGGGCAACGCCATCACAAAATAGACAACATTAAGCATCTTGAAATAATTCCACCTGTTAACCTGTTTCATCTGGGGTCTGCTATCAATGCTGTGCATTCTCATCAGCAGTTCCACTTAGCACACCCTCACAGCTTCAGGTTTTATCTAGAAAACACAGTGAAATAACCAGTGGGTTTTTCTGTGTTTGGGTCAGTTGCCCATGAGCACGGAGATGCCCATGCACAAGGGCCAGGTGCACATCCACACCTGAGCAAGGGGTTGGGGATTGGTCTTTCCAGGTGTATTAATACTGTTGATGGCTCAACACATTTTCCCTTACTAATGCTCTTGACTGGCCTTAAGTTTTATGTTCAGGGATTACTGAGGCCATCAGATATCAAAACCAACATACTCGATTTGAGGAGCTCATAATCACAGATGATGTCCAATTAATTTTTTTGCTCAGTTTGCAGGCTTCATATGCTGAAACTAATTACCAACAAATGGTAAAATTCTGTTTAAAAGTTATCATCATCAGATGTTAACAGTCTGAAGTTTCATTGGACTATGTGAAGGACAGTTCCTTCCATAACTTTGCAAATAAGAATGGTCTGGACTTTTGCAGTTTAATCCCATGATACCAACAATAAACTGCCTTGCTTCCGATACTACAGCTGCTCTTCTTACTCCTCAGTTACCACAATCAAGGAGACAAACTTTGCCCCACATCCTGGACAAGAATAAACTATTTTTCAGTGCTAGTACAAGTGTAAAGCTGCACAGTAATACTGTATGATTTTTTTACTTATGATGTAAGACCATGATGTTTTCTATACTGTTTTAATGTAGTTACTCATACGGGTATTACCACCTCAGGATCCCCTTTGTGACATGGTAAAAAAACCACCTTCAAATATCGCCAGAAGGGAGTCATTCCCCATTTTAGAGATGAGGAACTGAGGCACAAAGAGCAATTTTCAGAGATGACACGGGTCCCTGATTTCCATCGAAATCATGGGACTCGGGCACTTTTTAAAGAACTGCACCTGACTGATGCCTGACTTGTACAAGGTGGCTATGGCTGCATTCAGTTTGAAGTCAGGCTCCCCACATCCTCAGAGTTGTACTGATCATCATTCCCCTGCATGCCATGTAGCACATAAACCACTACATGTACCCTGCAGAGCACAAAGTCCCTTGACGTGAGGTAAACCGTTGACGCGCATCACCCCTCTTCTTCCCCACTCCAAATACCAGCTCTTCCCACAGGAGGTCAAGGTCAGCAGGTGCAAGATCTGCCCATCATTTCATGGCATGTCTGCTCTGCAGGATCTGGGTCCATTCGCTAGCCAAACTGAAGTCATGTTGGTTTTGGAGTCCTTCCACTTTGCTCCTAGCCCGTAAGTAAGACTCGTAGCAATCAACGTGTAAGATGTCCTCACAAAAATCAACAAGACTTGCAATCGAAAGTTTGCAATGGAACACACAGTACAAGACACACAGTGAAAGGCAGGATTGGGTAATGTTGCTACTTTGGATCTGTAAGCAGCAATAACCACATTAGCAAACACTGCACATGAACTGATAGAATTTTCTCCTTGAATTAGCCTGGGAGCAATCACAGCCCTGCTGTTTCCTGTTCTGCTGCTGGCTTGCTTAATGCTAAGCTGGGTGTCCCCACAGAGCACCCCACCGGGCTGCACCAGCCTCGCACAACAAACCCAGCACCACAGGATGCGATCCTGTGACATGAGCAGGAGCAGCATGGCTTGTAGTAGCAACAGTATGGGATGCTTTAGTCAGGGACGGGTCACCACAGTGCTCAGTGCTGTGTAGACACAGAGTAAACACAAAACCTTCTACTCCAACCCAGGACAAGGCTCAAGTGGGCTGACAAAATGGTTGCCAAGAAAAAAAGTACTGGGTAGCAGAGTGCGGGTAACGTCACTACACTGATAACTCACGTGCTGATATAGTCTGAGTCAGCTAAAAGTTTTACATTTTAGCTGATGCTAATTTACATTTTAAAATAATAATGTTTTAACCTCTGCCCATATCCATTAAAAGGAAAAGCATCTAAACTCTCTCTTGATTAAGCTTTCCAAGAAGTGTTTTACATCATCTTGTCTTCTGCAGTCCCAGTGGGCTCTGTACTACAAAATCATTCTCAGAGCTGTGGAAAGCTCCATAAACACTAATAAAAATTTACCCTCGAAGCAAAAAAAGAAACACCAACTGTGCAGCCTTCAACATCTCCAGCTCTGTACTGACAACACCTTTGCGGAAAAGGTTCTCTGCATTCCTCATCAGTCTGTGCCCCCTCCCTGGACCCCCAACGCACCGGGGTACCAGCCTGCTAACACAGTCATGAAGACCGAAGTACTACAGCCTCTCCCTTACAAATTGTTCCCCCTTTTTGTCTCCATATTTATTGCTAAGAGTCAGCAGATCAAAGTCAAGTGAAAAGGGCTTGGGATAGACTCCTGAGCCAGGGGCAGAGGTTGCACAATGACATAAAGGGAAAAAAGCCTACAAAACATCCTTTTATTCCCAGTACCACTGTGGATGGCTGTGGAGAAGAGACTGATGGCAAACACAGCACATAAATTTGAGAGTTAAATACCCTCAAAAAAAGCCAGACCTTTCTCTGCTGAGACCAATGGGAACATGACCACGTTTAACTCTTTAAGGAGCAGTAAATGCACTGGACATGAATGCTCACTGTGTTTTCAGCAGGGGGGTGGTCAGGGAAAAGGCCAGTTGTGTTAGGTGTTGCAGAAAATGGAGTAGTCAAGACCCCTAATCGTGCAGTGAGTTACAAGCAGCATCTCCTGATTATTCTGAGCCCCGTTAAAAGGCAATATAATTAACAGCAATTAATAGTAATAAAAGGCACGGAGTTCACTAAAAGACCAGGATCTAACAAATTATTTCAGCCTGTCTACAGTGCTTCTCTTACCAGGTTACAGACAACCAGACTGTGCCCGTCTGAGGGAGGAGAATATGGAAGCTGTTCCCACATAAATTTTATTCACTGCTTTTAAAGAAGACATTTTTTAAGGATTTCTGTGTTGCAACACATATACATATGTAGTGTCTGCCTCAGAAAAACTAACAGGAGGAAAAAATGCACCAACCTAAATAACAGTAGCTCATCATCAAGGTAGGCTAAAAAATTGGCAACCATGAAAGGAATGCCGCTGTGGTGCCTAGGAAGAGCCCAGAAGCATGTGCAACCTGACAGCTAAACAGCCAACAATATTTCACATGCCATCACACAAACTGCTGTCTTCTTGACACAGGGCAATTACCTTGGCCGAAGACGCACTTTGCGCTCAGGCTGCCTTCACCGGGGGTGCAGAGGGGCCCGTGGAAGTTGATTTCAGGTTGTACTTTTGCCAGGACTGATCAAGTATAGACACTACCACGTAACAGGAAGGATATCCACCACATGCCACCCCAACACTGCATCTTTGTGAAGCTTGGCAGACTGGGAAGTTGGACCAGCATGCTGGTTGCCTCCTCCCATCAGCTTTGTGTGGATTTAACCAGAGCAGTCTGCCTGTCTGTCTCTGCATAGATGCCTGTTATCTACAAGCTAGCAGAAATAACCACAGAGGTGAACATACCACCTTCCAAGGCAAAAACTTCCTGTGATTCAACAGGGCCAGGGCATTTAGAGGAGGAAGGAGACAGCTGGACACTCCGCACCCCAATCCTAGGGGAAATCAGCTTCTTCCCATTGATCCTTTGCCCCTCCACAAAAATGCACCCCGACTCCAGGGGTTCATGCCACCATTTGCCACTCAGCCTGTGCATGCACAAACTCCCCTGCTTTCACAATATATGCCCAGTTGATGACCTACTTTTACAAAAGTGCCAAAATAATCCAGCATCCTGTATCTCATCCCAAATCAAAACGCTGCTGAATGTCCATATTCGCTGTTGAAAATGATGGCAAGCTCCTAAATCACTTCTTGCTCCATTCTTACAAGTTTATTATTCCCACAGGCACATGGTGTTTCACAAAGCAGAAGAGATGTCTTCACTCTCAGAGGCTTAAAAATTAATGAAGCAACATGATGAGAGATGTGTTCATACTCTAGGGACAGAGTAAGCAAAAGGCCAAAGCCCGTGTGGCAATGGTGGGCTGAATCCAGAAGACACAGATGTATTTATCTTCAGGATAAGAATAAATTTTTGTGCCACTATCTTTTTCTTTTTTCCTTTTGTTTTTTTTCCAACCACACACAGAGACAGAAAATACCTGAACTCTGAAAGGACATGTACTTTCACTCCCCATAGACTCCATCCCTGTACTTTCAAGGAGCTAAAGCTCTGTGATGCTCCAATACACAGGCCTTGTGCTCAAAAAGGCCCATGGGATGGAGGAAAGGCAAAGGAGCAGGTACCCCTCTAATCTCTGCAGCACTACAGCTGCCATGCACCAGTGGCCCTGTCAGCTTTATGGCCAGTTTGCACCAGAGAGCAGCAAAAAGCCCCTCTGGGGGATGGAACGTGGAGGTAGGCTAAATTCTTGGACTGACTGAATTCTGCTCGAGTTAAACAGTCTCTCTGTGGTAAAGAGCAACGCATACATGCTCGCTTTGAGTCCTTGCTGCAGCAGAGAGGACAGGGTGACTGCAGTGTCCCCTCCACATACCTCGCTGGCATTTAGCAAGAGCTCAGGAGGGGAAGAAAAAAAAAAGCCAGCCACAACAAAAAACAAAAAGTAATTTACATCAGGTTTTGGCTGCCACACACATATGCCTGGAGAGGTTCACACACAGCTGCTCACTCTTAATTTCTGCATGAGGTAAGAGCGGCTTAAGGGGGTGAGGGAAGCTTGGGAATTCAGGAAATTTAGGAAACAAACCTGTCTAGGTCAGTGGTGCTTGTGTGAATTATTAAAAGGCAAGTGCATTTCCAGATCCATTGAGCTGACCCTCTGCTCTTCCACATCCATCTCCAGCTTTGACTGGAAAGAGAACCACACCAAGGGATAGATGTCTTTCAGCACTGGTTGTCGTTCCTGCCTCTCGCCACATAAAAGTTTCAGTAACAAAAGGTTAAAAATAAACTTACTGCACCAGGATGTTGTTGTTTTTTTTGTCAAACACACAAAACATTTATACCCATCTAAGGTTCGCAAAGTCAGTTTCAGAGTCGATTTGAGTTTACAGAGCCCTTGAAAACCGAAAAACGCCCAGCTGCCCTCACACAGCGCTTCACTGCGAGCTCGTGAAGGCGCTCCCGCCGCGCCTTCGGGACCCAGCGCTGCCTGCCGCCGCTCCGCCCGGCCCCCGGGGCTGCCCGCCGGCACGGCGCGGCCGGCAAGGGTTAAACCGCCGCGCCGCAGGGACAGAAGCCGGGGAGGCAGCAGGGAGCTGGCGGCAGCGGCGCGGAGCTCGGCGGCAGCCGGCGGGGCAGCGCGGGCAAAGTTTCTGGGATTTTGGGCGAGCCCTGGCGTGACGTCAGCTCGCCCAGATAATCCCGGCGCAGTCAGCACAGGCCTCCTGCCTCCCCATTGGCGAGCCCCCGTCAGCAGACATCTGAAGATAATTATTATTGGCCAGGCAATTATAACAGGAACAACTGTCACCTCGCGCCGATGCCCGGTCCCGGCGCCTGCAGCGCGGCGGGAACGGCCCCGCCAGCCCGCGCGCCCGCCTTCCCCCAGCACCTGCCGGTCTTCGCTCCCTCACCGGCTGCAGCTGGGAAGCGGGATCTCGGCGCTGCAACCCTTTCTGCTGTACGTCTGACGGAACCGTGAATTTTCTGCAAAAATAATAGTGTATTTATTCACAAGAGCAAAAGGACTCGAGCTGCATTAATTCTCACGCAGCAATTTAAGGAGGGAAAAAATCCTCTGCAGATTGTTTACTGCTTCCCTCTTTGAAGAAGTTTGGGAGCAGCGCCGGGAGGGTTTCATTTGAGAAATCATTTTAAGCATTTATTTTAAAACACATTTGACTTATCACACTGAAATCAAACCTCCGGTAGTCAGAACATAATAAGGTAGTCTATCTTATCTTAAAGCGATACTCTAAGAGCTACCTGATGGCACTATACAAAAAGGTACATTAACGACCGCTTTTCTGGGACATAAAGCGTAAGGAGTTTCATGAGAGTCAGCGGGCCTGCTGGTTCCCTGACCTCCGGCAGAGTTGTCACGGCATGTGTAGGGAAGGCAACTCGCTGGTGGCTCTCACCCTCCAGAGACCAGCAGGCTGCCCCCGCAGCCCGCCACCTCGCCCTGCCACTCGTGCCTCCCTGCAGCAGGCCCAGGCAGCCTGGGGCCTATACCATAAGGGCACGCACACACATAAAGCCAAGCATTCAGGGAGGCATAAACCCATCAGTTCGTAACTATCAGGGAACAGACTATTCATTTTTCCTCTGTGTCAAAAGAGTAGCCTCTTTACAGCACTGCTAATCTAGGCCCAGGCTCTAACGAGGTCCCAGCGCAATGCACATTGCAGGATGGGGGCCTCCCTGAAGTGAAGCAGGAACATCTGGGCTGAAGCTAGGAGGCCCCTGTTCACTGCTATTGGACCACTCCACCGTCAGATAGGCCCCATTCATGCCAGCCTCAGAGGGATGACTTCCAGGGACAGATGGCAGCGAGAAAACAAACCCTAGGACCACGGTGTGTTGGAGAAAAGCCTGGGTGCCAGGGACTGGAGAGGGCAGAGGACATGCACTTACCCCAGAGAGCAATGGAACTTGGAGGAGGCTCAGAGGACAGAGGCAAAGGAGGGGCAAGCCTCGGCTGAACAGAACCAGCCACTTCATTTCTTGCACCATGATCCATCCAGATCAACCATACTGGTACCTAGGGGTATGCCACTACCCTTAGGCTTTGTGTTCAAGCTTTTCCAGCTTTAGGCTTACACAGTTATAATTAAAAGGGCTTGTCAGCGATTTAACCAGCTCAGAACCCAGAGGGTATGTAAAGGGATTCATGGCCTTCCTGAAACTGAGCTACATCTTCATATGCAACCTAGTCAGACTCCAAAGACGCTCCTCAAAATCCAAGACAGGGTCAACTCCTTAGAGCCAATTCATCCCTCCTAACACCCTACAGCATCTGTTTTTGCTGGCCTTGTAAGGTATCAAGAAATATTTCTGAGATGAAGTAAAACAACAAATGCCACACCTATAGACTTTGTTTACCTCCATCTTAAGCACTATAATAGTATTGCATCCTAATTTAGAGATTACAGTATAAAAATCTTGCCACAGTCTTTCCTGAAGCAAGTCCACTTAGTCCATCTGTCCAAAGAACGAACAACCATGTTTATCCCTACAAACTACTACTTAACAACCTCATCTTAGGATGCTCTTACGTTAATAATGTGTACATTAAGGCTACGCCTACCAAGTTGAGAAGCCACATACTGCCACTGATGTCTGTGTACCAAACCGATCATGTCACCCTGATACGAAGTAGAAAAGCCTTGTGTGGCCCTTAGCTGCCATATTTTACTAGTTAAGCTCCCTCACAAGATTCAAGTGCTGGAACAGGACAGTGAATTTCCTGAAGATAAAAATGCACAATTTGACTCTTCACAGTTTCAGGTTTTCAGCAGCGTTTTCAGGAAAAGCCTGCCACAACACAGATCTCAGTGGGTACTGCTCCATTTCACTTCCCAAAATGCTCCTGGGCCACAAGCAGATTGTTCTCCTTCACTTTCATGTGAATCAAAGGTATTAATTCATCAGTTCCCTTAAAGAAGGTGAAACTTGACAGAAAAGCATGTGTGCACAGATCACTGTGTCTCTTCAGCTGTACAGTAGCAGTGTAAAACTGACGGTCGCCTCCTCTGAACCTGGGAAGTGGAAGCCTGGCATTACAGGAGCCCCAGCTGGTGACCTCTGCAGCCCATGAGACTGCCAGGGAGACTTTAATAACACTGCTTAGCATTTATATAGTACCTGACATCTTCAAGGCACTCAGCCAATGTTACCCAAGTCATCAAAGTGCCTCATGAGGGCATTTCAGCATTATTACCACCCATCCCCCGGGTCTTTCCCTGCTGGGGAAACTGAGACCTAGGAGAGATTATGTAATATTCCCAAGGTCACGTCATGAAGCACAGGAGAACCAAGAAGATGATACAGGAGTCCTGGTTCCTAGTCATGTTCTTTAAACTGCATTTGTCCTGGGTTATTTGCCTATTATATACACTCAGGTATCACCCTCTCTTACCAGTTTGTCCTACTCTGATGCCAATTTTCTTCTGGAACATGGACAAAATGGGAAGCATCCACCACTCCCAGCCCAAGAACATCTATATAGTCTCCCTTCTCCTGAAACATGAGTTACACTAGGCACTCCTCAAGAGCTAATGAGCTCACCTGCAGGAGAATGGAGAGAGACACAGACACACATTTAAACGGTCATTTTAATTACACGGCCCTGAAAGATCTCCAGGTGAGTCACTAGAGGGTTCTAGCAAGTCCCTGGCTGAGATCTACCTAGGATCACCGACCATTCTGCCTTGCAAATGGAGACACCAAAGCTTGGACCCACAGATGGTCCTATCCTGCCATCGTCACATGAGGGTGGCATGGGGAAGGACCTCACTTGGGATACAGTGATGAAAGAGCCTGAGAGAGCAGGCAGCACGGCCAAGGACATGCAGGCAATAGGAAACTCGGGGGCCAGCTGGGAAGAGAGACCACGGGAGCAGCAGGAAGGGCAAGCCTAGGCACCAGCTGAGGGCGGCTGGGGACAGTGCAGCTGGGGACAGCACAGCAGCGACCCGAGGTGTGAACACAAGGCCCGTGCAGGTGGACGAAGCTGGGAGGAAGGTATGGGTGGGCATGATGGAGAGGGGGATCCCGGCCCCGAGGGCAGCCCAGGGGACGCTCCCTCCGCCCCTGCTGCCGACCCAGGCCGTGTGCCTGCGTGTCGGCGAAGCTCCGGCTCGCCGCGGCCCGGGCCGCCCCGCCGGGTCTCCCCACAGCCCTCCGGCACCGCGCTGCACCGCTCGGCTCGGCTTCCCGGCCGCAAGCACACGCCGGGAAAGTTAATAGCCGCATGGGCAGCTAATGAAGTTTTATTAGGAGCTGGGGGAGGGGAGGGGGGAGGAAAAGGGGCTCCGCGGGGAGCGCAGGCAAACGCGCAACTTCTGTTAACGGGCGCGCTGCGCGGGGGGGCGGGAGGGACGGGCGGGGAGGGAAGGAGGGAGGCCGAGGGCAGCGCCGGGGCACGTGTGCGGCTCCGCGCCGGGGGGCCAGGGCTCGGCGAGCGGGGGCGGCGGCGCGGCTCGGGGCCCGCACCGCACCGCGCCGGCGGGCGGGTGCCCCGGCCTTGCATAACCCGGCGGGCAGGCGGCGGGGCGGCCCCCGCCCGGGCGCGCAGGTAGCGCCGGCGGCAGCGCCCGTGTGCCTGCGCACGGCGGCGCAGATCCGCACCGCGCCGCACCGCGCCGGCCGGGCGCGCACCCGGATGGGCTCAGCGCCGACCCGGGCGGGCGGCGGGGCCCGGGGGCGGCACTCACCAGTTCTCCTGCATCCACTGGATGGCCGCATGCTCGTTGAACTGCTTCTCGAATTCGTATTCCTGCAAAGTCAACACTGACATGTTCATTGGCCCGGTGGCTGCGGAGCCGCTCCCCGCGCCGAAATGCTGCCTGCCGCCGCCTCGGGAGCCGGGCCCCTGCGCGCCCGCCGCCGGAGAGCCCCCGCCTCTGGCCTGGCCTGGCCCGCCCCGTCTCAGCGATACCCCGGGTTTAGCATAGCTCCGCTCCCCTCCGCGCCTCTCCTCCCGGGCCCGCCGGTCTCCTCCTCTTCTGCGGCCGCCGCGCAGCGCCCGGGGGCGGCGCGGTCTTAGTGCCCGCCCGCCGCCGCTGCCCGGGACACCCGCCCCTCGCCGTCGCCCCTCGCACGCCCCTCGCACACCCCCCGCCGCTCCGCACCGGGGCTGCGCTGCGGCCTGGCACGGAGGAACCGCCACCACCCCCCGCCCCGGGCCGTCAGAAATAACTACAGAAATAGGAAGCCCCCACCCCTGTGTTGAATCGCTACCGCAGTGCCCTGCGCGCCCGCCACGGCCACCCGGGAAATACAGCAGCACCCGCTGAGGTTTAGCCAGCAAAGCAAACGCATACGCTGCACACACACCCCCCGGCCCGTCCTTTTTGCATTTAAATTCCATATGCACCTGCTGCGAGTGCCGCCCCCCCGCGGGGGCCGCCCGGCCAGGCTCGCCGCGCTGCGGGGCAGGGGGCTGCACCCGGGTGTCCCCGTGCGGGGGGCAGTGCTCGGCAGAGGGGCAGCCCCAGGCTCCCCACTGCGCACGGACACGCCGTGAGGTGTATCGCATGGATGGGGCAAGTGGAGCGTGGGGCAGAGACCCCGCGGGAACGACCATCCGCTCGGCTTTTCTCGCAGCCGGGGCACACGGTGTTTACGTGTCCTTAATTTTGCCTTCCCGTCTCATCTGCCACATGCTGATGTCTCCAGCTGAGCTCTTCCGACTCCGGCAGCACCCTGGACGTGCTTTAAAGTGCGAGCTGGGCTAAAATAGCGGTCCCAGCCCCCACTGAGTTTGCGGCCTGAAGGCTGGAGCAGAAGGGCTTTTGTGTCAAGAAAGCCAGCCATAAGTGAGCAGATCTGGCACAGGTCAGCACGCTCTTGATTCTAGTGGACTTCAGTTCTCATTGACATGGAAGTGCTTTATGTCGTTGAACCTAAGCACTGAGGAAAAAACAAACAATAGAGCCCTCAAGCTGTGGGACATCAACAGCTAACCAGTACAATGCCCCTGCTTGCATTTTGACTGTCATGTTCTTCAGAGTCATGTTTTTCAGCTTTCCTCTTCTTTTCCCCTGCCAATTAGAACTTTTCATTTTTCCTAATGAGGGCTGAGTTTCTCACATTGTCATCTGACTGGGGGTTTTAGGCAAAACACCAACCATCATGCTGCTCAAACTGAAACTGTAAGGTGGTGCTAAATTATTATTTATTACTATTTTAGTCAGAGGCCCGCAACAGATCAAGGTCCCATAGTCCTTTTCTCAAAGAGACTGCTGTCCGTATAGACAAGATGAAGGGAAAGTGAAACAGCCCTAACCTTGCTTTCCACATGGAGAAGCTCGGAGAGCTGCAGGGGTTTGCAGAACTGCTTTGCATGGCCACTGAACTTGCTGGTGGAGTAGCGTTTGGGCAAAGCTGACTTCATTTGCACTCCTGCTCCAAAAGATTTGCTCCTAAAAGCATGTGTTAGTCTTCCAAATCCCCACCAGCAGGCAGTTGCAGTGGACAGGGACCCAAAGGCAGATGGGGGGAAGATGGATGGAGAAACCTCCAACACGGTCATAGATGACATTGTGTGGCTGGGTGTAGCACAAGGTGAAGGGCTCCTCGCAGCTGCAATATTTGAGCTCAGAGCCATGGGATTGCTCCATGCCATCATGCTGGAGGATAAATGCTGCCCTACGGCAGATGGCCCACATCCCCTGTTCCTCTGCCGATGTTTACATGCCAGTCTTACACCAATGTGCCGCCTCCAGCTGAAATACCTCCTGGTGGTGCTTTCACCACAGTGTGCGTCAGAACTTGCTCCATTAAAGGCTTCAGATGATATTGCTCATCCATCTGAACAACATCTTTAATACAGAGATGTGGAGAAATTAACATGTGATACCACAGCTGCTGGTGTATGTCAATGCTCTTTAGACAAAAATGACTAGGAAATAAACAAGGAAATCTGGACCCCGATTTTGAGAGAATATTTGTGTGTCTGATACATTTACTTCCATTGAGAGGCGGCATAACATTTTTTTCTATCTTAAAAGTGGAGTTGTTACCAGAAGTTTTAATCTGGGGGGGTGGGGGGAATCGATATCCCTTTTTCTGCAATCCAAATTATTTTTTATTAGAAACTTGGGTGGTTTAATGGTTTATCCCATCTGATTATTTCATGAGTACCTGGTGGGTTGAAATTTATGGCCTGGGAGTTTCTTTCTCCCAGAAAACAGTTTTCCGCAGAGAACAGAGATGCCCCAAATGCAAGGTTTCCAGAGTGCATAAATGGATTTTAGAAATCCTGGAAGCAGCTGATTAGCCAGAAGGTCTGAGACCTGCTCCCTTACACTGGTGGCTTCCTAAAGTTGGTGCCAGAGCTGGTGAGGTGGACAGGATAAAGCTGAAGGTTATAAAATCCTATGGCAAGCGCTTTTCTAGGGTTAGGACAGCCACGACACTTCAAATGAGGTTGACTATTGTGCCCAGGGTTTCTGTCTGGAAGTATCTACCCTGTGAGCTCAGCTGCCATCCAGACTCCCAAAGCATCTGTGTGGCATTCAATGCTCATTCAGGAATGCTGACCGTGCAAGGCATCACACAGAAGTTAAGTCCCTTGAAAATCAGCTGTAACAGTTTCAGAAAATACAGTAACAGCCTCTAAACGCTAAAATCCTACTGGGATTAATACGAGTCTCAAAAGCTCACCAGGGATTTCTCCAGGTTTTCTGTAGCTCACAGGACTTCTACATAGGTTAATCAATCTGCAAGGAACCACCTTCCCGTCCTGGTCTCATGGGGGACATGAATACTTGAAAATTGCCCCTAGCATGTAACTATCTGCAAGTTAATACTTGCAAGTTAATATGAAGCTTGGGTTCACCGACAAAATCTGCCTGGACAGTGGAAGAACATATAAAATCTTCTTGGCCTTGAGGAGTTTGTAAACCCTGCTTCTAGTTGTTTATATGAGTTCCAGTCAAGAACAGTAAACAGAAACATATAGTATATTTTAAGCAGAAATAACTTTTATGTAGCCATTTTTGAAGTAATTAATTCTCACATAAAAGAAGGAACTTGAAGTGAAAGTTGCAAATACCTTTCAGGAGAAAGGATGCAGGGAGAATGCTATGGTTTCAAGAGACAGGGAATACAGCCTTAGTCCCTCTGCGTCATTCATGTGTACTTTTGTATCTTTTTTTTCTATGTGGTGCCCATCTCATTCAGTAATATGAGTTACTGAGCATTACTTTTTATTCCCCTTATTTAGCATCTCTCCTAAGGCTGTATAGAAGGCATAGCAGCTAAATACTGCCTTTTCTACCAGATATATGTTAATGCCCTTTCCATTTTACCCAAGACCCTTTGGTTGAATAATGCAAGCAGATTCATTCAGGATTTACAAAGAACTATCTAATCAGGTTGGGCACCTTACCATTATCATTCCTGTTACTAAGCAAATACTTTTTCATCCCTGTCACAGTGTTAATTTATTGCAAAAACCATTAGGCTTCTATTGCTGTAAGGAGTAATTTTGAATAGTTTGTCGTACTGATGTATAGCTAAGTCTCAACTAAACCCTTAGCAGCTGCTGGGAAATTAGATGCTATATTGCTGACAATCAATATAAGGTATAGTGAGTGGCAATGAGAGTTGGCATTGTGTTTTAAACATAACATCAATAACTAAAACAAACAAAAACTTGAAGGAGGCCTTGTGCTGGAAAGCTTTTTTCCCAGCTGTATCAATTAATGCATTAAAGGATTTAATCTCTCTGTGATTTTGCCATACTTGAAAGCAAAGCAACATACAAATAATGGAAGCCATGGAAAACTGGTTTCTCCTATATACACTATAATCTAGAAACAGTTGGGTGGTGCCCTTGGATACGGTAATGGGAGTTGTACCAAGAATGAATAAGGGGCCTCCCTCGGACTACTAGCCAGTCCTGACTGGTCCTAACAAAAAGAAAGGTTTCAAGTGCCAGGGAACAAACAAAAAATAGCCAGGGGATGTTTATGGGCAGCCCAAGTCTACCTGGCAAGTCAGGCCTGCAAATGACGTTAGTCAGTGCCACTGCGTTATGCCTGGACTCAAACACGGACAGCTGGGAAGTTGCTTGGACAGATGCCGTGGTAAGCCTAAACAAACCCTATAAACACACTGTTGTACTCAAGAAGTCTCAGCTCATAATAAATCAGTAGTAAGCACTAATCAGAATTAAAGTGTCATAAGGGAGTTTAAAGCAAAATTATTGTGTTATCTTTCAGGTCCACAAAATAACCCATGACGCAACGTACTCCTGTTCTATTGTGCTACAGTGACCTGGGACTTCAGCTTGATGGCGCACTTAAAAATCACCCATGTGCTCTAAAACCACCTAGATCTAAGTCTTCTGCAATATTTTGAATGCGGCTTATGGCAGTTACAACAGAAATGACAGGCAGCAGCAAGGTGCAGCATGCACTGCAGGGTCCAGGCAGCAGCTTCAGGGTGCAGCTCCTGTGGGTAGCTCAGACAGAAATCTGCCCCTCCTCATCGTCAGGTCTGTGCCTTAGATTGGCTTGATAAAAGCTCACTGTGGTTTTAAGTGGGGTAATTACGTATTTGCTTTCACGTGGTTCACCTCCTCAGCCCCTCTCAGTATTTTCTTCACAGCCATAAGAAGCAGAAACATTTTCCAATTCATGCTGAAGCTCTAGGCCATGGTTTGTGGAAAGAAGTGGAAAATCTCTGTGGTTTCAAAGCACATGAAGTCTTGCGCATAAAATATAATCCAACAGCAAGACTTCCCTCATTACAGCCTGGAATCACAGAACTGGAATTTGCCATCTTTGCGTACAGTAGTAGCAGTTCTAAGCATATCCCAGGTGGTATTCATTCATAGGCAGAAGACACGAGGTTTCTTCCACATTATCTGCCAGTACATCTGCAAGACCTGTGGAGTGTTTCACCCCTACAAGCTGGGGAGAGCACGACACCAACAGCATACTTCCTTCCCTACAAACGGGCTGGACAATACCAGTAAATCTGAGAGAAAATAAATCGACTTTCATTGCTGAAAGGCCAACAAAAATAATCTGTTTTAAAGGGAAGGAGGTGAGAGAGAAGTGAAAGACAAAAAGTTCAAACATGGGCACGTCAGTTTGGAGCTGGATGCCTTCACTGAATCGCCTAAGTTTGCATGCTGAGGTCATGCTAAAGGTCTATAGTAGAAGTTGGAATAGGAACTGCCTTTTATGATGTTTGATGTCAATCCATGTATTTGCTTGACATTCCTGCATATTGCTTTTTAATTGAATTAGGTTTAAAAATGGAAAAGGTGGTTGAAATAATGGGGTCTGTGCAATCATGTTCTGAAGACTAATTTAATTTCATGTTGCAGTATAAAGAGCCACAGAAGCAGAAAGCATAGCTTCAAGTGATTAGTGCTGTTATTACAGCTGTGTATTTATGGGTGGGTATGTGTATATTTTGGGTGATGAGTGGAGAGGTACAAAGATAACGAATGATAATTGTGTCTACTTCAACCTTAACTTTCTGTGCTTTTTTTATACTTTGAATTTCTTGCAAGCCTGTTTCTGCATATTTCATTATCTTGGAAAGCAAGCGAAAAGCTGGCAAGCACTTCGATGAAGTGGCTGCAGAGCAAAATACTGGGCACCCTGAAAATCTTGTGGTTGGGGTTTTGTCTTCATAGTTTCAGCCTCTAGAGCGGAGCTTACCTGCCAACTTCAATTAGGAAAGTGTCATCAAGCAGGCCTTGACTCTTCACCTGCTTGTGCTCTGTGCAGGTTTAGCTGCTTCCAGGGCCAGCACCAACTGATATTGCTCTCTCTCCTGAACAAGTCAGTTCACTCCCTTCCCTAAAAAACTGATAATGCAACAGTGGTATTGCCAAATGGCTCATAGGCTTTATTTCAACTGTCACAGCTTGCAGTACATACAGATAGTGATTCTGCTACAGGGTTTTGTGCTGTATCTTGTAGTGGCCCTGGAAAGTCCTGCTGACCTCAGCAGGGATGAGATGCAGTAGCACGCTTGCTGTCTGAGGCAGTGGAGTCAGTGATGGGATTTGGAAATAGTGCTCAGCCCACTAGCTGCCCATTCATAGATGAAAGCCATCACTTGGGCTCTTCAGTAGGATGGCAATAACAGGATTAATTCCTGTTAATTATTGCTTAACTATTACAGTTAAGATTACTATTACTTACCACTGTCATTAAATCAAATGTGAATGTGCTACACAAATGCTATGCAGAGGTTATTAAAATGCAGGACTGGAGGGTGGGACTCAGTCAATTATGCTGCATAATCTCCTTCCTGCTGCTGAGATCATACAGGTATGCACAAAGGCTCACTGATTAGAAAGGGGAAAAAGAAGGTCTCACTCTTCCATGTAACAATGTGACATTTAGCCATACAAATATTGATTGTATTCTATTTCAGGGATTGGGGGGTGGGGGGGAACCACCACAAAAAAACGAGTGCCTAGGCTGATTCTTCAAAACTGAAAATGGGAAATGATTGCTGAGCTTTTCTCTTCTTCTTTCACTGCATCAGTTGGACCAGTCCTGCAGTCAGTAAGGAAGGAGGTACAAAAGCTGAGTAAATCTTTATAGTCACCTCCTCTAAAATCTTTAGCTTTACATAGCAATGTCACTTGCTCTGTGCCATCTGGAATCTGTGCAAAAATAGCCTATAAAAGAACTTTACTTTGCAATTTAGAGTTGCATGCACTTTAGAGTACAAGAAAGTAAAGTTGTATGGAAAAGTAGTTGCACAGAGAATCTGTTTTTAAAGGGCTGGCTTTAATTTTTAAACACATCTCTGAACATCTGGACACACAGGTATTTTTTGGCCTCAGAAGTGCTTTTTGTTGGCATAAAAAAGGTATTCTATGTTAGCATTAGATTAAATACATGAAGAAATAAGAACAAATTAAGATGATAATGAAACTGCCAGGATTTTTGTAGGAATTCAGTGGGGCCAAGGGGAAGATTTTGTACCCAGCTGTATATCCAACCTGCTGTAACTGTTTCAGAGGTAGGGCAGGCTCTGCCACTGCTGCTCAAGCCTAGGAGCACCCCATCTCCCAGGCAGTTTTATCAGTGTAGCTGGAGCTATGTTGCATCATTGCTGAGGACTCTAACTTTAGTTACTTCAGTCTCAACTCATTTTCAGAGAGACGGGTGTCTGGTACTGCCATGTGACATGTCCTCCAGTATTCTTCCTGGCCTCCAGCAGCTGTTCCCCTAAATCCCATGTCCTGTCTGCTGGCCCCAGGGATGTGCTGGATGGATACCCTAGCCACCTACCCACGGAAGCGGACACCTGCACTTGGGATACATGGCCATGCCTGTGTGCCACAAGCTGTTCGCATTCCAACCGAGGAGCCACAGGAATGACTCTTCCCGAGGTTGCCATTTGTTTGAAGGATGAATGCTATTTGGGGAGTGTTCCAAAATAACAGGTCATCCTGCTCTCTGTGCTCCAGCCAATTGTCACACTAGCAGGCAGAGACCGCCTGGGTGGAAAGGCTGAGCCTGGTTGCCATGGAAGGGCTGTTTCTGCTCCCTGCTCTCCTGCTGGTCATGCACCCACTGCTTCCAAACCTCTGGCACTCTCCTGACCCCTCCATCAGCTCACTCAGCTCACTACAGTGGGTAGGCAAGGCACCTTAGGAAAAAAAAAAAAAAAAGTAAGTAAATAGCTTGCCTAGTGAATTGCACTGGCTCCCTGAAGGGTCACATCTGGCTCATAGTGGGGGTGAGTACTGTGGCTGGTGGTGGAGCTGGATTTGGGATGCCCCCTTGCACTCTCTCCCAAAGGGGCCAAGTGAGCCAGCGGGTTGCAGGGGCCAACTCCTTCAACAGGGCACTTAGCCTGGGGGGCTGCGGGATGGGCAGGGGAAGAAAAAATACCTGCTAAGTATGGCAAAGGTGCTAAAATGTGAAATGTTGATTCTCTTTGGGTTTTATATTCCTGAGCAGACAGGTTGTTTCTCAGTTTCAGCTATCTTCTTGGTTTTATCTTGTTTTATTGCTTCTGTGGTCATCTATCTACCAATCTGTAAACTGAGAAATGCATATCGCTACAGCCAGGCGTTGTCCAAGGATAAGTCTGCAGCAGTGCAAGCTTACACAGAAACAACTTCTCACTAATATGAGCAGAGTGCTTGAAACAGATTAGCCCTAGGACAGCTATTCTGACCAGAAAGAGACAAGTTCAAGTTTGCTTGGCTTGGTTGATTTGTGCCTGAGGTGGGAAAGGGCTCCATTTGAAGTAATCCTGTTTGGAAATTAGGGGTTTCAGAGTTCTTCTGGTATTAGGGATTAAGCTGTAAATTGTCACATGGACATAAGGTAGGATGTGAACATAATGTTGAATTATTATTGAATATGAAAAAAAAGGGTGATGAAATCTGGAACTATGATTATTTTTCAGCATCTTTAAAGGTGCAGATGCTGATATTTTCAGGGATAAGAATAACCTTTCCATAGGAAGATACAGAAATATACCACCATACTCCTTTTCCTTCTCCCTTCCCCAGGACAATCTGAAGACGAGACATGAGTTTTCCAGCATGCCTGGAAATGAAATGGAAACGATTATCAAATGAAAGTTTGAATATGCAGAGGTCAGATATGACCACCGATCACCATAAGGACCTGACCAAAGGAAGATTCTTTGCATTTGCATCCAGGGCTCTTCACTAGCTTCCTTAGGAAGGACAGTGAATCGAGGCATTTCTTATTCAACCACCTCATCTGTTCAAACCAACACCCAGAAGACAGGAAATTTCATCAGTTGCTGTACATATGTGTAACTTGTGTCACCAGAAACTCATGGCTTGGACTCCGAAGGTCAAAGTGCATATTCTTCATTACAAGAATCAACAGAATATTTGTTGGACTTCAGTCAGGCCCCGGAAGCAGACATGCAAATATATAATTTATGGTTATACTAATATATCAATATATTCAAATGGGTCAGTGACAGAGTTTCCAAGATGCTTCTAAAGTCTCTTCTCTGCTTCAGTTTTTCTCTGAAGAGCAAAACTAACAACTCTCCCAACACAGCAGATACAATGAGACTAAATTCATTATTGAGTGTTAAAAGTTTGGAGACCGTTACAAGGGAAGTGTTAATTTTACCTACAAAGCATAAATATTATGTTGCTTATCTGCTACATAAGTTGTCCACTAAATTAAAATGTATCATATTCATACCGTTAATAGTATAAAAACTGCCATTTGTGGTCATCAGTGAAGAAAGATCTATATGCCATAGCTCTGTAGCTAGGTGTTAATTACTGTCATGTTGTATAATGCAAGGATTGCACTTTGCATGATGATCTACTGAGACAAATAGAGAAAACTCAAGTTTGCTTTTAATTATGCTGTGAAGAGCAAGCCCTGACCGGGGAGAACGCAGAGCTAAAATAAACATTGGGAAGCATTATAAGAAGAAGAGCTCCCTGAGCAATCCCTCACACAAGGAGGGCACATCTCCTGATTTTACCCCCGTGAAGGGTGAATATCAGTTTTCCTGCACATGCTGGCCTAAAGGGATTGATGCTCTTCCTCTGCTTTGGCCCCTGTGAAATTCTGCACAGGCTAATTGAAGGGAAAGAGGCAGAGCTGTCCCAGGTCTGAGACGAAAGGTCTTTGTGCCCCCTGCCTCAGCCCCAAGGCTCACGGGTGGGCTAGGCACAACAGCTACAGAAAATTATCATCTTACAGATTAGAGCTGATAGTTTTCCTGTTTTTTGCAATGCAAGAAGATAAATCGTTGAAGCACAGTGGCCACCAGGTTACCCCCAAATTCGAGGGAGGTTTTTGCAAACAAAGAATGAGGGGCAAATTCTGATCTCTGTCATAAATCCTGACCTCTTATCATTTACCCCTGGATCTAGTACCATATCAGCAGGAAGAAGTGGTAACCCTCAGCTGCTACCTCAGGAAGCCTGCCTGATGCGTGTATCAAACGTAACACTGCAAAAAAAGCAGCATTCTGGTTGTGCTGCCTTCCTTTCCCCTGCCCAGACCAGGCAAACACGTGCTCTTGTGCCAAAAGCAGATGCTGCGCCTCTTTTGAAAGTGTCAGGGACCAATACGTTTTTAAAGGGGAACCCCAGCTCCTTTTAGGATGCAGGCGAGCTTGGCAGGCTAACTGCTAACTGCTGGGGCATTGCTGCTCCCAGGAGCATCCTCCTGCTGCTGCTGCTGCCTCTGCCGCTGCCCCTGCTCCCCACTTCTGCAGGGTGGCTGTGCCCTCTGGTGGAGCCTGCGTTTTGGACACTGCTGGGTAAGGACCAGACCCAAAATCAGGCTTGGGGCAAAGGTATCAGTCAGTGCTGAAGTGCAAGTAAGCCATCCACAGCCCCCCTCCCCTCTCATCAGCGTCTCCCCCAGGCTTCTGCTTCAGGGATGGGCCGGTATCGGCTCTGCCACACAGGTTTTAAGTCACCGTTGGTTGCAATGGTGTCACTGTTGGTTATGGGACAGTCCCTGAATAAAGCCCCCCAGCAGCCCCAGAGGCAGGCATCCGAGCTCCAGCACCCTGCTCCTAGGTGGATTTTAGGCACAGGGTGCAGAAACACTCTCTGTTGGTCCCTCTTTGCTCCATGGGGGTTTAACTAATCCCTGCAGTCTGTACAGCAATTTTCAGCCTGCTAGCAGCTCTCTTCCTCAGTGCCCACTCCATCTCTCTCCAGTGCTGAATAGAGGAAAGGCAAGTACCAGTCTTGGGACTGGGAAACCCTGATAAGCGGGTCCTGCTGCCAAACTAGCTTGTAGTGTTCCTTCCTCCCCAATTTGGCAGGGATAATCAAGACTGTTGCACCAAGAGGTAATTTGGAGTTTGGCTCTGTAGGGTGCAGACAGCAGGCGGCTTTTGTCAAGGCTACGCTGGATGTCTGAGCTGTGCTGTGTTCATTACTCAGTACCATCTTTTGTACCGTCCTGGGTATTGTTAGGTACTTGCAAGCTATTTCTTCCTGTGCAGGGAAACGCAGTTCATACAGAGTTTAAATGAAGCAGAAACAGCAAATACGATGCTCTGCCTGTGTGACTTCAACATTTATAAATCCTAGGGGAATGAACCTAGTGAAATGTATTCTGCTGAAGGATGTCCTGCTCTGGAAGAAGGTTAGGTAGGAAGAGGGGCACAAGATGGATGAAGGTATTTCATGAAACTCACTTGCTAATAAGAGACAGATTTGGGTAAGGGCCAGAACTACCGGGGCAGATTTTTACTGAGGTTTAACAATTTCAGCTGTATGGAAGTCGGTGGAGGCAGGGCAGTTTACATCAGCTGGTCCAAGTCTGCTATGAACTCCATCACAGCTTTTTCCTCTGCTGACAGTAACACAGGGAAGGACTCTATTTCACCTTTGCATCCAGCACAAATATCCCAAATAATGTTTTCATTAAAGGGTTTTGCAAAGACCTCCTAGAGACCAAAACGAATAGTGAAATGTATCACTGACTTAGTCTCTCTGAGATGCCTCCATTGATGCACATGATCTGCATTTTCGGTATAGTTTCTGCTCTTACATAAAAGAAGGGGTGTGGGATCACCTTGAATTTACCTTAGAATAGTTCAGCATTTTCAAGGACAGACTTCTCGGTAGGGAAATTGTGCTCTGTGAAAGTTAATATTCATGCACACACACAAATTACTATGGTCTACACATAGTGATGGGAAAGATTTTGATCCCATTACAGAGCAATACAGGAAAATCCGCCCATATTAATAGCATTCTGGCACCTATTAATGAAAGCTTCCAGACTGACTTGCTGTGGACAATCCAAAGTGTCCCCTCAGGAGACCTGAGGCCAGTGCTATGGTGCCTAGGTGAACAGACCTTGTAGTGTATCGGGCCCACAGCTTATGTAGGTCACAGTCACTGTTTCACTCAGGTAAACAGGAAACACAGGCATATTTTTTCTGTATTTGTTCTTCAGTCCTCTGATAATAGCAGTCTTTCAGGATTTTCTCCTGGTGGTTTTCTTCTACAGGCTTTCCAGTTTCATTTTGTTTCCCAATTTAGTGACCTGAAACCTGTCCCTTCTCAATTCACCCAAAACTGGTGGACCTTGGGTTTGGAATAGTTGAGGGAATAAAGATGAAAAACAGCACTACACAATGTATAGAATAAATCATTACTCCAAAAATGTTAATAAAATAAAAAACCAAATACCCAACAGGGCAGAAAGCAATCACATCTTTATACCCATCTGCGCACACATGCCCCAGAACCTTTCAACTGTGCTTGGCATTTTGTACTTCCACACCACAAATTTTTCTAAGCACATTGGCCTAAATACTTCCTCGGTACAACTCCAGTGACATTAATGACTGGCTTTCACAAGGGCTACATTTAACCTCAAAGGCCTGATGCACTTGTTGGGATCAGCACCGCTCGAAGGAAATCCTCATCATTTTCAGTCTCAGGCGAAGTGGTCAGACCGGCTGTGAGACTGTACTTCTGATTTGTGTCGCCTGGCTGGACCCTTGGAAATTTGTTGTGAAACACTGCACCTGAGTGCATTTAAAATAAAGCCCTGAATTTCCATAAAAGCTGCTAGACTTTGTCTTTTGGCCCTTACTCTTGTGTAGCAATGGCCAGACAGGCGATCTGGAATCAAACAAAGTCCCTTTCGAAATCAACGGCAAAACTCTTCTCATCCTTCTTTTCTCTGCAGGGGGGCCTATGCTCTGAACTAGAAGACAGAGAGCAGGGACAAAACCTACTATCAGTGAAAAGAGGAGAGAAAGGAAACCAAAGGAAAGGAAAGGGGAACTATTCTTGGGAGAGCATTAAAACAACTTTATTCATTCAATTCTGTCACCACTGGTTTTGTGTATAGAAATACTTAATGAAAAAATAAATTTCTTTTCCATGTCTGTTTTACACAATCATGCACCTTACTTTGTCATACACCTTATTAAAGGTAAACAACATCTACCTCTAATGTAAAATATCTCCTAGGTATTTTGTAAAATACAATGTAACATGCAATAAAATAGTATTTTGTATATTGTATCCTGTTTGTAACACTGAAATGAAGTAGGACCAGAGATGGCTTCAGCACTGTATATACCTACATATATAATAACTGATGTGCATGACTTTTTCTTTTTGACAGCTGAAACTGAGGACAGTTCTACTGCCTTTCAGAAGGCAATCATCTGCAATTCCAGCCTGGAAGGTCACCACCCTCTCTTTCTAACAGGACAAACCCTCTCTACAGAAAGCTGTGTGGCAGCTCAAGCTGCAGGGAAGACTGAGTCAAAGTACAGTATGATGATGGAAATGCAGGGTTTGGGCTTTTATAGTGTATCTGTAGCCTGTCTTCCTGCTGGCCATAATAATCACCACCTTGCTCCAGCATCTGTTTCTTCATTCTCTTCACATTTTCAGTCTGGCTGACAAATGGTGATCTTGCTCAGCTGGTAAGGAACTGAAGACAATATCTGTTGGCTGATATCTCATTTATTCAAATAATTCATAAATAGAAGAGGCATAAAGACCTTAAAAGCAGAAGGGTAGATCCTGCCTCATAGATTATAAGTATCCCTCACTTCATGGATCTTCTGGTAAGATTTGTCTAATCTGACCAAAGCAAGTGCCAGGTAACACTTTTTAAACCTGTCTGTCTTTACCAAAATCAAATCTTCAGTCACGTAATATGTCATTTTTATAAAACCTTTTCTTCGACATCTAAAATGATTTTGGATCAGAAATCACTTTAAATAAAAAGATAAATGGAGTGCAGATTTATGAGAAGTAACATTAGAGCCAGGCATGGACATGTGGGACCTATCTAGACCACAGCATAAGCACAGTTGTACCACAAACTTTAATTTTTAAACAAAAGAAGAAAAAAAAAAGAGCTAGGCTGGATGAAATTTTGTTAGCACAGGTAAGTGTAATAGAGAATTCAGTCTCAGGTGATCACACAAGAATACAGCTGAATTAGGTTGGATTCTGTGCTCTCATCATGCCCCAAATAACTGCCCCCAATAATCTAAAATTTCATCTCAACACCTTTGAAATCTAAAGGTTCAAATTTTCATTCTGAAAAGCTTTTCTTCTTACTTCTCAGCTCAAGAGTAAAATTAAAGGCTTCGGTTACCAGAAAACCAGATAAATGGCTTCAGTTACCAGAAAACCAGATAAATATTCATTTGTGGTTCCATTCTTTTATTTAAAAAAAAAAACAACAAACAAACCCAAAACCTAACACCACTACCAACAACAAAAACCAAGAAGAAAGACCATTGTAGCCAGATTCAGGCTCATTGCTTCTGTTCCCATTCTCCCTCTGGCCCTGCACCTGCCCTAGGCTCCCGCGGCCGCTGGCACTCCTCTCCTGCCCTCCCCACCGCCTGTGCACGTCTCAGGCCCCTGCTGCTGCCCTGGGTCTTTCAGCCTGCACTGGGAAGCACTGCCCAGCTTTAAGCATAGGTTTCCTTTCTGGCTCTTCTGCTCTCTCTTGTGAAAAGGAATCCTTTTACTCTTTCTTTCCACATCAGAGCACTGGGAATAGGTACAGCCAGAGCTGTATGTACAGAAATGTTTCAGCTCCCCTGTACACAAACATACCTAATTAAACCCGCGTGCAGGTACAGCTATAATTTGTGAGGAGTGCACTGAAGCGTGCAGGCAATGATCCTGGCATTGTATTTGACAAGCAGAACAATAAGGTGCTCTCCTGTGCAGCTCGGCTGCCGACAACTTTCTCAGCTCTGCCAGAAAAACAGCAACCCAGATTTTACAAAGCAGGGCTTTGCTGCTGAAGGTGCCAGGCTTTTAAGAGCTACGTGAAAGCACCTGGGAACTGGCAGAACTGAGGTACCGTTGTATTCCTACTGCATTACTGCGGAATACCCAGTCTGTAAGGGTGATGGTTATAAGGAGCCACAGAGTTAAGAGGTCATGGGGGAAACCACATGTGTCGCCACTGAACGTAGGAGCTGAAGCAAGCAGTAGCTTTAATGGGCACCCAAATTCCTTTTAAGTGCTGATGGAAGCAAACTATTTTCCATTTCATTTAATAATAGTTGGAACCTGTTGGAATTGGTCAGTATTTCCTAAATTTCAACTTTTAAGACAAAATGCTAACTGGCATTTGAATTTTGGCACAGAAAGTGTGTTTTTACTCATTCTGCAGAGGTCTGTGGTATTATTCTTTATAGCCAGATTTCTTGCACAATGGACTTCTTCTTCTCACTCCTATTGCACCAGCAATTCCCCTTCAGTGAGGCAGCAAGGTGTCCCTCAGAGCCTTGGACTGCTGGACTGAAGGCCAGTTATCTGTCTCCAGAAAAGAAATAGCAAAAGCACTGTGCGTGCATGATCATACTGGCCTCCAGAACTGGAAAGGAAGATGAGTTTCCAGCTGCAATCCTTCCTTGCTAGTGCAAGTAAAGCCAGTCAAAGTGATCTCTGGGATCTGGACATAGATCTCATCAGAGCCAGGCTGCCAGTGTTGGCTGTGTGTGCCAGCAGTGATGGTTCTGGTCACTAGCGACTGGGATTATATTTAAACCAACAAGCTATAATGGAAAGATTTTCCCTTCTGCTGTCCCCTAAAATGACCTGAGAAACCTGAAGTTTCATGAGAAACCACTGACATTATCAAGACTCATCAATGGTGAAGCTGTGCCAAACACCTTCAGCTGTCAGGTTTTTACTCCTTAATGGAAGCTGGTCACTGTTGTAAGCCCTCCCTCCTCCTGTACGTTGCACTGTGCACTCACTGTTGTGCATGACTTTGTAAGGGACGATCAGTGTGTTGCTGAAATGCTTATTTTGTTTATAATTTCATTAAAGTACTCTGGTAACATTTCTAATCCATTTTCTGTATCTGTTATCTTTGCATTCCCAGGTAATTTAGTTAGTTACAGCAATGTCACTAAAAAGAAAAAAAAAATCAACCCTTTGATCTCAGTTTCTTTTATCAGGCTCATAAATAAATAATCTTTCTAACCTGCCTCTAAGCACAAAATAGTAGCAATTAAAGGCTGTGGTAGAAATCACGGTCCAAAATGTCCTCTGTCCCACCTTCTGCTCGGTGGGAGAGGGGAGGTGTACACACCACAGCCACTGTTCAGTACAAATCATACTGTTACATACGGGCTTTAACAACAACAACAAAACAAAAACATAGTATTCCTATTATAAAAACACAGTATCCACATAAATTTGGTGATAAAATAGTCAAGCAGAGCATGTACCCTTATGCTAATTACGGCTGATACCTAATAAATAAGTTAAATTGAAGTATAGAACCTCATAAGTATAGGATACTATTCTGAGGGAGAATTTTCTATTTTTTAACATATCTAAGTCTCAACATTTATGTGACTGCTACATTTACCTGACTGTGCAAGTAAGAAATTGGGTCTGCACTCTTAGGCAAAACAAGGATCTTGCTTCTTCCTGAATCCAGTCGGTTCCAGGTCTAGTAAACAGATGAATGGAAACGATTGGAAAAATAGGATTATCTGCCAAGAAATGTGGAGGATGGCAGGACAGTTAAGATTGTAAAAGTCTATATTCTAGTTTCAGTATCTCTAAATTTTGCACAATCCTCACTTATGCCTTTAATTATTACACTTAAAAAGCAAGCTAGCAAGAGGCATGATGCTGCTCCAGGAGCAATGGTAGCTGTAATCATGCAGACATAATTTATGCACTTATGCATTTGCAGAAAGCTTTCAGTGATTCTGACAGGAGACAGGCGCCTGGATTCTGTAACGAGGTGGTGGCTGACGAATATTTATTTTTTTCCTTTGGTACCTATCTTGTCTGCTTTAATTGGCTGCCTGGGAATGCACTTGGAAACGCAGCAGCAGAGCACTGACACGCTGCCTCCATCACTTGGCACTCTGAGGTGCAGGTGGATGCCATCAAAAACATTTGTGTTTTAAACTTGAGTGGCAGTGCAGGAAAGTTGGGAGGTGATCAATAAGGAGTGATAAGGTCTATACACCTGATCCTATGCAAGAACAATTTCCCTTCCTCTTCCTTCCCTTCCTTTCCTTGCTCTGCTCTTGTCTTTTTGGGATCTACCTTCTTTGAAGTAGGAGGTGTTTTTTCTTAAGTACTTTCTTATATTACCTAGCATAGTGGGATTGCCATACAGAATTAAGAGAAATAACAACAACAATAATAATAATAATAAAAATAATAAATTGATGACGATGATGACAACAACAATGACACAAGACTGTCCTGGAAAAAAACACTGACCTCCCGTGAACCTGAGATCTCCTGCAATAAATACAGTTATTTCCTCCACAGCTGAATTTGGCCTATTCTGGAAGATACTGAAACAGGAAAATAACCTAATTTATTGGTGTCTGAGAATTCCAGTGGGAAAGTCTGCAGTCATTACCTTTTAAAAATTAGGCTATGAATTTTTCTCTTTGACATTTTCTAATGAAAGTTGGTAATCAGTAATTTTAGCCATCTTCTGGCAAGATTAGAAACACTGGAGGGGAGGGCAGAACAGACAAAGCTCTCTTTTCGCTACAAGTTGCTGAATTAACTGAACCTGAAATGCTTTGAAAATGTGTGCCCACGTCAGTGAAATTTAGAAAGCAAGAAAGCAAGATCTCTTCGTCAGGTTTTTTGCCAGTCCCACTTCCCAGTCACTTGGCAGCTCTCTTCCCTGGGGAAAAGATGCCAGGGAAGCTATTCTGCCTGGCATACAGATCCCTGGCAGGCAAAAATTTTGGGGACTTCCAGGACCGAAGGCTTTAGCAGAGTCTGCCATGCAGACAGCATTAGTCAAGGGTAAGGATGCCTTCAGTGCTGACACATGGGCCTCAAAACGTTTTGGGTTTCCACTCAAATTAGGGCAAGACCGAACTGTGAAATCTCCAAATCCTCAAAGGCATAGAATTACATTTCTTTTCATGGATTTCTGGTTTTGGACAAGTCACTCATTACATTAATAAGAGGTTTGTGAATGACTGTCAGAAAGGCAATTAGAAATATTCCCCGGTGGTAAAACTTGGCTTCACTATGAAAGACTCCCCTGCTTGTCAGCGAACACCTGCATTCAGCATATTGTATTTAAAAATGGAGAGTGCTTGTATAGGCCTGACTTTTTCCCCATTTAAAGGTTAATCAGCAATAGCAAAACAGAATTTCACCTCCATAACAATGGCAAAAAGATGACAAAATAATTTTATTTTCCCTTGTTATTTTCTTCCAGTGGTTAGCACTGCTTGGATAATAAAATACCAGGATTTATTAAACTAATACTAACAGAACCTAATAGTTACAGGAAAATTGCTGAATGAGTAGCAAGACCATGAAAATATTACTGTTAATGGAATATCCTAGCTGCTACAGAATTTGAGAAAATAGAGGCCCGATTATTTCATACTGCCTCTGGGCAGCTGCTAATTGCATGCTGCAGTTACAGGCATGTTTCCTTAGCTAGTCTAAAGGGTAGGTACGTAACGAGAGTGAACTGTAGTTGTTAACTCAGTGCAACAAGCATGCCACATCTTTTTATTTCCAGGACGCTTGCATCTTGCAGGTGTCCAGTCGATGGCTGTGTAAACTGTCTGCTACTGGTTCAGCGCCAGCGCGGATGCATCTCTCTGCTTCAGCAGCTGCAAACAATTTAGGGGCAACACAGAGGCCTGTGCAGCTATGAATATCACCCTGCTATGGCTGAATCTGTGAATAATAGATACCGTAACGGTTTGTGGCAGTTCTGAAAACTGATGAAATTGTGACTGATGATGCGATACAAGTTACTGCTACGGAGGGAGCAGCAATTCGGCATTGTGGTCCCATGACAAGTTTGTGGCCTTATCAGTATGTAGGGCAAAGCAGCTGCTGTAATGGCAAATGACAGCTTGGGGTTCCTAGGCTCCTGAGGTCTCTGAGAAGACTTGTGATTCACAGGCTGGCCTAGTTTCCCCCTCTACCAGAAAGGAGAAGCTCATACGCCAATGCTTGCCTCAGCAATGGTGGGGAATATTAATTCTGAAGCCCCCCAAGCTAAGATGAAACTCCTCCCAACCATTGCTCGCCCGGACCAGGGGGTATCAGGGTGATAAATTAGTGATGTTCAAAAAGGCGAGGAAGAGCCTGGGTTGTGCACTGAGCTGCCAGGGGTCCCGTTTGTACCAAGCCTGCACAGGAAGGCTGTCTGCAGCCTCTTACAGGGGGAAGCAATGCTTCTCCATGCAATTACTATCAACCTTGTATCACACATTCCCCTGCTTTTCCTTCCCTGAAATCAATATACGTATCATATCATTTTAAAACTGTTAAACATTGTGGATAATTTGAAAATACCTACTTCATTTGTTTTTCAAAGCACCTGCTGCATTTTCTCATTAGACAGGCATTAGGTGGCAGTATGGATTGGAGACTTCAGGATGGGGCAATGGGCAAGACACTCATATTCCGGATTCCAGTTGTAGCATGGAAAGATTCTCTAAACTTTCTTTTCTGTCTGAAAAATGGAGGTGTAAGTAATGATGCACTGGTGCCCTGTGAGGATTAATTAGCTAACAACTTTACAGAGCTCTGCGCGTGAAAAATGCACTCCATGAGTAGAGAAATAGTCAAGTAGAAAATCTTTCTTTGACATCAGTTTAATGTCACACATTTTGTCCTTGGTTCCTGCAGTGACACATTTGATCCATAATTCAGCCCATACATTCTCAACTATTCTATTTTTAGTTTTCAGAGAGACTCAGATAGGAATTTATAGCTAAATCTAACTTCCCAAACCATAGTCTGACAGGACTGATCAGAGCTAAGTACACAATAGTTAGTGAAAAGCTGACAAAGTGCTTTCATAAAGTCATCGCAAGTTAAAGATGGAAAAAGCCTAGTAGGTCATCTAATCCATCTCCCTGCCTCTGAAAGGGTTTTCTTTATTGCACAGTCTTGCTAGCGCTGTATCTAAGCTGGCAAAAATGTTGTTTTCTAGGCAAATCCG
The DNA here is from genome assembly GCF_015220075.1 of Falco rusticolus. Taxonomy (NCBI): domain Eukaryota; kingdom Metazoa; phylum Chordata; class Aves; order Falconiformes; family Falconidae; genus Falco; species Falco rusticolus. The sequence continues at coordinate 59,758,094 of NC_051187.1, forward strand.
CTGTCAGACACTAAGGAAGACCCAGATTTCCAGATCAGTTTCGGCCTCATTCTCCCCCAGTTTCAGCCTATAACTTCCAGCAGCGTGCCTCAATCTAATCCACATCACTTTTCAACGTGCAAAGGGGATTTTGGCTAAAGCCAGTGAAATATAAAAATACCCCAGCTAAATTCTGATCCAAATATACTTCAACCCACATCTGGGTCCAGCTCGAACTCATTTTAATGGCTCCAAAATTGCCTTGTATTATTGATAAATCAGCTTGCAGGGCGTGTATTTCTGTTCCCAGGAAAGCAGAACAATAGCAGAGCAATTTCACCTGATGCTGTACCTGGGAACTGGCAACAGACTTTCCTACAGGTAGAGCCCAGGCTCCAAGCTTGCCTTTTTACATCTGAAATCCAGAACAAATGCCATCTTTTATGCCACCATACCACACTGCAGACTCATTTCACTGGCTCTGTGCTCCCATCGTTGCACATTTCTTATCTTTCAGCATAGCTGCTCTGTACTATTTTTCCTTCCTTTGGATTATTTCCATCTTTTCCTCTGCCTCAGTGAGTTAATTTACATATTTTCACCCCAAATCTTACAATGTTATTCTATGCTCATGTTGTTATCACCTGCAGCTTTTTTTGTCTCTTCTATTTCCTCCAGGGCAGTTACTTACACTTTGATACCATTTGCAGTTTCCCTTACTCTCACATTAATGAGGATACCTGCATAAAAAGTGAGCCTAACACAAACCCCTACTTCACTCATTTTCCTTTTAGGATTCATTTCACCCTCGTGTTTGTGTGAAACGCCACTCTTCTCAGTCCTCCTTGCATGGCAGAAAGTTACTGGGCTTCTCTGCTACTCTCATTGCTCCACACCTTACCCATGTTATTTGCCCAACCGACCTTTCTCACTTCCAATATCAGATTCCTTTTTCATTTTAGTCTCAGACACTGGAACCTTCTTCTGTCTCTCATGACAGCTGGTGTGCTGCAAGGTGCCTGTTTTCTGTGTACCTGTGAGCAGTTTAGAACAATGTTCTCAACATTCAAAGCAGTGTAAAGAATTGATTTTAGTTAAGACCCTGACCTTATGCTTGTTCTTATGAGTGCGTGACTGATCATGCAATTTTAACTCCTGTATTGTTTGAGATATTCTTAGCATTTTTGTGAGATTCATAGCTCCAGAGGCCAACAGGGATGACTCTTGAGCAGCACTCCTCCATATTAACTCTCATTTAAGTGTAGTTGTAAGGAAAAAAAAAACCCACCCAAAAATAATAGTTTTATAAATTGCTACCATAAAATTTAATGAGAGTCTCACTATTAAATCCTGTAAATTTCTAGATCCATTTTTCTGACTGCAGACAACTATCACCAAAGCTTTCCTCTCTTGTAAGCTCTTAAGGTCTGCAAATCAGTCACCTTTAACTTTCTTTTTATAAAACAGCTGACTAGCTCCTAGATCCAGAATCTTCCGTGCATAATAAATATCTTCCAGCTTCTTAATTGTTCTCTTAAGTCTTCTCTGAACCCGTTTCAGTTTGCCAATATCGTTCTTGAATTGTGGAAGACAAAACTGGACACAGTATTCCATTAGTGCTCTCTCCAGTGCCAAACACAAATATCATCATGCCGTTGCTATTTGAGCTGCTTCTGTGTGAGCTGCATCCAAGGACCGCAGCGGACACTACCCTGTCAAGCAGAAGCTTATTACCCAAGCAGCTCAAATCACCTTTCCAATCCTTTACAGATCTGCTGCTTTCAGAGACTCAGGAGGCTTTCTTCCCCTCGTTTTTATTCTAAATTGCATCCAGAGCATGTATCTGTGTAATAAACTTCAGGTTAAGACCGACATTGTTTAGCTTATTCCCAGTTTATCCAGAGAAACACGTTATTCTGTATGGCTTTTAAGGCCAACATTGCTGTTATTGTAAATCTTATTTGTTACTGGCAGTAAGTCAACGGCCAAGAAGCAGTTACCAGCTGACCACTCTAGAAGCACATATGCTTGCTCGTGGCTACCTGCTTATAGCCATGACTGAACACTATTCATCCATCTTATTTTTAAGATGTCCTATGGTAATTTTGCAGCATTCTTATTTATTATTCAAAATATTATGTAAGATCTAGTAAAATTCTTACCAGAAGTCTAAGTACAATGTATCCCCAGTGTTATCCAAATTTATCCTATCTTTATCTAGCAATCTATTTCAAATATGAAAGTATCCATTTAAGGTCTGTAATACATAGTAATAATTATAAATCCATTAATTCTCACCTCTATTTTCGTATTGTACCCCATCTGAAATATTTTACTCAGAATGAATGTCAGAACGAGAAATAGCAGTTGAAATCATCTAGGTCATGCCGTCTTCTGATTGTAAACGTTGGCATAGCAGTAGAGATTCCTCTTTGTCTAAAGAATTATTTAAAAGTCATCCTAGAAATCCCAAGGTCCTCAGCCAGCTCATTTAAAACTTTTGAGTGTTGAGAAAGCAAAATAGTTTCCTTCTCTATTTTAATGGGGATTTTTAACAAAGTTTTTGTCTAAGATGTCTCAGGCTTGTCTGGGAACATAGCAAGGCTGTGTAACAAAACTATCAATGATGGCTCTAGGTAGGTGCCCTCAAGATTTCTCTCAGCTGCCACCTACCCCTGGAAGCAGTAGTATTCCCATGGCATCTGTACTTCTCTTTCTGGGACTACTCCTCTCCGAACAGTCAAACTAGTACTTTTGCTCATGTATCACACTTGCAAAACCAGCTCTTGCAGGGGTCCTCTGAACGAAAACGCCTGGCATCTCCCAATAGCCCCTTTAGTCTGGGCCTTGCACAAAGTTCAGTGTGGGGTCTGACCCTCCCATACACCCCTTTCAGGGAGGTGTCCAGTGGTGTGTAAGTGTGAAAGGCAAAGGCACCCGCTCCTTGGGGCTTTTCGGTTTGATTTGGTGAGACGGGAGCTAGTTGCGGTCCTTATCTCCAGAGAATGCTCCTGCTTGCTGTCCTCTAAAAGGATTCCCACCAGCCTGGATTTAAAATGAGGTGAAGGCTTCAAGCCACACTCCCTAACATGTCTATCCCCACAGCTGGGGCCAAGGCCTAGCAAGGACCCCCTTCCCACTGCTTACAGCCCAGCTCTCTGTGCGGCCAGGGATGCGTGTGGCCCCACCAGCAGCACGCTCCAGGCACAGCTCATAAACCCCCTCCTGGGAATTCAGCCTCGGGAAGGGCACATTTCCCCACCTGAACTGCCCCATTTAGTGCATGTTTCCTGGTGGGAAGCACAAGGAAAGGATGAAAGAGACATATGGACTTTTAAGTTTATGGCTCCAGATAAAAAAATATAAAAGGTTCAGATCCCGTTTCATACATGACCTGGCCTCTGGCTTTATTCAGTAACTTCTATGTTAAGAAAATGTTCAGCAGGCAGGAGAAAGGGAGAAGAGAGTGAGGACCTTAAAGCTGTTTTGCTGCTACAGAAAGGGTGGGTGAGAATAAATTACATAAAAATAATCCACATAAAAATAAGTAGAAAAATAATGCTAATCCTATTTAGACATGGTAATTCTCACTATATATTTTATTTATGGAATTGTAATCCTAGAACAGTAAATACTGCTATTCTTTACCATCCCGTGAAGATAATGTGGTAGAAAGAAAGGTATGTGGTGCGCAAAAAAAGCACACTAAAGGAAGAAATTGATCATGTAATTAAGAGAGATTTTTTTCACGGAGCTTAAGAGTGTTTTAAAACAGCCTTATATAATGGAGTTTTATAAGGGATTGATTTCACAAAACATATAGTACACTAAAAATGAGGAAACAAATTATGCAAACATGTTATGTTTCAACTATGTCACATTGCACAAACCACCTTTATCAGCTGTAAAACCAGACAGTTTCAGCTGAGACTTGTTAGCAGGAACAACTACAGCTACTGCAACTGAGAACGGGCTCGTGTACGCCAGTGTGAACGTGAGCCGCACAGACTCCTCGTTTGCTCCTCGGTTCTTCTTTCTGCCCTAGTTCCCAAGGACTATTTAGCAGCACTGGTCACCCAGCAATCCCCAGTGGTTTCCACACTGAGCTAAACGCTGTCTTGTGGGGCCCAAGGGTCTGCCCATGACATGCTATCTGAAATTTGCCTTGGGGAAGGAAAAGAAATGGAAACTGTGGCTGGGTCAGAAACCAAGGTGGAGTTTCCTGGCTGCCCAGAGATCTGAATGAGCTATGCCCTGATTTTGTGCCAAAACAGGGCTCTAAGTTGAGCTGGAAAAAAACATAAATACCTACCATGGTTTTGATCTGTCACCTAGCAAAAAGCACATGATTGTTTTAGTCAAGTAAAGACCCTGTTCTTGGTTTTATTCACCCAAAGCTTGATTGCACCCTACAAGGCAACAATTAGTGATGGAACAGAATTCCGCAGATTTGACCTGTGAATCCAGCCACTGCCATAGCTCTTGCTCAGGACTCCCACTTTCATTGATTCAATAGGCATCTTTTGGGTTTGACATCTCAACCTGTGTGGTAAGGAATGCTGTAAAAACACCTTGTCTCATGAGATACACCATGACCCTCTCCTTTGCTGTGATGGCGGTATTCTGAGAGCAGGGTGCACAGCTTTCTTACTCTCCTCCTGGTTCTGCAGACCACTGCCCCTGCTTTCTTTGGGGGCTATATTCAATGAGACCACCACCCATGACTGCCTTGCTAGAGCCTGACCGGTAGCTTTCTGCATGCACACACATTCCACTGCTCACTAGGTCTACAACTCTCTTGAAGTCCTGTGACAAAGGTATAATTCTTTAACATATTTTGCACCTGTAAAATTGAAACTCTTCCCTTCCATGGAATGGCAAACCTCCCCCAGCCAGGATGCTGCGAGAAACAGCTCTGCTTCAGCTTGGTCCCTGTGGCTTGCTACCTCTGTTTTTATGAATCTTGAGTTTCCACAGCTATAACAAATGTCAACTAATTCTGAAGGAAGCATTTAATGTTTTTGTGATTAATTTTCTAAAATGCATTAAGGAATTGAGTGAAGTAGTGTTTAATTTAGAAAGCAGCATTATCACAGTCTGTAGAGATTGAAAATGAGGGAATGAAAAGGCACAGAAGTGTATAACAATACAGTAATCGTCATGAATTGATGTGAATATGTGTGTATGTACATGTTCAGAGGTACTGCTACTCATTTGCACTCTGTGTAACGTGGCATATTTCTGGCAATGGCAAGAAATGGGTGATTTACTTCAACGAAAGATGTAACCCACTGGACATGTAAGGACATACAAGAGCATTTCAGAAGCCTCTGATGATGCTGGAAGACAAAATCCATGAGTATTTTGGTCTGACTTTTCCTTGCACCTGGAAGAGGAGCTGAAGACTATTCCTGCCATCTGATTTGTTACTGTGTTTTCAAGTCTGCCCTTTGCTGTGAAACTCTAAAGGCTTTGAAGAAACTGCTAACCCATCAGCATTGATGAAAAAGACAAGAATAGTTTCAGGTACCCCAAGCATGTTCCTGTCTTCACCACATCTGCTGAATGAACACAACCAGAATGCCATGTATCTCTCCCAGTAGCACACTGGGACGCACTGTGTGACACAAACACAGAGCCACAAGCACCCTTTGCCTCACCTGGAATGAAGAAGAAAGAAATAGCCCTTGAGCAAACCGACAGATGAAATAGTTCATCTATTCAACCAGGGTACCTGGCACCGCTGTGGGGGCAGTACTGCACACTCACGTACACACACGCGCACACAGAGTGATGGCCTTGAGCTGCAGCACAGGCAAAAGTGAGATGGCAGCAGAGAAGGATTTGCAATTCTCTAGACCTGAGGGGACCATTGGGAGGAGGAGTGAGAGCCTTGTGCCAATCTGGCACAGAAACGGAACTTCTAACTGGGACTGGAACCACCTAGGAATGTTTTTCAGTGTCCAGTTCCTTGAAACCAGGCACAACTCCTTCCAGTGCAGTCCTACGCTCCTATTTTCCACCTACAGCAGAAGTAAATGTTGGGGTGTAGCATCATGATCATTACCAATGCTGAATGTTGCACAGCTCAGTGATAAGTTTCCTGACAGTGACTTAGATGAGCTGGTTTTATTCCTGCCCTTGCCATTTGGGCAGGCACCACTGCCATGATGACACAACAGCGCAGATCTAACTAAGCAGCTCTTTAGGTTAGCTACTGCTGCAGCAGTTTTACCACTGCAGCATAAAACTCACTGTTGAAGTAACCCCTCTGCTACTCAGCTTCTCCAGCCTGTTTTGCAGCACATTTTACACTCCATGGTGTTGTGGGTACAACACACAGATATAGCTGCTTTGTTGCAAACTAAGCCCTCCTGAGCCAGCTGGAGACACTGCTACCCTGCAGTACCTGTTGGGAGTGAATGGAGAACTTGTGCGATTAACAACTCGTGTCTATTCTGCCTCTGAACAAGAAGGGTACTGAGGACTGTTGCTTACCTTTTTAGTGCTTTGAGAATAATAAAATAAGCAATTTTCTACTCATCAATTACAGTATGCCTTAGGAAATCAGCAAGGCCACAGAGAATCTGATTATGCAGGATGGGAAACAGTGTCTACCCACAAATCGGAAATAAAAAATCTTGACCTTATCTTCTCGCTTCTGTGAAGGCCATCTGGTGGTCAATTGGGCATTGGTTATGCAAGTGATGATGTTCACACACTACAGAGAGGCTTACAGAAGAGCACAGCACTGCAGCAAAGCTTCTCCAGCCCCTGCTTCACAGCTTCCAAAAGAGTGGAGCAGAAGTATGCTCTTCAGACAGCAGTCAAGCAGACGCTGGCAGTATTTCCAAACCGGCAAGAACTGCTCAATGTCCTTGCACACATACATGTGAACTGCTGCCAGCCATTTCCCAAAATCATCCATTCTATTACTTTAAAAATCTGTACTTCAATGGAGGCCAAAACACTGCTGCAGTCATTAGAAGGACTGCAAGCAGAAAGGAAAGGGACTAGGATTTGCTCCTAGGCTGGCCCTGGCACACATAACGCTTGGTGCAGAGCAGGGGCTGTCCAAATTAAAAGGAGAAAACGTCTCTTTTTTTAAAGAATATACTTGAAATAACCTGGTGCTTGAATTACAAGCAATGCCAGCTTCAATGAAGTAGCAACCAATTGTTCATATGTAGCATAACAATTTCTAAACAGCATTAAACTATCAGAAATTTTGAGATTCCTGGGTAACGTATAAAAAAATTAGGCTGCTGTTTATTCTTCAGTCTGAAAAAAGCAGCAAGTCACCCTACACTAAGGGAATTTGGATTGCATAAGGCACACGCTGGCTACTTTTGAACTACTGCACATTTCGGTGTAGAAGCCCCATCAGCACTTTACGGTTGTCAGTGGGGTGCCTGGCCAAGAACTAATTCCTGAATTAGATGTCTCTCTCTCATACAACTATATGGCAATCAACTTCTCTGCTCGTGGCCAGTCAGACAACAGTATCAGCCCCTGCTGATAAAACCTCTTCTTGCCTTTCTGCACGCTGGGCTGTAGCTCCTGGCTGGAACTCTGCACTGCAGAACAGACATTAAAAATCATTATGCTGGAAACTGGGTGGCTCAGGGAAATTTCAGTGAGTGGCTGCCTTTGCTTTTTGAGCACTAGAAGGACTCCAGCTGGTCCCTTCATCTCCTCGTTAAAGGCAACTGAAGGCAGCTACCATCTGCTTGTGCAATGTTTCTCCCTGAAGACTTGGTATCACCAGTCAGTCATAAATGCCTGTGTCCATACAGACCACGTATTTCATTTTCAGCAAGCAGTTTAAGCAGTCTAAGGGACACGAAGATCCCTGAGTTACAGTTTTGGTCTATGGATAAGTAGCAATTTTGCCTTGGCAGTAGCTGTATGGGAAAAACATGGTGCCCGTTATACAACACAATGCTGACAGTACTCCATCTCCTGTGTGAGCAGGCAGGGAGAGAGGACTGTGGTCTGGTCAGAAGCTTGCATGTATTGCCAGACTGAATCTGTCTTTGGAGCCATCTAGGCACAGGGAGAATAACATTTTGGCTCTGTCAAGGACTTGTCCTGTCTTTCCAGTAGAGCAAGGAAGCTGAGTCATGGAGTCCTGTCTGTGCCTTGCCAAGAACAGCATGCCAAGGGAGACTCCAGCCCCTTCTTACCTGCTCTTGCAACCACACTTCATTAGCTATTTAGAAATTTATATACCCAGCACTTTACACCTCCATTTACAGCAACATTTTAAACAAAAAACTGTTTTTTGCTGTTGTTGGCCCAGCTCCATTACCAGAAAAAAAAATGTTACTTTCACAGGGTAGATATTCTGCTCCAGCTTGTACCTGAAAATCTTTTTTTTTTCTTTTTTTCACAGTTAAAGCAGGCAGCTGAATTTAACAGTCAAGACCGTGGCTGGAACTGAAATAGCTGCTTTTGCAGGACAGTGCCCATAGCTGTCTCTGAGCGTGCTAGTACTGATTATCCTTGGGTGATCCCATATAAATGGTGGCTGAAACTTACATTGCTACTAATTACAGATCGGCATTTTGGAGCTGATCCCAATACTTGCTTGTGTGTTTAAGACAGAATAGGATAGTAACTGAAAAAAAGAATATATTCAAAGATCAAGTAATGAAAGGGAAATTACATTGCTGGAGTTGTCACCCACTTCTCCCAAGTTGCACACTGAAATTGAAAAAATCCCAGTATACAGCTGGATACTGTATACAGCTGAAGGCTATTATATTAGATCACTGTATACTAGATATAGCTAAATGCTGTTTCATTCCAGTGTCTCCTACAGTGTTTTAAGTGGAAGGTAATTAACTATTAACTATTGATTAGTTAAATATTTTTAGTTGAAATTAAATCAATGACACTTTCCTTCTTTTCCCAGAGTGAACATGCTCTGCAGTATGAGCGAGTACCTTCTTTGCTTTAGGTCAGATGGATATTTACATTTTACTTCAAGTATGCAAAAAGCCCTTTGCTTCCGTAACTCCTACTCCACTGTCCTGACAAAACCACATCCTGAATCATTATATAGCCTCAATGCGGAAGATGGATTTCACTCATGTGAATGGTACTGTCAATTAAGGAATAAAGTAGTAATACTTTGGAAATGATAGTATCTCCTACTTCCATTACAGAACTTGGCATCAAAGCTGGTCTGACTCAGCAAGCTCTTTCCATTTAAAAGTTGACTATCAATCTTATTCTTCTTACAAAAAACCCTCCAGAGATGCTTATCATAACATTTTATCCATAATCAGTAAGAAGGTGCATCTGCTTTTTCCAGGACATAAAGATATTTGTGGATAAGCAACTTCTAGGTTTTATTACCAAAAGAAGATCCTGTGAAGTACGATGGAAATTTGAACTAGAGTTAATTCTTTGCACACCTCCGTTGGTGTGAATGGTCTTCCCCTTGGTATGACTGCTTGTTTCAAAAGCTTATCTGAGAAACAAACATTTCTGCAGTGGCAGAAATGAATGGAATTAAAAATAAAATCAAATTAATTTTGTGTTCAAAGCTCCTTGACCGACAGTCTGAGAGATCACTGGAAATGCACTAACTTCCTCCCACACTTTCCCGTAAATATGCCTCTACACTTGACAGACTGCCTAAGTAAATGGTGGATTTGTGACCTTGAATATCTCAGCTTTAAAGCAGTGCCTAGCAGTACTATCAGGCTTGGTTTATATAATCAGATAACAATAGGTGGCAATTTCTATTTACTATCAGGCAACCAAGTGCAAAAGGTATGAAGAGTTACATCTGGTCTACTCTGTTTCCTTGAATAGGTTTATAGGACTGGCTAAATATATGGGTGATTCCAGCATCCATACTATAACAAATCTATGAGACTTATTAAAAAACCAATGAGAAATAGTGTGTAATAGGTAAAATATTTGGCTTTGTTTCTTTCTGCCTTGCTTGTATCTCTGCTAACATAAAACCGTGGCCCTCCCTTGGGACCAAAATTGTGCCGCTTTCTGGATGGAAGAACAATCTAAATTGAAAGATTGTTTTCAGATCAAAACTGCATGGTCGTGTTTTGAATATTTAAATTGTGGGGATTACATTTCTTCAGAGCAGCATCTCATGACTGCTAACTAACTTACTGCACTTTCAGGTTGCTGCAGCTTCTCATAAGATTGTCTCCCACTTGAAAACCCAACTCAAAACAGAAAGGTACTGCTCAGCTGCTAAAAATGGATGTAGACAGGTAGCAAAGACCTGGTATGATCACTGGGCACAACATGCAGGAGCAGACTAAAAAGTATGAATTTATTTGAGTGAAGCAGGAAGGCAGGGCTAAGGGACCTGTGGAAGCATTGCCATTCCAGGTTCTGCAATCTCGCTGAACATTTCAAAACCACTTTAGCAATTTCTTCTATTATACTTGCCTGACAGACATGTTGCCTTTCTGCTAATTCAGTGGAAGGAGGAGGGCGGCATTTAAAACTACCGCTGCTTGCAACTCTGCTGTCCGAGAGACAGAGAAAAGATGGAATGACCTGAAATAAACCATTTTATCCAGTAAAGCCACTTAATCAAGAAGGGGCTAGTACTATGCTCTCTCTAGCTTTTTTTTGCCTGTATTTCTTTAGATTTTATCCTACAGCTTACCTATAAACCTTGCCAGAATACCTGGACTCCCTTTTTATTTGGCAGCAGATAAGGCAGAGATGTCCTTAGGTTTAATATAGCTTAGAGATAAGAGGTGATAATGCACCTCAGTGAAAGTGCTGTAGCTAGTTTGCTTACCTGCCTTGTCTCCCTCCAAAACTCTAGATGTAGCACAGTTGCATTCTCTAACAGTCCCATGGTGCAGGACACCAGAAACACATGATAAGGGGCAGCCACTGCCCCAAAGCAAGCGGGACAGGGTGGTGGGTGGCGGAGCTGGCTGACCTGCTCGAGGAGGACTCCAGAGACGGGCAGCGAGAGCTGCTCTGGTCACCTCTGAATCCACCAGTGTCTGACAGTGCTGCGCCTGCCTTTGTGGAGCCTACAAAAGACCCTGATAGGTGTTTTGATTATCCGCTTTCTGGCACTTGCCTTGGATCTTTCATGTTAACACTTGAAAAGTAGCTGCAAGTCTGCTAAAAAAAAGTAATGTCTTGACAGTACTGAAATTCAAACCATACGCTGAACGTTAACTTTTACTACTACTTTGTAAATAAGGTTATCAAAGATGTTGATAAGAAGAAAGCTCTGACAATGACAAAGTTGATCACACTGCAGCACCAGCTCTTCTCTCAGCTGCCTTTTGAAAACTCTGAGAGTTTTGGTATCCAAAAATAATGTCTCAGGAGTCGACATAATAGCTGTTTCCTGCAATGACCTATTTTCACTGTAAGCTTAAAAACAAACAAAAAAAAACCCACCTGCATGAGCCTGGTGAAACTTAGGAGAAAGTAACTTTGCATTCAATGAAAGGGAAGCCCCTCATGGCCATGGCACAGCTCTTTTTGCCAGCCTCCAGGGGCAGAGGCACCAGACACAGCAGCACCTCTTTGCCATGAGGCAGCTGCCACTGCCAGCTGCTGACCCCAGCAGCAGGCGTGACTCTGTACTGCAAGGGATGATGCACGACAGCTTTTCTGCTTTCTCCCTTGTGTCTTTAAAGGCCACTGATGATGCCAATAGCAAGCTGCCTTTCACAGCTTGAACATACTTTTTTCAAACTGCTGTGTAGTCAGCTGAATTGGTGCAGGCCTCCTTCCTTCCTTCGCTGCTGCCTACTCACTTCTCTCTCCTTTCACCGTTACACATTTTTCCTTCAGCTTTCTGCTCCTGTGTCACTTGTCTTTACCTTGCTAAGCCCTCTGAATAATGAAACGACAATTTAGATAGTTGTAAATTGCAAAGATGGTCCAGAATATTATGTATCCTTGTCAAATGCTTTACTAATTTAATGTGCATTACAGTTAGCAATTCCTTCTCTGATTTATTTAATTAAAGTTTAATTCCCATCAGTTGTAAAAAATATTTTTCTAGCTCAGCTTGTGTTCTCACACAAAACTATATTTTCAGGTACAGTTTTATTCCATTTGCAGAAATCCCAAATCTATGTTTATCCAAAAGAATCCAGTTTAGAATGCAGCTGAAGTTCCTTTCCCAAATACGCACGATGCTATCATATTTTAAGAGAAAGGGAACTGTTCTTTATGGACAAAAAGCACAGTCAATATCTTTGAATTATAATAAATAATAGCTGAATAAATTAAAATTCAAGAGATTAAATTAAATGAAGATTAATGACACCAAGCTGGTTGGTGTCATTGACATGCCTGAGGGACATGACGCCATCCAGAGGGATCTGGACAAGCTCAAGAAGCAGGCCCATGTGAACTTCATGCAGTTCAACAAGGCCAAGTGCAAGGTCCTGCCACCTGGGTTGGGGCAACCCCCAGTATTAATACAGGCTGGGGGATGAAGGGAATGAGAGCAGCCCTGTGGAGAAGGACTTGGGGGTCCTGGTGGATGAAAAGCTGGACATGAGCCAGCAATGTGTGCTCACAGCCCAGAAAACCAACTGAATCCTGGGCTGCATCAACAGAAACCTGGCCAACAGGTTGAAGGAGGTGATTCTTGCCCCTCTACTCTGCTCTGGTGAGACCCCACCTGGAGTGCTGTGTCCAGCTCCGGAGCCCTCAGCACAGGGAAGACATGGACCTGTTGGAGTGGGTCCAGAGGCGGGCCACAAAAATGATCGGGGGCTGGAGCGCCTCTCCTATGACCACAGGCTGAGAGGGTTGGGGCTGTTCAGCCTGGAGAAGAGAAGGCTCCGGGGGGACCTTACAGCAGCCTTCCAGTACTTAAAGGGGGCTTATAACAAAGATGGGGACAAACTTCTTAGTAGGGCCCGATGCAGTAGAACAAGGGGTAATGGTTTTAAACTAAACAAGAGGAGATTTAGACTAGATAAAAGGAATAATTTTTTTACGATGAGGGTGGTGAAATGCTGGAACATGTTGCCCAGGGAGGTGGTAGATGCCCCATCCCTGGAAACATTCAAGGCCAGGCTGGACGGGGGTGTGAGCAGCCTGATCTAGTTGAAGATGTCCTTCTCATTGCAGGGCAGGTGGACTAGAAGATCTTTAAGTTCCCTTCCAAACCAAAGTACTCTATGATTCTAGGAGTGTGTGGAATGTAATTATTTTTTTATTACTGAAAGTTAGAAATTTGAAAAATGGGTTTAAATGTTCAAGTGTTAAAATAATCCTTTTCTAGCTACTATCAAGTTAAAAAAGCTAAAATCTCAGGCGTTCCCATTCAATGGTGCCAAAAAGAGAACAGATCTCAAGGAAGTTGAAGGAGAGTCAACTGAAGATGCATAATAGCTGCAGCAGCAGTTATGTAGCCACTTCTTTAATCACTCATAAAATAAACCTTAGGTTTAATAGCTTAATTTAATAAGTTATAACAAAGGACAATTGTCCTTGTTGATTCAGCAATAGATTCAAAGCTACTGGAAGGTCTTCACTTAGGAAGGCCACTTGCCTTCAGTCATCCCTTCTCAGACACGGGCAGCATTTGGTCCAGCAATGAGGCTGAAGGAGTCCTTCTCATTGGAAGAAACCCAAATCCCTTGCAGGAGGGAGTCAAAGCATGTCCCATAAGGTCCCAGGTTCACACTCCAGGACACTGCAGAATCTGCCTACCCCATGGTACTATGTCAACCGTATCCCAAAGAAAGCAGTGCAGATAGGATCTTCAGGATGGGCAGCTATAGCCCTGAATAATGACATCTTTGTTTTGGCTGACTTGTATTCCATTTAGAGAGGTTTTGAAGGATTCCTGAGGTCTTAGCTGGTCTTAGCCATAGGGACAACTGAGAAAGGGAAGAGGTCAGCACTCTTGTACACAAGGACATGGCAGGGGTAGCCCCTGCTAATTTGGTGGGAAGATCTGTCCCTGTTTCTGACCTGTCTCATGTAGGAAAGCTTCACTCAAAGCATCTTTGCTTCCTCAACAGACCTAGGAAGATCAGCTAATGACATGTTTTGTTTCTGGGGTCTTGTTTTGGCCTCCCAATACATTGTACTAGGTGCCCCAAAGGAAATAAGTGGGTAAGGAGAGCCAAACTTCCCCGCAAAGTCAATGTCTACAGAGGGAAAACAACACAGGATCAGTACTCCCTGGAACTCCAGATGTGCTTGGAGTTTGTTGCTTTTGTGGCAGCGCAACTGGCCTCTGTTAAGAGACATTGGGAGAATTTAGCCCACTGCACCAAGCACTTAGACTACACTTGCCGATAGGGAGCTGGATGTAAAAGAGCAGAAAGCTCAACACTGTGCAGGCTCACCTCCAGTTTCAGGCAAATACAAAGACAAGAATTCCTACGTGATTGTTTTTAAAGGAAAATGGTTTGAAATGGCCTCCCACGTGGTACGGTTTGCTCTCAGATTATTTTTCCTTGGAATTCCTTTTTTTTTTGCCTGCTCCAGACAGATGACTAGAGCCAGAGGAGTGATCACACTATGCAGATACTACAGAAAACACAGAATAAGCAATACTTAACACCTAAGCACCGTTTTTATCTGTGATGTACTTTGCAAAGCCTGACCTTTTGCTTTGCAGTGAGCCACCCATAGGCAGACCCCAAAAAACTGAAGAGGTTAATGTAAAAAAGCAATGATTAACAAAATACAGCCATATTGTGTATTAGCCATTCCCAGAAACACAGCTATTCACAAGGGAAACACATGGCTAAATGAAGTAGTTTGAAATCCTGCCCCAATGCTGCACATACAAAATGACTATGAGGTTGTAATAATGGTGACAGCACCATTTATCTGGCTGGATTTTTAGCAAACAAGTAGTATTGCTGAAAGAAAGAGATCTGTGCCCCAAGATATTATAGTAGAAGTGGCAATTAAGAGTAGATAGCACATTGCCCTCTTTACAATAAACATAATTATGTAATGTTATTATGCAGTGATATTCTTCACAGCCTGCTTTTGCATATATGTCATTTTAGAAACACAATAAATAACTGGAGGTGTTCCTTCCAATAGATTGGACTGCCTGAAGGTTATTCACATACTAGAGATTCAATGCTCAGAAAGCTTTAAATAAACTGAGCCCAAATAATGGAAAAGAAATTGGATGCACTGTTAGAAGAATAGAAGAGGGTTTATTTTCTCAGTACAGTACTCTATAGGAGTTGTGCATCAATTGCAAGTGTAAGTACAAAATGCAAACAGGGGCTTCCAGGCTAAAGGGTGCTGCTAAATGGGAACTGCTAACAGTAGGCTAGATGCACATTGCTTCTCACCTGCTTATCTTTCCTTCACCAAGCAAAAAGGGACAGCTTTTCTTCTCAGTTCCTCTCAGTCACATAATCCTTTCTCTTTTTTTGTACTAAGGACAAAATCAAGGATAGTGGAAAGAAGGACATAATAATCACCTGCACAGAACTTTTTACCCTCAGCTCTGTTGTGTGATGTGACAGCAGGAAAACAAAGGGTGGAGGGTAAACTGATAAAGGGTATTGGTTATTTTTGATGTGGGAATCAGAAGAAAAATGATGGCAACTGTTAATGAAAGTTTCCTGCTTGATTTGTAATCTAGGGAAAGGATGAAAAGTCATTAAAAGCTTGCAAGAGAACTCAGAGTGTGTTGGTATAGTCAACCATACTAAATCAAAACAAGTGTAGATCTTCACAGGAAAAGGGAAAATATATGAGTAGTGCCTTCAAAATAGACATTTACAAACAGGATATTCTGGATAGATTCTGAGGATTTATTTTTTAGCCTACTTCAATAAAATCACAGTTAACATCAGATTCTTCAACTGCATGAATCTATTCTGACACTTAAAGTTCAGACTGCAAACACTTCACCCGTTTTCAGGAAACTCTGTCATTTTCTACGTAAACTCTAAAGCAGCATTCCTTACACCTTTTGCAGATGCATCTCCTTTCATGGTGCCTTCCTTTCTGTGTTTACACAAGCCAGGAGAAAAGCTACTTTTAACTGCTGACAGGACATGAGTCACACCAAGATGGATATTAGACTCAATTGTAAAGATCCCAGACTCCTCCTCTTTGATCCCCAGTGCCCACAATACACTGATACACATTGACTTGAAGTACAAGAAATAAGAGGGTTATTAGTACAGCTGCTGTTTTTTTCTGACATTCATAGAACAATATTGTCCACATGAAGTCCATCATTTCAAGATAGCTATAAAGAAGATATAAATCACAACTATAACCCTCCAGAAAGTCAAACATTTCTGGGAACACTATGAACAAACCTGAACTCCCAGGCAGTTCTGCTGTTTGAGTAATTCCATGAGAATTTGTAGTGCCCCATTAGCATGCAACAATTATCTGCGGTACCAATACCAGCCCAGACACAGTTCTGTTCAACAGAAAAGCAGGAGAAAGGTTCTGTGACCTAGTGAAAAGTATTAGAGAAACAGCAGTCCCAGCCCCTGCAGAAGCTTGCATAAGAGAACCAGTCCAGAGCAGTAGTGCTTAGAGGGAAGACACTGCAGTGTTTGAAGGGTGTTATTGTACAGTTCACCCTAGACTGTAGATTAGATCTACAATTGGATACATGAAAAATGGGAATTGTTAAAGCAAGTACCAAATGCTTACAAACGGAAAAAAAGTGTCGCTGAACTACTTTGCAGTATGAAGATTGTTTAATGATCTGGGTGAAGGGACTTTCAGCTTTCTGCAATACATTTTTATAGTTGGGCTATGCCTGTTAAACTTGCACTGGTGTAATCCCAATGATGTTAGGCATGGGTACGCAACCATTGGTTGGTGCTATCCAGTTACTGCAACACCACTTAGACTAATTTCCCCACCCCGAGCCTAATCAAGGAAGCACAGATACCTGGGTCTCAAAGAGAGAAAGAATCAGACAAAGTTGAGTGAAGAGTGAAGTGTCATTTAGATGCTTACACCCAAAATGAAAGCCCTGAATCTGCAGTTAGGCACTAATGCTGGAGGCACATTTTGTCGCTGTTCCCCCAGTCTTGATATAGCTGAGCAAAACCACTCTAGACAGTGCCCAGGCAAAATCAGGGTCCAGAAATAAACAGTTTTCTGGCTAAAATTCTCTGCAGACCTCAGTGTGGTAGATATATCTAGACTACAGAAATCCTGAAATCAGCCTCCCAACAGGATCTGACTGAAGAATACATATATATTCCATACTATTAAAACAGCAAGACAAAAGCAACTGTGGGTTAATCATATAGATGAATGATAGGGTTTGAACACCTATGAACAATCTTTAGGTTCTTTATGGAGGACAGAAAACTCTTCTGTGCAGAATAATTTTTGGGAGTCACACCAACACGTAAATGTGTCTTATTTAGGGAATCAAAATAATAGATACCATATAAATACTTTATACAAAACAAGAATGAAATCCAAGGATCAATCTACTGCCCTCCATCCACATTTGTACACTTACCTTGATTTCACTGGTGTTCTATATTCATTGGGTCTACCTTTTATATAAAGGGTTGTTACATTAAATATATCATGCCATTCATTTATACTGTATTTGAAAACAAGCTTTTCAATTAAAAATAAATGCTTTCTGACAAAACCACTGACTATATGAAGGTCACCTGAGGTTATTAATGGGTACTCAGATGGGAGAAAAGAGAAACATGAGGGTTTTTTCCAGCTTAGGTAATGGAAAAAATCCATTCCCAAGCCAAATCTTAATATTTATACTTGCATGTATGAAAAAAAACATTTTTGTAAACTAGGTGTAATGACATTTAGGGATCTGTTCTTATTTCTTTTCCATATTATAGAAAAGAAATCCACAACCTGACAGTTAGGATTCCAAGCTTAATGTGAAATCCCCACTCTGGCATCAAATTCTGATTTCGTCACTTTAATAGAGCTTCAGTAACTTAAATGACTTCAACAGAACCTTAAATTGCCTTCACAAGTCTCTCTTAGTTGCTTTAATCTCACTTCAGTCATTTATATTATGCTGAAGTGTGTTCCATGTAAATTCAGATTTGGCCTTTTGTACAGATTTATAATTGGAGATGAACATTCAGGAGTGATATAAATAGCCATCACAACCTAAATGAGGGCAGCTTCAATATAAAGAGCTGAGAGATAAGAATGTGACTGCACAAAGATCTTTAAATTTCTGATTTAAAAACTAATTAATACAATTTATTTTGAAAGAAAAAAGAGAGTGATAAGAAAGAAAAAGCTCTTCTGAAACAATTTCAAGGATTGCAGCTGAAAGAACTCTCTCACCCAGACAAAACAAATGGAGTTTTACAGTCAGGAGAGGAATTCAGTAAACATGAGAAGGGTGTCGCTTGACCATTAGATTAGCTAAAACTGTAAAATCTCAAAGGTCATGCCAATTATAATGATAGTGCTAGGAGAATTAATTAAAAATTTGAGAATTGATTTCCTCAAAGAAGCAAAAAGTGACAAAAATACAAGAAAGAAATTACCATCAACAAAGATGTGCAAAGTTTTAGAGAAGGAAAAAAAAGAGCACACATTAAATGTAGAATGCACACATTAATTGACAGAAATTAAGGGAAAGCCAGAGAGTTCTGGAAATGCACACTGACTTTGCAAGAGAGATTCATGACTTACTACTTTGACATCAAAGCCTTATCTGTCATGAAGATGATATACTTGAGAAGTTAATCTTAGGCTAAATGAAAACTTAAGTTATTTTAAAAGACAGAACACTTAGTGGATGAAAATTTCATTCCAGCTCCTTGCAAGTAAAGTCCAGACTCAGAAAGGGAGAAATTCCACATAACCATTAAGGATTACACACTTGGTGGCTGCTATTGATGTGGAAAGTGGTAAGATACTAAGGTGAATTTTAGCAATTCAGAAGCATGAGACTGATGGATTTGCTCCAACAGGTTTGCAAAGGAAGAACATTATTTTAAAATAAAAAGCTAGGTTGGTTAATTCTCTGTATTTTTAGTGACTTTTAAAATATGGGTTTTTACAGTTCTAAGCTTTTTGTACTGCTGAGGAAGAGGAAAAGATGCAGTGTCATTTTTTTAATGTGCTGGCACTATAAATGGTCACTAGTTCTATCTACAAACATCAATTAGGTACAAGTAATCAGGATATTTGGGTGTTGAACTCTGGCAGTAACCAGTGGATGAACCCTGAGGATTTGTGTCACTGCTTGCCTTTTCAGAGTCTGGCAAGTAGGCTTTTAGATATTTGAATGAGTTTTTTATGACAATCAAAGTGGCTTTAGAAAGAAGTCACATACTTCAGGGAGCACTCTGAGGTTATGGGCCAAATCCATCCCTGGGAAGCCTAGCAGGAGCTAGCACTTTTATTGCCAGCAGAGGACTAAGCCTTAGGAGGTGACAATGAGAAGGTTAAGCACAACAATGGGGAGACATAAACCCACAGTAGTCCAAAGACAACTGTACCACATTCTTTGTGTGTCAGTGAAAACTCTCACCAGCTTCAGTAGAATGTGATCAAAATTTACTGGAAGAGACGCTCCAGGACAAGATTTGCAAGGAATAAGAGGAGACCTTGACTGTGGATATAAAAGGAAGTACTACTATTATTTACTACATCTAGTCTTAGATTTCATAGAATCTCCTAGAATTTCCCCTTCAAAATAAATCATATACAGTTCTGGTTGAAGCAATTGCTATTTAAAGTGTCATACGTTCATAAGACACGTATCTCCAACATGAGACTATTTGTGAGATAAAGCAAAGAACTGAGCAGTATCACAGCACAGAAGTAATTTCAGATTCTTATTCACATAAACTCAATTAAGTCAATAAAACTGTAGTGGATATAGAGGGGAAACAGTGACCTGGCAAATGTGGTAACATTTTCCTCAGTCTTATGATTTCCAATGTTTCTACCAGAACAAACAAAAGAAAAAGCATCCCTAGGCAGATACAAACACAAGAAAGTATCTCATCGTATTTGTCTATACCTGACCTACACAGTGCACTACATCTTTCTAAAGTTAAGCAGTAAACATGGATACTTCAGAGCTTTTCTTTCAGAGAGAACATTCCCAACAATCAGCAAATGCACCATACTGGTATCATTGGGAGATGGACTTTTCTAGTATGGTCTCCCATTAAAACTTACCAGTGAGGTATGCATCTGAGCTTCACTGAATGCTTGTATGTCAATAAGGATTAAAAAATCCTATTTCTTGTAGAAAATCAGCTACCCTTAAAGGCCTCTAACAATGGCAACAAGTTGTGACATTCCATAAATGTACCAGTCTGACATGTGGGGATAAACCTATTGACTGAAGGTGCAGAAATACAAGATTTTGCATCTGCTTTTACTGAAAAATTAACAGTGGATTCTTTTTTTCAAAAACAGTAGGTGCTTCTGGACTGTTTTCTTCTTCTCCAATAAACCTTATGGAAGAAGAAGAAAACATTAGGAACACTGGTGTAGAAGAGAGCACTACAGAAATCCGAAAAAAGAGCACTCAAAAATGGGCATGATAGTAGCCTCTACATATGTAAATGCTTTTCATCTGCTCCCAGTTCCACAGCAGCTGCACTAAATGCACTGGGCTTACGCTGATTTAGGAGGATGGACTAGATAACCTCTCAAACCTCAGCTCTATTATTTTCTATGAATCAGCAGAAAAAGAAACTCCCTTCTTGTACAAATCTTAGTTCTTGAGGCTCCAAACTACCATTTTTCTTTTCAGGTGTCTAAATTATATAAACACAGGAGTCTTATCATTAGACATAAACCAGACCCAACACAATTAAAACACAGATCAGTTATCAGTAGATTCTTGGTCCTGCCCCTATTGACTTTCTTAGAAGAGGAGTACAAATATATACACGATGCAAACCTTTTCATACACCAAAAAAAATCAGAAATAGTGCTGTGGTGATTCTGGTTGTTGGATTTGTCTGAGTAATTTTGTCAGTTTTTGTCATCCAAGGAAGTCCATTTTGTTCATACATTATCAATGTGAGCTAGGAAGCTTTCAAGGTATCTAACAGTTTCTGCAATCCCAAAGTGTCTAAAACCCCATTTATTTCATGCCCAACTTCATTTTTATTCATCACACAGTACCCTATAATTACACATACTCAGAGATTTTAATAATCAGATTTTTACTGCCACAGCCATCTTCATTATATAAAAGATGTCTAGTCAGGCTGGCAAGCTTCCCTTTCCTTAGAACTGTTTTTACTGCATATTGAAAATGAGATTGTAGGTCAGCAAAACCAAGTGAAATGGGCTCTTGCTGAACACACACTGAACATAAAGTTTGCTCCGTCTTTCCTGATGTTACCAGCTTTCCTCAGGCTGCATGATGCGAATATTTACGGAAGTCACTTTCTGATCATTTCTGATAGTCCCAAATTAGACTCTGCTGTTTTGTGCTGGAAGACAACCTGCCAGTTCTTGAATAAGCAAACCAGAAGTGCCATAAATTATAAGCTCTCCAAAGTCAGACATATACAAGTTTCTTGTTTCAGCCTTGTCAGACAAGCTAGAGAGATCTTTAACTTCAATTATTTGTAGCTGCCTGGAAATCAGCATAAACTGTCCATATGGGAAGCTTGACAAAGCTGTCAATAATGCCTGTTTCACTGTAGATCTACGCCAAAGAACCTTCTGCTCATACAAAATTAGACAACGATTTTAATTTTTCAGTTCAGTTCCCTTCTAAGTATTTTAGGAAGAAAGAAACGAGCCTACAGTTAGGTAAAAATATAAGTCAAGGATGTATGCGTGAGGGAAGTATAGACAGCAATAAGCTAGCAAGCATAACATTGTATCCATTACTGATCCCCTAGGCACCTATTTGACTGAAGCTACTTTTGGCAGCTTGCACATTTTGCACACAATTTATAATTGAATTGTGTGCCACTAGTTTCGGAGTTTGGGCAGATCAAGTTTGACACCTGATTTTCAATAATATATAGGAAACACTGGAATAATTTACACTCCCCTAGCACTACTATAAACTCAGAGTAATGCAATTTAAACCAGTAAAATGTATGAGCTTGCATCTGGGATGTTGAATTCATTTATTGCCCAGCTCTGCAGTTTATTTCTGAAATAAAACCTAGGCTCTGTTGAAGTCAATAGGCATTTTACCACTTGCTTCAGCACGGCCCAGATTTTAGCCTTATGATGTGTGCTTACACAGCAGAGGGAAAGAGACCAAAAAGATACCAATAGGATTTTTTTTCGTTTCATACTCTTGGCTGAAATGGTCAGAGCTTGGAGCTTTAAATTTGGTTAGGAGGTCTATTTTGGTATCCTGTGGCTGAGGAGGGAGATCCTCTGTGGCCCGGGGAGGTTCCAGCAGCATGGAAGTGTCACCCTCCTGGGAGCAGCTGCTGCAAGGGCTCCCTCAAAGGGCTCCCTCGGGCTGGGAAGAGCTCGGCACACACTACCAAAAGAGAGAGAAAGGAGGCATTGCCAGCCCTGACCGCTCACCCGGGCATCTGCAGGCCGAGGTGGCAGGCTGTGGTGCTTTCCAAGTGGTCTGAGGCCCGTTTCTCACAGCCCAGATTTGGCACCAGCTGAGTGCTGTTCCTTGGCGGTGTCCATACTGATGAAGATCACTGAAGCAAGCAGGGAGAAGAAACTGTCCTCCCCTCCCTGAAAGTGATCTCTGCAGTGCTAGGGTTAAGCAGTGCAGAGGAGCTGGATCCCATGTGCCTGCTTCTGCAAATCACCAACAAAGCTGCCTGGGTCCCACGCCCATTAGTGACTTCTCACCAACACACAGCTAGTAGTGTAAATGATATGGAAATACTCCTCCCCATGCAATTGCAGCTCTTTTAATCACCATGATACAAGCACTTCTATGCAGAAAGCACTGGAAAAGCTGGTATTATCCAGAACATTCCCCATGAAAAGTCAGCCATGAAAGCTAAGCCATTTGCATGCTGTGTCCAGAACTGGATGTTTTTTTCCTCCTGGGATGTCACACATCCACTGAGGACTGCAGAACATATGTAATTGTCCTAACCAGACTATTGCACATCGAGGAGCTTGTGATCCAGGCACCAGCTGCCCTGAGTAGGTGCAGGCATGCGCTGTGCTCTGCCGTACTGTGCTGCACATATTGCTTGGTCTTCAGGACCACGCTGTGCTGTACATAGCCCTTAAACTTAACTGGTTAATTGTAATGGAAAAGCCTGGAGGTTGCTCTCACCTGGCACCAGTGATGATGGCACCAGTGATGATACCACCAGCATGTCTTTGTCTTTATCTTGAAAGGAAGCAGCATATTTTACTTCTAAGAAATCCTATAAAAACCTTGAAGACCGCAATGCTGGTAAATTTCACCCCGATAGGAAGTCTGTGCAGCATGCCGTGCCCTGACCATAGTTCTGATGCTACATCAGCTTTGGGGTTCCCAGCGTCAGAAGGGACAAAAGATTTTACAACTTGCTGTCACCTTTGGTGCTGACCCAGTGCTCCTGCTGCAAAACAAGGTAAAGTGATGATTTTGACGTCTTTATTTTCTCCTTCTACCCAAATGCTCCTGGGGGCGCGTGAGGGAAGATAAACAGTCCTATTCAGCAGAAGCAAGGACAGGAGGATTTGACCCTAAACACTGCAAACTAGCTGAGTTTCCAAACTGTTTTCCCCTTCACATCACATTTCCACCTGCTTCTTTGAAAACTCACATGCACTTGGGCAGCCAGAGTTATTGGGTTAGGCACTCAGGTGGCTCATAGTTCACTGAGATCAGGTTTGATACCAAAGCTTTTCATGGAGTCAGATTGCAGGTTGCAGCTGGGAGAGCTATTCTCTTCTGAAATACAGCCCACTGAACTTAGCAATAACACAGAAATACAAATAGGCCTTTGCTTGCTGAGAAGCACAGACAGGATCTGCTGTGTTCAAGTTGTCACTTGCAATGTGGGGGAGAAATGGCTGTGAGCTCCTAAGAAGAAAGGAAAAGTCAGAGAAAAATACGTCAGCACATGCGAAATCGACAGCAGATATGTGTACGCAGCAAACTCATACCTTCCTTGATTTCCTGGAAATCTGATGTCACCCCTAGCTGCAGATCACTTTAATCTGCTGTATTTAAAATGCTTCCCTTGTGTTTGAAAAGATTCTTCGAGTCCCCGGTTCAGAAAAGACCCTGAAATATCTTGAGATAAGAAATTCTTGATTCCTCAACCGGGCAGATGAAACATGGAAATTCAGGCTTTTGTAAATGAGTTTCTGTGTTGTGTCATCCCTCCAACCCCTGCAGGCTGTGATCTGGGGAGTTGGCAGGATACTGCAGCTGGCAGAGCTTCTGCTCCCTGAGCATGCAAGCAAGCAAGGCACACACTGTCAGCTTTAGCACCTGCTGACTGGGAGCAGAGCTCACCACAATGATGCAATATCCATCCCATCACTTGCAAAAATACTACCATCTATATCTATGTTAAAGCTGAAGTCTTTCATTTCTTTCAGTCGGTTTTCTGGTGACAGAATGCTGCTTATCATCCCTGTGCACCTGATGCCCTAAAAGTTCTCTGAACAGCAGTGAATGTGAACTGCAAATTCTCTGTTGCAAATGCACTGTGAATACCTGCTGAAGACCCTATTAAAGAATATTACTTATGGTGAGAGAGAGGTCAATTTGGAGAAATCTGCTTTGCCATAACGGGTCCTCAGAGATGCTTTAAAGCAAAACCTAAGACCATTACTTTAAAACATATAGAGTTTATTTGTTACTCCCTGGGTTTTTATGCTTTTTGCATGGAAGTGCTATGGCACACACTGTAAGGAGTACTATTTTTGTCCAAAAAGAGCCTAAGCAACAGCTAACACTTCTCAGCAAATAGGCCCCTACACCACTCCTGGCTACAAGAACAGCCACGAACAGCAAGCGATTGGCCTTAGTCCACTGTTCTTCAATACAGTGTATCTTGAAACAAACAGCTTTTCAAAAAGCAGGAGTTTCAGGAAGCTTGAAAGTCTTTAAAGCAGGTTTTTCTGTTTTCCATGTTAAACATAGCACTGCACTCCTGTCCAAAAAAACTTGCTAGCACAGCTGAGAAAAAATGCTTGATAGAAAGGCATAAGGCATCAACTCTAAAGATGGGATCAGCTCTAAGCCTGTAGAGCTGAATTAAGAAAAAAAAGTTTCCAAATATATTTGCAGGAGACTTTCTGTTCCTACTCTTCTTTAAAGACTTATCACAAATCTTTTTTCTTATTTGTCTGCACATCTTTCTCTCAGTAACTACCTCTTTCTATCATTCAACTGTCTGCTAAGCTCCGTATTATCTGACATATTTTCCCCTTTTTATTCACCCAGTTTTTCTTTTATTTCCACTTTACTCTTGCATTTTTAAATGTCCTTTAAGATCCTCGAGGCTTTTTTTTTCCATGCTGCTCACACCCTGAAATGGTAGACCTGACAGTTCAACGTGCCTGCAATCACCCTTCTCTGGGAGAGGATGGCTTTTCTTTTCCTATCCTCCCAGCTTCTCCATGGATGCAGACTGTGCTGGATCTTTTCTTATTCCCATTCAGAGGAGAAAGATGGGGCAGGGGGGGTTTGAGAGACAGAGAGAGCTAACAGGTACTCCTGTTTCTTCAGATACCACTGCTCCTCCTTCAGTGATGAGCATCCCAGCAGCGTCAAGCCCTTCAGTCATTTCTCTTGTGGTCTCCACTGCCTGGAATATCTTCCCTTACTTCAGTGCTGACAAAAGAGGCACTTCTGTTCACAGATGGTTGGAGAAAAAAAAACAAACCACAGTGGGATTAGAGCTACTGCTTCTTACTTCATTATTCTAAGATTTGAGCAGTTGTTGCCCCAAGAAATCAGCCACATGACCCCTTGTCTGTTCCTTTCCAAAACAGTGTCCACTTGAGTGCTGAGCACAGCAACCCCATCTTCAAGCAGAAGTCTCACTTGTCAGGTTTCAGTGGAAAAAAAAATACTTTAAAAACCTACCTTGTGCCTCCTAGACTGTCAGGTAACAGTGCTTTGCAGAGGCAGGTTCAAAAACAAGTCTATTGTAGAACAACAGACGGCTCTTTTACACTTTCTAATCTGTCAATCTCTCTTGCCACACACAGACACACAAGAAATACCTGTAGGCTAACATCATTCCTAGTAACATCAGGCAAATGCATTTATGCATCAACCGTCGAGCAGAGTGTGTTATGCAACGTGACACCACGCACATGCCTGGGAGAAGTGTTCAGAGCAAGAAACCTTTTGCAACTGAGAAGTTCCTTTGGATGTAGCTGCACAGCATTTGTTTGTGACCCCTGTGACTGGCCAGTCAGGCAAACTCCTACAGCACTTCTCACTGAGGGACAGACACCCCATCTCATGCAACGTGTAACAAGAAGCATTTTGTTATGGCGACAATGCAACTCTTTGGTTATGATATTCTCCCCTTCTGCTTTGATCACAGACATAATTGGCTGCTTTACATAGATACACATATTCTCTCCTACCTCGCCTTTGTTTTTCCACTAATATCACACTAGAGACTTCCTATTCATAGGGTCATATATTCAGGGTCCAGAAGAAGTCTTAAAGCTAAAACATTATTATGTCCAAGATTAGGACACTGAAGAGATGAGGCTGAGATGAAAAGATGAAAGTAACCAGTCCAGAAGTCCTACACAGCATCTCAAACCACACTTTCAGGTTAGTAGGAAACTGTGCAAAGGACCAAGATTTAACAACATTATTGTGGTGGGAAATGGACAGGAAAAATTGAAAATGCAAGAAAAGCTCAGGACACTGGCCAGCAAACATAGATTCTTATTTTAAAGCCATTCCTATTTTACACATACTGAGATACATGTTAATATAGTGTCACAAAGCTGGATACACATTTAACTTCTTCCAAGTTCTGTTAGCGTGCTGTTGCTAGCTGGTCACTTATCATCAAAGACAAACAAAATACATGAGGAGTATTTGCAATGCAATGGAGTCATGGTCTGTTTTAAATGAGGTAGGGGTCTGAGCTGTCCTGCTGGCTTTGCAGTTGTCACAGTGTTAACCCTGACATATCACTGCACCTTTTGTAATGTCTTCCCTGTCCCCATGACTGTGTCTAATTGCACTTGGAGCGCACTGAGGAAAAGGATGATCCAGGACCTGTCTCACATCAGCCGCTTTCTATCTAGCACAATGTAGGCCTTCTCTTACTTGGGAATTCCTGGCATTCCTGGATAAAAGTGAACCAGAAATATTTATAATTCTAAAAATCTCCAGACTTTAGGGTTGTCCTTCCTGGGTTCAGAGCATTGGGGTTTAGGCAGGCCTAGCACAGGAATGAAACCATCAGCATACTGGCTGAAGAATACATTTTACATCATCTCTGAAATTGAGGATCATAAAACTGACAGGAGATGGACACCCATGGTGTTAAAAATAGGATATTCATGGGTGTTTTTAAGAGTTCAAATATACATTTGAAAAGCCTAAAAATACCCCTAACTCACTATTCCCCTCTTCAATGGTAATTCCTATAGTTTATGGAGTATTTTAATTTATTTTTTAAAACCTTGCAATCTGTAGTGGGTTTGCATGGCAAGGTTTGAGCAGCAGGGGGGCTACAGGGGTGGCTACTGTGAGAAGATGGTAGAAGCTTCCCCCATGTCCAGTGGAGCCAATGCCAGCCAGCTCCAAGTCAGACCTGCTGCTGGCCAAGGCCGAGCCCATCAGTGATGGTGGTAGCACCTCTGGGATAGCATATTAAGAAGGAAAAGAAAATCTGCACCAGCAGAAGAGAGAAGTGAGACTATATGAAAGCAACAACTCTGCAGACACCCAGGTCAGTGAAGGAGGAGGGGGACAGGGTGCCCCAGGTGCCACAGCAGAGATTCCCCTGCAGCCCCTGGTGAAGACCATGGTGAGGCAGGCTGTCCCCTGCAGCCCATGGAGGTTAACGGTGGAGCAGACACCCACCTGCAGCCCATGGAAGACCCTACACTAGATAGAGCAGGTGGGTGCCCGAAGGTGCATGACCCATGCAAAACCCAGGCTGGAGCAGGTTTGCTGGCAGGACTTGTGACCCCGCAGGGGACCCAGGCTGGAGCAGTCTGCTCCTGAAGGGCTGCACCCCGTGGAAGGCATCCACACTGGAGCAGCTGCTGCAGAACTGCATCCTGTGGGAAGGACTCACATTGGAGCAGTTTGTGGAGGACTGTCTCCCGTGGAAGGGACCCCACTATGGAGCAGGGAAAGAGTGTGAGGAGGAAGGAGTGCAGAAATAACATGTGATGAACTGACTATAACCCCCAAAACCCATTCACCTGCACTGCTTGGGGAAAGGAGGTAGAGAAATTGGGATTTAAGATAAGCCTGCGAAGAAAGGAAGGGTGGGGAGAAAGTTTGGGGTTTTTTTTTTTCAATGGCAATAAACTAATTTCCCCAAGTCAAAACTGTTTTGCCCATTATATTAATGGCTGAGTGATGTCCCTGTCCTTATCTCAACCCACAAGCCTTTCATTATGATTTCTCTCCCCTGTCTGGTTGAGTGATAGAGCAGTGTGGGTGGGCACCTAGCATTCAGTCAGGAACCTTATGAACATAGCTGAATCTAAAGTTAACCTTTGGAAACGTTTCTAAAGTTAACCATTGGAAACTTTGCTAACATGTAAATGCTTTCAAATCTGCCAGTTTCATCAGGATCTGTGGGTGCATCTTGTCAGGTCCCATAGACTTGTGCACCTTCAGGTTCCTTAGAAGATCTTGATCCTGATCTTCTCCTGCAGTGGGCAGTTCTTCATTCTCCCAGTGCCTGCCTTTACCTTTTTCGACTTGGGTGATGGGGGTGGAGCACTTTCTGGTGGAGACTGAGGCAAAAAATTGTTGAGTTACCTCAGTCTTCTCCATGTCCCAGGTAACCCATGCCAGTTTCCTTTCGGAGTAGGCTCACATTTTCCCTAGTCTTCCTTTTGTCACCAATGTACCTATAGAAGCTTTTCTTGTTGTCCTTGGTGTCCCTGGCCAGATTTCATTCTATCAGGGCTTTAGGTTTCCTAACCTGATCCCTGGCTGCTTGGACAATTTCTCTGTATTCCTCCTGGGCTACCTGTCCTTCCTTCCACCCTCTGTAGGCTTCCTTTTTGTGTCTGAGTTTGTCCAGGAGCTCCTTGTTCATCCATGCAGGCCTCCTGGCATTTTTGCCTGACTTCCTCTGTGTTGGGACGCATCGCTCCTGAGCTTGGAGGAGGTGGCCCTCGAATATTAACCAGCTTTCTTGGGTCCTTCTTCTCTCCAGGGTTTTATGCCATGGTACTCTACCAAGCAGATCCCTGAAGAGGCCAAAGTCAGCTCTACTGAAGCCCGAGGTAGCGATCTTGCTGTGCACCCTCCTTTTGCCCTAAGGATCTTGAACCCCACCATTTCATGGTCACTGCAGCCAAGGCTGCCTTGAGCTTCACTTTCCCCATGAGCCCCTCCTTGTTGGTGAGAACAAGGTCCAGCACAGCGCCTCTCCTCCTTGGCTCCTCTATCACTTGGAGAAGGAAGCTACCATCGATGCATTCCAGGAACCTCCTGGATTGCTTATACCCTGCTGTGTGGTCCCTCCAACAGGTATCGGGGTAGTTGAAGTCCCCCCCTGAGGACCAGGGCTTGAGAATATGAGGTGGCTCCCTCAAACAGAGGGCCACATCTACTTGTTCCTCCTGGTCAGGTGGCCTGCAGCAGACCCCAACTATACTGTCACCTGTCCTTGCCCTCCCTTTGATCCTGACCCATAAGTTCTTGGTTGGCTCCTCATCCATCCCCAGGTGGAGCTCCATGCACTCCAGCTGGTCATTGACATAGAGGGTGACACCCCCTTCTTGTCTCCCCTGCCTGTCCTTCCCCAAGAGCCTGCATCCTTCCATTCCAACACTCCAGTCACAGGAGCCATCTCATCGTGTCTCTGTGATGCCAATAAGATCATAGCTCTGCAAGCACATGCATGTCTGTAACTTCTCTTGTTTATTCCTACTTTTTTTTTCTTATTTTTTCCTTGTGTGATAGATACCAACAATTATCTTTGAGAGAAAGATTGTTTTGTGGTTAAGTGTGGCCCAGGACTCTGGAAATCAGCATTTCTGTTCTGCTCTGCTACAGGTGATCTTTATGATGTTTGGCAATTCATTTGATCTTTACTTGGCCCGTTTTATCTTCTCTAAACTGGAGAAAATAATATTTCCCTACGTCACAGAAGAGTTATGAGCATAAATTAATTCATATTTATGAGGTACTAAAGGGATTCTGATGAGTACCATAAAAAGGCTGACTTACAAATAAAACCCTCTCTGTGTTCTGGTTTTCCACTGATATAGCTGTTTTTCCCTGCCTCTTTAAAGTAAGGACTTTTTTTCAGAGTAATATTTTTCACTTGTGACGTTTCTTGATTTTACCTCAGAACAATAAGTACTTGTACACTGCAGTTGCAGCAATTATTTTTACGCATAGTGTGCTATATATGAAACTTTGTGTCCTTTATAGCCAAACAGAACAGAATAGTTTCTTTTAAGATTTATTTTTAAAGCCTGTGAAAAAGCACCAGACTTGCAGCTGACAAGGCTGAAGCATAGCACCTTTGCACATAAAGCAGAGGGAGGATGGGAAGCAGAGGGAAGAGCATCACCTGTGATTGCCATTCAGTCCTAGGGAGGGCTGACTGATGGGTGAGACGGCAGAAAAACGTCTAGTAGGTATGAACTCTGCCTTCTTACTCCATCTGTAAAACAGAGGTTTGTTTTACAAAAACAAGCTATTTTCAAACTTTGAGTGACAACCAAGAAATAAATAAATGAGGCTGAAGTCTCTCAGAAGAAACAGGAGAAGAATCGACCTTTCACAGGTAAACTCGAACCAGTTGGTTGGCATAAACTGCAAGAAATCTCTAGCAGAATCTATCACACGTAAATTAATCCCTGCTGGTAATTTGGGCAACAGACTACTTCTGCTCTAGCTGAGGGTGGGGCCGCCCCTGTGGGGAATAAGCAGTCTTGATGTCCCTGCCTTCTCCAGCTGACAAAACCTGTGTGCTGCTTGGATCAACCCAGTCTTCTCCATGCCTCATCTCAAGGGCATGAGATGTCAGTCTCACCTGGGAGTGACTTCAGCAGTTCCTTGGGGAAGTGTGGCCACAGATTATGGTCAGATTTAAAGAACAGGGACCAATGTCATCTGTTTATACGCAGTGCATTGCCATGGGATCTGACAAAACCTATCACTGCCACGCTGGGTCAGCAGAAAGGCTTGGGAAGTGTTGAAGCAATGCAAAAAGTTTAGTCTGCTACCAAAGAACCAAAGAGAATTTTAATGCCATCTTTGCAAAGAAAAACATGTGCTCAAGTTAAGGGGTTTTTTTGTTGACAGAATCTACTTATTTCTCTATGTATATTTATGATGACACCCAAGCGTTATGTAGAAATTAGCTACGCAGCACTATTTCAACATTCACATGGGGAATGAAAGCCTTCAAAATAAGCAGGGAAAGAAATCTTCTGTCTACTATTAAAAGCAGCTTTAAAACAACTTAAGAAAGCCATTCAAAACCTTTTCCTACGCTTGAGCAGTATTAGAAATAGGGAGCTGCATGACACCATTCAGACAAGAAAATTGTTGAAGCGAGCCCCCAGCCAGGGGAATTCAGTCAGCCTCACAATTATCTCTTGTTCTGAATGTCATCGAGCTGGATGAGAAAGAGCCACGGAAGAAGGAAGCATTTCAAGACATATACTGCCACTTGCAGGTCAAACGAAGTCCATGTCAGCGATATGAGGCAAGGACAGGAGTGCACAAACCCATAGACACGTAATGCAGGGCTTCAGCGAGAGATCTGGTAGAGGCGCTCTGGAAGAATCTATTTGACATACTCTCAAGAGAGCAAGTTTGAACGCAGATAGCTTTGCCACCAAGGAGGAAGCGCTCAGCAGCAAGCACGTCTTTAGAGTGACTGGGGCTGCATGTTGGGTGGCCGGTGGCACAGCAGGGTGTCACGGTTTTCACAACACAGACGTGCGTACGTGGAAATATCAGCATGATGGGAAAACACTCCTGCATGACAGAAACAATGAATGACACAGCATCTGGTTGCTTGGGACTGCACCAGGGTGAGGTGCCCTTGGGGAAAGGCACATGACGTGCTTTCAAGCCACCTTGACCTCTCCTTGGGGCCTCTCTGGCTCTTGGCCCCTCAGGGCAGGTCCACTCTGTGCTGAGAGTAGTGTCCCCTGCGGGGCGGCTCTGCTGGCTGGGGCTAGCGCCCCATTCCTCCCCGCCGCCAGGGGAGAAGCCCTTATAGATTTATCATTGTAGGTTTGTGCTCTGAGCCGCTTTTCTGTAAAAAGGCACCTGTGAGGCTACTCATGCTGAGGGCTTGATCCCTCGCCTAGAGGAAAAACGGCAGTTCAGGCTGTGGAAGCAAGGGAGGACCAGCAGTCAGGAGGGGAAGGAGGGCAGTAGACTTGCCGTTCCCAGCCCACTGTGATGCCTGGAGCCTCAGAAGCAGAAGGGCTGGGGGGTGGCAGAGCCAGGGTGACACTAGTTCAGTGTGTCCTACTTGGCACGCTCCTCAGGCTGAGGTCCAGCAGAGCTTTGCCTCAGGTGGCACTTGGAAGCTGCTGGCTGCACTTGAGCAGCCCGCGGGGCTCCCATGCTCTCCTGGCCTTGAGAAACAGAATATAGCAATGTTGGCCTCTGGGTCTTCATTGCAATTTATATTTGAAGAGAATTCACAGACTTTCTGCTGGTTTGGGAGAAGGCAGGGAGAGAAAAAAACCAAATTTAAAACATATGTAAGAGGTGACTCTCATCTCGCAGCAGGGATGCATTCCTGCTGACATTTTACATTATTTACTTGTCGATGGAGCCTGAATTATGCTATAAATATCATATTACTGCAGATCCATATTATGCCTGCATGATTTCATCACAATAACATCCCAGCCATAATTTGGGCTGAAGTTATAATATTAGTTGAAGTTGAAAATTAGAAGTTGTAATAAATGCAAGATTATGAAAATGCTAATTGCTTTCCAGTCAGTACAGTGACCATGTACTGTAGCCCTTCAGCGAGGATCTGTGCTCTGGCTCGTACACTGCTGTACTCTGACCTGCTCTGACAAGTGGGAAAGAACATTTTTTAATTCTGTTGAAAGGGTGTCTGAACCTTCTTGTCTTTGGTTTTCTGGGTGCAAGGCCAGCTTATTGCACTATAGGGAAAAAGTAGCTGTGTCTATTGTTTCCATGAAGTACTTGGAAAACCTGAGAAGCTAGGAAGCTTAAAGGTATTCACTGATTAAGCAGAAGTGAGAAAAATGCTGTGGAATTAATTGGTAATGGTAACTGAACATGCTCCTTGATGTAAAAATTAATTGCTCTATTTTAGTAGTAGATTATACACATTTCACTCATTGACAGAGAGATAATAATCATTGAAGTTAAGCTCAAAGTCATTACTCACTATTTTCAGATCCTTTCATTCTTGTAATTTTTGTAATCAGCGATTTTGTCTTAAGCATCCTAGAACAGTTATAAATGGTTTACATCTGTATAGGATTCTCCATGACAAAGTTTTGTAGAAATTTGCTAATTTGTACCGAGAGTGAGAATCCTCCTGAAAAGGACTGAACTTAATTTTTTTTAAAAAGCAGATGTGCTACCTGTACATGAATACATTAACTTGGGAAATCAAAGCATTGTGTATCTCCAAATGTATTTTGTGTGTTTATTATGACTGTATTATAGTGTTTATATTTCTAAGTATTTTGGTAAGACTATATTAACACAAGTACAACAGCTTCTTAAGCAAAATAACAGTGTATTAGTATTCTAAATTTGGATTCTTCATAGTTTTCTGCTGTTAACCTTTCTAGAAAAAAATATAAAATTGATCTCTACTTGAAATAAAACTATTGAATTGTTTTTTAAAATGTCTTTCAAAAGCAGATGAAAAGAATATTTGAATTTAAAAGTTTGTGTGTTTTAAAGCTAGACCTTACTTACACTTCTATGTCAATCACCTTCTCAAAGGTATAGACACCTGTCACTTGAGCAACTAAGGGAGAGACAAGACCATCCTCATCATCTTTCCTGAAAAGTGCTGTATGTAGCCTGGCTGTTTGTAACGTTCTTGTTAAGAGAGACACAAGCAATACAAACACATCTGTTCTGCATACCATAAGGTTCCATTAGTAAGCTTTGGTTGCTCCCAGATACCTCAGACCATGTCTGGTTTGATGCTGCAGGCATCAGAGCACCGCATCACATTTCTGTGGTCAAAGGGTGTGGGGAAATTACAACACAGTCAATTAAACCAAACCTTGCTCTGTAACCTGAGTATAAATTTGGCTCCTGGAGCACAGCTGAGCAATTTAATTCTCTAGAACCTGGATTTGCTGAAATCGCTTTCCACTTTCCTCAGCATATAATTTAGCTTCTTCCCATATCTTCTCTTTTGGGGTCTACATATCAGATGGCATTAATATTGACCCTACAAATGAACCAAAAGAAAAACTTTCTAAGGAAAAATAAATAAATAAATCAAGGATTTTGACTCCTACAATGAAATGCTATTAAGGAAATTTCAGGATAATAAGAAAAGCCCTGAACACCTGCAATTCTTTGGTCAGGTCCTTAGGTCTGCTAACATAAATCAAGCACAACCAAATCAGAGGAGCCTTATTTCTAAGGTTTCAGACAGCAGTTGCCACATGTTTTTGAGAAGTGTATGGTGTGCATCTAAGTTTGGGCTCTGTCCCATTTCATATATGCTCAGGTCACACTCTCAGCTCCCCACCCCAACAAAGAATCGATCGTTAACCTTCAAGGGCATGTCAGGGCCTGCTGTGGAGAGCTCATCATCATGCTTTCTTCTCCTTTCATGCCACTCATTCTTCATCTCTAGCTTTGTATACTGCATAGAAAACTGTATATGTAGATATTTTGCCTCACTGGCCCAACACCCTGTGAGCCAGAGAACTCAGAATTTCTTTTTGTGAAGCTAAATTTCACAGAATTTTTGTGCCATGAAGGAAGAGACTGCTACTGACTAGAGAATCTGAAGTAAATGTGCTCAGCACAGAATAATTTATTTATTGGACAGATTTGGGCAGAAGCCTTCCCTGAAGTCCTAAGACACACTGCTGTAAAAATAAGCTGAACCCCCAGAAATACACTTTGATACTTCTTCATCCGTGTTCAAGTCACAGCTGTCACGTAGCCTCCTTTGGAGGGTTATGGAAATACTCATCTAAAGCCTCAGCTGATCAAGATACTTGTCTGGGATGTGAGAGGTGAGAACTTGGGCCCAGGATTCTTCCATTGCAGGGAAAGCTTGGGGCTGTCAATCACTTCCAGGGAGAAGAAAGTTGCGTAGAAGAAATATCAAAGGGTTTACAGGAAAGTAGGAAATTAAAGTTGAAAGTTGTACACTTTGCAGAAAGAGTGGAAAAAATTCCTGTCCTATTGCACTAACCCTGTTGCAGAAGACACTCCCCATGCTTTCCAGTGCCCAGCTTTTACTGTTACATCTTTTCCTTCTCCATGGAGATAGCCTCTGGCCCCAGCACAGGACTGAGACAACATCATAGTTTGTTACACAGATGAGTAAAAGTTGAAATTTAAATAAAAAATAAAAAATGAGAAAATGCAAAGGAGACCTAAAACCATGAAGTTTCAGTTTGAACTACAGAGGACAAACAAAAACACTATATCCCTCTTCAAAAATTGCTTAAACTCAAGACTAAGATTTTAAAGATTATGCCAATTTTCCTGCTTAAACAGGTGTCCAAGTTACATAAACCCTAGGCCACCAGCAAATAAGAGATGCAAACAGCATCTGTATTAAGACAACAAATTCAGTTCCAAAGGAAGATTTAAAAACACCAATAAAAGAAGCTCCTAGTGTGAATATGCCCACAAATGAGAAATGACTTAATTTCAGCGAAATGTTTCAGTGGCAATTCTTACAAATGATATGCAATTTCATGGGCACCATTTAAAGACAAAAATATCATGGTATAGTGTACAAGTGACAAGAACACTTAAAAGCCCTACTACCCATGACAGGCAGAAAAAAAATGTTGGGATTTTTCCACAGGTAACAGAAAGAACAGTTTAAGACAAAAATATAACATATTCCTGTATAGAAAAAAAAATTATTCACTTTTAATGACTTTTAATGGCTAGAATGAGGTAGGTGCATTTATTAAGGGAAAGAGCCATGGAAGGAAGGAACTTGGTAAGTGTTTGGGGCCAAGAAGCAGCTTCATCTTTCTATGTATTTAATACAAAGTAATTTTTCACAATTTAGTTATTCACTTCTTGGACATTTTGAGTTAATTGTCACTTTGAAGGCACTATTATGAATTGGGGAAAATAACTAAGTATAATTTTAATGATGGAGAGTTAAAGTGAAATGATCAAGCATCTCAGTTTAGCATAGACACCAGATCAAATAAAACCCTAGACCTAAACAACATTGTTTTTCTTAAGTAGCTTAATGCCAAAGAAGCATTTCTGATTATATCACACCTCCTGTATTAATAGAGCAAGGCATTTCAATAACTGCCTTTGACCTATCCAGCTGAAGATGTCATATAAGTTTCAAGGCAACCAGTAGTGCAAGAAGTCTGGGACTACACAAGGTCATCAGTTCAGAAGGATGTGGTGCTGATTTTACTTCAAGTATCACAGATACTGGTGCACTACATAGTGCCCCAGTTCCTGCCAACAGGAAGGTCAAGTTCAGTTTTATGACAGAAAACCTGTAGCCTTTCTAATTCAAGGGACAAGTCTGGAATTTCCTCAAGTACACCCGCAAGTTTCCAAAGACAACCTAACATATGTCAAAACACAAGTCTTTTCTAAGTCAGACCCACGTTGGTTGGAACCTGAATCCTGATACTTGAACGTTTGCCTCTTCAGGGTAATTCTTGCAATTCAGCTTGTTTTTGCAATTACATAGTGCATCATTTTCCTACTGCATCCAGCAGAACAAGAAGACTAAGTTGCAGCCAGTGCTCCACTCTGGACTGACAGGGAGCCAAGTCCTCTGATTTTCTTCTTCAGTGCAGTTAACACAAGAGTACAGGCCAAATAATCTCTCTGCACGAAACCAGCTGAGAACTAGCATGGCCAGATGTACTAAATCCATCTGGACTTGTTTTGACCTGTGAAGAACCCTTTGGGTATAGCTCCATCATGTTCCCCTAGGTTTGAAGTCATGGTCCCTCAAAGCCAGCTTTGGACCAGTGCTGCTTCATTTAATCTCTGTTGAGGCTAAGCTCATAAACCTAACTGGACCTGAGCTGCTTTGCAGAGTCTGACTGCAGGTTTGCATCCAGTTTATCAGTCAGAGGTTTAACAGCTGCAATGGACAGCTGAGTGTCCTGGTGCTGAATCCGGTCAAGTAGTCAGCACCTCCTCTCTCAGACACTGCTTTTCAGGTCCCAAATGTTCAGCCCTTTAAAGAACAGTACAATGGTCCATTTATTTTGTTCTAGTTTTAAATCCTTTATTAATGCTGTACTTGATGCTTGGCCAGCCAAATGAGACTGTGACTATTATAAATCAATGGCTCGGAAACCTGGGGTTTAATGCTTCATATAAATTCTGGCACCACTCAATTTCCTCAACAACATGTTCTCAGAGTTGACTGAAATTCCAGAGAGGAAAGAAGTGTATCCATATATTAATGGGATATGGGAAATGCCAGCTCTGCCTCTGACAAATATTTTTTTAACCAGATGTATAATTTTTCTCGTTAGCAAACTGAAGAGGTACGTGTTTTCTGTTACAGATGCAAATGTAACATTTGTACGGATCAGTAAATAGTTTTCCAATGCAATGTAAACAGGCTTGACAGTTTGAATCTGCCTCGAGTTTCAGTGGTAATTATGCAAAGGCCATAAAATACCAAAGGAAAGCAGTTTCTTAAGTATTCATGTGGCAATATTTATGTTACAATTATTATGGAAAGATACATAAAATTCAGAGTGTACTGACCATAAAATGTCTATGACATCTCTATTTTGCATGAGCAGGAAGGGAAAACTCAGTGCTGTGCTTTATAGTTGTGGGCATAATAATTATTACAAATCATTCTTATTAACCTGCCTCCAGGGATGGGGCTGTGTATTCCATCCACACGAGCTCCAACAGCTACGTACGTACTGCCATGTAGACTGCCAGAATATCTCACTATGTCACCACCACTGTAGACCATATGGGGTTGCTCGAGGACATGTTTGCTGTCATAATCTGAAGGAAAAGGCATTATCTGTGGTAACAGCATCTTGCTTTTTCTGGGCCTTTCAAGGTTCTCAGGAAAATTCTCATCTCATTGGTATGGCTGCAGATTAACAGCACTTACGTCTTCAAGCGAATTTCATATCTAACGGTCAGGTCACTATGAAAGGTGACTGACTCCACACAGTCTAAGTCCTAGAAACATAACATTTCTGTTATTGTAATAGTAGACCTTTTAGATTCACTCTTTTAGATGGTCATCTCTTATGTGACCACCAGGTGTAGA
The DNA here is from genome assembly GCF_015220075.1 of Falco rusticolus. Lineage (NCBI taxonomy): Eukaryota > Metazoa > Chordata > Aves > Falconiformes > Falconidae > Falco > Falco rusticolus. Next base: position 59,796,595 of record NC_051187.1, read on the forward strand.
TTGGTATTGGGCACAGCATTAATCACTTCTGCCTCTGCACTGCTGGGAAGCCCAGTATCAGACCATCTTCAACTGGCAGTCTCTGGGGATACACAAGAGCTCCACTCAGTCCCTTGTGACAAGGAAGCCTTGGCAAAATGAAAGATTCCTGGCATTTCAACAATAAAATGAAAGAGCTTCTGGACTGGTCACATTTTTTCTTTTGAGGAAGGCCTGTCTTCAAGCAGTATTCCCCATGCCACAGAAAAAAAAAAAAAGAAAGAAAAAAAAATCAAACACACAGCCAGCCACCTCCACTATCCTGAGATGGTCCTCTGCAATGAACCTCTTTCTTCTCACATAACTGAACCAGGTCATAGTTATTAGCAAGAATGCGAACAACTATGGAGCCTGCCCCCAGCCTGAAGAACTCATTAGGAATACACCTAAATTAGCTGGCCTATGACTAATGCCCACTGAAGTTTTCTGATTAGGAATATATTAGAAAAGGCCTGTTTGTAAAATTTGTTGCAAGACTGGAATGTTTTCATAATTATTCAAACCTTTGAACCTTTTAAAAGCCTCCTTAGACTTTAAGAAAATCTTCTAGTTTATGGGGCAGAGGTTAAGAGATCTATCAAGGAAAAGATCGCACTAAGATAAAATTCACTGGAATCACAGAAGAACATGAAACAAGGTGAAAAAGAAGGGACGAGGTTAAAATAGCCCCTTCATCCCAGTCTGGGGAGACTTTACAGAGCCTTAAAGATAAAACACCATTTGTTATCCAGATCCTTCTTTTTTCCAGTCCTGTGAGGAGATGTTAAGGCAATATTACATCTTGCTTCTCAGCACTGACAAGTTTTTTTATTGCGTCTGAATTTAAGAAGAGTGACATAAGGAAAAGAACTAAGTCTTTAGATGGTGTTAAAATTCCTCTTTGTATGAGAAACATGCACGTTTCAGACACACAAGGCTCCCCCAGTTGAAACAGCTTTAGTACTTGTGATACAGGCCTCTGAATAAGGTTTCTTGACTCTTGCTCTTAAAAGTCAATGTGACAGTTGTCACTGAATTTTTTGAAATATCAGAAAAAACAATCAGTGATGACATATCATTAATTGTTGGCTCCTCTTCAAATGTTTAGAGGACCTGGTTCTTTCCTAGCATGGTCACAGTGCTGCTTGTTTCAATGAGATCCCACTATGAGTCCATTAAATCTGCGATGACTACTGAAGATGTGGAAGCTGAGCAGCTGCTAATAACCATTTTCCTTATCTTCAAAGGTGTTTTCACTGAGGTCCCTGGAAACACAAACAAGAATATTTACCTGTAATTTGTTCTCTGACCCTATGATCAGGATTCCAGTTTTTAGATTAACCTACAACTAATGATAAGAAGCCTTGCCTCTGCACCAGGCCATTACCACAAGGAAGTAGCTGTATACCATGAGTGATGTGAATGCAAGCTCATGTGAGCCCTTAGACTGCAAAATCAGAGATCGGGAAGAAGAAAGTGGACTGACAAAGAGCCCGTTGCCTCAGAATATTTCCTGCAGTATTCCTCTTTTATCTAAATTGGTCTTCACAGAGAAACTTGATTAAAGGTTGTCATGCTAGGCAAAGAGTAAAAAAATATCACATAGATGGTATAATCTTTACTGCATTAATCCTGTTAATAATTATCTCCCTGCCAACTGATGTCAGCAACAAATTACAGAAGAGATGGAACCTCTGATTTCTGACCTGATCTCACCATTCCCTCTATATTTCCTAGTGTTGCAATAGTAGAGGCTATTCCTAAGCTAAATTCCCTAAATTTATGTTAAAAGTTTTTATGGCTGCCTTTAAGTCTTGTAAGACTAACCCGTATTAGCAATAACACCGACCTTTAACGCAAGGATATCCAAGGAGCAGGACATACTCTGACTGAATTAAATGTTATTGCATCCTTTAAACTGAGACTACATCTCTTCAAAGTATGAAAGAAGTAAAGGGAATTTTCTGATATAATTCTGTACTATATGAATATTACTTGGTTTAGACAGTACAGAAAAATTCATTCGATGCTATGAGTATATATATTACCTTGCAACATGTAGGAAATATCTTTCTGCATCTGCAAATATCTCTGTATTTATCATGCTGTAAGAGCATCTAAAGAATTTAATAATAACCATCAGAGCTTTAGCGTGGCAACAACTGTACAAATTCAAACCTCTGCCTCCAGAAGATTTTCTTGCTACACTTGCATTTGGATTCAGTAGTAACATGTCCCTCAGCTAGTCAATGACATTGAAGAGAAGGCAGTGTTCAAGAGGAACATAAAATATGGACAAGGGCAATAGGGTGCCCTGACCTCTTAAGGGAGACCCCTTTCACTATTACAAAGGAGCACATTCGATGCCAGTCCACAGCAGTACTAATAATCAGCAACTTTCAGCTTTGTTAGAAGAAAAACAGCCCCTCTACCCCTCTGGCTTTCACCCCCACTCAGAGATCTTCCTCCCTTTTGGGCAGTGACCTGCACTGGCAAGGAGTTTGCCCTGGCCCCGTATCAGCCACACAAGCAAATGGTACCCGGTGCTCATCTTCTGCCCCAAGCTCAGATTGCTACAGCACAAGAAACCATATCATCCCACCACAGTTAAGTCATTCTTCAGCCAAAGGAGAGCTGGCAGCTGAGTGAGAAGGGAAGATTTCTTGCTCTTCAGCTGCATCATACTATGACATTTTGGAAATGAGAACTGGAAGGCACTGCAGTTAAATGAGTAATTAAGAATTTAAATAATGAAGAGCATCATATGAAAATAGATGTTATAAATACACAGATAGCTACCTAGAAACTTCTTATTTCAAAATTCAAGAATTGAAAGTTGAGGGTTATGTGAAGTTAAGATAATTTTTCCTTAGATATGGACCAGGAAGCACACTGTTGCAATAATTTTCTCAGGGACTAAAATAAAATTGTAATATCCCAGCACAATTCCAAGTTAGCTGAGCACTAATAACAGTTACTGAGTTTTTACTGTCAAATGCATTGAAAAGAGAGACCTGGTAATAAGTTAGCAGAGCAGGTTAAAAGAAGATAAATACTCTTAAGCACACAGAAGCTCAAGTGCATAAACATGGAATAAATAGCTCAAACAAGCTTGCATACACAATGCAATTAACTGCACTTATTTGCTACCGAAAAGGTGGTATAGAAAGAGTGATATCTTAACCAATTGTCATATCAGCCTGATTACTGGCCACAAATCTACAATGTAGTAAAACATCACATTACTTGTAGTCACACCCGTAGGTCCCAGTCCGGTTTCTCCACATATGGTGGTCTGACAGATTTCCTTGGAAACTTCAGACATTGTTGAAGCCCTGAAAGGTTGAGATGTTCTGCAATTTGTCCAAGCTCAAAGGAGATCTATGACTGAGCAGCTCATATAGCCAAGACCTTTCATGGGTTCATCCATCATTTTAGCCTTAAGAATGGACAATGTTTTCCCTAACTGTCTGATTTTCCTAGTCACTGGGACTTACCATAAGTTCAGCAACCAGCTAAGGGTTAAGGTGCATAGGATTGATAGTCTAAACCTTGAGACCATTGAGATATTGTCATTTATTAGGTAAAGGTAATGCTCAATTGTTATTTTGAATATATGTGTGCCTAATATAGTGGAGCTGTAATAGATTTGTCACTGCAGTATCTAAGAAACTAAGATGGCAGTCATTACGTTTGCATGGTTATATATTTTAACTTTTATATAGAACTCAGTAACCGATAAGCATGCTTTCAGGGAAAGTGGAGCAAACTTTAGGTATATCAGAATGTAAGAGGTGCTGCTTCCAGAGGGGAGATGGCAAATAGAACTGTCTGTTGGAGGCAGGTGAGGATCCCATTGATCCCTAACATTAAATCAGATCAGTTTCAGTGAAGAACCTACACCTCTTCTTTTGAAATCAGGTACATACGTTAGCTTCTGTTCTCCTTAACAGTTCTGCACTTCAACAGGAACTTCAGGTTTAGTGTCTACATCAGTCTTCTACTTCCTTGGTATTGCAAATGGCTAACAGTGACAGGATCTGACCTGTCTTTACTGCAGTTGTGAGACTGAGAAAATGCTCACATATAAATGTATGTGAAGTAAAATCATATGCACTTCATACAGGTGCCTTTTGATCAAAAATAATTGGCATTGGTAGATTTTATGGCATATAATGCATCTATCTATTTTGCAATGCTGCTGTGCTTTAGAAGAAAGGAAATTAGTCTCAGGGAAGACAATTAAATTCTTGCAATCAGATAACTGATTAAAAGGAAACTTCATTTTCTTTCCCACAAACATCTTCAAGGTTAGAATGAGAGGAAGACACAGACAGAAAAAGAGGGCTTCTGTCCACACTGTAAGAAAAGGACTTTGCCTCCAGGAACACGACAGCTATCTCCTGATACCAACAATTTCAGAATAACAAATCCTGCTCTCATTGATGTGACAGAATCCCCCTGTTGTTAAAGCTTTTTGCTCAGAAACCCTGAAACCAAAGCAGAGCACCAGCATTTGACTTCCAATGCATCACTGCCCTTTCAGTAGGGGAGGAACAGGTGCTGAAACAAAAATGCTGGTTGCAGACTTAATGAAACTGGGCTTGATTATTGCAGCTTATAAAAATAGTTATGATGAGGAAAAATGAAAAGCAGGAAAGAAGAGACAACAAGCACTAATGACTTTAGTAGAAGGGGTTGTATAAACATTTGACTACATGGACTGAGTATAACCAAAAAGCACTTTGGAAGTTTGGAGTCCAGTACTGGAACAAGGGAAATTTTAGTGACATGAATAATAAAATGTGAAGAAAGAGTCTGAATAATGCAAAAATTCAAGGAAGTCTAGCATCCTTGAAAACCAGCTCTTGCACTTACTTATTTTCTAATAGTGGGAGTGATGCGAGTAGCTAGGGTCCTTTGGAAGAGCTATTGAACAATGAAAAACACATCAAAACTCTTTGTGAAGGCTAGGCTTGACCTAGCTTGTATTCATGCCCACTTTAAGTACTAATTATACCTTTCCTCTCTGTCTATTAACTATCTGTTGTGGTTTAATCCCAGCTAGCAACAAAGCACTGCACAGCCACTCGTTTCCTCCACCCTCACTGGGATGGAGGAGAGAATTGGAAAGGTAAAAGTGGGAAAATTCATGGGTTGAGATAAAGACAGTTTAATAGGTAAAGCAAAAGCCATGCATGCAAGCAAAGCATAACAAGGAATTCATTCACTCCTTTCCATCACCAGGCAGGTGTTCAGCCATCTCCAGGAAAGCAGGGCTCCATCATGTGTAATGTTTACTTGGAAAGATAAATACCATAACTCTAAATGTCCCGTCCCCTGCTTCCTTCTTCTTCTCCCAGCTTTATATATTGAGCATGATGTTCTATGGTATGGAATATCCCTTGGGCTAGTTTGGGTCAGCTGTCCTGGCTGTGTCCTCTTCCAATTTCTTCTGCACCTGTTCACATGGGAAACTTGAAAAGTCCTTGATTTTAGAGTAAGCACTACTTAGCAACAACTAAAACACCAGTGTGTTAGCAATATTATTCTCATACTAAATTCAAAACACAGCGCTATACCAGCTACTAGGAAGAAAATTAACTCTATCCCAGCTGAAACCGGGACAGTATCCACCGCTTATTACATACCATTTTACATCATGCCACAATTTCCAATACATCCCATTAACCACCACCTTCCTTCCCATCCTTTGATGTAATATACAGATATCATTCCCCTAGTCTAAGGATCACCGCTGTAAAATGCCTGTAGAATGTCCCAAAATGTCCACTGAGTTAATTTAGTCCATGACTTTGGGTTCCAAGCTCCATGTGTTATGGTAGTCACTCAGGACAGGAGACATGGTGTATTGCATGGAGTTACTGGGCACCAAAGCCAGGTCAGGTCACTGCTGCACTTCCACTACTTCTTGTATGGCTTATCCTCCACTGGTTTGAGTGGTTCCTGCTATAGTAACTCCTATTACATGCAATTCAAATCATAGTTTACAACAATTTAAAGGTATTTCCGTTATAATCTCTACCCCTGGTCCTTTTGGACCAGACCATAGAGTTTAACATTACAATGAACTCCTCCCCTTGACCCTGCTCCAGCTTGGGCTTCCCCACAGACCACAGTCCCTTAGGGCTGCACCTGCTGTGGCACAGGCTCATCCACAGCCATGGCAGCTTCGAGGTATACTTGTTCCAACATGGCCTCATCCATGGGTCACAATGCCTCCAGAGATGTACCTGCTCCAGTGTGGCCTTACCCACAGTCACAGTCCCCTCAGAAGTAAACCTGCTCCAATGTGGCCTTACCTCTGGCCTATCTCCAGGAGTGTACCTGCTCTGTCATGGGCTTATCCATGGCTGCACACTTTGAGGTGCTCTAGCATGACCTCATGCGCAGCCACTGGTGCTTCAAGCTGTACCTACTGCAGCATGGACTTCTCCATAGCCATAGATGCTTTGAGGTGTACCTTCTCCAGCATGGACTTGTCCTTGGGCCATGATCCTCTCAGAGGTATACCTGCTGTGGCATGGACATAACCACAGCCACAGCCACTGAAAGATATACCTACTCTGGCATGGGCTTATCCACAGTCACAGCCACTTTAGGGCATCCCGCTCCCACATGGACTCATCCACAGGTCACAGTTCCCTCAACCTGAGTTCACACTGGAGTTCCAGTCTGTCCAGTACAGCAGCACAGAAACAGCAGTGATGCCCTGGCCATCTGCCAGCCCAGGTGCACCACCATCGCTGTTATCAGAGTGTTCCAGGGCACAGCACAGTAAGATGATAAGCAGTGCAGTGGTACAGCAAGCAGCCAGAGCAAAATGCAGCCACTAATGATCATAAGACTAATTGACAGCAAGGCAAGCAAGCCCCACAGCAAGCACGGGAGCCTGCCTATTAATAGCTAAACAGCAATAACAGCTAGAAATTCAGTCTAGCACATTCCAGTGAAACCTGTCATTATCTCAAACACTTCAAGCCCCACACTGGATGCCAAAAAGGACTGTTGCAGTTTAACCCCAGCTGGTAAGTAAGCATCACACTGATGCTCACCCGCTTGCTCACTCACTCCCCCCACCCCCACAGAACGATGGGGAGGATATTCAGGAAAAAGATAAAATTCAGGGGTTGAGATAAGAACAATTTAATGATTAAAATAAAAAATAATAATAACAACAATTCTAATGAGAAGGAGAGAGAAATACAATGCAAAAGGGAAAAGATACAAGTGATGCACAATTCGGTTGCTCACCACCTGCTGACCAATGCCCAGCCAGTCCCTGAGCAGCAATCAGCAGGCCCTGGCCAACTCCCCCCAGTTTATATACTCAGCACGACATGCCATGGTATGGAATATCCCTTTAGTTAGTCTGAGTCAGCTGTCCTGGCTGTGTCCCCTCCCACTTTCTGGTCCCTCTTCAGCTTTCTCTCTGGCAGGGCCTGAGAACTGAAAAGTCCTTGACTTAATATAAACATTACTTAGCAACAACCAAAAACATCAGTGTGTTATCAACATTGTTCTGGCACCAAATCCAAAATGCAGCACTGCACCCATCTATTAAGAAAATTAACTCTATTCCAGCCGAAACCAGGACAGTGGCAGATATCAAAGGCCAAGCTATCCCCACCTGCTACGTAAGTAAGCAAGTGAGGATGCAGAGGAAGACTCTTCCTTCCCTTACTGCTTCTGTTCCAATGCCCGTTTAGCTAGTCCCATCACTGAACTCTAGAAAGAGCCAGTCCTACATCCAAGGTGGAAATGAAGCACCCAATTCAACTCTTAGGCAGGGGGCAGAGGTCAAATAAGCACCCTTTGGAACATGCAGGATCTGTTTTCCTCTTCCTCCTGCAGCTGCTGCATCTGGGTGTCAGAAACAGAGCCCCCACAGAGCTCCTTTGAAAGGAACAATCCATGCAGTCCTTGCTTCCTGCAGGTGCCAAGAACCAAACAATTCCCTGCTGTCCAGGTCATGTTGCTAATACAGTGTGTGCCACATAGATCCCCTCTAAAACTGTGTCCCTCCTGTGGACTTTAATAGGTATACTGTCTTACTGCACCTGTGCATATTTTCTTCCTGTGGCTCTGAAGTCTTAACATGCTCTAGAGCTTAAAAAGCTTTTTCTTCCCCAGAAGAGAGTCACTGTTTATGTGGTACACTCACAAAAACTCTGTGGTGCCTGTGTCTTCCACACATTTTCAACATCCTCACAGCTTCCAGGGCTCCCTGATGAGGCATATCCTGTGAGCAGCTATTCTTTTAGCCAATCCAGCCACTTCTGTAGCCAACAGAAATTGCAACGTGCATCCACACACTCAGTTCAGCTCCACTGATCGTCCTGATTTCACAGCTCTTGCACCCGACTCTCTCTACTCATCCTGCAGTACCAAAGCAAAAGCACACTTGGAAGGATTTCCAGATCTTCAAAGACTGCAAGGCTACCAAGAAGGAATCTTGAATTCTTATTCCCACTCTGACACATCTCTCCTGGCTGCCACACAGATGGATAATCAAGGTAGTCATTTGACCCAGGAACAGTACAGCGTATTAGGTAGGTGACTCTGCCTACCAGGTCATTCAGAACTGGCTTGAGTTTCCCTGTGCAGCTCTGTGCAGTGCTGTGTAATCCAACCCACCACAAATTATCACTAATGCTAGATTCCCGATTCATTGTGTCATTACAGATTTAAATCCTTTTGTAATGCTGTTCCACATACACAATAGCCATACAGAAATTGCTATAACTGTCATACATTTTTAAAATAGTTATCAAAGTCATTTGCTCATCATGCCTTTACTAACCTTGTTTTTGCTTATCTCTGGTGCATTTCTCATCTGTAATTTAGATCTTGGCAGGTGCTGCCTGGCTAAAGGTACTATGAATTTCTTCAGGGAGTCTCCTGCTAAGCACTTTCCTATTTGCTGCTAAACAAGCAACTTCATTTTTTTCCATTCCTTGGTTTGAACTCATTGCTGCTGACTGTTGTAATCAGCACTTTGATGAGGACTTTTTTTGATGAGGAATAAAAAGGGAAGCTTTGCCAAAGTTATTGTTCAAGATCTCTTGGCATTGTTAGAAGCATTGAATCTTTCCCCTGCTCCCCTATCCCTACACACACTAGCCATTTCAATGCTTTGCAAGAAACAAAAGCCATTTTTACACTTCTGTGTCAGGCCCCAAGTGCACTAACAGGCCTTTATGGCCCTGACCAGCCTCACCTGAGACCCACACCTCTACCTATTGGGGTCCCATTTAGGATCAGGTTGGACTTTTACTCCCTTTTTCAAGCTCTGTCACAGCCTGTGCCTGGCCAAGGACCCTCACACTGTGAGCTGGCTCCCCAACTAGCCCCTAGACCTTCCTCGTCACTGCTGGCACCCACGTGGTGCCCTAGTGCTCGGTCAGAAATTCACCTTTAAGGGTGGGGACTTTCCTCAAGAGATCATAAGTTTTTGCTGGTATTTCCAGCAAGCCTGTGGCTTTCCCTTTGAAGAAAGACAGCTTCTGCCTTGACACCAAAAGCAACCTACTCTGAAGTCCAAAATTAGAGCCAAGGAAAGAAATAGGGTTTGAAAGAAAACTGCCAGTCCTGAAACATGCCAAATAGCTGGTTTGTGGCCCATGTAGTTTTGCAAAACCTTCTATAAGAGATAGAGTAGGGAGGGAAGGAGGATTTCAATCTTAAATCTAAGATGCTTCCAGGTTGAAGAAATGTTTTCAGCAGTACTTAGTACTGTAGTCAGACTCCAAGGCTATGCTCTTATGTTCTGTTTTATTGTACAACATAACATTTTATTGTTTTTTCTTCAGTTAAGACTACTCAATAATTTGGAGCTGTCATTGGTTTGCTTGTTTTTAAGTATCTTGCGTAAAAACATCTAATCTCATCAGAAGCTTTCATATGTTGAGCTGTAAACTACCAGTAACGAGTGTGACATCATGAGGCTGCCACACATATGCTGTGGAAAGAAGTAATTCAAAAGTCACATCACTGTACCAATTTTACAAGTAGCTCAAAGGATGTTTGCTCCTCTGTTTGTATTGTTAATGGGAGCTCTTGTACGCTTCTTTTGGACAAAAAATTAGGCTTGGCAGAGGTTAATTACTAATCCAGAAATTTCTGGTCATGGATACTGAAGTCTTGTACCCAGAGATAGTACTAACAGGCTAATATCTTACAGGAGCATTGGATTTTATTTTTTATTAAAAGGTTACTGTACTCAGGTCTCCTGAATTGTGAAGGTTTCTTAACTGTCAACATACTTATGGTAAACTGATTTCTTCTTTCTGCATTGAAACTTTCAGAATATGAAAGGTAAGCACTGTACTATTCATCATTAACATAACATTAAAAAAAGTATATGTCTGGTAAATTCATTATTTCTTTAAAGCAGTACAAGACAAGAGGTCTCATGTTGCTTCTATGAAATGCACATTGCTTTTGTTCACGGCACTCTTTCCTTCTGCTCATTGCTTAGGTTATACTCTTATTCAGTATCATGCCAGTTGCTCGATTTGAACATGAACCTTCCTTCATTTGACATCCTTCTTCCCTCAGTAAGAATTTAATCTACTCATGATATTTCTGATTTGCTAACCCAGAGTACTAGCATGCTTTGCCAGCTTGAAACCCAGCATTTCATGGCAGGGCAAGCTGTAGTACTTGCTGTGTAGTCTGATCTGAAAAGCCTGCAGGCTTTTTCTGTTAACTCCTCCATAAAGAATATTAGTTTTATCATTTTACTCTATGCCATGCAGGCACTGCCATTAAAGATAGTACTCCAGCTCTGTGCATGGACAAAGGCTTTAAAGTATCTCACTTAAACATTTCTCTTCTGCAAGTGTTCCTTCCTGAAAGGTCTTTGTAAGAAACAATAACATTGCCTACTGGAAAATACCAAGAAAGACCTTGACAAGAAGTACTACTACACAGATATATTGTTGACCAGGACTCTCCTGAACAAAGATAGTAATGGCATAATGGAGTTGAAGAGAACAACTTCAGGTGAGATCAGAAAGCAACTGACATGAGTGTACCTCTCACTGCTTTGGAAAAATGACCACAGCAGGAATAGTGTTAGCAAAGTGTGAACTGAGACCTCACAGTCATATGCTAGAAAGTACAGCACTTCTCTTGGATGGCACCAGAATAAGTATGAAGGATCTGAACAGCTGAACTTTTGGGTGCCTCTATATTGTCTTGCAAATTAACCCCATGTGTATCAGCACTTCGAGCATTTTAATGGAGTAGGTTCCTTTTTCATTCCAGAGAAGTAACTTACAGGTATCAGGCACAAGCAATGGCACAGTTTAAGTTATGTAGTAATGAAATGTTGGAGTCTAGCTCTAAAAACAGCTAAGTTGTACTTTTAATGAAGTGAACTGTTCTACTTTTTACATTTCAGAACCAGGATGACTGACTGCACCTTAAGTATTAGCAATATTAAACATTCAACTTCAGAATGCGACGGCAGGGAAACTTGCCATTCTGCTGTTTACATGAGTCGAGAGAGGTCATATAGATGCAGTAAGAGCCTGTCCTTTTAGCCTGTTGGTTTCTTTTTAACAAAGCCAGTCACTGAAGGATGCACCTAAAGCACAGAAGTTAACAGTCATGTGCTGGGTAATCTCCCAAACGAAATAGCATTTGAAAGTTAGAGTTTTGTCCATACAATCTGGAGGTTGTTTAGCTGAAGGTCCCTTTCAAAAATCTTTCTGTACTAATAAACATTCATTATCAGTCTATTTTTTATATATGTTCCACTTCCCATATGTGAGAACACTAATGCTATTTCTGTGTAATTTGACAACCGTTAAAGTCACTCTTGATAAAAGAATAAAGTCCAACTACAGGTAATAAGATAGAACCATTTATAGCATTTCAAAACATACTGGTGAATCCTGAGTAAACTATTAACCTATTTAACTAGAATTGCAGTACTACAGTAGAGGAATGACTCTGAAATTGAATACCTGGTTTCCATTTAAGCAACATGCTGCTCTTAGAGCCAACAGCTGTGGCTACCTATACTCAAAATACTGGAAATCTATCAACACAAGTCTAAAATAGGACAGTACCTTGACACCATTTGCGTAATCAGGCATATTGATTCAGTTTCCCTTACCGCCACCTTCATACAGCTGCAAAAAGTGATCTGTTTTGTACTTCTGGGCATTGAAGAGAACAGGAACGTTAAATCCAGATGTTCTCAGGGCAGCATGCATGGGAGGGAACACAGCCTGGCTCTTCTACTCCAGCCTGAGCAGCTGGCCAACACAGGAGTAGATTATCTTCACAGGGAAGCTAGTGTGAAGAAAGGGAAAAAATACTAAATCAGGAGGAAATAATTTTATTCCTCACACCTGTTCTTCATTGATCTGTGAGTGAAACATCTGTTCCTATTTATAAATGAGCAATGAAGTTGCCACAGAGTAAGAAAATAGAAGCTTTTCCTCATGAGAATAGCAAAAGTACCTTTTTCAGACTAGGTAGCTCAGGAAAGCAGCGTGGGTTTCCACTTGCTGGAAACAGGAAAGTAAATCATAATCTGATAAAAAAATCCCTCAGAGCCATATTTCTATTGCTGCCAGGTCACTTAGCTCACAACTTCTGGAGTTTGATTATTTGAAGTATAGACATAATCACACAGCTTTGGGGACAGACAGAAACACAGGTCTGGTCCTGGCTGCTTTTTTGTTGATGTCAGATAGGCATGAGAAGCTGTGTGTGTTAACGTTAGGAAAAGGAAATTGAATCTGGAGTGTTATAGGTCTGCCATTGAGTCATACAGGTGCCAGAAATAAACCAACCAAAACCAACCAGGTTGCCTCATTAAGTGTCCATCCAGGGAAATATTTTTACATCCATCCATCCTCCACAGTAGATATACAGAAATCTCACTCAGCCATCAGGCCTCACCTTAAAAAGCAAGTTTCCTTAGCCACCCCCTCCTTTGACCACTCTTCCCAGCCCTTTTATTCAGAGCAGTTGAGGCCATTTCCTCTGCTCCCTGGTCATTGCCTGGCTTCACCCCTTGTTTTCTGGGTGAGGTCATAAATCCCAGCAGATCAAGGGATTTGGAACTGTATTTAAGAGACTAGTTCATGCTGTTCCCAGGGGAGAGGCGGCTTTAGTGATTTGCTGCATAAAAGCACTTTCTTTCCCTTGTTACAATGATTTCTGACACTCCTAAAGCTGCAAACTTGTGCTGGAAAGCACCCAAGAAACTGAATTTTAGAATTCTCCCCTGTCAAAAGGTATTGATGGGTGAGGGTCTTTACTGACCTCAAAAGAGGAATGCAAAGGCTTTGAGGAGATACTGTATTTAGCATTGCAGAAATTAATCAGAGACAGTAGAAATGATGGTCTGTCTGAATGGAGCTAGTTCCCAAGGACTTGGTTAGCAGATGGTATAGGCAGACAGTATCCCTTGTTGGAACCGACAGCATCCCACTCGGCTACTCAGAGGGGCTGTGACACAGGGCTGAATGTGGGATCAGTGCTGCTCAGGAGAATCACTCTAATCCCTGCTATGCTGGGTGCTCTGCCCTGACTGAGGCTGCGGGATTAGTGCAGAATTTTATTTCCTGGTGGAATGACAGAGCCAGATATCAGAGTCCTTCTCTGAGCCCCCCACTTACAGTCATCAGACAAAAGACACTAATAGGCCACAGAGAGAATTTGCTTGGACCTCGTTGCTGGTCACGTGCATGACGTGAAGCAACATACCAACTTTCCTGCCTGCAGGACTTTTACAGTATATTGCAGGAGACAAAGTCCTGAGTCTTACTATACTGCAGGGAAGGGCTGGCACAACATAAGCACAGACATCCAGCTCAACGTGGCGATGGCAATAATCCAAATGATCAGACAAGCATAACCAGAACTCATCTTTTTGTTAAAATGAGGCTGTATTTCTGCCTGGAAGTCTAGATATAGTCAGGTTATAACACTGGTTTTGATAGGATTCCAGGAGTGCAGCGCTACAGCGTGTAATATATATAAGCTTTCAGGATAACCTTCGAAAGCAGGTGCTGACTCTTTTTTTACTACTTCTTTCTTGCTTTTTCTTCACAAAAATATTTCATTAAGTTACTACTCTGCTCATCTTATTTTTGTTTTTTTTCTGTCTATTTAATTCTTCTGAAGATTTGAAGTCAAATTGGGTGCTTAAATTCACTAGGAAGGACTTGAAAAACTGGGCCGCTTGTTTAAATGCTTCATGTGAATCTGGGAGTCTCGGCTGAGTGGGTGCCAAAATATTGCCACAGGACAATAGGGAACAGCTTGTGCAGCATGTTAAACTCCAGTGAGTCTGCCTGAAGGCAAGGCTATGAACTCTGCCTTCTCTCCAGCACTAAATGTACAATTACCTCTTAGAAGAAGATAAAAGTTAAGAAAGCCAAACCCCACCTTGGCAAAGCCAAAAAAAGCCCTTTCTAATTCTCTATCTAGAACATTTAGGGGTTTTTACTTGGAATTTTTAAAACAGCACTGTTAAAATGTTCCACATAGTCAGAAGCATTCCTTTGCAATCTAGGCAAAATATCCCCAGAATATCAGCAATTCAGGTATCTGTCCTAGTCTGGGATAATAGACAATTAGAGTATTAAGCAGGAAGGACTGGGGGGTGGAAATAAATTTCAGTGTCCTTTTACATTAACAACTTTGTACTTGACTACAAAGACAATATTGTCTTAAGCCTCTGCATTTTGTGATTAGCTTTAGTTCTTTTCCCCATTTTTCCCTCCTATGGGTCATGTATGAAGATCTGAACATCTCTGTCAATAATAGAGACATTACAGACCAAACTAGGTGGAAGGAGGGTGGCATAGCTTTTGGAAAAAAAGAGATGACCCCCCAGCTGGAGTAGACAGACACAGATCTTATACAGAAGTGCCCTTATGTCATAGTCAACTCAATGTACAATTTTTCCATATAAACCTAAGAAAATTATTAAAGTTCTGTCTCTGAGAGAGCTTTTTGTTGCTGTGTGTCACATCTTCCTCAAAAAAAAAATTTTTTCCATTCTAAAAATCACATGGAACTTACAGGTGTGAGGAGGAGTCAAGTAGATTGCACCTTGCTTCATTGTCACCCTAAATACATGCTTCAGAAACAGCTTCCCTTTCTTGGGAAAGTAAGGTATGATCATTGTAAAATTATGCTGAACAGTTTGTCCTTTGACTTTTTAATCTTTAGACTGTTGATTGCACCATAGATATAAGCTCTGATAATTCAGCTGGCAAGTGCTTTGTGTAAGCCCAACAAGTGCTCTTCTCGGCTGAGCAGATATTTTAATAGATTTAATTTAAAAGAACTTCATTGAAAGTCCTGTGTCATTATGAGAAACAAGCCAATAGAATGAGAGCCTGTCATGTAATATGAATTACACATGTTGGACTACAAATAATCAAGATTAATAACACATTCTTACCTGCCTACATGGCTATGCCGATATAACTGTTCTATCACCACATTTTGTTTTCCCTTTCCACTTTCTAGTGCCCTACTTTTTTCTTGTGTCTAATACCAGCAGATGCACTCTCTGGGCAAGAACCACGCCTCTGCTCCACCTAAAACCATTAGGCTGCTCTTGAATGTAAGTGTATAAATAGAAAAAGTTCTGTGCTGTGAGGAAGAAGCATCAAACATCCTATGTCTAAGCTTTCCCCTCGGACGTAGTAATAAATGTAGGCCTGCACTTCTCTGTTCTACTTCTTGGTCTCCCTGTAGTGAATGGAAATGTTATTGACTTCAGAAGGAACCAAAAATAGCCTGAAAACAGCATATATAAGTAGTAGTATGTGTTTCTAAAAGACATTAGGACAGAGGCTGAAAAGTTGTCTTTTACATCCATTTTTGTTTATTAGGTTTGTTTGTATTTTCTGTGGTTTCTATTGCCAGAAGCTCTTGAAAAATAGTTATTTTTTGTAAAGGAGGATTTATCATTGTCTACCACTGGGGTCTGAGGAAAAGGAAAAGGAAAAAGTGAGACAAGAAAGAAGGCTTTGCAGGAAATACCTGGCTGCACAATATCCTGTCCTGTAGCTTCTCCTGCAAAACACCAGTGCTTACAGCAGAGGCAGCAATGCTACAAATTTACAAGTGTATTGGTGCATAAGATCCAATCTCATTTGACATCTCATCTTCAGTGGAGAAGGTCTTGGACAAGGGATTAAAATCATGAATTGGATCCAGATAGCTCAAGACACTGATTATTTCCCCAACTCTAAGCCTCTTTGGCTCCATTTGGTATTGGATATAAAGGATGCAACTCCTCAGCTGGTTTTAAAAGGAAGATGAAATATTGCTTTGATTGTAAGTTCTGAAGTTCCTGGGTTTCTTTGATTTTGCTTGTGCTGCTTTTACTTCAGCGCAATCTTTACCAAGTGCTAAATCTTGCTGGTCTGTGCATTTGTGTTCTTTGCAACCTGTACTGCTGCATACAAGCTCAGAATAACATGTTAGATGTCTGAAGAATAAAGACATCCTCAGCCTTGTGTAAAACACCTACAATTTTTGTTGCTGCTGCTCATAATAAAAATCAATTTAGATACGAGAACTTACTGTTGGCCAATAAAATTGTACTCCCAGATAAGCCTGGGTTTGCTAAAATACAATAAAATATTTTATAGTTTTCTTTCTGTGTGAAAACATTTGGCTGGTTGTTGCTCTGAAGGACGTGACCCCCAAATAACATCAGTTAAGTATTACTCGTGTCAGAGCCCTCTTCCTAATGTGACACTTCCTTTCAGGCAAACTTGCTAACTGGTACTCCAGTGCATATACGTCACCACCCCTCACGTACACATCTGTTTGTGAAAGTGTGTGTGGTGAGCAGTGATTTAGAAACTTGCCTTGGAATCTGTCAACTGATCTCTGTCTGTCTCCTGCTTTACCCAGCCACTGGAGCAGCTGTTAGCAGTGGATGTCGCTGAAGTCCCAAAGTCATAGCTTGTTCTATTTCCATTTTGCAGGCAAATAAATTCAGCTGAGGGGGGAGGAAGGGGAGGAAGCCATATCTACAATTGTTGACTTTCTTTCATCCCCCAATGTCTTGATTCATTTTCAAGTGCCTTAATATAACTACAATCCTGTTTACAAATATGGGACGGGGGGAGGATTTTTTTATATAATAATAAATGAAACTGTTTATGCCACTGCAATTGTTTTCTTTTACCGGCTTCATCACCCTGGTCAATAACATGAAATAGGTAACAGACTTGGAATTAACCTAAAAATCTGTTGACAGACAATTCCCCTGAAATTATCTCCAACTGAGCAAAAATGTTTCACTGTCACCTCCTCTTCCATTAACTTGGTTACATTTATGAGACTTTTCCAGTACTGGAAATCATGCAAGCAATTATCTTTCTGTGACTTGGCATGATTTCTGATGCATCTTCAGCAGCAAAGGACTGCATGAATTTATACGGCAGAACCGATCAGAAATCGTCTCAGTTCTCGGTCCACTGTTGCGCTTCTCAGTGGCTTGCATTAGATGCTTCATAAACAGCATCTGTGGCTCCTCACTATGAATGCCACTACAAATAAGATATACATGTGAGATGAACATGAAAGGTTTTCTTCTGATCTGTGTCAAATTTACTGCCTTTGAAAGCTCTATGAGTTTCCTTGCTATTATATTATGGGATAGGTAAACTATCTTAATCTAAGCTACCCATTATTTTTACACTGTTTCAGATTCTCAAACACTTTGCTATTGACTGTTACAGAATTGCTCCCAGTGCACACAGTTGTAAGAGAGCAAGATTCAGTGTCTTAATCTCTTTTAGTGATTAAAAGAATGATTGATCCTTCAATTCTGTTTGTCTTGCCAGTTAGTTTGATACCTTCTTTTATTTCCTCTATATCTTTTTCAGTAAGATGAGAAACCCACAATTTACTGTAAGTGGAAACATGCCTTCAACTGACAATACTGTTTTCCACAGTAATCTCCATTACTTGCTCAATGAAGCTAGTATCATACTTGGGTTTAGTACTATCACTGCATGCTGAGCAGACATCATAACTGGGCTGACTAATGCTTCATTTTAATTTATTCAGCCTCTGAACTTCTCCCTGCTTCTAAAAGGGAAAGCTGCACAAATAAGCCTGCCCTGAAGATTAACAGTTTCAGACTGGGGCCAGTCAGGGTAGGAAGGAAATTTTACACCTCTACTCCATCAAAATGCTTTTCTTCTCATGCCTTGCTATCTAGAGGTAGAAACAGATCAATATGACTACGTACAGAATGACACAGCACTGCTCAAGGGCAGAGGTGGCACCTCAGGGAACTGCAACTCATATCAGATAGATTAAAGGTAGTGCCCTGAATTACAAGTGGAGAGAGGATGTCTTCTAGGTTATCACACTCACACAAAAAAAAGTCAAGAGAGTGGAAAGCAATTTTTTCATTCTAAGAGGATAAAATGACTCCAGAAGTTCATCAAGGAATTTCCCACTGACTTTCTAAACTGCAGTATTTGGTTTTCCTATGGGCCTGCTGGTATCCCAACATGTCCTAGAGGTTACACTGTAAAAATCTTGTTGCTTTTCTCACTTTTGCTTAGGAAGTTGTTAAACAATATATATGTTGAGTGAGTTTGAAAAAATGTCTCTACAACTTAAAACTGTATTTTGCTGATACATTAGAACTCTCCTCAGGCATGTTTTTAAATACAAAAAGGAATTTTCCCATTGGAAGCTAGGCTTTGAAGTGCAAGCCACAAACTGTAACTATTTCAATGACCAGTGTTGACAAGAAATAGGGTACTAACATGAAAAATAATAAAACATGTTAGAACTGTATTCACCAGGATTCAGACTATTCTGGTTTTGTGTTATAAGGCTGGTGATTAGAATGAAAGAACGCAAGCAAGCTCATCTTGGTAGCAATGCAGTGGAAGATTAAATGATATGATATGATATGATATGATATGATATGACAAAGCAAATGAGTACTGTTTGACTTGCTTTGTTTACACAAATAGTCTAAGAAATTACATTCACTTTTCAAAGCACAGATTCTACATTACAGAATCTACACAGGCATTTGAAACGGGGGGGAAAAAAGAAAGGAAGGAAATAAAGTCTCTGCTAAATGTAACTCACAATACTTCCTTATGAAGAGACTTTGAGGTAACTCCCTTCAGCCTTGACCCTAGTCATAAATAAAACATCCAGCACTGATCTGCTGGGGGAACACAGCAGAACCCAAAATAGGTGGTGGGACTGCACTGTGCTTCAACCAGTGTGTTACATACGGAGCTCGTCAGTCTGCAGCAGGAAATAACACAGCCCTCCCAAGGCACTGCAGCCAGCGGTACCTCACAGCTGGGGCCAAATTTCAAAGTTCTAAATGGGGGAACAATTATGACTGAAGAAATCCTGACCGTCTCTCAGATCAGTTCAAAAAGTTTGCCATTTCCAAATAACATAAACCCAAAAGGACTTGTTTTCTAGTTAAAAACTGTCATAGAAAAGCTTGTGAGTGGAACAAGGATACTGCAAGCCAGTAATTACTAAGACTTGTGAAGGGATTAGTGATTGCTAGGGGGTCTTCAAAGCCAAAGAATGGAGACAAAATCAGTCATTGCAGACGTAGGAAAACACTGGACAAGCGTATTATTTCTGACACAGTTCATTTGTGACCTAGTGGAACACCACCAATTTCGCATTTCTCAATGTTCTAAACTTTTATTTGGTAGAGGGCCACAGGGGAGAAGTCTACAAGTGCAGCACTGCCAGAAAGCAGTCACTACAGCAGATTGCTTCATGTCTTCTTTTTTTGCAAGAACAAATCTAATGAGGAGTGTTAGTTTAGCATTAAAAAAAGCTAAATTCCTCCTGATGGAGGCAGAGAGGCTCCATTTATTATCCCTAGATCTCATAGCAGGGGCAGCTTAGGGAACAGAAGGAAATCAGAGGTCCAGCTCTGCTGCCCTCATGTTGCCTTAAAGTCCCTGGACACAGGGAGGCAAAGACCTCCTCAGCACAGGCCCAGTAAGTGTTTCATGTTATTCCAATGATGGACTTGGCTCAGAGGAGTTTCTTTGTTGTGAGTTGCAGCTTAGTTGGGTTTTTTTTAATATATATATATTGTTTATTTTCATGCCTCTTTTCATGCTTTCCAGAGCAGCTCTTTTCTCATTGTCAGCTTCAATTAGGGATTTTCTGGGACTATGTGACTTTTCCTTGAATGCCTACAGCAGGCCTGTGCTAGTGCTGATCTGGGCTGTCACTGCGGAAATTTCATTCCATTTTTCAAACTTAAAATTGGAAATTATATTGGAAATGAATGGCTGACAATTTGGGGAAAAAAATTAGGATTCATTTATATTCCTGGAAATTGTCTGAAAGATATCTGGTTATTGCTTCTACAGGCACATACATGTCCCCACCAGCAATGTCATGACAGAGCAGGGTGGCTTCATACTCCCCTCCATTTACAAAGCCAAAGGGGCAGGGTCAAGCTAGTGTGGCAATTCTGGTGCAGACTGAGAAGTAAATCCTAACTTAAGGTGAAAATACTTCAATTAAAAATCAACACCAAATAAATGATAGAACGTATTAGCATTGTCCAAGTGACTGATAGGTTTGTTTTAATCTCTTTTCAGTTTTCTAGAAATTAAAGTAATTTAAACCCATCCAAGCTTTGCCAACACCTGCCTGCAGTCATGCTTGTGATTTATGCTGGAGCAGCTTGGGATGAACTTTCTTCCGATTTTGAAATGAAGATTCGACAACTTATGCCCATGGGAGAGGGTAGAGAAAGTATCTATACCTTGTTGATGAAGGCCATGGCACTCACTTCTCTGAGAAGGCAGATCATGTTCCCTGCCCCCTTCTACCTGGACACAGCCAAGAAGGGAGAGCATTGGCATTGCCTTTGGGAGCTCTGCCCTCCCTTATTGCTGCTGTGTAGAGGAATTAATAGTTCAAGGTCTATCTTATCCTTGGATATGTATATTGGGTCATTGGCAGCTAGGCAGCTTCTTAGAGCTGCTAGCTGTCCCCAGTGGTGTCAGCTAGGAACAAAGCATTATTTCTGATAGGGGAGGCATAAGTCTGCTCATAACTACCACTATCAGAAATATATTACACCTGCTTTCGGCTGCAGCTAGTCTTGAACCTTAGTTTTTATAGAGAAGATCAATGCTAGAGCTTGTGTGTAACTGCACTACTGTTGGCAGAAGCCACCAATAAGCTCTGCTACTTATTGAGCTAATTCATTTGTCACTCCTCATTAGCTTGTAATGGCTTTTGTTGCTAGTGTTGTTTTTAAGGCTTAGGATAAGAAATACATGTATTTTTGCTGTTTAGGACCAGCTCATCCAGATATGTTTTCTAGCTCTTCCTGAAGGAGGTAACAGTTACCAGTGAAGAAATCTGCAAGTCTCTTCATAATTGCAGTAAATAACCTGCTTTGCAATCTATAAGCTCAAACAGCATTTTTCATCTTCAGATTAAGAATGTAACAGAAAACCTCACGGCTAAGGAGAATGAAAAATGGGAGTCATGTAAAAATCTTGCCTGAAATCAAGACACATATACTATCTCATCACTTATGGTCTGCTCTGGCTTAAGATGTCTTATTTAAAACCTATTCTCACTCTTTTTCCTTGTCCTGTCCAACCAGAACAAAAGAAAAGCTGAAATGGTTTTAAATGTTAAAACCATGATCTTCAATGCTGGCTCTGTTGCTGGAAGTTAAATTCTTGCCCAATCCATTAAAGGGCACTGGTTTCCCATGTCATATCTATTTTTGATCACAGCAGAGAAATGGGAAACAATAAAAACAGACATAATGTGAAACAGATTTTTCGCTTTCTGCTTATTTTTTTTATTTTTTGCAATGGTTTTTCACTTTTGAAAATATGAGTAAGAGTTAACTGGATGCAAAAAAGACTTATTCTTTTACCAGTTCCTGTTGGAAAATCTTGCCTTTAAAACAAGATGTTATATAAAAAGTGGTGTGCTGTAAGAGTGCTGATACAAACTGGGTGGCTAAAGTTCCCCATGATGGCTGGCAATATTTCAAAAACACCCTTTATAAAGCTTGTGAGCAGATCGATTTCCAAACAGTCTGGACGAAGGCTGTCCTGGAAAACCTCCTTCCCTGATGCAGTGCATCTCACTCAGAGCATGTGTTGACTGATTCTAGGGCCTAAGTCAATGCATCCAGGTGAAACTTCATCCATCTCAAAAAAAAAAAAAAAGTGAAGTAGTCAGAGAGTTGTAACTGATGTGAAGAGTGATGTTAATCTGTCTGTCTCCTAATAAACTAAATCAGGAGGCATGAAGCCAAGCTGATGTTCCTGATTAAAAATCTATTCAAATGGGCTCCATAAGTGGAGAAAAAGGGTTAAGAGATCCAGGGACTGAGGTTTCTATTCTACAGTGGTTTCCTTTAGTGCAACATAAAACAAGGTTGAAACTACTGCTGTACTTGGTTTCATACTGCATTAGCAATGTCTTGCTTGCAAGCTTAGCCAGTCCTTACTTAGAATAAGTTCCCCCAGGCAGAACCAGGTTCCATTCAATTAATTTATTTTGTTGAAGTGCCACATCATGATGACATGCAGTCAACGCTACATTAGATCTTTAGTACATAAATCATATAACTGCATATTTAGAAGTGTCCCCCACAGCAAGGGTTCACAGGCAGCACTGTAGTTGCACTGACCAAGGAGGCTATCACAGGCCACCAGCTTGCATGCATGGTTACGAGCAGCCTCCTGGAAAGCTGGTCCTGTGAGAGGGGGAGAGGAATTAGACGTGTTTTAAAGTTTGAAGTCAGTGATCAAAATTTATTGTTCCACTGTGCATTCTTCTGCCCGTGACTGCCTCAAATTACTCAGCAAAGGTAAATGAGCTTAGAAAAGAGGGGAAACAGTTGAAAAGCCCTTGAAAGATGTATGTGATTTTTGCCGGATTTTTGAGACTTTGGAGATGTCATTTCACAAACTATAGGGTGGAAGTTCAAGGATATCTTTGCTAGTAAGAGGAAAAAGTAAAAAAAAAAAAAAACCAAACAAGACACAGCAGGGGTAGTGGCAAAGGTTGAGGGTTTGGAGCAGTTACACGTCTATCTGCAAACTCTTTCTGAAAGCTGCTGACAGAGCTTTGGCATCTGATCATTTCCTAACTGCTGATTAACATAGTACTGCTTTATATTTAACTCAGGCCGGAGCAGGAGGGGCTGGGGGTGGGGTTGTGCAGCTTATAAGGGGAGCACGGCAGAAACAATGTTCTTCTGTGTCAGTTCCCTCGGTCTCCCAGCCCAGCTGCACTCCTTTTGATCATTCACATTTCCTCCAAATGCATGTTGTCTTTAATTAATTGAGTGTCTCATGGAAAGCGAGGTGGGGGAGACGGGCAGAGAACAGCTATATCTACACAATTAAAATACAAACTAAGTCCGCTGAGTTTACTGAGTGCAAGTGCTGAAGTGACTATTATAGTTAATGTTTTGCTCTGAGAACAGACCCGGGAGCAGAGATGGAAGGCATGGATTTTGAAGATAAGAAGTCCAAGAGGTACTGCATGAAGACAAAGCATGTGGCTGTCATCTGTGGCATCGTGGTGGCTGCAGCGCTTGCTGTGGGGCTCGGCGTGGGACTGAGCAGACCTGAATCTCAGCAACCTTCAGGGGGAACAGATCAACCAACAAACCCTCCTCCCCCAGCGGATTTGGGTCCCTGTCCTCCTAAAAATGATGAGACTGGAGACTGGAGACATTTTAGACTACCCACTTATGTCAAGCCTGTCCACTATGATCTGGAAATAAAGCCTGAAATGGAGACAGACATTTACACAGGGACAGTCAGTATCTCTATTGCTTTGGAAAAATCTACCAGCTACCTATGGCTCCACCTGCGAGAGACCAAGATTACAGAAATGCCCACACTCCGAAAATCCTCAGGACAAGTGATTGCTCTGAACGACTGTTTTGGGTACAAGCCGCAAGAGTACATAGTGATGAAGGCAGAAGCAGAGCTCTCCGCCGCTAATGAAAGTGATCCCTATATACTCACCCTGAAGTTTCAAGGCTGGCTGAATGGTTCCCTGGTTGGGTTTTATAGGACCACCTACACTGAGAACGGACAGATCAAGTAAAGCAGTTTTTCTTTTATTTATTAAACTTTCCTCTCTATTTCTACTTGCTTAGGCCTCCTCTATTCCAGTTTCAGCTTTTAAGTCTTGTCTCTCACCAACTTGCTGACATTTCTGGGCTGTTCTTTAATTTTCTCATTCCCCTAAAGAAGATGCTGTATTCAAAAACCTTTGGCTGTTGACAAGTGATCGTGGGCTGGAGAGATGAGGGGTTTGTTATTACTATTCTGAAAAAAAATTTCAAACTATACTGGTCCTAGGTTACCTTTGAGCTTTACAAATGGCTCCCTCAGAGAGCTGGAGGGATTGAGGCCTGTTTTTATCTCTGTAGTACACTGAATAGGATACAGCTCTCATCACTCTCCCCTGTCACTCCCCAAAGTAAGTTTTGGTGTAAAATCGTCCTGTGATAGTTTTCTTGACATTCTGCCTCCTTGATGTTGTAAGCCTGAGGAATATCCAAACCAGAACTTCTCTGTCCCTCCTGCAGCTGGTTTAAATTATAGGTAGGAAAGTTCAATGATGACGGTTATCTTTGACTTGGATTTTTTGTGCTCCAGCTCTTCCTTTTTAATATATCAACAGTTATTGAAAGATTACAAAGCCTCTGCCAGTTCAGTTAACCCATTCCACTTCACAGGTTTGCACTATTTCTGGGTGGAATCTTGAAAAAGCCATTGCCCACTGCTCAGAGGCATTTCTTTGCAGTTAAAGTATGGAGAGGACACTTATCTATTTTCCAATATTTACATTCCTTCAGTGACTCATTCCAGCCTGTACAGCTAGAAGATAATCTTGGCTAGACTTTTCCAAGGCCCTGTAGCAGCAACATGGAGACAAACACTGCTGTGTTTTCACGGCACTTGTTTGCCCTCCTGGGACATGAGTGAGAGTCGCATCAGCTCCATTCAGCAGCTGACCGGCAATACCAGAGGAGTAGCAGCAGTGACAGACACAAGCAGCAGCAAATCCAAGAAGCAGAAGAAAAAGCAAGCATTCATTTTTCATACTTAAATATAGTTATCTGATCTGGGAAGAAGCCATGTAGAGAACAACTCGAATGCCAGCCAGCTCTTTCCCTCTTGTTCTCCTCCATCTACCATGTCAAGTATTCCTCTGACTTGGAAGGTGCTTTAGTTTTATACTTTGAGCATCTGACATCCCCACAGCACTTTTAAAGTGTAACCTCTTAGCATCTTTCTAAGTTGAGGTGTGTTCCTTCACTTTTATTGATGAAGGATACCTAGATATTAAATGAATTGCCCCAGATCTGTCACAACAACAGAACAGCAGCACCAGAACACAGGTCTCTTGAGTCACAGAGCAGGATAGGTGAGAGTCCATCCTTCAGATCCAGACAGTGTAGGAAGACAAGGGCCAAGCATCTGACATCAGGAAGAAAGGAGAAATTCATAAGCTAAAGAAAGCAGAAAACGTGAGCTCACTTTGAGAGCGTTCCTACTCCTTGATTTGAATGTTGGAAGCTACAGTTGCAAGGATGATCCTAGCCAGCAGTCTGAAAACTCTCAATACAGAAAGGAACTTGAGCATGTGAGATTTTTTGTTAGGCTTGAGAAGGGCTTTAATAAGAAGGAGTGAATGGTGACTTCTGAAATGCTTTTCATGTGGTTAAATTTGGGTAGATTGTTTGTGCGGGTGGCAGAGGCAATGTACGTGGTAGTTACCAGTACAGCTTTGAAATGAAAGCAACCACCAGCCAAGTGCTACAGCCAAGTTGCTGCTGTGCAGCATGAGGGTAGGTGACAGTATGGGGTGAGGAAGGATGATGGCAGAAGGATTTTATGACTTATTAAAACTGCATTTTCCCCTGGCTTTCTGCTCAAAAACAATGCTGACTGGAATTAACTTTTTTAATTTGCCTTTGCCTGAAGCAGACATTGCCCTTGGAAAATTTCAACCCAAATAGTTCCCTTTTTTGTCACATTGTAAGTAAATACAAATCAGATCAGGTAACAGCGAAAGTCAAGCAAGTCTATTAACAGAGGATGTTAGAGAGAGGGGGGCTGAGGTGAAAATGAGAGCCAACATGTAATTAACCTGCTGCCCCATCCCTTCTGGGCAGTGTTAGAAGCAGCAGGACCTTTAGAGAGAATTAGTAACACTGGAAAGTCAGCTCCCAGGGCTGAGCTGCTCCCCAGTTGTGTCTGTGAAGGCAAATGTTTGCCAAAGCATTGCTATAATGCCTTTTGTTTACAGACTAGGCACATGTCCAGGCTCTGCTGTTGCTTAGGTTTTATTCTCCCACATTTGGTGGAAAACAGGTAGACTTGTGCTGAACATGACTGCAAGTCTGGTATCCTTGGGAGGCTTAGGGAGAAGAATGCCTCTTTTGGGAATCCTGTTCAGACAGATCACACAATCCCCATGAGGGCAAAGGTGCTTTTGGACATGCCCAGAAGTGGATCTTGAGATACTTTGGGAACACAACTATTCAAATTGACACGTATGTGCAGGTAGGGAGCAGGAAAGCAGAAGCTTGGAGAATGCAGGCTTTAGACATAGACCTACCTAGATCCTCCTGTGGATGCCTGAATCCAACCATAAGCATTGAAATCCTGTGGTAAAGCTATTTGCCTGTCTGCACATTTAATTTCCCATTGGTGAAAGGGTAATAACAGTCCTTCTCTATTTTGCATGATGCAGTGATCATAAACATATTACAATTGTGTTATTTTCAGATATTAGGGAAAGAAGCACAAGAGTCCTTGACTAGTGTAATGGCTTCTTTAAAACTCATTAGTTCCTCTCAAAGAACATGCTAAAACCCTCTTGTATTTCCTCCTTAATATTACAGATAATACAAACAATTCACAGCAGCTGGTTTTGATTTTTCACTACTATTAGTGAGAAGGTATGGCTTCCCTTTTATAGGCATTCTCTCGGTCCTCTGTAAGAGGAGGACAAGAGGCTTATAAAAGATAGCTGGGCACATGTCTAGCAGGGAGACTTACATTTAGGATTTAATTCATAAAGGAAAGGCAAAATATTCTTTAGTGTACAGAAGTAGAACTCCTAGATTTCTTCCTCAAGGACAAAATTTTCTTAGAAGCAGCAATGAATCTGAATTTAGGGAAAGATTGGGAGAAAAATGCTTTAATTAGCTCAAGGGGAGTTTTTTGCACTAACACCCTGTGCTTTGGGAAAAAAAATAAAAGGTGGGGGGAATTCATCTTGGTTCTACATGCAGCACTGTTTTATTTCAGGAGCGACATCTGGATGCAGTCTCAGCCAGATCTTCACTTATTGCTATGTTATTTACAACTGTCAGCTCTAGTTCACATTTAAAGGTCTGGACATCAACAACAAGCAGAAAGGCAGAAGCCACTAAGCAGTGAAGAAAATCTTATCTAAAAACTACATTATACAGTTTTAAATGAAATTACAAAATTTCATGTTTCCAGTGCCATTTCTGTGCATGTCATAGCCTGGAGTTCTCATCATCTACCCCATAGGAATTATAGTGCTAAGGTTTTGCACTGCTATTGTCTGTCTGCCTCTACAAATATATGAGGATAGATGGATTGTCACCTTATAAATCAGCAGAAATATCATAGTGTTATCATTCTGTAGGAACAAAATATAAATGTGTCAAAATATGTAGCCAATTTTTTAAGCAATAGCTGTGAAGCATTGCTCCAGGGACTTGACGTGAACTTAATTGTGAAATAGCTTTCAAGTCCTAGAAAAAGTAGAGAGTGACATCAAACAATTTACCAAGCAAAAGAAACTCTGTTGAGCCTGAAGTTATGTTAAGGTGAATGTTCATTATTCTTTCTGCCCGTGAGCTTTTGAGTTACTATTCCAATGAACATGAATGGTAAGAACCCAGACATATTAACCTCCATCAGGCTTGTAAATGACCCTTGCTGCTACAAGTTCCTAATGACCAGTTTAGTATTTAACCGTCACAGAGAATTGCCAAGGGCAACAGAAACATTGAAAAATTGGTTGTCAAGTGAGCTTGTAGGATTGCCGCAGATCTGTAATTTATGATGTACACTTTTAATTACTTTTTGGAAAGAAAAACTACCTTAATATAGTTGGGGCAGCTGTAGAAGTGCTGTCAGAAAATGCTCAACATTCCAGATTAATTGAAGGAGCATCTGTGATCCCTTTCACCATCAATCACTGGAGAATATGCTCTGCCACTGTACGGCTCATTAATGGGGGAGCCTGATGTCACTATGAGAAGCAAGCACGTGATATGAACGTTCACAGACTTCACCTTATTTTTTTACATGATCCCTATTGTCTAACTCCTCCAGTTGTTTTTTGCATAACAGATGACTTTCTAAACTCCCCAACAGGGCTAGCGTAGCACCAGTTATATAGTAGGATGTTCACCTGAACTTTCCATGCTTTCTCCAGCAGTTTCATTAATGGAATCAGGGAAGCATAACAGCAGAAAACTGTACATGGTGACTGCAGAAAAAGAAACACAAGCAGGATGAGATTTTAGGGGCACTGAAGCAATTCCAAGGTGTCTTCTCAGGAGATGTTCAAAACTCCAAGCCAAGATATGCTCTAGTGGGTAAACAACACATGGAGTGACTTAAGTAAACATCCCTACACCAGAACCTTAATTTCCTTTCAGCAGTTTATTTTAGGCACATAAATCAGTGGGAAAGCTCATCAGGAAGGTGAGCAAAATTTTTACCATCCATGAAGGGTCATTCCTATCTTACTGCCTGGCTCCTAAAAATAGTTGATGATAAACGATTTGCTTTAGCTTTTGCTGTGAAACCTAAAGGATGCTGATGGCAGACTTTGAGGTATACATGTTACACATGGCTATACGATATTAGCTTGTACATTTCTGATGTCACCTGCTTCTATGAATGGACAAACACAAATATTTGCAGCTGGCTTTGGTTTGTGAAATTGCTAAAAAATTATGCTTAGAAATTGCAGATAAGATTTAAAAGGTATATAATGAAGGCTTGCCAATGTGTTGTTTGTTTAAGGAGCATTGCAGCTACTGATCATGAGCCAACAGATGCACGGAAATCATTTCCTTGCTTTGATGAGCCCAACAAGAAGGCAACTTACAACATATCTATCATCCACCAAGATGCATACCAAGCACTTTCAAACATGCCAGTGCAGGTATGTATTTCCCAACCCTGCTGTCTAAGTGGAATGGTTCTGTAAAGCCACTGGAAAGGTAGCACGGATCACAAAGTCCTTGCGCATTCAGCGTTCACAGACTCTACCACCCAGACACTGTAAAACTAATGTCTAATAAATATTCCATAAAACAGGACTGATTGGTTCGTTAGCACTCCTAGTAGTCCACGAGCACACAACACGGCAATACAGAGACAAATCCAAAGTGTCTCTTCCATCTTTAGCTAGCTGGCCCTCTTTTCAGATATTCTAAATAAGCATCCTCTACTAATTATAAAGGTAATGGTGGACTCTGAGAAGGAATAAGTACTCTGAAAGACAGCTGCTTCCCAGATGGGAAGTCTAAAATAATCACTGAAATTACATAACAGTACAAAGCAAGGGTCTGCTGATCAGTCTGATGGCAAAGGAACCTGCTAGCAAGAAAGTCTAGGGTTATTATTATTTTAATAATACAGAATCGGAAACCCAATCTGTCAGATCATGGGTGTGGACACTTGCCAGTTCACCGTGACTGTGATTTCCTAAATAATCTATTTCTGGACTTGGTGGGTCAAATTCCAAGTTTTGTACAAAATTCAATTGCATCAATCATCTATCTCTGGGCCCTCTGGAAGAAGATTGAATGGCTTTCAGCTGAGTTTCTAATGAATGGTTTAACTGAATGTGTAGCCCAATGTATAATTTCTAATGAATATTTTCTGAAATGGAAGATAAAATGCCAAATTTTAAAACAAGAAAAAAAAATTAAAAAGAGAACTTCCAGCCTCCAGGCTGTTGACATTTGCATCTTCCCAATCACTCCCCCACTCAGAAAACAAAGATCTCCTTTACTGTTTTATTTAAAGGCACCCCCAAACCTTAACTATCCCCTAGAAATTCAGCTGAGAACTATTACAAATCTGATACAGCTGCCTCCCTTTGCAAAATTAAAGCTCTAACCTATTGTTGCTGCCTGAAAAGCACCAGGCACTTTGAAGAACACCACATGAAAGAAAGTGTTTGCTACACCTTTCCTCACAGACCTTAGATAAGAGAGTGTACCAGCATGGAAGGTGAGGGGACGATACTAAATGTTACCAAGATTTAGTGGGTTTGGTGCATTTACTTTACATCTTTACATGTGGATCTTGCTTCTCTTATGGACACACAAAATAAGCTTTCAAAGAGCTAGCTACCACTTGTTAATTAATTTGCTAAAATCCAAGTACAGGCAGGGAAATGCAGATTATGCTGGGTTCATACTCAGGACAAATGGATGATAGCAGGGCACTTTTTCATCTGGTGTGCTCACAAGGTCAGTAGTGAAAGCTCTTTAGGAAATCTTTTCAATGGAAGGAAATGTAATAGTTTGTAAATGCAAAGCACATTGTGTTACATGTTCTGTAGTAGTTTTGGTGGTGTAGAGCTTTATAACCAACATGGCAAAATCAGAAACTGGTACATTTCATTTTTCACTGGAGTGAATTTTTTTAAAACTTTTTTTTCCCATAAAGTTCTGACTTCATTGAAAGAAGAAAAGATATCAAAATAGAGTCAAAGCGAGTCAAATAATGGAAAAGCAGACTGCTAATATCTCTGTGAAAAGGGTTTTGTGAATATATCTGTGAAAGGGTTTTGGTTTGCTGGTGGAATTATATTACCTATAACATTCACTGTCTGCTTTATTTGTGTTGTATTTATAACAAACAAATCTCATGAAGTATTGTCGCAGTAGTAGAAGGTTAGTGTCTTTTATATGCTGCTTGCTTTTGTCCTATATAAGTTAGCCATCCAGTCAGAAGCAAAAATAATTATCAGACGGGCAATAGAAAATAATAAATAGCAGAAATAAATATTTAGAGGCTGAATCACATACAGGGTTGCAGCTTTGGTCATAGAGTTCATTTGAGAGTTAAGGACATTTGGGACAACCAAGAATGGGTTTTAATTGATTTACAAAAGACAAACTATGATCAGCACTAAACCTTATGTACATTTAAACAACCCATCAATTAGCACTGCTAATTTGTATCTGAATGAGTTCAGGATAGATTCATTAGATTGGTCTTTATCCTAAGTAGCATCTCTGCAATCCCTGACTCCTACACGATGCATGTATTTCAGAGGAGAGAATCCAGTCTCTTCTCAGATCTGTCCAAACTAATGTTATTTTATGCCACCATTTCAAGAACAAAACACGCTAGCTTACACTGGAAAACTCCTACTGGCAAAATGCTTGTGCATGTGAATGATTTCAGATCCTTAATGAAACTTAGAACCAGGTAAACTTATTTAGTGCAGAAAAACAAAGTCCTGTTTCATGTATTACAGGAAAAACATTTTGTCTGTTCTCGTGCCATCAGTAATGGGATGCCAGAAGAGGTGAACCTGGAGAGGTGATTTATCATTCCTGTGTAGTTGCAGCCTTCATAGAAATATTGTACCCTTTTCTGCATGTGTTTGCATTTCCAAAAATCGAATTAATTGTTTTTCCATTTCTGCAGCAAACTGTACAGCTGGGGAGTGGCTGGAATCGGACAACTTTTCAGAAGTCAGTTCCCATGAGCACTTACTTGGTATGCTTTGCGGTGCACCAGTTTCAGTGGATAGAGAAAATATCTGCTAGCGGAAAACCTGTAAGTGCTGTTGCAGCCTGAACATGGTTCAGATGAGAGATGTACTGTGAATTACTTTTTTAAAAAAATTAAATATATTTTTATAATACAAACAGGAACATATTTTTCCCTTTCCTATACTCTATTTTATTCAACCTGTTTTATCAGATTAGGTGTTCACAATGGTCTCTATGACCTTGACTACATACAGTGTTTTGCAGTCCTTCCCTGGCCCCCATCTTGGTGAGATCCCAGTCAGTAAATCCCATACAGGCACACGGGTGAGGAAGGTGTACTATTTCTCCAACCTCATCCCTGACTTGAAGCCCGGAGTCTGAGGGAATGCACAAGTCCAGGGGGACAAGAGATTCATAGGCCATGGATACAAATACTTAACAGTTTTTGTGAGTTAAAAGGTGTGAATCTGTTCACCTGATGTCTTCCTGTTTACAGTCATGGAGACATAGAACTGCGATGCTATGTGCCACTGTGTATTGGCTCTAATATTCTCTATTTTACAACAGTGGCTAAAGGCAACTGCACAGTCTAAGTTCTTTACAAATAAGTATAGAAGTGAAAGTGCCTGCCTAAACCGGGGGATATTTGGTAGGTGCCCTAATGAAGCGAGTATGTTTGAATCTGACTCCATAAAATTAAAATAGCTCCTTTATTTAGATGCAACAGGCAGTCCAATCCAGTTCTCACTGAGATTCAAATCTCCTGAAGGTGCAGCCGATCAGGCATAAAGAGATCACAAGACATTAAGTTGAATCACAACCTGAAAGACTAAACACAATTTGCCCCTCAACACATACTCCTCATTTAGCCTAAACCTAGTCGGGGACACCCAACCACTGTTAATTACTTGTTGATTTACATATCTTTTTTTTTTTTTTTTTTTTTCTCCAATCTGAGACAAAGGATGATCCCAGAGCTGTATGCCCTTGCTGCTTCCCCCTCCTTTCCCCTTAGGGGTGTAACACATGGTCTTGCAGTTCAGCTGAGCTGGCAGCACTTTCCTCCTCTTCTGGAGGCAGCAGACAGGGCAGCTAGAGCAAAGCCCCAGCCAGACCACTATTCCCCCAGCAAGTAAGCTCTTCCTCAGTTTCTCTATCTGAAAAAGCTCAGCAAATCCTTCCCTACTTGAGGCTGTCCACTGATGTGAAAATCTGCCTTGTTTAAATCTCCAAAGTGCTGATCCAGTTCTTAGCAGACTTCCTGGCACAGCGCTGTGCTGAGGCCTCCCTCCTCTATGCCTCTTGCTAGCATCCTGCTGTACAATTATTTCTTGACGGATAACTAAAGCTGAAATACACTTACCCAAGCAAATGGAGCTGGTTTGAGATAGCAATGCGGTATTCTTAGATCCCTGCTGTCTGAGTAATTTGCAAAACAGGAGAATGTTTTAGGCCACACAGCCATAAAGTTTTGTTAACCAGATGCTCTTCAGCATGGCTGCTCCATTCACTATCACGGACAGGACTTTGGCTGTTTGGCCTCAACAGATATTTTCTAGAGTTTAATTATTTTAAGAATCAGAATTTGTGCAGCTTTTGTAGAACGCAGTGTGGTACCAAAAAAAAAAAAGTGCTGAAGACATAAAACTCTTTCTTTGCACATGCAAAAGTTAACATTCTCTGCTTGTTCATGCCACGCTCCAAAATATGGCTCTGAGGTCAATATTTGTTTTTTTCCCCCCAAGCAAAACAGCAAAACCCACAATGTTCCTGACTGGCTGTAGCTTTTCTAAATAGAAGGGAGTGTTCACTGAAACATGGTAATTAAATGTGTGTGTAGAAGCAGGGGTATTTGTGCTAGTACAGAGGTTGCCTGAATAAACATATTCTAATTCAAGTTTTGGTTACTACATATTTGATTAAGGCTATTCACTAAACAATGTCTGAGGACTTGCCTGCGCTAGAAAACTTGGGGTTTAAGTGAGGTTAAAGTCATAACTGTTTCCTTTCTCTTAGCACTGACAATAGTCTTACCAATATAAAGTATATGTGCAAGATTGTTTTTAATTAAGGGAGCCACATAAACTCACCACTAAAAATTACCTTTTCCCCAGGAAAACCAGGCTATCTTTAGAGGTTTTAATCAGGTAATTTGAAAGTCCTTCTCCTAACCAAACAGTTCTTTTCCCAAAACTCTGAAGCCCAGCCAAGCAATTAGTTATTTAGATTCACCAACTGCTGAAAGGAACATTCCATAGTTTGCTGTATAAATTGCTAGGAATAAATCCCTCATCCAACAGTAAGTGTTCATGTGATCCATACATTGCTTTCATGAACAACAGCAACATCATACAGCTCACGTGACATGGTAAATTATTTAAAAAACTCTGCCATTTGCTTAGAAAGCCATTGCCCCAACAAAGACATTAGTGGAATCAATGGTGGGAAATGTCCCTACAGCTGGAAATGATGCTTCTGAGCTGACTACCTGTCAGGTATCAAATGCCTGGTTTGGAAAATCACAGAGGAGATTATACAAATGAAACCCAAAGTCAGTTCTAGTGCATGCTGAAGGTTTTGGAAACCATTAATATGGATCAGCTAGGGGACCAAAGACTGCTAAATGGGGTAAAGAGCTTACTGAAGTGGAAATTGCAGATTGTAATTGCAAACTGACCCTGAGGGAAATCCCCTGGCTGGAATGGATTCCCGATTGAATTTCATAAGCTTTTTTTGGTTTTGTTTTTCCATTTCAGCTTTACCTCTGACCATTTTCCCATCCTCCCCTGTCGCTGGTAATTTCACAGTAGTGAAATCGATGTGTTGTCAGGCTCCAAGAGGCTTCTAGAGTAGGCCAGCTCCTTTGCTCAGTTTGGACCCTAAACCCCTAGCTGTAAGACAGCACTGAGGACCAAACAAGCCACACCAAAACACACAGAAGAATGTGGCCCATTCATTAGAGACGCAGGGCCTGCAAAATGAGAGGATCAGTTTTTCTAAAGTCAGAAACTTCACTCCATCTAAAGATCTCTTACTTCCCACACTGGAGATTCTGGGAGACAGTGAAGAGAACAGCCTACAGCTCCTGCCAGTGAGTGCTAAGGCTCTGCTCTGGGGCAGAGATCTGTGTGAGCTTTGGGACAAAGAGATTGAGGGAAAGACCCCCAAAAGACTCCATAAATTCTGAAGTCAAACTTTGTCTTCATGATGTGGAGATAACATACCAAAAGGTTTTTTCAAGCTGTAGACCTCCTCATCATGGTTATGGGTACCATAAGGACTCTAGCCCTCTGGGGCTTGAGGTTTCCTAGTGCTTGACAGTAACAGCCAAAGCAGTTTCAGGCACCAAGCCCCAGGGATTGGAGGACAGCACCCAACACACCATCTTTTGCATTAAGGGAAAAAGCCACTCAGATATGCAACAGGAGCACTGAAACAGTCACCTAGTGCACACAGGGCTACCAAACCTGCCAGTTTTCCTGGACCTGCCTAGTGGGAAGAGAGAGAACTGACTTTTGTCTGGCATTTCCAGAGGCGCAGCAGCCCAGCAGGCATCATAGCTGTGACTGGGTGGCTGCATGGCCTGAGGTCCTGGGCAAGCAGCCACTGGATGGGTCAGCATGTCTGGGAAGAGTTATAGACCTGGGAAATGCACTGTCAGATCTTCAAACATACAAGGATAAGAGGATATTATGATGATAGAAGGTAGGATAGGTAGGAAGAAATTGAAGAAAGTAAGTTGTTATGCGCTTCAGACACATTTCAGAACAGATGCGCTCCTAAAGATTGGTCTGATAGGATCAGTCCAGATCAATTAACTGTTCAGAACAAGTGGATTCCCTTCGATTGTGCTTGCCCAGGCTTCCTTCTTGGGGAAAAAAAAAAAGGCCTTGGGGAAGGAGGGGCTTGTATGCACTCAGGCCCTGCTCCAAGCTTGGCCACTGTTTGCTTCTGGATGTGGATCTTGCCACTTTTACAATTCAGGCATGCTGTGGAAAACGTGCAGAGGTTATCTGGACTTGGTTTCTTTTATGTATAGCATTTGAAAAACTTTGTTGAATAAATGTGTTGGGAAATAGAATTTAGTGTTCAGGCCGTTCTTTTAAAGAAAGCACGCAGTGCTATAGGTATGTATGTTAAATGACTTTTCAATGCTTGCCACCTAACTTCTTTTAACTGAATACTGCTCTTAATTGTCTCTGTATTTTACAGCTGAGAGTTTATGCACAGCCACTGCAAATACACACGGCAGAATACGCAGCAAATGTAACAAAAATTGTATTCGACTTCTTTGAAGAGTACTTTAATTTGAGCTATTCCCTTCCAAAACTAGGTGATTATTAATACTTATATTTTTCATTTTGTTAATTCACTGTCATGGTTATGCTTCTACAGGTCTCTCTGCTTTGGTGGAAAATAGCATGAAAGCATTTGGTTGCTAATTCCTCATACTGTGCCAGGATGTTTTAAAACTGTACCCATGTAGTTCAAGATGTTCTTACATGTCATGATGGGAGAGTTGTTCTCAGTAACAGTTTAGTTACCAGTTCTCACAGTTCAGTTTGCTGAACTGAAGCACTGATCCTGACATGGTTCTCTTAAAGCGTCCTGTGGAAAATCACAGGAATCATTGGTGTCATCAGCAAAGGAACATCATGAGCTAAAACAGAGCCAGAAGAAGTTTGAGAACAGTATGTACCACTTACATGGGAACTTCTGGACAAAAGTCAGTAGTGAGATAAGTGAAGACGTAAACTGCGAGAGAGTATGTCATACTATTTATTAACCTTAGTGCAAAGTGGGTGTGTGTCCTCTTCTTAGAAAGATGAATGTGGTCCAGCATATAATTTGTAGTTTCTGCTGCTGGGATGAATAAAGACCCAGAGCTAAACAAGAGTGAGCACACTATCAAATTTTGCCCGTGGTTACAAAGCAAGCAAAGAAAGTAGTGCAGCTGGGCGTCTTTTAGCTTGGACTATCTGGACTCTGGATCTGATTTGTGCAGTTAGTAACGTAATGTAATCAGTTTTGGAAATGCACCCTTCTAAGACCTCCAAAGAGGTAATTCAGTTAGGTTTATGAACTTAAAAGGATGGAAAAATATTAACTACAAACAAGTTAAGGCAATGTAATATGGAAGGAAAAAAAACCCAACAAAAACCTTTGAAGATGATCAACAATGTTATGCAAACCTTCTGCTGGCTATTTTCACATGTACCTATCAGGCTAACCTGTATTACTTTAACAACAGAATTTCACCTCCTTTCAAAACATCATCTGAGCTTACTGTAAATATATTTGCATTTCAATGACAATGAATTAGGGAAACCAGTACAATGTGTTGTTCTTTAGCACACTGTTCCCCCTTTATCTCACCTATACTTCATATTCAAACTTTCATTTCCATAAAAGTTGATGATTTTACCACATCAGCATATAGATAGGGGCCTGTCTACTCTATAGGGTGAACTGGTAACCCAGGTCACAGTATCAGAACATAGATGCTCTTGTAGATTTTACACTGTTTTTCTTAAAATGTTGGATCACAACTCTTCACATACTGTGTTGTTCCTTCAGTATTAGAAGTCATCTAGATCACACCTGACAAATCAAATATGTTTCTGCACAATGTTTTATTTAAATATTGTATTTTGCACTGATTTGTGGCTTCTGGCATCGCCATTCTCCTTGTGATCCTCATCTGCCAGTGAAGCCCTTGCCAGACTATCAGCTTTGATTCTGTAATCAAGTTGTTTAAATTAAAATAAGTAATTCCTATGTTCTGTTAGGAGTGAGGGTTGTTTGTTCAATTCAGTTTTAAATACATCTGTACTTTTTCACTAACCCACATAGAAAGGCTGTGGTCATTATTTGCAGAAGAAAATGCCAGTCCAATTGGGTCCTCAATTCTCATTTAAACCTGTATTGATTACTGACCATAAATGAGTGACCCCCACAAATTGCCAGGAGTAGAAGCAGATGTTTTTCACTGCATGGGGGATTTACTTCAGTTACCATGTCAATAAATATTTTTAATACAACAGTGTGACAAACAATGACATGCCTCGTTATGCTACAGTTAGTTTCAGGAGGTTTACCGCCTACAGCATATCCCCAGACAATACTATTAATTTCTGGAGGCAAAACTAAGTAATGTATGATATGCATGCTCCCAGGAGGTGGTGTAGCATCACCTTGCAAGACAGATTCTCAGCTAGTGCAACTGATCCTAGCTCTATTAATCTCAGCAGAGCCAAGGCACTTGCTATCAGCTGCTGTAGACCAGTTTCTTGCTTCTTAAAGAAGGTTAGAAGGTTGTAGACTACAGTGCAGAGTAGTAAGCCAGAACCAGAAATGGTAAGGAAAACAGGCTGTGAATACACAGAAAAAGGACAAGCTAAGTGGCTTAAAGGATACAGCGGTAATCATGTTCTCTTTCTTTCAATGTAGATAAAATAGCTATTCCAGATTTTGGGACAGGCGCTATGGAGAACTGGGGGCTGATCACATACAGAGAAACAAACCTGCTGTATGATCCCAATGAGTCGGCCACTTCCAACAAACAGAGAGTAGCTGCCGTGGTAGCCCATGAGCTCGTTCATCAGGTAAATTTTTGGACACGATTCATTCATACAGTGCTTCAACACTTTATTTTCAAAAATACTGTGATTAACTCTGTCTCAGGACCTTTTACATGTGCTCACATTTTAATCGCAAAATATTGTGTTAAAACTGTTCCCCGTTAGAGCTTCAAAGTACCATAACTACTGCCTTTGAAATTTTCTCAGGAAGTTAGATGCTTGGGTCCAGACTGTGAGCCAGCTTATGAAAATCTGTCTGAAATATCTTAAAGGAACTAATTTGCATGTGCAGATGTCTCTTTTGGGCAAGAAAATAGGGACAACTATACACTGTGGAAGCTGTCTGAAAACATCTCCTTACAAGCACAAATCATCAAATCAAGAGGAAGAAACTAAAAATATTTTCAGTGGCACAGGAATCATTAGCAATCTCTCCAGTAATATGTAATTTTATAATAAAAGTGATGTTTTAATGCAACGCAAGGACTGAATTCCTACTTAAACCCCAGAATGATGATAATTTTCATCTGGCAACAGGAAAAAAAGTGAAAAAATGAATGTTCTATGTGGAGATGTGAGATACTGAAATGTACATTTACCATTTAGCTAACACTACATCTTTCAATGTTTATAACTGTAGTGGTTTGGAAATATTGTGACCATGGACTGGTGGGATGACTTGTGGTTAAATGAAGGATTTGCCACTTATTTTGAGTTCCTGGGAGTAAATGCTGCAGAACCAGACTGGAAAATGGTAATTATTTCTGTCTTATGAAGGGCTGGTGGGGCTGAGGTAGCATTTTGGAAGGGAGTAAAAATTAGACAAAGATGATGAAGACTTGAAGTATATACATAGAAAATTAACATAGTGCAGTGAAACATAAAGTTGGTTTAAGCTTTTTCCACCTACCTAAGTTACAGTCTGAAACTAGTCAAAGTAAACTTTGTAGTTTTAGTCATTCTCTTTTAACAAGCGAATCAAGTGTTCAGTTGTTTTTGTTATAGCAAATAATACCTAGGTGGATTCTGGATAGAGCCTTAGGAATTTTGCAGGGTTGTTTAAAGGTCTAACCCTGGCACATGGCAATTTCCCTTTATTTAGTTACGTGGGCTGCAGTGTCTCTTTGTGGGATTCGTCTTAGGATTGTTATCCGACCTGGTAAGGGTTGGGAACATGTGCCTGTCTCTACAGCTTGGGCTACTCATCAGGGAAAATATCCGATGCCCCATTCAGCTGCTGCGAGCATTTTAAGTGTCATTTCAAATGCTCCAACTCAGACAACCTCTACTCCACACAGCACAAAAATAGGTAGTGATAGTGGATGGCCCACAGCACTAACTGCGCAGCAAAACAAATTACAGTCACTTTAAGGGGGCTGAAGACAGAGGGTAGCCTTAAATACACGTTATACTCTGAGGAACAATAACAATATGTGAATAAAGGGAGGTTTCTTGCTCTCTCTCCCCTCCCATATCATAGCATATAAGCACATCACATAGATGTGATGGTGCTTAGCATGCATGTTTCCCCTAGCTGTCCAGGTGTAGTGAAATTCTGGCTACTAGAAAATATGTAACAGACTCCAGTGGAAGGAAGCAGGGTAGGTTTTTCATAGATGAACCCATTGTCAAAATCTGCTAGCCCCTGAGCCCAGTTACTTTAGAAGCAGGCAGTGCCTACTTGGTGGTTCCCCTGCCTCCCTCCCTGCTCCCCATAAATATCTCTTATCATCTGTGTTACGTAAGGCTGAGAACAAAATCATCCTTTATAGACTTTGAAGTAGAGGAGTGTTGTGCTAACTACTTAAAAAAAATTTTAATTACTGAGCCTAAAATTTAAAAGACTT
Source organism: Falco rusticolus (assembly GCF_015220075.1). Classification (NCBI taxonomy): domain Eukaryota; kingdom Metazoa; phylum Chordata; class Aves; order Falconiformes; family Falconidae; genus Falco; species Falco rusticolus. The sequence continues at coordinate 59,836,887 of NC_051187.1, forward strand.
TTTTGTGTATAGACACAATGTTCATTTAAGATCTAGAGACATTTCAGTGTTGTCATTCTAAAGAGTATTAGAAGAGGAAAACTAAATAGAAATTTAGTCAGTTTTGGTCAATATTTATTAGGAAGTAAGGGGATTTTGACTGCAGGCCACAATCTTTTTAAAAAAATTATAATCACTTTTTAAAAAGTACAAGCCTTGGGATGGAGCACGCTGCCTTCTTCGTCCCTCCTTCCCTTCCTCTCCAGTTCCATTTTTGCAAGAGGAGCCCATAATGATTTGCAGATATTGTGACACTGCTGAAACTGGTAATATAGACTCCTTTTTATGCATACTGTGAGAATTTTTGTGTTTTGGTACACATGGGAAAACAGTATTTTCAAAAGGCAATTTATCTTAGTTAAGGAAAAAATATGTCCCTTCCCCCCCAGATGTAAAGTAAGAGTTAGCAAGTCCTTCTTTACAGGAGGTGAAATTTCATTCCATTTCCAACTGCCTCCCCCTAGAGAAGCTGTAGTTCAAGCTACTTATTTTATGAAGTTAGGCGTATAGTCCTGCATTTGTTTCTGTTCTAACATCTCTTTCTCAGCTTGAACAGGTTTTAATTGATGATGTGCTTCCTGTAATGAAGGATGACTCTTTGTTGTCTTCCCACCCAATTGTGGTCGACGTTTCATCTCCAGCTGAAATCACCTCTGTGTTTGATGGGATATCCTACAGTAAGGTAGCATACCCTCCTGTCATGATTTTGGATGCAAAGAAAGTAGAGGCTTGGGAGAGGAGGTGAAAGTCAGGGGAGCTTGCAATCATAACTCCTAACCCACCTGGGCTGTGTCTAAGCGGATCTTTCTTCTGGGACATTCCCAGCTGTTGTCAGTGATGAAACCAAAAGCAACCGTGAGAGAAGCAGTGCAGCCAGAGCCTCAGTCAGCCACTGCGTGCCGTACAAACCTGCTCACAGCACGCAGAGGTGCAGGGAAATCGGCGTCAACAGCTTCTGCCACTAGAGTTGTTTTTAAAATTATCCTAAACCAGACACCAAGCATATCCCTCTCCTGTCACCTCATGTACTGATGTGGCCCAGTTATGTCAAGCCTCATAATCAAATGCAAGGGCAGATGTCCAGGTGTCCGCTCCCTCACTTTCCTATCACACCTTCAGGGCAGTATAACTTGTTTTGAGGAAGCAAGGCAGGGAACCAAGCAGTCAAAACAGGAAAGTAACTTTTTGTCTCATGTTGCTCACACTATCCCAGCCACCCAAGAAGCCTTAGCAAAGATGGGCTACACTAGCCTCTAATGGCATTGGCCTAAACTGGGAGATAAGTTAGCTCCACATTTCACCGAGTTGTGAAGCTCAGGACTGACTAGGAGTACAATAGTCTGTAGACCAGGAGGTGGTAGAGGACACCCCATTAGGTATTTGACAAGCTTTTTGCCCATTCTGGGGCTGTCCCTGTCAGTGGAGGTGGAGACCTGTGCCTATAAAGGCTCCTTCAGGAGCCAGCTGGAACGGAGTGGAGGAATACCCTGGGTCTGTCTGAGCAGCAAGACACTGGGATGCTGGTACTATCCAACCACTGTTCTGAGCAGGGCACACAGAGGCCTCCCTGAGCCCATGGCCTCTGGCAGTACTAGCTGTGTGGGGTGGCAGCCAGGAGCTCATCACTTATGGAAAAGTGCTTTGAGGTGCAGAGCATTAGAGAAGCCAGCAGACTTGCTGAGGGTCACCGCCTTGATGTGGTCACCAGGATCCAGGCCAGGAGTATGAAGCCAACTTGTTTCTCTTCATATCAGGTATAGCCAAAGCCATTTTGTTCTTAGACAACCTTTAGACATGAAACAAAAAAGGTGCCCCCAGACTCCCTGTGTCTAACCATGGAGTCCCTTGACTCAAGTGCCCTGAAAACACTGTTGCTTCTAGTTATTTTTTTCGGTGCATTAAGAGACAAGTCAGAAGAAGCACAGGAGGAAACATCCCTGTCCCTCCTCCCTCTCACCACCACATATGGCACCAAGGTGAGGAAGGAGCTGGGACTCGGCTCACTCTCTCCTCAACAACCAGCCATGTCCCACATTGCTTCTGACCCTGATACACCACGTTTGTGTTGACAGCTTCTCGTGTGACTCTCAGTGTTTCCTATCTGAATGTTATTGCATCGTGCAATAACAAGTTTCCACTGAACACACAAAATCTACCTTTATTAAATCCTGCTTGTTGCTTTCCCTTCAAGCTCCCATTGTCACCTAAACATAAAGAATGTATTGCATTGACTTTAGCTTTAGCTGGGCTAGTCTCTAGCCAAAGATATTAATTTTATCAGCTAGACTTGATCCATCCATTTCCATCAGTTTTCTGTTTTCAATTGTTAGATCCTCTGTCCAACAGTATTTATTGCATCATAAATGCCTCACAGTCAAATCATAAACCATATGAAAACCTGCATCGTGTAACACTGTTCTTAAATCAAACTAACAAAAGTCAAGAAACGTACAGAGCTAAATCAAATACTCTGGGCAAAAATATGTTTTAGTGGTGAGCTAAGGAAGAGACATACTTTTGCATGGTCTGAAAAAACAACGGAACAAAAAATTCCTAGCTTTTACTCATCTCTTTGTGCCTAGATAATTGCTACATGAACTCGTATTTTTTTAAGCAAAACCATTTGAGGATTCACGCATTGTTGGGAACAGTCTGCTTGGGATATAATTTGGCTTGGGATATAATTTGGCTTGAATGAGAAAGTCTTCACGTAGATTTAGCTCAAATTACCATTGGTATTTATATATAAATGCATGACAAAATTAACTTGTTTCTTTTTGCCTTTATTTTGGCTTCTCTTTTGCATTTTTCTTATAAAAACAATCTCCTCATGATAATATTCATCACTAAACAAATAAAGCATAGTTTGGAATGCTCTCCATTAGTTTTACCAGAGCAATTACAAGTCTTATAAAATCCTAAAACTAATGAATTGCCTAAGGGTCTGTGGAGTCATTGCAGTGTATTCTGTAAGGGAACTTCAAACTGCTGTGTGATCAGTAGGACATTATGCACCTAGGAAAGCTGTATTAGAGTAGAGCTGGTGACTACACAATTAATGTATATAATTCTTTTAATCTTCTCTTAAAAAGTAAATGCATTTCACCTCTTTTCCAGTGTAATTCTCGCTCTTTGTTTGAAAAATTGTATTAAAGTAACAATGACGTTTTTTGTCTTAGACTGATTGCCTTTTCAGAAAACAGATACTTAGTTTAAGTTCTGCTAGAAATTTGCTCTTGGACACCTACATTTTTGGAACCTCCCAGCTAAAGAAGTTTAGGATTAAATGTTCCACATTTCTGCCACAAACAATCTTGTCATATACTTGGCAATTATTACAACTCTCTAGAAGTTACGTGGGTGTTGATAAAAGACTCCCCCCAACATCCCCATCAGACAAGGTCAACTACTCAAATGAAGGTCACTTTTCTGAACCTCCCCAAATAGCTGAAAGAAGGGAAATTTATTAAAACATTGGACTTTGTTAGGATGAGTTTTACTCAAATGCACTTTATCATGGACTACAGAGGAATGACAAGAGTAGGGGGAAGAGACTAAAAAAGAGTAATTGAAGATGCAAATAGCTAACTATACATGGCAATTTAAAGCAAAAGAAAGCTCTTCTGTTCCCAAATGCATGCACTAGTGCGTGTTTCTACTCTGACTTTTAATATAAATGGGAGGGGATAGTCTAATCAGGTAAGAAGTGGCTGATAGACAAAGCTGAGGAACTGAGGTACCCTAGTGCATACATGTGGCCTTATGATCACTATTTATCATAAGCTGCCTTATGTTACCACTAATACATAGCTGTTCTACATTTTACTGAACAGTTTTTGAACATATTCAATGGAAACCGTATTAAATTACTGTATCAGAAAAAAGTCACCTGCTGGCCACCTTGACTCCTTAACAAGTCGGGAAAGCATTTGGAGGCATATCTGTTCAAATAGTCCCTCTGCCATGACTCGTGCAGTCAAGTTGTTATTCTCAGACACATAAATAGGGAAGACAGGATTTACTGTGAACCCAGATAACATTCTTTTTTTTATGGGACAACTGGATTTTTAAACCATTCATAGCGTTAGGCTCTCAGCTGCCCTTTGATTTGGTTTGGAAAATGAAAACATGCTAATCCTAAAGTTGTATTCTGTGTTTTAGATTGGGTTTGCATTGCTTTTGTTTTTCATCATTTTGTGCCCACTCTGGTCTTTGTTCCACATGACTCTTCTACTTCTCTCTCTTCCCTTTGTTTCTTTCTTCTTTCAAAGTCCTAATTGTTTTTTCTGTGACACCCAATGACTTCTCTGATCCCAATTCTACCCTGCTTCAGAGGCCAAAGCTCTTACACCAGTCCTCAACAAATCTCATTCTGAATCCCAAGATGGCATCCCCAACATATAAAGCCCCAGACTTGGAGCATTTTTTGAGTTTCCTACCTGCTGAGCATTCAGCTGAAGTCCATTCCTCTATCAGGCTGTGCTGCTGGACAGGGATAGTTCCCCAATGAAATTGGGAGCCCCGCTCACACAAACTGACAGAGCAGCAGGACAGTAACTCCCAGGAGCAGGGCTTGGGATCCCTTCCACTGGCACAGCTGAACTTAGAAATGGGCATCTGATCACAGGTAAAGACCAGCTCTCGCATCCAGAATTAAACTCCTGCAGGCAGGCATGACATGCTGTGAAGGAATTCAAAAAACCACTTCCTTAATCAGAGGGATGGTTTCTATTTTTGCCTTATAAAATACTCACATATTGCTTTTCTAAATGAATGGAAATTCAGTGTTAGGGCACCATGGAATGACCTTCTCCCCTCTTCCTTTGTCCTCAGGGTGCATCAATCCTCAGAATGCTTCGAGACTGGATTACACCAGACCTCTTCCAGAAAGGCTGTCAGGTAAGGGTTCCACCAAAACACGCCAGAAATGCAGCCTATCCTCCTGTGACAGTGGCAAAGCCTTTATTCAAAAACTGAATGTCAGAGATCCTGGTATTAGTAGCAAAAGTACTTAATGCATTTCAGTACTGACTGGACAACATCAAGGGGAAGAAGTTTCACGTTCTCACAGAAGCAGGAATGTGAACTGCATTAAGATTTGATCGCCTGCCAGTGAGGACCTAAATTCATGATACGTTTTAGTGGAGAAACCTCTTCCACTTCAGTGTATCCTGTTGTAATATAGGATCTCCTCATTCAGCTGTAAAGTATGTCTGCAGCTTCATATAGCCATGATCCTCCAACCCACTCAAGCCTGCTATGAAGGGACAGTTACAGCTATAAGCTCATCCATGCCCTGATGCAGGCGCACTCAGTCCTAGAGAGACAAGGTAACAGGGAGCAGAAAGGGGAGATATTGCACAGTTCATAGTCCTTTCTCATGGAGGAAAAAACCTGATGCTACAAAATTATGGAAAGAAAAAATGGGAGAAAGGAGCCCTCCCAGAAAGAGGAAGGTTATCTGCTCTTTCCTCTGAACCAACATTTGCTGTCTCTGAAGTGTTACAGAGCAGGTTTACCGCATTCATTCTTACCTCCCTTCATCCTGGAGAGCACGTTTATGGGCTGCTACAAGTCAGTCGTATTTTCCTTTATTTCTCCTTTCATATATTCAATCAGGACAGTTCTACAAGACGGGAAAATACAGCCAACTTGTCCACAAGGGACTAATACTTCCCCCCTACTCAGTCTTCAAGAACATTACAGGTAGCTGTGGCTAACAGCGAAACAAACAGCACCATCTACTGACTAAACATCACCAGGATCCAGGTAACAGGTTAGGAAAGCACTCGCTAAGCAACCAGGGAAGGCACAGGACAGGAATAGTGTTTAGGAGGTGGAAACACCCAGCTGAATACCATTATTCCTTGTAATACTAATTTTGATCACAACTTAGAGGTGACCAGACTTTCCTGCTTCCACTGTGAGTCCACACAGCTAGTGAAATCTCCTGAAATTGCTTCCTCCTTCTAAACAACCTTTTACATTAGATAGAAATTTGCAACAGGGTATGCTGATGTCCATTCAAGCAAAATACAAAGAACTCTTCAAGTACAGTTCTATTTTGTACTAACAAATCACACTGGGAAATGCTGACTTTTAGTGTTATGGGTTGCACTGGAAACCCAAAAAAAACTTTATCAGCTTAATATTGATCCATTTAACCTCCTACTCACAACACTACTGCCCATGGATAGATACTCTGTACGACATCTGTACTCCCTGTATCTCTGTACAACTGAATATGTGGATTGTTTTCATAGGCAAAGAAGGAAAGACCTGGTAGTATTTTCACAGTCTTCTACCTTTCTCTAGGCATATTTGAAGAAACACCATTTCCAGAATGCCAAGACACAACAATTTTGGGAAGCTCTGGAAGCGGTATGTTTTGCAGCAACATAAACCCTTGCTAACAGATGTTTCATATCTCACCCACTGATTTCAGTTTCCCAAACTTTTTATAATCTGTAGGTTTTCTGTCAATGAGAGATCACAAGCTAGGCAGCCTCCCAGTATATTCCAACACACCTTATTTCTAGCAAATATATATTATTTCCTCATTTTTTGGCATGAGACTATGGGAGTGGCATAAAAGATAAGAAAGGAGGCCCTGCTAACAAATAGCTTGTTACTGAAACATTCCCCTCACAACTCAAGCTCATTTAATGGGTGAGTACACACCTCATCCACCACACATGCATCCCATAATCTCCCTTACCTCTAACCAGATTCAGCTTTTTGAAAGCTCCCAACAACATCCACTCCCAAGTAATTTTGGTGCTTATCTCTGTCTCTAGCTTCTGAGGCCCAGCTGGGCCATTCTCTGTCAACCATTTTCTGACCTTGCCTTTTGCTTGAGGCTCGGCTGTTTCTTTCCATCCGTCTCATTACCCCCACAAAGGCCACGTGCATACTACCAGGTCCTTCTCCTGAAGATACTTCCTTCCCTTCCACCACTGTGGACACTCACACAACCCTAGTTGCACTTTTGTGTCTCCTTTCAAGTTCCCATCTTCTTCCTGCTCTGCAGGACTGCTTCTTTCTCTCTCTCTGGTGCTCTGCATCTTCACCTCATCTGCCTCACCTGAAGAAGGAAACAGTGACCCTAGCCCCCTTCCTTCACAGGTGGCATCCTGGGGAGGCAGCAGCAGTTCTCTCCGTCTCTAGGACAGAAGTTCACGGTCCACAGAATGGTTCAAATTTTACATCAGTGTAGTTTCTGGTGGTTAATACTGGCTCCTTCTTCACACCTAAACAGGGCATACTGCAAAGATACTTCTGGCTTTGAAAAGCCTCTTTATGTCCTTTCTGTGCTGTTTGGTTATTTCCTCAGAAAAAAAAAGAAAGGTCTTAGAGCATGCAAGGGACCTCAAAGATTCCTTAGTTGTCCATGTTACTGCCCAGTCTCTGCACACATATTTCCTCTGTCCATGTTCAAGTTTCCAGCTCATTGGTTCTTTCAATGACAGGCACCATAAAGATTTAATTGTGTATTTTTTGTACTGATCCTGCTTTTTCCTCTGCTCCTTTCTGCTCTTCTTTCTCTATATATGCTGGCCACCCTGTTTTGGATACAAGCCAGGATGCTATTGGCCTCCTTGGCCACCTGGGCACACTGCTGGCTCATGTTCAGCCGGCTGTTGACCAGCACCCCCAGGTCCTTTTCCCCCAGGCAGCTTTCCAGCCGCTCTGCCCCAAGCCTGTAGCGTTGTGTGGGGTTGGTGTGACCCAAGTGCAGGACCCGGCACTTCTCCATATAAATACCTCCAGGGATGGTGAGTCCACCACCTCCCTGAATAGCCTGTTACAACGCTTGGCCAACCTTTCAGTGAAGACATTTTTCTTAATATCCAATCTAAACCTCCCCTGGCACAATTTGAGGCTGTCCTGTTGCTTGTTATCTGGGAGAAGAGACCTACCCCCACCTCCCTTGGCAGTCCTGGATTAACAGTTGGACTTGATGATCTCAAAGGTCTTTTCCAACCTAAATGATTCTACAGTTCTATGAATATCAGAGATTTATTTTTCTTCCCTCTTTGGACTGAATTTACTTTTTCAATGTAACCTTCTCCCATCATTCATAGGCAAGTAATAAACCTGTGAAGGAAGTCATGGACACATGGACCAGGCAAATGGGCTATCCTGTTTTGGAGATGGGAAGTAATTCAGTATTCACACAGAAACGTTTTCTCTTGGATCCCAATGCAAATGTTTCTCATCCTCCTTCTGGTCTTGGGTAAGTTCTTACTATAAATGTCTATCCAAAACAGGTAAAAAAACTGTACAGATACTCTCTTCAACCAGTACACACATAGGCAGTGTAATACCCATTCTTGCTAAGCTTACTCTTAGCATTTGTTTTTAAAAAGAAAACAGCAGAAAGTTAGATACAAATATTTCAAATTTAGGGCAGGATCAGCCTTTTGTCTCAGGGTTTCTTTCTCAGACACAGCAAAGGAAAATTGGACCGGGTCTCTCAGAAAATCTTACTTCCACACACAGACACCTCAGATGACTGCAAGTCATCTGTTGAACAACTGCAAATTATAGTCTGCCAGGCTAAGGAAAACTGACACAAAATCGTCTCTCCAGAAATCAGAGACTATCATCCAGATACTTTATATCACAATAGTTTATTCCTTTTCCTATATTGTATAGAATCCATAATACATCACAGGGTCTTCACATACAATACAGGGTCTTCTCTACATGTCTTAAAAACATGAATTACTGTGAAATTGCTAGAAATGTACAAATGGGGGGTTTTGCCTATTTAACTCAGGACAGTATTGCTTAATTCTACCCATCTAAAAGACAGTTATCTAGTTAAAATTAGCGATCTTGGGGTTTATGTGGCCAGAGAGCCAGCTGCAGGCGTTCATGTACCCTATTCTTCAATCCATCCCACTTCTACATCTTTGATGCCAGTGCCAGCAGTAGATGCTCAGAGCCTGGAAAGCTCAGCAGGAGAGCACCTGAAGAGCAGAACAGAGGAATTCCAGCCAGTAAGTAAGCTTAATCGAGGGGCCCAACTTCAATACCTCTATTCAAATGCCTGTAGCATGGGGAATAAACAAGAGGAGTTACAGACATGCATGTGCTTGCAGAGCTATGATCTTGTTGGCATCACAGAGACATGATGAGATGGCTCCTGTGACTGGAGTGTTGGAATGGAAGGATGCAGGCTCTTGGGGAAGGACAGGCAGGGGAGACAAGAAGGGGGTGTCACCCTCTATGTCAATGACCAGCTGGAGTGCATGGAGCTCCACCTGGGGATGGATGAGGAGCCAACCAAGAACTTATGGGTCAGGATCAAAGGGAGGGCAAGGACAGGTGACAGTATAGTTGGGGTCTGCTGCAGGCCACCTGACCAGGAGGAACAAGTAGATGTGGCCCTCTGTTTGAGGGAGCCACCTCATATTCTCAAGCCCTGGTCCTCAGGGGGGGACTTCAACTACCCCGATACCTGTTGGAGGGACCACACAGCAGGGTATAAGCAATCCAGGAGGTTCCTGGAATGCATCGATGGTAGCTTCCTTCTCCAAGTGATAGAGGAGCCAAGGAGGAGAGGCGCTGTGCTGGACCTTGTTCTCACCAACAAGGAGGGGCTCATGGGGAAAGTGAAGCTCAAGGCAGCCTTGGCTGCAGTGACCATGAAATGGTGGGGTTCAAGATCCTTAGGGCAAAAGGAGGGTGCACAGCAAGATCGCTACCTCGGGCTTCAGTAGAGCTGACTTTGGCCTCTTCAGGGATCTGCTTGGTAGAGTACCATGGCATAAAACCCTGGAGAGAAGAAGGACCCAAGAAAGCTGGTTAATATTCGAGGGCCACCTCCTCCAAGCTCAGGAGCGATGCGTCCCAACACAGAGGAAGTCAGGCAAAAATGCCAGGAGGCCTGCATGGATGAACAAGGAGCTCCTGGACAAACTCAGACACAAAAAGGAAGCCTACAGAGGGTGGAAGGAAGGACAGGTAGCCCAGGAGGAATACAGAGAAATTGTCCAAGCAGCCAGGGATCAGGTTAGGAAACCTAAAGCCCTGATAGAATGAAATCTGGCCAGGGACACCAAGGACAACAAGAAAAGCTTCTATAGGTACATTGGTGACAAAAGGAAGACTAGGGAAAATGTGAGCCTACTCCGAAAGGAAACTGGCATGGGTTACCTGGGACATGGAGAAGACTGAGGTAACTCAACAATTTTTTGCCTCAGTCTCCACCAGAAAGTGCTCCACCCCCATCACCCAAGTCGAAAAAGGTAAAGGCAGGCACTGGGAGAATGAAGAACTGCCCACTGCAGGAGAAGATCAGGATCAAGATCTTCTAAGGAACCTGAAGGTGCACAAGTCTATGGGACCTGACAAGATGCACCCACAGATCCTGACGAAACTGGCAGATGAAGTGGCTAAGCCACTATCCATCATATTTGCCGTCATGGCAGGCCAGTGAAGTTCCCACTGGCTAGAAAAAGGGAAACATAACCCCCATTTTTAAAAAGGGAAAAAAGAAGACCTGGGGAACTACAGGCCACTCAGACTCGCCTCTGTGCCTGGCAAGGCCATGGAGCAGGTCCCCCTGGAAACTATGCTAATGCACATGGGAAACAAGGAGGTCATTGGTGACAGCCAACATGGCTTTACTAAGGGAAAATCATGTCTGACAAATCTGGTGGCCTTCTATGACACGGTTACAGCACTGATGAATAAGGGAAGAGAAATTAATATCTACCTGGACTTGTGCAAAGTATTTGACACTGTCCTGCATGACATGCTTCTGTCTAAACTGGAGAGATATGGATTTGATGGATAGACCACTTGGTGGATAAGGAATTGGCTGGGTGGTTGCACTTAAGAGTTGTGGTCAACACCTCAATGTACGAGTGGCAACCAGTGACAAGTGGTGTTCCTCAGGGGTCAGTATTGGGACTAGTGCTGTTTAATATCTTTCTCAGCGACATGGACAGTGGGATTCAGTGCACCCTCAGCACGGTTGCTGACAACACCAAGCTGTGTGGTGCAGTTGACACACTGGAGGGAAGGGATGCCATCCTGAGGGACCTTGACAGGCTTGAGAGGTGGGCCCGTGTGAACCTCATGCAGTTCAACAACACCAAGTGCAAGGTCCTGCACGTGGGTCGGTGCAGTCCCAAGCACAGATACATATACCGGCTGGGGGATGAAGGGATTGAGAGCAGCCCTGTGGAGAAGGACTTGGGGGTGTTGGTTAATGAGAAGCTCAGCATGACCTGGCAATGTGCGTTTGCAGCCCAGAAAGCCACATGTACCCTGGGCTGCATCAAAAGAATTATGGTCAGCAGGTTGAAGGAGGTGATTCTCCCCTTCTCATGAGACCCCACCTGGAGTACTGTGTTCACCTCTGGGGTCCCCAAAATAGGCAGGACAATGGACCTGTTGCAGTAAGTCCAGAGGAGGGCTATGAAGGTGAGAGGAGGACTGGAGCACCTCTCCTATGAAGACGGGCTGAGAGAGCTGGAGCTGTTCAGCCTGGAGAAAAGAAGGCTCCGGGGGGACCTTATAGCAGCCTTTCAGTACCTAAAAGGGGGCCTACAAGAAAGCTGAAGAGGGACTTATTAGTAGGGCCTGCAGTGAAAGGACAAAGCATAATGGTTTGAAACTAGAAGAAGGTAGATTCAGATTAGGTATTAGGAAGAAATTCTTTACTGTGAGAGTGGTGTGGTGCTGGAACAAGTTGCCCAGAGCAGCTGTGGATGCCCCATCCCTAGAAGTGTTCAGGGCCAGGCTGGATGGGGCTCTGAGCAACGTGCTCTAGTGGAAGGTGACCCTGCCCATGGCAGGGGGGTTGTATCTAAATGATCTTTAAGGTCCTTTCCAACACAAATCATTCTATGATTCTATTCAGGACAGATGGGATACTGTATAGGAACATATTTGTTAATTAACAGATGCCTAACCTGATGGGACATGAACACTACCCAGTGGGTTGTTAGACCTGCACAGTAAAACGGCTCGGCTGCACTATGGCATTGACCAGCTGACTAACTGTTCAGAGCTTGCATTGTGTTATATTTAGCCAGTTCCAATTTTTAAGCAATGCAACTTTGCTAACATTTCAGTGAAAGAGATTCAAATTAACCCATATTAGGAAGGTTTCATTCCTTGAACTAGCCCAATCAACTAAACCAGTAAAATTTCCTGTGTGAACCAGAACTAAATCTACCCAAATGCACTTTTCCATTACTTCTACTAGGTATTTTAATACAAAGAGAAGAAGAAAAAAAAAAAAAAAAAAAGGAGAAAATGAAGAAACAGCCGTGGCCAGTTTATTTCTTTTTGATTAAAAGGAAAAAACTTGAGCAATGAGAAGGCCCACAGTATTGGCAGTTTTGGAGAGGTATCAAAAGACTTGGGATGAGGTAGTTACCTGTTTATTTGCAACACTGTATTTCTCCCAACATAAGCAGAGGAGTGTGCAGGCTTTTGAAGCAGCTTTAGCTGCAAACTACAACATCGTGCCATATGAAGGCTGGTGTTACATAGTATTCAGGCAAAAATACTTCTTTGTGTTAAAAATTTTGACTCACTGCACTATGCTCTAGGGTAGCAGCCTCAGGAATCCTACTTTTGTTTGACTTCAAGACTTAAAGTACGTTGCCATTTCTTGAGTAGAAATCCCAGCACTGTTCCTACCTTAACCTGTCAAGAAGCTGAGCTGTGTGCTGCCCCTGCTATTCCCAAAGTAAAAGGGGAATTTTTTTTCTGAATATGTAGGTTTTATAAATGACTTCAAAATAAAATGCATTAATATATACAATAATGCTGATATTATCTATCTGGAAACAGACTTACTCCCTTGACTAAAAGTCAATCCACTGAAAATCAATACCTCCTCCTTCCACCTTTACAAATGGGGATAAGGAAGCTCCTGAAGAGATCCTACCCTAGATGGAAAAGGCCTATTTCATGTCCAGGTGTGGAGTTTTGATTTAAGCATTGAAAACTCCAGGCCTTCTGTATGCTTTACTCTCTGAATCCTGCAGAGATAGTCTCCTGAGCTGCCTGCTTGTTTCAAGCTTGTCTGTCTTGAGACGTCCTCTCCTGCATGATGGCACTCAAAAGAAATAGAAATTCAAAAACTTGTGCTCTTAATAGAGCTGCTGTACAAATATATAGCTACAGCACAGCATGTCAGGAACACATCCTCAATACGCACAGTCAACAGGACAGTTATTGTATCTTATGCTCAGGAAAAGTACTTATGTATGTAATCCCAGGAACATATAATGAAAACTAAATAGAATCCCCTTCATTAAATGCATTTACAAAACCAGGGTTTAAAAAAAAACTTTTATGTGCTTTCTCTTGGGGTAACACAATACTGGAGCTTCTGGCTAAACAATAACCTCTCTAAACTCCGTGGCAGTAAGCTCCATAAGAGAACTAGTAAAATCTAGAAGCGTATAAATCTTTTAAGATATTTTTGTTCAGAAGATGCAAAACAATAGCTGATCTTTCTTCCCAGAGGCATCAGAGAGATCATAGCCTTCATTTTGATATGTTTTGGAAGTTAATGACAATTCACTTAATTCAGGGTTGTAAAGACAACTCAGGTTTTCCTGTAGCGTTTGTCACCAGGGGGTTTAAGATGGAAGAAAAATCTCCCTGGGATGGACTGTAATATACTAACATGAACAGCAGCTGACTGCTCAAACAGGCTTAATAATTTTAGCAGGCCTATGCAGGTACATTCATGGCGTGCTCTTCCATCCTACTTCCCTGACTGCCTGGTTACGATCTTGGTCAGGCTGTGCTGTGGCTCCCTTCCAGGCCAAACATCTCACCTTTGTCCTGGGCATGCCCCAGAGCAAGGAGCCTGCACCTAACCCCTGAAGGTGTTTATGAAATTGAAGAGCAAGAGGTAAGGACACATTTGGCTCCCAGTGCTTTATCATAGAGGAATTAGGGTTGTCTTGGAGAATGAAAACAGGCTGGAAAAGGCAAGAGGTCCTACTGACTGTATGGCAGTGGTTGCTTAAGCTCTTTCAGTTTTCCCATCTGTAAAACAGGTTTCATAATACTTCACCACTTAATTCAAGTCAGCGTTACAAAGATTAACTGGTGTCTGCACAAAGCCCTAGACACATCAACATTAACACTGACACCAACCATCCACACATGATCAACTTTTACTAAATTAATTGTTTTGTACACTGTTAGATTATTATCTGACATGACATGAAGATACTGCTTAGCAGGGCTGCATTTTCCAGAGCGGTAGTAATAAGCTACACAGTATAGCACAATGAAAGTTCATTCACGTGATCTCTCTCTGATTATGGCTAAATGTTACCCTTTCCAGCGTATGGAGTCACCAAGAGGTGACTGAGAGCATTCAGAAGGACATGGCCCTAAGTTCCATTGATTTTCAGGAGAAAAAAAAAAAAAAAAAACCTAGATAAATTGTGCAACTTTCAGACTTAACTTTAGGCACATAATTAACACAGTGCCTTATTAACTCGACTAATACATCAACATCAAACACTGGAAAAAATCCTACTCCACTCCCTTGCTCAGTCCACAAGATGCCTTTTGAGAACTATTGATAAATACAAAGTATTAAGACAAGCTACTGCTATTCTTTATCTGTAGAGCATGAACACACTCAGGCACTTCATGTTTTTTATTTTGCTTTTCAGGGAATATAACTGTCCCAATCATACCACACCAATATCTGACATTTTGTTGCCTGAATAGAGTATCCTAACACAGAAACATCTTTACAGCATAAACAACAGCTACTGGTAAAATGCAGTGCTTTGTTACAAGGGATATTTAGTAAATGTGTATGTACCTAAGTACACAGTTGGCTTCATAAAACAAGATGTAAGCATTAAAACAAATAAGAAGATACACTGGAATTTTACCTTTAGCATTTGGTTTCAAATGTCATTTGTTTCTCTTTCCCTTTAAATAATTTCAGCTACAAATGGAATATACCAGTGAAATGGAGACTTGGGAGTTCAATAAATTATACTTTCTACAACGCATCAGATTCTGCAGGTAAATTTCCCCTTCTCTTCTTAGAATAATGAATGGATAAAGCTTTTCAATGTCCTTAACGAGAAATAAAATACAGAATTAACTTTCATACTCTTCTGTTTTCAAATCCGGGAACCAGCACACAGCTTGGTTGGGCTGAAGTTAGTAGTCATTTCTGCAGTAAGCTGATTATTTCCCCTGTACACACATTATGTCAGTTTAGGCTCAATTCAGTAAAGTGCTTAAGCATGTATTTAAATCCAGTCCTATTCAAGGAAGGATCTAAGCATACTTTTAATTATGGTGTACTAAAATCAATGGGACTTAGATACACTCTTTGTCTAGTCTAAGAGGTGAAGCGAGAGGCTGATGAATACATCTGTGGCATGCTAAACTGGCAATCTGAATTCAGTTAAAGAAAAAGATCTATAAATGATTACAGACATTTTCTAATGCTGATTTCAGGAATGAGGAAATACCTACAAGGGTATTTTTGATGATTGTTCTATTATGCAGTCAAATCTGAATTTCTTATTCTACAGCTCTAGTGGCTAAAAATTGGGTGGGGGGGAGAAAGAAAAATTACTGATTTTTTGAGTTTTTACATTCTGTCACATGCTGGAATTTCAGAAATATCACAATCAGCTCTTCTGTTCTTGTACTTGTTTGAATGTTACCTATTTAAAATGTAATTTGTCTTGTTATTCTGCTTTTTTTTTACCTGGTTGCCTTTAGTATCTATGCAAAAGCAAACAAAAAAGCCTGTGTCATAGAATCATAGAGTATTAGAATATCTTGAGTCGGAAGGGATCCATAAGGATCATCAAGTCCATGGCTTGGTGCTGTGGGGAGCCTGTTCCAGTGATTTGCCACCCTTTCAGTGGAGAACCTTTTCTTAATGTCCAATCTGAACTTCCCCTGATGCAGCTTCATTCTGTTTCTTCATGTCATGTCATATGGCTGGTCGCCAAAGAGAGGATATCAGCACCTCCCCCTCTGCTGCCCCCCTTGAGGAAGTTGTAGGTTACAACGAAGTCATGATGAAAGTCAGAGATTAACATAAAGAAATTTTCCTTCTCTAACTTCCACATGACATTACAGTGGGCTGCAATGGGCTGTTAACTTGACTTGCAGAGGCATGATCAGGTGCTTACTTTTACACCAGTAAAAATCTTAGCTAGTAGGGCAAACAGCAACTGTAGGGGGGGGAAATGCCTTTTGAAATACCTTGTCTGTATGAGTCATCCAAAAAGAAAAGTGCTTTTATCTCCAGCCACTCTCAATCCACAAACTTAAGAAAACTGCTTTCAATAGGCAATAGAAAAACTTTCATAACTAGCAGCACCAACTGGACCAGGACAAACTTCTGAGATAGGAACATTTTTCAAAGATTCATTTTAAATGGGAAAATCCTTAATTATGTGTGCTAGAGTAAAGTCTCAGGCTATTTTGTAATTCCTTTATGTATAGCTAAAAAAGTTGAATCAGGGAAGAGTACAGGGAAGGAAATCCTTAAAAAATTGGTTGAAAAAAACTGAAAAATGAAACTAATGGAGAATAAAATACAAGAAGTTTAAAACTAATAGTAAACATGAGGGTGAAAACCTTTTTAAAAGATATTTGCAAGAACTCATTCTTTATGATTTTTTGCTTTTTACAATGACACTAATTTTCACAATGATCTCCACTTTAAAGCTAACAAACTATCTAGCCCAAGTAATTACCACAATTCATTAGTCTAAGACAACTGCTGACACTCATTAAAGTCTACAATAACTCATCTTTACTCACAACTATTTAAAAAATAAAATTAAGGTTTGGATCTTATTTTTGTGTTCATTAAAACCAAATACTACTTTTAGAGTCAAGCAATCTCCATTGAGTTCTGTGTCATAGAAGACGCACAAACTGATCACTGTTTGTTTTTCAGGAATTGGAATAGCATCACCTCCTAATACTTTTGTGAACATTAATCCAGGCCACATTGGATTTTACCGGGTGAATTATGATAGTCAAAACTGGGCCAGGTTAAGCACTCTTCTGGTCAGCAACCACACAGTGAGTGTTATAACATTAACTGTCTGGTAGGTCTCTTACAGAGGTCTGTAGAGGCTATTTTTTCTGCAAATACTCTATATATTCTTGATCACTCTTTTCCTCTTTTCACACAGGATTTTTCAGCTGCTGACCGTGCAGGGATTTTGGATGATGCCTTTTCTTTAGCTAGGTAAACTCATTCCCTGCAGAGATTTCAACACAAGCTCTTCACTTCCCATTGCCTATTAATTAGAATTAAGTTAGGTGGTTGAAAGAAAATTTCTGAATTTGTTACAGGATTTTATTTGCTTATGTTGTCCTTCAAAAGGGGCAAATTCAAGTAGGCATTGGCAACTTGCAGTGCCAATGCAGTCAAGAGAAACGCCCCCCTTCAGTGGCAGAAAAAAAGAGGGCTTTAATTGCACATGTCTTAGAAAGGGGAAATTTTGACATGTAAGTAACAATAATAGAAGCACTCCAGAAGAAATCGGGTGTCCAGAAAATCAGAGGCATGCCTACAATGCATAGCATGGCATTAGGAAGTTACCATCTCAGCTATCTCGTTTAGAAACTTGCCTGGAAACTTCTAGTTCTTGTACCCAGCCATGCTGTCACAGATAAAACTTTAGGCGACCTTCTGTGACAGCCTGTAAGTCTGAATCTCCTTAGCCTTTCAGGATGTCTCCAGAGCTAGCAATTCGTTCTTGTGTGACAGGGGTTAATGTAGTCAGTTGAGGACTACCCGCTTCTGGGCACACTGGGCTGCTGCACAATGTGAGCAGCCTCCTCACAGCAGTGAGAGCTCCTGTGGTTAGGCGTTGATCAACAGTGGTCCTCAGTGGTCTCTTTGGAAAACATCTCCCAAATTACATTCCAGACTATTTTCCCCCTCCCAGGATTTATTATTTCAGACCCTCTAAAGTAAATAGTGTTCTAATATCTTCAGTTCTTCAAATTCATTAAAATAACAAAAGTTATGTTTCTCCTTTCACAGACCTAGACTTGTGAATTATTCTGTTCCCCTGGAGCTCACAAGATACCTAACAAATGAAACAGACTATTTACCTTGGCATAGAGTTATATCGTCTGTAACTTACGTCGCAAACATGCTTGAAGATGATACAAATCTCTATCCCCGGTTTCAGGTGATGAAGAAAAAAAATATTCCTGCATGGTACCACTGGATCTGTAACAGTAATAATATCATGTTACAAGTGATTTTTCAATGTTGCTGAGCTATCAGTATTTACTTTTTGTTACTGTACTGTTTTAAAAAGTGCTGAAAACTTCTTAGTACTGTTCTGAGGATCACCTGGATTCTCAATTCAGGACTATTCACTTGGAGGAAAGAAATTATGCCTAATTATTCTTATAATCCATCACCATAAGTCATAGTACAGACTTTTTTAGTCAAGGCTGTCCTGCATCCAGTAAAGTACGTATAGGGCAGCACAATCTCTGACACCTGTCCTCAGCATAACGGATGGCTATAGCTCAATGTGACAGTAAGCAGGTTTGTTAGTTGACTTAACGTGCTGAACATGATTTAATGGTCACCAAAATAAGTGCGTCATGAACTCAGTATTATCTCAGGAAAACAGTTGTGGCAGTGTGTCCTTGCTGCATCCCAACCTTCATTTGAGTACACAGATAAGGCTGGAGAGAAGCAGGTTACCTTTGTCATAGCTGCATATCGATATTGCAGGCATTCAGCCTTGGCCTGCTGTGGTGATCTGGAAAGATTGTGCTTGTGTGTGTTTGTGTTACTTTTTGTTGAAGAGGTGCTAGTTCTGGGAAAAATGAAGGAAAACAAAATATGAATACAAATATATTATTCTTTAAAGAAATCTACACAAGTAACCAACCCTCCTTTTCTCTCTCAGGAATATTTTCGCCAACTGGTAAAACCCACTGTGAATCAACTGCAGTGGAATGATAAAGGAGGCCATTTGGAGAGGTTGAACGATCTTTTCTTTTTTTCCTTCTCAGATTATTGATGGATTCAAAGAATGGTAAGCAGTAGGAAAATATATCTCTCTCTTTTAAAGGCTTCTTCGTGCATCTGTTCTAGACTTTGCCTGCAGTATGGATGACACAGAATCTTTGAATAATGCTTCTCAACTATTCAAGCAATGGCTACAAGGACAAACGTGAGTGCTCACAGCTTTTGGGGCTGGTGAAGAACACAGCATGTGACTTGGTCACAGATTTCAAGCAGGAAAGGGGAAAGAATATTCAAGTACCGTTTCTTTACTTTAGAATTCCTGCAAATCTCCGACTGCTAGTATATCGCTATGGGATGCAGAACTCAGGCAATGAGTCATCATGGAATTACATGTTCCAGAAATACCAAGAAACTTCACTAGCACAAGAAAAAGAAAAGCTGCTGTATGGCCTGGCATCAGTGAAGAACATCACCCTTTTGGACAGGTGATTTAAATACACAAATGTTTTTCTTTCCCTACAGAAGCAACTGGTCACCGTTTGGTCATTCGCCTCTCCTCTCTGCTGAGCTGTCATTTTTGTCAGATTACACCATGAGGAATGCAACACATTTGCAAGATCAGTTATCTAACACCCCTCCTCTGACAGTGTACTATAGTAGAAAAAAGACTTGCTCCTTTAGTGGAAAGATATTGGACACATGGTAGTTTCTGCACACAATCAACAGCCTTCAGCTCTTCCAACACTGCCTTCACCCTCTGTACTTTTAGCTGCCTAATAGTTAAGCATTAGGAGAAAATTAGCCGTCTATGTTTCCACTATAATCAGTGAAGGGAGGTAGGACCGCCAGAGCACTGTTTACCCCAGACCAGGAAAGCGACTTAAGGGTTGCTTTTGGGTGTTGACAGTCACTTCCCATTGGCTACAGAGGGAGCTTGCTTAAATTAGATGTCTACCTTCTAAGTAGCCAAGATTAGGCAAACAACTTTAAGCAACTGTCACTATCAGTCCTATGAAGACATCCATGTGAAGTCACAATGCTCCCTGAAGTGCTGTGCAGCGGTGCTTGAGCTAGAACCAGAAATTATGTATCCATGCTGCCATGGTGACGAGGAGTCTGGATATTGCCCCAGGCTGGTCCAGCTGTCAGACTGGGCAAGCTTCTCCCCAAAATACTGCTCTGCATAGACACACCAGCTTCTTTAAACTTATCTGATAATTTTGCATGTAGTTGTATCATGTAGCAAAGATGCAGGCAAACATCTAAAAAAAACCTAGGGCTTTTCACCACTTTGTTGGAGCCTTATCTAAATATCATAAGATCATAGAATCATAAAATCATAGAACAGTTTGGGTAGGAAGGGACCTTAAAGATCATCTAGATCCAACCCCCCTGCAATTGGCAGGGACACCTTCCACTAGTGCTCAGAGCCCCATCCAGCCTGGCCCTGAACACTGCCAGGGATGGGGCATCCACAGCTGCTCTGGGCAGCCTGTGCCAGCGCCTCACCACCCTCACAGTGAAGGATTTCTTCCTAATACCTAATCTGAATCTACCCTCTTTTAGTTTAAAACCATTATGCTTTGTCCTTTCACTACAGGCCCTACTAAAAAGTCTGTCCCCATCTTTCTTATAAACACCCTCTAACTATTGAAAGGCTGCTATAAGGTCCCCCCAGAGCCTTCTCTTCTCCAGGCTGAACAGCTCCAGCTCTCTCAGCCTGTCTTCATAGGTGAGGTGCTGCAGCCCTCTTCTCACCTTCATGGCCCTCCTCTGGACTTACTGCAACAGGTCCATTGTCCTGCCTATTTTGGGGACCCCAGAGGTGAACACAGTACTCCAGGTGGGGTCTCATGAGAGCCAAGTAGAAGGGGAGAATCACCTCTCTCAACCTGCTGGCCTTGCTTCTTTTGGTGAAGCCCAGGATTCAATGGAACAAGATAAGATGGAGCAGTCTCTGCCTGGAAGAGTTCCAAGTGTAAACAAGATGAAGCAAGGGTGTATAGTAGGCTCAGGAAAAGTAAACATAGGAGTCAAAGTAATTAGAATAGTGGCAGGAGGCGGCTGTATTCCTAAATTCTTCTGACCGCAACAGCCATAGTCTAAAGCCATTCAGTAATCGCTGACATGATCAAGACATTAATTAATTAGCTAGATGAACCTGTACTTGAAGAAAATAAAAATAGCCCCTAAAGCAGGGAGAACTTGTCTCTAATTTACTATTAAAATAACAAGGAAGGATAAAAGAGCAAACAGGTTGAGGAAATTGTCCCTTACATGTAGGAAAAAAAAGAGACAGTCCTTAATCCCAGCACACAAGAGCTTAAGGGTGTTCTGCAGCTGACGCTGTGAAGCCATGACCATGCTACTCATCTCCCTCTGCAAATGTGCATGCTGAGGGATCCCTCCACTCTGTCAGTCAAAACCACCTGTGCTGCAACTGGAACCATAACTGCAGCACTTGCAGGCATGCTATGCCCAAATGTATTTTAATTTTGTGTGGATAAGAGTTTCAAACAAACATCACAGATGTCAGTGTGAGCAAGCCACGTATGTGTGTACTTATGGTCACCATAAGATCTTGTAGCCTGGACTACTACTTTTTTGGCAATTGGCTACACAAACAGGCTGGACTACTGACTGATCCAATCTTCTTTTCACTACTTGATTAAAATATAGGAAAAATCATGGGGGTTGGCTATTTTCAAGAAACTTTGAGCTATAAACCCTACTTACTTTCTAAAGAGATCCCTAACTTCAGGTTTCTTTCAATACAATTATCTCTTAACACAGTTATCAATGGATGCTTACGTTTTAGATCAGTGTGCTTCACCTTTAAAATGATGTAGACAAAAATAATAATCCTGTTTGGCAATGAGCTGTTGACTGGTGGCAAATACTTGAGAAATACAGACATTAGCATTGCATTATTTCTCATTATCGTAAGTTAAGTCTACACAGAAAGTGTTAACTTTCATGTTGCTTTCCACGGACTTTATGAAAGGCTCTCATTGATTTTTATGGCTTTTCCCTTAGGTATCTGAAATACATTTACAACACCAGCCTCATCAAAAGCCAAGATGTGTTTACAGTCCTGAGATACATCTCACATAACACCTATGGAAAAACGATGGCCTGGGACTGGATACGACTTAACTGGCAGTACTTGGTTGACAGGTATGCTACTGAACTCAGTGGAAACGTTAGGTCTACATCCATCTGTATATCTCATTATATGCCATGCTTTTCTATATTTTCACTATACAGCTATAATCACTGGCCTTTGCATAATGAAAACTGAAAGCATATTCAACACAATTATATCCATCTGCTGTGAAAAAGTACTTTGCTGTTAACTTGAAAACCATTCTTTCCCTAAATGATCACTAGCAATAAATGGTGATTAAAAAGTACAGAAAGTTGTATCAAGGCCACAGACATCTGATTACTGCATGGAAATTAGTCAGTCATGTCTCCATTCTTTCTATCCATTTCATAACAAGACAGTGTATAGAATATTTTAAAATTCCTTCTACTGGTAAAAGCAAGCAGCAGATGTACAGACAAGCAGTGGAAGTAAGAGCAAACGTTTTAGCTTTGCTCCTCCCTACTTGAGTGACTTCTCTCTCCTTCCTTCTTTCTAAGCACAGATACAAAGTGCGGTGAGGGCACAGAAACAAAGTACACCTGCAAGCCTAGAACTGTGAACTGGACAGCATTTGTTTTGCTGAGCAGCAATATACCTAGTTACCATCACGAGACAATAAGTCATTAATTAAAAAAAAAAATCCCCCAGAATAGGTCGCTCCATTAGTAAACATACTTGAAAACACCACAGATATTGTATAGGAGTACTATTTTTCAAGTATTTCCAAAACCACTGAAATCTGAGTGCCTCTGTTTTATTGTAGTGGAGTTAGAAGTTTAAGCTTCCAATAACTGTTTGTGCCTTTTCTTTTTTTAACAGTTTTGCATCAAACATAACTTATTAAATTGTTTCTCTAGATTCACTATCAATGACAGAAACCTTGGCCGAATAGTAACTATTACCCAAACCTTCAACACTGAGCTCCAGCTATGGCAGGTACGGTGACAGCTTTTCTCTTGGTTTTAAGTCAATCTATTTAACAATATACTGGCTAGGAAACTTGGCTTTTTATCCTCTAAATGTGTAAAGCAGCATGAGTTATTGTAAAACTATCCCAGTCTCTGGGATACTAGCCTGAGCTTAAATATCTTTCCCAGCCAAAACTGCCCTTGACCAGGTCCCTATAAAAAGCCACTTGCCCAATAGCAGTGTTATTTGCGTCAAGTCAATTCCTTTTCTCTCTCTTTTCCAGATGCAAAATTTCTTTGAGAAATATCCTAATGCTGGGGCAGGAGAATTGCCCAGGAGTCAGTCAGTTGAGCAGGTGAAGAACAACATTGAATGGCTAAAAGTAAACAAGAAGGAAATACAGATGTGGCTAGAAGCACAGTCAGGCCCTTAAAGTCTTTGTTAAAAATACCAGGCACTCATGCTGGGCACTCAGATCCTCAGAGATATTTAGCAATGTGGATTTCTCACCTAGGTACCTTAAAGGACCAAGGCCTAATATTTTTTCTACAAAACTCAGGAGACCACTGCCAGGCAATGTTTGTGTAGCTGCTGAGCAGGAATAGCTTTATATTTTGAGAGATGAATTTGCCTGAACAAACAGGACAAATGTTTAAAGCTACTCAAGGCAGAAGTGATGACAGAACCGGGATCCTCACTAATCAAGCTGGTCTCACTGCTGAAAAGCTACTTCTTGGTTCACACAGAAGTATACCTAGTACACTCAGGGATTCCTTTCCAAGTGCACCTCATAGGAGCTTTCTCCTGAAGGAAAGGGAATTAAGCAGTAGTTTCAACATTGTCTGAAAATCATCCCCTATATTTATAGCTGTAAAAATTCTACATTCGGGGTTCAGCTTTGCATTCTAATACTACAGAAAGGCCAGTAAAGCTTCTCTCTGCATTGATTTCTGAAGTTCAACTACCAGTACACAAGGGATCAATATTATCATCTTTTTCAATGTAATTAGCTGGGATTCTGTACCTTGAGGTAGGGGTTGTCTTGGTTATTTTTGTCTTATTACTAAATCTTCTCAAAAGAAGAACTTGTGGCAGCCATTACTGCAAATAAGATGTATGGTACTGTTTCCTATCTTAGGGAAAAAATAAAATTTAAAATTTACCTGGAAATCTCAGTGTCTTTTTAATAAGGTGGTAAAACTGCCTGGCATACAGAAAAGCAGCTGTTACTTAGCCCAGCTATGCTATGCATATAGCCTCAGTGACTTTTGAGGGGGAAAAATCTATTATTTTCTCTGAGAAAATTATTTAAAAAAAAAAAAAAACGCAAATTCAGGCAGAGGGGACAGATGAGTCCCACTGCTGCAATTCAGTCTACTGAAGAAGTACAGGCAGCAAAGAAACAACTCTCAGTCCCCAGTCCCCCTGCCTCTGTGATGCTGGAGAAAGCAGTGCCTGCCCCTCCCAAGCTGGGAGCTAGGGTGCCTTGGAGCATCCAAGCTTCCATATGCTGTGTCCTGACACAGTATGGGCAGCAGACACGAGCAGCAGCCCCATCTTCCTTGCCTTCTTGCCGGTCTCCTGAGTGGAAAGGCAGAGCAGAAGGGAACCAGCTAGAGGCAGTCCCTGTCCGGATGCCCTGGGAGCAGGACCACAGAGCACTTCACAGTAGGTAGCCCTGCAAGAGTTAGGCATAGCTGTCAGGAAATTCTGCTGCGGGATGGGAGAACAGAAGCATGAAAAAGCATTTCTTTACTTTTCATCCTGCAATGCTATTCAAAGGGAAAGCTAGAGATGTTGAGGAGATGGCTGTAATGTACAGAAACCCTGGGGTACAGGCTCTGCCTGCTCTGGGCCTTAGTACAGCACAGAGGGCTCCAGAGAAGCTTATACAGCTCCAGATGGAAACACATTATCCCACTCCCCCAGGAGATTCAAGGCTGATACTGTTTTGGGTCTCTCCCTAGATACGCAAAGAGTTGTAACAAGCCCAGACAAATCTGGTGACCAAGTTAGTTGTCTTGTCAAAGGAAAATGTCAGTCATTTGCCTCCTGCAAACAAAACATGACAGGATTTTGACTAACAGTGGTTACAGCTTGCTACAGATGCCAGCTGCTCTTTAAGGTAAAGAGGTGGCAAAGGGCCAGGCAATTTCTTCTAGTTTTTCCTCTTCCTCAGATTCACACACAGAGGACAGTGAAAGTGAAGCAGTTGCCCACACCCAAACTACGCTCAGTACACAGGGAGCGGGCTGTCCTTGGGTAGCTGCCTGCTCAGTAGGACATATGCCAACTTGCCTTCATGATTTTACAGTTTTGATGAGTGAATTGAAGAAGCAGGAGCCAAACAACTCTCTTGGTTTCAAGGGTCACAAACTGGTTTGGTAACATCTCACTGTAATACTATCAGCATGTCGTATCACTGTGACTATACAATAGTATGATCAGCTCAAAAAAATCTTCTGTGCACTGCCAGTGCTGTATGTTTTAATTGAAGGGTTTTAACTAGAGCTGGACATGATGTGCAACAATGCAAAACCAATATGAAGATGTTCAAGCACATAGCTCAGTTGTTTTCCCTTTCAGAGAAGATTCAATAAAATTTCACAGAAAGCACTGGTTCTCTATTCATATGCTTCTACCACAATTTGCTGTAGAAAGAAAAGTATGAGTACTACGGGAACGGTACAAGACTAAGTAGCTCCTTTAAGAATTTTATATCCTTTCTTACATGTAGCCCCTACTACCACTGAGTGGGATCAGGCTGGCCAATGTTGTTGGCTACAGTAATAGACTTTCATCAAGGAAAACATAACAAGCAATGAAAACTTTCTGTGGTGCTGGGAAGCTATAGCAAAAGCAGCCTTCATCCAAACCACAGACATACCACTGTTCAAGACAAGACACATACTGGTAGCATTGTGTACTGCTGTAGTAGAAAAAAATTTTAGATCAATCAGAGAGAGACAACAGAAAAACACGACTGAGGCAAAAAAAACAAGCAAGAAGCCAAGAACAAACCTGAACAACGACTGGCCTCATGACCCTGAGTGAACGGAGGAGAGAAGGGGACTTAAATAGTGAACCAAGCAATTGCCACCTGTCATTTGATTCTTGCTCTGTTCAGGAAGATGGGACCACATGCAGCTTTTGTGCCTGAGCCACACTGGATCGGAAAGACATCTGACTAGTGCTTGGATACTTTTGATGTTACAGAAAGTTTAGATGGATTTCTACGCTGATCTTAAGTGGGTAGGTGACCATGGAAGTAAATCCAAAAGCCCTAGAAGAAGGCTGCTTTTATGGTAGGGTAAAGATTCTGTCAATTTAAAATAATGTTCTCTAGATTATGCAGTGCTCTTGCTACCTTTAAATGGCTCATGGAGAATGTACTGTATGGCATGTGCCTCTTTCAGACTGTTTGTCCTAGACGGATAACAAATCTGGTACATGCTAAATCTTTTGGTCAGGAACTAGTGCATTTACAAATGGTCTGTGATAAGCTTAAGAATGCCAATTTGAAACTGAATCCAAAGAAATGTGAACTGTTTTAAAAAGAGATAATTTTCCCTCGGTCATTCGATCAGCGAGGAAGGAATTTCCACTGATAAAGCCAAGTGAGGGAGTGCAGAACCAGCTGGCCCCTTAGATCCACACAGCTTTTTGAGGCTCTGCTGTTCCTATTATACTACAGCAAAAGCTATTGCACACAGTGAGGTAGACGAACACTTTGAGCGCGGTAAAGAAGGGCCACTTGTGACTGTTGCAGTGTTGCCTTACACTAGCTCTGCAAATCCTTATATCAGCCACAGCTGTGCGTCCTATAGAGCCTGAGCCCGTGTGCCCCAGGAGTCTGTAAGCCTGATAGGCACATAAAAACGCTTTATCTTGATGATTCAGGTAAAAAAACAACTGAAAACATTGTATTACTGCACAGAACAAAAAATGAATAGCACCAATGCAAATACCAAGGTGTCTACAACTTTCCAACTGAATCAGTTTCTAAAACAGCAGTTAAAATCACTACAAAGTATGCAGACATAAAAAAAAAAAATCATATACATATGGTAACTCTCACTGTTGAAATAGGACATGAGTGGGAAGTATCCTGCAGTCTTCCCACAATGACCAGTGCCATTTCTTGGCTACCATCATTTTGGGTGACAAAGTCTTCCAGCAGCTTTTGGGACTCATGGTGAGAGGGGAAAAGCTAGCTTGTGATGGATACAGGAGAGATTAGTTAAACAGGGTCAGAAGGATAGGACCTTATCCTGTTGCTAGCAGCAGCAATACCATACTGCCAGATTAAAACTTCACTTTGTGTTATATGTATCCAGTTATGAAAGTTAGTTGAACAAGGTTGTGTTTGCTTTGCCAAGTGTTTAGGCAGAAACCAGCTGACCTGGATACATTACAACTTAATATGCCACAATCTATGGCAGCTGAATGTATGCCGGTATGTGGAAAACTGGTACAGAAAGATACAGCTGTCTGAGACTAAGGAAATGTTCTTCAGCTCACAGGTACTACAATGGTTCATATGGCTGTCCAGATACCTGAACTTTTCCAAGATGCACTTCAGAAAAAAACACAAATCTATTTATAAAAGCATCTGAAATGTGTTTGATTCAGATAAATGTGAGAGTTTCTGGCTTCCCAGCATATATTCTAAAGAGTTCTGAGAGAAGAGCAGATCCTGAAAAATATGACCATGCCATAGTATCTGAGAGACACCGTTCTTAAGTAGCACTCACTAGTTGTTACAGTAACCCCCCGCCACAGAAAACGATTCTGTATCAACCCTCTCTTCACAAATTGATGTCCAGAGACTGCTATCAAGCTGGCACCTGCTTGCTGGTGGTTTAATGATGCTGAAACAATATGTACAGATGTTCTCAAGTATCAGGCAGTTAGGGAAAGGAAGAGATGCAGGCATGAGAGAGGACTGGAGCCTAACTTCAAAAGAAAGACTGGGTGTCCAGGGTCATTATTCTTAGTAAGAATCAAAAGTTAACTTGAAATAATTGTTGCAGTTATATGTGTTAACCACCATATAACCTTCACCCTAGCCTAAACCATCAATGTTAGTCTTCATTTGGAGATGGATGTGATGTCCAGGTGACCACTAAATATCCTTTCCAGCACTTTTGAAATTTTTAAATTGTTTGCAGTGAGCAAGAGACTGGTCACTGAAATGGTTTCTTCCAAGGAGTGCAAAGCCAAGAACAGATCATGAAGTTCTGCCATTCCAGAGTTCCTGTTCTGTATTGCCTGCTGCCAAATGCATTCACCCACCACAGGTCAGCAATGAAGCCTTCTGACCAGGAACTGCACACCACAGAGCTACAGAGCTCATACTTGTAGCAGCTCTGCAACTCAGGGGTATTTTTTATGTCTTTCACAAAAAGGGAGCCTGAAACCAAACAACTGCAGGATGCTGTCTGGAGGGTAGTTAACATAGCTATTAGCCAGAGCAAAAGTTGCACAAGGTTTTGGCAAAAAAGGTGTTAAGACATAGGTCAAGTTCTTATAAGCCAAAGCAGTTGCTGTGGTAGTCTAAGAAGCAGATTTTCCAGGTGTCTGGTGGGCAGCCAAAAACTGATTTGATTCATTTATTTTAGCAAATAGTCACTTTCAGCAAACTGAAATTATGGCCCACCCAGCTTTGTTAAGCAACTTCAGCTGGTGAAAGCACTATGGACCTCAAGTTACAAAATCACTGATGAAAAGTCATTGTCCCCCCTGTTTCTTGGGCTGGAGCACTTGCAAAGAAAGGAAGTAGAACAAGGCTCAGTTCTGCCGCCTCCTCCTCCACAGAAATGCATATGAACTCTTCTGCACAACTACACTGGGCCTGGTCTTCCAAATTCTCCTGTGGTACTCAAATAATAGCCAGGATCAAAAGCAAATTAGTAAGTTTCTAGTTTGATGCTTCACATGGGCACCTGAGAACACAGGACTGCCAGACCCTTATATTTTATTATTACTTTAAGTAAAAACGGATGTCTTCAACAGAGGCTGCTAATAAACTCAGATCTGTATTAATAGGCCCTAAGTCTTACACCTCCCGCACGAGGTCTCCAACCACTGCATGTAAGGGACATTCCTCTCCTCCAGTGCTCTTGTAAATGCAGCCCTTCTTTTACCACCTCAAGGACCCCAAACCAAAAGGCTTAATTCTGTGAAAGGGAACATTTTGGTGTCAGGCAAGACAAGATTTCAGCTTTTCAATTCCTCAGCAGAAAACAAAGCTTCATTCAAGCTGCACAGACTCACTCCCCTCCTCCCTTGCGCAGGAGAAAAACAAACAAACAAAAATGTGCTACCCCAGCGAATGCCCCAAAATAACAGAACTGTTGGCTTCACACACAGGCTGCTGCACTCCCCAGCCAGACTGCAGCAGAGGAAAGACAAGCTCCAGACACAAAAGCGAACCAGTGCAAACTGGGAGGTGAACCAGAGCAAACTACACCCTCAGGTATCACCCTAGCCACAAAACAGAAGCACACAATTGTGCAATTTAAGAAAAGCTGATGCAAGCAGGGACTGGTTTTAATGAACACTGAGTCAATCACCGCTATTACAAAAACAGAACAGCCAGCAGAGCCAACAACGTGTAACTAGCATTGAAACAACACAGCCAAGGGGATTGAGGGAGGGGAAAATCAGGTACGTCACCGAACAGCATGTCTTAGCTGGCTCTAGAGCGACTCAGTCCGAAAAGTCAGGGCTAGGACGAAGGATGTTATTCATGCAAGTATGATGCTATGCTAACATGCTGATACAGAGCCTTCTGCTCTGCTATGCACCTCGGCCAGACCACTCCCCACATCCCCTACTCATGTCCGCAGAGGCACGGCTAGCTAGAAAAGAACAGAGCAGGGCAAGAAATATTTGGCCATCTTTGCAATTTGGAAGACTGGAGAACACCTCATTTGGCCAAAATAAACTGCTCATTCTGATCTAATGGGTGGGTGGGTTTACTCAGGAAAAAGGCATTTTTGGTGTACCTTCTGGGCTGTCCAAATGGACATGGAAACAATGTGCAGGACAGGGGAACAGAAAGGAAGTTCAGTTGCCAAAGCCAGTTGACACGCATGTCCTAGTGACACAAGCAGCCTGTGTTTTGTTTATTTAAACTCACCTGGTTTAGATGTTAACAGTTACGCACAAAATACAGAAGAGTTCTTTGCAAAATATTGAAGCGATTTGTATTATTTTAGCTAGGACTTCTTATGTAGATGAATGAAACCTATCAAAGACAACTCACACGGGGAAGATTAAGGACAGAAAGCATCAAGCATCAGAAAACCTATTAGTGAAGTATCATTAAGTTTTTACTATGGGAAGTATGTTACTGCAAAACCATATGTAAAAGTAAAACATAAATTTCCAACTATAATCAGGAGCTATTGCTCAAATAATTCTCAAAATGCAACTCAAAATTTTTCATCTATTTTCTGTGTGCACTAAGAAAAAGTGAATATTGGTAGTCTGGGAAATGTGGTTTTTCTGTGTATTGCCTAATCTCACAAGACTGTAATAGCTAGAATGATTTTACGGTTAAGAAAATGGTTTAGCAATGGAAATAAATAGGATAACCATACAGATGCATCATGATGAGGAACTTTTTTTCCTCTCGTAAAAGAAAGAAGAAAAATATCTCCTTTAAGGGAGATAGAAAATGTGCCGTAGTTTCCCCCATTTTTATTTCTCCACAGTGTATTAAGAGCAGCCTCTAGTGACAGTTAGTAGCCATTACATTTAATTATACCGGCTTCAACACGACGTGCATGCTTACGGAAACACTTCCTTAAATATTCGTAATAGATCTTAAAAAAACCCACCGTTGCCTCACAGATCTCATGAACAGCACCAATCATTAAGCACACAGGTGCATCTTAGTAACATCACATAAGACTACTTAACCTAAAATAAACAGCAATCGTTAAGGCTAAAATTTGTAGGCATATGCATAAAATAAAATAAAACAAAATAAAAACCCCACAAACCCATAAAGTAAGCTTCTTCGTCATTTTTGAAGATTACATTTAGCCATTTGAGTCATAGAATCATAGAATGGTTTGGGTTGGAAGAGACCTTAAAGATCATGGGGTTCCAAGACCCCTGCCATGGGCAGGGACACCTTCCACTAGAGCACGTTGCTCAGAGCCCCATCCAGCCTGGCCCCGAACACTGCCAGGGATGGGGCATCCACAGCTGCTCTGGGCAGCCTGTGCCAGCGCCTCACCACCCTCACAGTAAAGAATTTCTTCCTAATACCTAATTAGTTTCAAACTATTACCTTTGTCCTTTCACTACAGGCCTTACTAAAAAGTCTGTCCCCATCTTTCTTATAAACACCCTCTAACTATTGAAAGGCTGCTATAAGGTCCCCCCGGAGCCTTCTTTTCTCCAGGCTGAACAGCTCCAGCTCTCTCAGCCCGTCTTCATAGGAGAGGTGCTCCAGTCCTCCTCTCACCTTCATAGCCCTCCTCTGGACTTACTGCAACAGGTCCATTGTCCTGCCTATATTGGAGACCCCAGAGGTGAACACAGTACTCCAGGTGGGGTCTCATGAGAAGGGGAGAATCACCTCCTTCAACCTGCTGACCATAATTCTTTTGATGCAGCCCAGGGTACATGTGGCTTTCTGGGCTGCAAACGCACATTGCCAGGTCATGCTGAGCTTCTCATTAACCAACACCCCCAAGTCCTTCTCCACAGGGCTGCTCTCAATCCCTTCATCCCCCAGCCGGTATATGTATCTGTGCTTGGGACTGCACCGACCCACGTGCAGGACCTTGCACTTGGTGTTGTTGAACTGCATGAGGTTCACACGGGCCCACCTCTCAAGCCTGTCAAGGTCCCTCAGGATGGCATCCCTTCCCTCCAGTGTGTCAACTGCACCACACAGCTTGGTGTTGTCAGCAACCGTGCTGAGGGTGCACTGAATCCCACTGTCCATGTCGCTGAGAAAGATACTAAACAGCACTAGTCCCAAAACTGACCCTTGAGAAACACCACTTGTCATCAGAAATTGCTGAAAATGCATGTTATGTTTCAAAAAGCAGCGGGCATGGCTACAAAGAACCAGAAAGCCACTCAGAAGTCAAGACAGTCATGACGAACTTGCATACATGTCTGTAAGCACCAGGCACACTGGACTCTGGCATGATGGCTATTTTACCTCAAGTAGTTGTTTGCAACTAAAAAAAAAGCTTCCTAGCAACAACAGGATGTGTAATTTGCAGCAATCATAAATCCCAATAAACTCCCTTACACCTTACCAAGCTAGGTATTTGTTAGGTTTTTTCACCTATAGCAGCTGAGGCATTAAAAAGGTATTACCCCTCCTTGCAAACTTGACTTTCTTTACAAACACGCACACTTGTGCTTGGAGGGGTTGTGGAAACAAGCATCTTCTCATGATCATGCCGGGTAACTTGCTGCACTCAGCAAAACGCTATGGGGCCACGGCAGGACCCACGCTGCAGTTGGGAACAAGCTCCCACTGCCGGAGGCATGGCAGGGAATGGCGGGAGGGCTGCAGAGTCGCTTCCCCCCAGAGGCAGTCTCCCCCTCAGGCCTGCCAGTAGCCAGCAACATAGCCCTCAACGTTTCCAAATAGGCCTTGTGTTTGTTTTTCTTAATCCATTGCTTTTGGGAGTCATATGTTCTTTTATTCCTCGCTGAAAAGAAGTTAGGAAATATTTGTTTAAGAAACCTTAGCACCTGCCTTTAAGTCATTACTTCATTTACAGAACAAAATCATCCACCGCTGCCTGTGGCAGCTGCTCTCCTGCAGCCATGGGTCTGCTCAGACCTCCGGAGAACTGCTCTGGCCAAGAGCTTTGCTTACAGAAACAGGACCCCAGCTCATGATCATGACTGCGTCTCCAGCCTCAGCGATTTGGTGATGCTTTCACAGTGTTAAAACATGAAGCTGGAAAGCAAGAGTGAGGCTGGGAAATGGTGTCCCCGGCAGGCCAGCAGCCAAGCCTCAGGGACCTGTCCCCTCAGCGCCATGGAGCAGCACCTGGCACAGGTGGTGCAGCCCCTCTCCTTCTGGCAGCCAGGCGGGGAGGAGAAGCTGCTAGAGGGACAGGCCTGCCTTGCACAGCCAGCTATCCATGGGCTATGGTGAACAAAGCCTTGTGCCCAGTGCTGGGGCAGAGTCTGCCCTGCCAGAAAGAAGGGTTTGGAGCAGGAGGTCCCTGTATTCAGGCAAGTCTCCTGCCTCCCCTCACACCTACCTCCTCTGGTGGGGTGGCCTTGCTCTCATGCAGTCTGAGGGGGCTGAGGCCTCTTCGAGATGCTCATTTCATGCCAGTCGAGCCAACGTTTTTCTCTTTGAAAGTAAAAAGCCTCTCCCTGATAGCAGGGGTGGGTCCGGACCCCGACTCTGGGCGACAGTTGAGTTGGGCCTCTGCGGCATGGCGGCCTGCTGCAGCTGCGCCCCACGAGTGCCCACAGTGGCTCTGCCTTCACCTCATGCTGTCTGTTGGGCACTGAGGTCCCTTCACAAACCCCAGAGACACCGCTGCCTCAGCTCTCCTCATGGGCTTTCCCACAGCCCACTCTGCATCCCCTCTGTGGTGCAGGATGGCGGCCACATCCCTGGCCATCCCGAGGCCACGACCGTGAGAGAGACCTCTCTTGGGGCGCCGGGAGCCTGCCAAGTGTTTGTATCTTCTCAGTGTAGCAGGCAGGGCCACGGTGTGGGGGGAGAGAGAAAGGCCCTGCTGCCATACTGTGTGGTCCGCAGTGCTCCCTCCCCTCTGCGTGCGGCTGGGCAACACCCCAGCCCCCGGCAGGTCAAGCCCCCCACACCGCTGGCACGCAAGGGAGGGCAGGGGCAGGTGGCTGGGGCTGCTCTCATTACAGCCACTCATCGGCCGCTAATCCAATCATCCCGCTAATGAAATCAAGCTGTGCCGTTAATGAAATCACCCTGCAACAGCCAGCATTGCTTTGCAGCGCTGCTGCTCTCGGCATCTGGTCGGCCGTGCTGGCAGGTAACCTCTGGTGAGAGCCCCCAGACCCACGGCCGCTGGGGGGACGGGCAGGCCCGCTGCCCCGGCAGCACAGGCTCCAGGCCTCTGCCAGCAACAGCCCCTGCCCTGCCCAGCAGGGAGCAGGATGGCTGGTAACAAGACACCAGTTACTGGTTTTTCACTTTGCCAGCACAGGTTTGCTTGGCAAGCTGCCGCCCGTGCGTGCTGGGAGCGGGGAGGCCGCCCGGGCCTGGCCTGGCCTCCGCGGGCAAGGGCCTCCCTGGCCCCTGGTGTCTGCAGTGACTGCACAGCCAGCTTCAGGGTAATGCTGCTAATGAGCAGCATGTATGAATTAGCAGAGAAGCATCCCAGCACCCTGGTCCTTCCTTGTCTGGGAGTTATTCCCAAGCGCTCCCAGAGTAGGTCTATTAATCAAGAAGTGAAAAGGCACTCATTTCCTTAGGAAATGCTTTACTTCTCATGCTGACATGGTAGAAGGTGCTGAAAAGAATGCTAATGCTGTTCCTTTTTAATGTCTTTTTACTGAGGAGCCTTTTGAAGATTCCACAAAATACACCATATTAATATCTTCTTAGTTGAAAAGCTGCTGGATGTAGGGGAACATCCTGAAGCACCCAGCTCATGTTTGGAGTGAGGTCTACCTTTACCTGGAATTTTTCTTCCACAAACAACTTGGAGCTGAAAGAAACGAAGAAGATGGTAATAACAGTATTGTTTGTATGAAAACTATTCATAGCAAAGGCTTTAGC
Source organism: Falco rusticolus (assembly GCF_015220075.1). Lineage (NCBI taxonomy): Eukaryota > Metazoa > Chordata > Aves > Falconiformes > Falconidae > Falco > Falco rusticolus. The sequence continues at coordinate 59,871,747 of NC_051187.1, forward strand.
GTTCTGCGAGCTAGCGTGCTTCCCCAAAGGTCTGCTGGTTAATTGGCGTGCTGTATAAAGGAAGGTTTTAATGGTGTAGGAGGCATAAGCCTTTGTAAATAATATTATCTTAAATGCAGAAGGCCTTATCACGCACTCCTTGCTCAGGCAAGTCTCCTCTTGAGATCATCTGGAGTTTTGACAGAGTAAGGAGCGCAGAATCAAATCCGTAATGAGCCAACCACTTTATCAAGTGGTACAGAAAAACATATTCAAGCAGTTTTCGGTTGCATCTGCTAGACATCAGTACTGCTGCAATCTCACTAGAGGGAGCAATTTATTTTGAAATATTAGTCAATATTAGCTTAGCGCTTACCCAGGCCACCAGTGGGTCAAAATTAAGACGACTTTTCTGAAGCACATACACATTCTAAGATAAAAAGACAAACAAGGGGAATAGAGAAATTAAGACAGCAGTAGTTAAAAATCCTAACTTCTGAAACAATGAGTTGTAAACAGAAAAAGGAATCTATGTGACACATGGAAATGATCTTTTGGGTTTTTTCCTGCTGAAACATCTACAATAGAGGTTTTGTCCCTGTTTCCAGCATAGAATCCTGTTTTCAAATCATTTTGGTTGGCCCTTTATGTGAAATTTTGTTTTTATTTCAAAATACGGATAGAGCAATTCTCTTTTTTATCATGGGCTGTAAAAGGAAATAAATTCCCAGATGCATCAGGATTCTTGGAAGTATTGCTAAGCACTCAGATTCTGTCAACATTTCCATCTTAAATCATTTATTTAATGTTGAGTCATAAACACCTTTCTGTAAACATTTATTTAGTGCCTGACAAGGTCTCCCCTCTAAAGGGGGGGTGGGGGGTGGTGTTGCTCAAAAAAACCAGGTTTTTAAGGTATTTTTAATTATATCTTTAAAGACTGTGTTCTAAATCTGTCATAGTTCAATACTGTCCTTATTCAAAGTCTATATCGGGGTAAGTTTGTTCTGGACTTGTACAGTGCCTGGCACAGTAAGGTTCTCAGAGACCCAAGGCACTGCAGCAAAAGCAAATAATACAGATTTAATACTGACTGTGTTTATGCAGTCTGACCCTGAGTACCACTTAGCTCCTGGGTCCTGCTGTCTGCCTCAGCTACATCTTGACTCTATGTTGGGATGAAATGTGGAAACGTAGCCCCTCTTCTTTGCCCCCTGCCCAGTCAGGAGGGAGGAAAGGGAGTCTGTGGGCTAGGAGTTAACCAGAGCGATCTCCACAAGATGTGGTAATATGGAGCACCCCAGTCCCACAGGCAAGACACGGCCACCAGGAATTAATCCCTCCTTATAATGCCAAAATGATCAGTTTTGTGCATCTATGTGAGTGCAGAAGCTAGCTCTTTGTTTCATGTGCTCAGCAAAGTCACTGGATGTAAAATGACCGAGTCTGCTCCGATGGGTTTTGGATACAGCCTTTAAAAGCCCTAAACCTGCCATCTGGTCTGCTAAAGTGGAGCTTTCTCTATGGAACACCATGTGATAGGATTTGCACGATGGAAGCTGAAAAGGTTTACATGTTAGTAAGCAAGATAACATCACTACCCCACACAATATGTACTAGACTGAAGTTATCATTATTAGCAGAAATTATCAGCATCACAGTTAGTTTTGGTGACAATGTTGGCCTCATGCTTTATACAAATAAAAATCGGTTATTATTTTCCAGATCTGATGTACACAGAGGATAGCTTATGCCCATTTCCTCGCTGCATTTCAGGAGACTGGATGGAGGTACGCACTCTGCACTACCGCAGGCTCTGGCTGCATGCCGTGCTGGTACAGAGCACAATGTTATGCTTTAGGAAGCCATGCTTGTGATACAGCAGGATCCGCCTGGATCCAAGTGCCGTTTATCACAGGGTAAGAAACTGAAACAGAGCTGGAGTAAGGGAAGTGGAAAAGAAGGGCCATGCAATCTTCATCTCTATTGCAGCCTGGAAGAACAGCCTCTTTTACTGCTGCTGACATTTTACTGTTAAGAAAATCAAATCTTAATTTTCACTGGAAGATTTTAAAAGAATGCAGCAAGCAAGTGCAGATTTGTGATTGAATAGTGGGAGAAAATTTTCGGTAGTTTTAATCTCTACTAATCCACCAGGTTTTTTATTTTTGGTTCCAGACTGAGATTTTCTGGTAATTATACAAAAATATCAGGTTTCAGTTCATTCTACTTGCCTTACTCTACAAGTGAATGGAGATTTAGCAGATGAGGCATCAAGCAAGGAGGAAGCAAAATCTGACAGATTGACAGAATGTGACTAATAACTAGTTCATACAGAGAGTCTTTTTGTTAACACCAGTGTAACTCCTTTGCTGAACAATCAGGGAAAAATCTGTTTGGTTCTTTCGGCAAAGTAGTGAAGCACAAGCCTAACTAACTATGTGAATAAAGTCACTGGCTAAGTTCATATATGTATACCCAGTGTAAGAAAATTTTAAATACTTGCATCTATATTAAATTGCTGAGGGATCTCCCAGTGCTTTGACAAAACTTCCAGAAGGAAAATTCTGAATACTAAAGATTTTAAAAACTTAAACAAACATAGGTACAAATTGCCCTCATATGCCTCCCCTCCAGCTTATGATCTATTTCTGGTGACACCTGCCACTCTGTGTGTGTATATATTTCTGTTCTCTTAGAATTATTGTAGCACCTATCTTTATCACATTAGGACAAATAGTACTGATGTAACTGAATGATAGGTAGTAGATAGAAGACCATGTAGTAGATAGAAGACCTCATTGTATCTAAAAATTCCTTTAGCACCTTAGCTCAACTAAGGCAGCAGCAATAGCCTGGATTCTGAATTGCTTGATTTCTATTAGTGAAAATCCTGAGTGGCCTAAAAATCAATTTAGACAAGTTATGTATGGAAAATATACAAAATCCTTTAATATTTAATAAACACATCATATTTAATTGTTCATCTCAAAAGAAACTTCTTTATGGACTAAGTCTCCTTTGGACTAGCAGTGATGTTAACAGGCCAAAGTTATCCCTTAACATAACAAATTTACGATTTTTTGTTTGTTTGTTTCCCATTAAAATGTGTTGTCAGTTTAACGGAGATTGTGATTCTTTGCATAACAGACATTTCAGGAAAACTTCAGAGGGTTCTGTATTTCTGTTATTTTAAAAAGCTTGGTATTAAGACATAAAACCAAAACTGTTATGTGTAAAAAAACCCACACAGAGCTGTTTTATTTTTTATCATCCTAAACTTGAACACAAATTCCTTCCTTCTGCACATATGGTTGGAGAAAGAAGGATCAGGCTTTCACATTCACCAAACTACACCTAATTCACACGACCAGGGTGCTGTACAAAACCCACAAAGACATCCAGTAATCAATTCTTTGGGCAAAAGTGGGTTCATCTATATTTGCTACAAGAAAAAGTTGTGCTTTGCAAAAACCCCTTTGCCATGTGAATTAGCAGTGCACTGCTGTTAATCTAAGTGGATTAAAAAAGGGTAAAGACTCCTGGTCCATGAAAGCCTACTCTATAGCTAGCTTTCGTACAAGTGTAACTGTGTCAATTGTGTGGGAGACCTAGGGGGGGAAGCACAAGGGGGGTCTTTTAACTGCATCTACAGCTCCTGGTATCAATTCACTTACAGTGGCAGGAAGGTGCTTGCAATTCATTCCTTGTCCTGGCGAGGAATAATAATATCAGTATGGGGTCTTTATATTGGTATAATGGCAGTAACAACGCGGGGGAGAAGGGAAAGGTTGTGTTGGTGCTCTTATGCCCGAGTGGTTGAAGCAACACAGCTTCTGTGTGCAGACCCAGCCAAAATAGTGCATTTCCCAAGAAAGACAACAGTGCCATTCTGCAGTTATAAAGCACTGGGCTTAAGAATTTTGCTTGTGAGCGTATCTAGGAGCTTGGCATGCTGACTAGATAAATGTTTAAAAATAAGCACTAGCTCAAGCTGACAAGCTTGTGCCTTTTTGAATATATTCATCTGAAGAAGAAAATGGATTTACCTGGAAGTCTGTTTCATTTGCCTGAGGTTCTCATCAGGGATGTAACACTTGCCATTTTCCTTACTCAACTGAATATTTTTGGTATCTGGAGACAAAGAAGATAAAGAAGGTTGTACTGTATTAATCACCCTTCTCTTTGTTCTCAAGGTACCTCTGCTCCTTCTATCCCTCCTCCAAACACACCTCCCTTGCCAAATCTTTAGAAAAAAAATAATCATGCTATATTCTTTCAGGGACTCTAGCACTTACTGGTACAACATGTAATACTTGTGTCTGATTTGTTTTGTTGGTATCTGAATGGGAGCCAGTAAAAAAAAAAAAATCACATAAAAATGGAATTTTATAAATAACAGATGTGAGGTTTTTTGTGAAAAACATTTGGTTTTTAAATGTTCGAAGTTTTTAAGGAAAAAAAACAATCTAATTTTGTTTGCTTATTTTGTTTTTCCTTTTTTTCTTTTGTCCCTGTCTCTGTTTCCCTGAGGGTAGAGGGCAAACAGAATTTTCCTGGGGAAGACAAAAAGGAAAAAGATTGTCTTCATTTTTAACATGATGAAATGAGCGCAGAGAGGCTAAAGTCAAGAAGTTTCCACAAAACTGGGATACCTCAGAGGTGACACACTGTTCTAGGATGCACCATTACACGGTACAAATCCCAATGGCATTATTTAATTGTAACATGTTTAACAATTATTTCCATTGGACAAAATAGGGTTTGAAGAAGGATTTTGCAGAAAATTGCATTGTTTGGTGTTACCTTAGAGCCAGCAGTTCCGCTATCCTCCTGCTCTGTTGCCCAAGGATGTGGGGGGCACTGATCACAAACCTCCTCAAACTCCAGCTCCCCACATCTCCCTTCTCTAGCTATCATAACAACAAAAAATAATCTCCATGCTTAGGTATAAAACTGCTCATGTATAGAAATACAAGCTACTAACTGCCAATGCTGACTTCCAGCGGACCCACTGTGCGCCCTCAGTTCTCCATCCTGGCACCTATTGCAGCTCCATGCCAGGCACAGGGAATATTGCACAGCAAAGGCCTGACCCAGCGTGGGCTGGGGACATCACTGAGACACGTACGTGAACTGTGGAAGTCTGAAGTGCTGCCAGTCTCAAGTACATAGGCACCGTCCCAGGAGCTGAAGGCTGCACACCAGCACTGCTCTTTGGCCCCCTGTCCCCATCCATGAGTAAAGATTCAGCTTGAGGCTTCTCAGCTGTGTAGCAAACCACTGTTTTCCTCTCCTGGGATAAGAAGACAAAGGCAGAGGCAGCCCACTTTGCCAGATGGAGGGAAGAGAAAATGAGATGTGCCAGAACTGGGTTCCTGTGTGCAAAATCCTGGGGTCGGAGGCACGTCACTCCCAGTCTGGCTGACAGTGACAGCCCTGCTTCCTTGCCAGCCACAGCTGCTGCCACCTCAGCCCTGAGCCCTTACTGGGTGGGAGCAGCAGCCACCTGCCTCTGCACAGCTGTTGCAGAGGTGATGCAGGCAGCGGGGCCCAGCCACTCGGGCTGAGCTGCTTTCCCCAGCGTGCTCTTCACCATGCCATGAAGGACTCCTCTAACCACAACCACTGTTGTTGCCTTCCCTATCCACGCCAATCGCCCACTGCTCATGCTTACAAACTCCAGAGGGGATAGAGCCCATTGCAGTTCTTCCTAATGCCACAGTGCCCTTGCCTGGGCTGTCTCTCATGGTCTCCAGCGGGGCATGCCCTGCTGTCTCAAGCAATGTTTAACTCTCCATCACCTCTACGGAGAAAGTGCTCAGCCCTCCCCAAATTTCAGTCTGGCCGGGATGACTTAAGTCTTTTGACAAGTTCTGCTTTACAAAAAAGTGATGGTTCCAGCCACCACTTGGCCACAAACTCTCCTTAAGACCTTCAAAGCTGGCCAAGGATGAGCCTGCCCAGCCCGGTGGAGCCTAGGCTGGATATCTGGGGTTCAAAAGTGCAGCCTGTGGATTTGTTTGACAGATGACTGGGTGGTTCCAGAAAGTGAAGCAAGCGGCAGCCCCCACCTCACCATCATCATGGAGAACCGGTGGGGACATACTGCAGTGTTTTGGCTTTGTAACACATTGATGCATGTTTCCTACAGCAGCCATAGTCTGATGAGAGCTGGCAAGGGCTACAGCACATGTAAGCTTCAGAGAATTTAGCTGCCCAACTCTAACAAGTTTTTCCAGAGTATGTCCAAACTAGAATTTCACAAATTTGGCTGATATTATTTAGGAAAGCAAAGGGCACGTTCCTGACGTCAGAGTAACCCTGTCAGCAAATTCACATCCCTGCTCCTAAGCGCGTACAAGCCAGTGCTTTGCAACGCAATGGAGGTGTTTTTCTCCCTTTGGAAAATGAGCCAAATGACAGATTAATTTCATTATCCCTGGAAATACTGGCTGAGCCATTTGTGTTGAATCTTTAACCAAAAGATAATAAACAAAGATAGACATCCTTCGTGGATGTTTTTAGGATGAAGTTTTAGTATGGAAAAATTTTAAGCACCTAAAACATTATTTTGCAAAAGGCAACTTTACATTCTTATGGATGCATGTAGTGCCATGTATCTCAGTAACAGCGTTTACTATTACAAGTATGTGTGTCACACCTTTTGCCAAAGTACGTCTTCAAGGAACAGGAAAAATGTTTCACAAGTAGTATGTTAAAAATAATCTCGCTCTTCTTTAACCATTAGTATGAAGTTAAATATGCTTCAGTGTGGGATCTTCCCCTAGCTGCTCAGATCCCGTTACCCAAAAGACCTCCTGTGTGCTGTCTTCCCCTCCCCTACAGAAACAAATTAAGCTGTCCCTATCCCATTCCCATCTTCCCCTTCACACAGCTATTGTGAGGGTGGTTTACAGTCCAGAAACCAACTGAGCTGCAGGCAAAGATACCAGTGGCTCCTCTCCTTGCTTGGAGGCATCTAAGAGAATAAAGTGTGGTCTGGGGGTTCATCATGGACCAGCATCATCCTCCCCTTAAGTGTCTTCAAAGCAGTTGTGACCAGCAGTGCCCCAGGAAAGTCATCTCCATGCAATTCTTCTTTTTGACAGTAACATATAATCTACTGAATAATACAGTCCCATGGTAGTCATAGCTCATTGGGGATTACCTGGATTCACTGAGAAAAAAACTTCTCCCAAAATCTTCACAAGCACACCCCCGGAAGGGTCAAGGACCTGTGTCTACAGCAGAAGGAGAAGCATCTTCCAGTGAATTAGAAATCATCATTGCCTTTTGCATATGGATGCATTGAGGTGGTCAGGTTAAGTGACATACCCAGGGTTACAAAGCAACCGAGTAGCAGAGCAGAAAAAGAAATCTGGGATCCTGACTCCTATTTGTCTCTAGTTTCTATGCTCTCATTCACCGATGCTTTCAAATCCGTAATTAACATTGCTAGAATGCATTTAGAAATTAATACAAATAAGTATTTCGTCTTGTGGGCAATAAAGATGAGTTGATTTTCCACAGTTGTAAAATTCTGTTATGTATAAGGGATTCTTTATTTTATAATAGCTATTAGAATGTTTGTTTGTAGGATTTTCTTGGGCTGGAAACTTCAGAAGAAGCATTGCTTTGAGCTAATCATTTAGCAAAGGACAAAGATACCTTTGATTGCTGACTCGTCCTATAGTTAATGGTTCTCTCAGGCTTTTCTCTGTCAAATGTGGCAACTATGACATCAAATGTTATCTCTGTAAACACATGCCAACTCAAAATAGCACATGGGGGGGAAGGACAAAGGGTTCCTTATCCTATATTTTAGCCAAGATTATGGTCACCAGCATGTTCCTCGCACCACAGAAGAAAACGGCCTTCAGTTCAGCTATGCTTTCCAAAAGTTAATTTTTAAAAATAAATGCCCGAACCATCAAACCATTTCACTTTCAAATTAGTCACCTTAGGGGATCCTACTCTGAGTGCATAAAATATGGAATTCTTATTTCTGGGATGCCAGAATTTCAGTTATGATGTATTATTTGCAGACACTCATGGGCATGAGAATAGCTACAGCTATTAGAGACTTTTTTCCAAAGATTTCACAGAACAGTAGACCGGCACTTCAGACAACCAGACTGTTTTTTGATCTGCCACTGATCTGCCATGTGACCTTGAGCAAGTATTTTCACTTTTCTCTAGCTCTGTTCCTCCTCCTACAGTTTGCCTTATCTATTTAAATGGCAGCCTTTCTGAGCAGGGAATTTCTCACCTTGTGCTAGCTAGCAGTGCTTAGCTGAATGCGGACCCATCTGCCTTGGAATTATTGTATTGCAAAGCTCTCACAAGTAACACTACCAATTAAAAGCACTAGCATAAAATACTAAGAAGCTATTTTTCCAGAGGGGATTTTCAGAGGAGCAGTAATGCCCCCTCCTCCAGTACTTCCCTTCTGCTGTACTTCCTACCTAGGAGCTGAAGCTGTGACGTAGCCACCAACACTGCCACTTTATGGTCAGGTTTTTGGAGGCAAGCCTCGAAACCATGAAGATGTGGGGTGCAGCAGCGCGAAGCAGAGCTGGTCAGGCTGTGGCTGCTGAGCTGCTCTTCGTTTAGGAGCAGGTTCAATCCACTCCCATGCTGGGTTTTATCAAGGCCTAATCCTGGCCATGAGTGAAAGTGAGCCTGCAGAGCTGCCAAGGTTTTCCTCTGCCTGTGATGCTGGACCTCAGCCATCCACGCCTGCAGCCCCAAGCTGGCAGCATGCACCATCCCAGAAGTCAGGGACCACCAGCGGTTGCCAGCTCCAAGGCGGGTCAGGCTCACAGGCAACAGAGCCCTGCTGAGCCACCCAGAGCAAAGCCACAGGCATTACTGTGTGCAGAGCTCTCTGCCTTCCTTTAACCTGCACATCCAGCCTAAGGTGGCAGAGGACAGATAACCCAGGTGGTTCGCAGCCTGCCAAGACCCCTGTGCTGAGGAGGCGATTTAGACGCAGCTGAATGACATGCCTGCTCAGCAGGGAAAAGCCACAGCCTGCTCTAGTTTTCTGGTGTGGATAATTGCCACTGGCCTTGTCTCATAATGAAATGCGCTGTGAATAAGAGCAGGTACAGCGTACAGAGGCTTGCCATGCATGCCTTCAGAGTAATGGTGCACGTCTCCAGAATTTATATGCGAGACCCTCGCATATCCATTTAGCAGGACATTTGCATGTGTGGCACCTGTTCCTGAAAGTTAGAAAAAGTATAGAATAAAAACCACCCTAAAGAGGGGCTTTTCTTCCTTCTTCATGGCACATTATCTGTAGCCATGTCCAAGCAAGTCAATCTGTACAGCCTGTGGAGCTGTATCTCGCCAGGCCCTTGGTTAGGGACTGTGACCTAGGGACCAATGGTGCAGGGAAACTTCGTCTTCCCCCAGAATCAATGACATTAAACACAGGTTGTAGTGGGGAGGTTTTCTGAGGCTAAACCATGATTTTTGGATGGAAAGTCTGTTTTGGTCAGGCATATAATGTATGCTGCAGCTTATATTGACTTTGGCCAAGCAGCTTATTATCCTAACCAGGAGATGTTTGTAAATATGTCCAGAAGTATCTAATGTATTTTACAAGCCAGGCACAAGCTGTCAGCCTGCAGCACATCCATAGCAGAGCCATTTCCTTGGCATTCTTCCTATAAATTAGACAAATGCCCAGACTATTTAAGGCAGCAGTTCACTTCACAGAGCAGGATTTCTTAGTATAGGTCCCAGGAGAAATGTGCCTACCTACCTCATCAGCATGATTTTGGGAGCTGAGGCTTTCTCCTGAAAGGGTTGTCTGGCACACGCTCACCATCCTTGCAGCATCCTTTTCCTAGCCAAGCACACACCTCCCCCTTCCATCTGCAAGCTCGGGAGAGTCAGCGTAAGGGAGTGCAGGCTGTGCCTTTCTTTTGCGCACACACGGCAAATCCCAGAGCTTTCTGCTTGGAATCCCCCTGAGTCAGCGAACAGCTGGGATTCTATCCCAGTCAGGAGGCAGCTCTCAGAGGAACATCTGGCTCCGGTCTCTATCTTGTCTGCTGCTCCTTCACACATCTACTTCCTTAAAAAGAGCTTACTGGCGGGAGCGGGAGGGGAAACTGGCTCCAGGTTCTTTTGGCTACTTAAAGAGGACCACCCTGTTGCACTGTCAAACAAAAGTTATATATTTCCTACAAAAAATATAACACTTAAATAAGGGAGGCAATTAGATGTAGTTGCATTTGCCTATTGCAACGCAGCTCCAACAACTTTGGGATATCTGGGAGGTTTAGGTGCAAGAATGTTGTGTGCTGCTCGCCTTCTCTTCGGTTTGAGCTCCCAGGGTGTTAAAGAGGGGGGTCTGCACAGAAAGGGCTGAGCAAAACCTTGGGCATTTGGGGGAATTGTATCAAACATTATGCAGGGATGTCAGTGCACCCAGCCTTCCAGATGAAACCCTTGTTTTGCAAATTGCCCCAAAAGCAGCGAGTGGCAACCTTCTTAGAGGGTCATATTGCTTAGTGCGAGTAACAGCAGTCAAGTGTCTTCTGCGACAATTTCCAAATAAGTGCAAGCCAAATGAGAGAGAAGAACAAAGGATGCTGCTGTGGGACAATAGATTTGAGGGAAAAAATTGAGATTTTGTGGTCAGTCAAATATAGAATGTGCTGATGGTTCCTTAAGATTTTCTAATGGAAAAATCATAAGCTGCAAATAGTTAAATCAGAGTCTCTATTTCTCAGCAAACATCTTAAATTACACATAAAAATCTCTTAAATGCTTCAGCTTAAGGGAGGCCCTGGCTAGCTCTAGATCCTTTGCCTTTGGGGGATTTCACAGCAGACCACCCACTGGGAAAATGAAAAGTTGGCATCCCTACCACTGTGGCACTTTTTCTGGAGATGAGTCCCTAAAATCTTGTACTCTTTTCCCCAGGGAGACAAAATGAAGAGATCTAACCTGGTCAACAGGATTTTACAAACTAGGGAGGTATAAATCACCCATGACATGACTTTCTCTAAACTATTAGGTACTCTATTTACATGTATTTGGACCAAATGTCCTGCTTCACCCTGCTACTTACATGTAATGTAATCAGCCCACACTTGTGCAAGTAAGTCTACAATTTCACACAGACACATGCTATATGCTGTAGGTGCCTTGTCTCAGATAATGAGCAAGTTGTATTAATTATTATAAATCTGTCCAAGCCTATTAAAGTCTTTCCTTAATGATGTTGCAGTGAGGTGGCTGCTTCATTCTGAGTCGGTTTCTCCTGTAGCTACTCTTGCCTTTTTGATTGAAACCTTCTGTGGGTGGCACTTAGTGGAGGAAGGCTATTTCCAGTTTATAGACCAACAAGGCACTTTCTCTCTAGAGACTTTTTTGAAGATTATGCTCTTCACCTGAATAAAAGGCCTGGAGTTGGAACTGCTAATCTTACATCTGAAAAAAAAACAAACAACAAAAATGATTGCATGCATTATGCCTAGTAAGTGTCCACTGCCAGGTAGAAATTAAGGATTTAGTTTGCTGTCCATGTACAGAAATTAATCTTCCTCACCAAGTTAGCTGAGCACTTCGCAACAACCAGTGCTTTATCTTCACACCACATGGGACACGATTGTTTCTCTAGTTAAGGTAAGAGCAGCTGAAAGTGGTACCTGAGCAGCTGAAAGTGGTACATCTGAACCAAGCCTGCATGTCATATGAACTACACAGGGCTTTCCAGGCGCCTGTCTCCTCTGGCATACACCAAGGACCTGACAAGAACACATTGTGGTTCCATTACCTTGCTTCCATGTCTGATTTTCTTCCCATGGTTGAATACATATGACTATTTAACGTGGGTTTGACTGCTTAAATTATTATACCAAACTAGATGGCCAGGATATGCACCTGGATCTGAAGGTCTGAAAGCATCCCAGACCTATCAGTTTAAACATAGTCTTAGTGGCTTGACCTTGTCCGTGCACCTGAGATGTGAACCAGGGCTGGTGTCCTGCATTTCACTGTTTGGCAGATGCACAGCCAGTCTGACACCTCATTAGCCTAGGCTCAGCTTTAGGAGCTGCCACGTTGGCAGGACGGGCCAGTAGCACTACGGCCGAGGGCACTACACGCAGAAGGGTCCAGGAGACACAGTGTCTCTGTCTGACCCTCTGTGCTAAAGGCATAGGGTCGTCCTGCACTCACATGCATAGTATCCAGCAACTGCCTCATCCTTTTGGTTCTGGGGGCCCAACCCCCAGCTCCCTTGAGGTTTTACTATTTGCTTGCAGAGCAAGTTGGGAGAAAAGAGTTCACTTTCAGAGGAAAGAGAGGTCCCATCCATAGACACTTTGCAGGGCGAACAGGAGAACGGGAAGCAGATGAAAGATGGGTTAGTACAGTGTCTCCAGTCTACAGCAATTCTCACAGGAGTCTTTTGGCTACAGTCTAAAAGAGCCCCTTGGGGTGCTGTAAGTGCATCCAGCACCAGTTACTAAGCTAGATTGCATGACAGCATTTTAATCACAGAGGCCACAGAGCCAGGATTACATATCTAATGTCATGCCCTTAAGAGTTAAGCAGTGTTGGACTATAGCATTATGCATAGATGAGTGTCAGATGCAGTCTTGAATTTCTTGCCAGTATGTCAGAAACTGCTTTTTGCAATTCTATACTTTTCACTCATTTGGCTAAAGCCCATGTTTGCAGCTTCAAATCAGGCATCTCCTAACAGACAGAGCGCAGCTTTTCTTTGCCCCATTGGGAGACCTCACTGCACTAAGGACAACTCCTTGAGCAGGTACCTTCTCAAAAGGAAGCGCCCACGGTTCCCTCCAACTGGAACAGTGGCAGGACAGTACCGGTGGATTTCTTCTTAAGGCCTGTGCTGGGCTCTGCTATTCTCTTCGCAACAGCCTGGCATTCGTAATCCTCTGGGACAGCGAGGGTGGGCATTCTACCCACAACACTCCACGCGCTTGCATATATGCGTAAACTAAATTCTGCAGTGAAATTAATCAGATGCCATGAAGAATAACAAAGAATAGATTATGAGAATTGTCATTACCTTTATAGAAACTACATTAAGATTATCAATTTAGCTGTCCAGTTTTCCCTCTGCACGCTTATTTCAACTAGATTTCTTGTAAGATTTCTTATAAGAAAGTGAAAGTGTGCCATTAAAATAAATCAGTAAAACAGAATTGTTTGATGATTGATGATACCAAATCATCACCAAAGAATGAGATTCAGAATTATCACTCCTACAACATACCACCTCTGAGCTGATCTAGAGAGCACATAAGACTTTTCTATGACCACACAATGCCTTCCATGGCATTGTATTCATCAAAGGTTTCTTCTTGTGACAGCCTCTACATAAGACATCTCACAGGAACCAGAAATAAGGTCTCTTTTCTTCTCAAGCTGCTTCATCTTTTCTTCTTACACGTCCTCTGGCTACATCTCTCCACCAGAAGATGTAAGTAAAGGAACCACACTGTGATTTCTAATACAACATGTTTCTAACACAAGGCTGTGTTGGTTGTCTGCTCATGCCCACAGCCTCTAAATAGGGTCAGCATGGTCTTCGTAGCCTGGGCTGCAGGTTCTTTTCCTTACCCCATGAAAAGCCTTCAGAGAGTTCCTTTGGAGGGCTTCCTCCAATTCTAATTCATTCGTTTCCCTAAACATCAGACATACTTGGTCCCAAATAGCTGATTGATTTCTGTGGCAAAAAGATTAAATATTTTCTTGTTGGGAATTCTTTTTTTTCCAGGCACAGGAGAACCTACCCAGTTATGCTCCTTGCCCAGCTATGCAAGATGAAATGAGCCTGTCTAAAGCCATAAGAAGGGAAGTTGTTCCCACTCTTTTCTCTCCAGCCATGGAGCCTGGTCTTGATTCAGCATGGCCTGTGAGCACATGGTCCATTCCTGCTGTCTTCTAGTATGAAATGAGCATGTGCTAATTTTGCCTTAGAAGCTGGTGGGATTTAAGCATATGCATACACGCCCCGTTGGATCGACAAATGCATCACAGCTTCTGCTCCTTCCAGCGCAAGGAAAACAGTACACTGACCAGTGCAGGCCCATAATATTTCCATGTAAACAGTCCTCAGTCAGGTCCCCAAGCTGTTATTTATGTCCCCAGAATTGCCAGCTCTACCGGAGGGAATTTGAGTGGTCTCAAATGGCAGTGCCTGGCCACGGCAAGAATTAAGTACTCCATTGTCATGGAGAGAATTGTTATAAAGCTGCACTCCAGTTTCAGAAGATTTTTGTTAAGACAGAAAAATGCAACATTCCCTGCACCCTAGACAATTAGAAGGAAACACCCTATAAGATGCTGAGTCTACAACTGTCACTAAATCAGCAATTAGGTGGCTTCTCAGGGTAATTAATATCCCCTTTTGTTGCAAGGGGAAAAAAAAAATCAGCCCTGCCAGTGGGAACCATTTTCTCTGTTCTGTATCAGGGGCTGAAGTTTTAAACAGCAGCTCAGGTACATGGACCAGGATTTTAAAAAAGGCCTGTGCTATGAAACGTCCCTCCCCATATCCTTTGCTCAGTTTCACCGAGCCATAGCTGTTGACATGCGAGAATGGCTGTCGCCCTGATCGTGTCACACTGACATTATTTGTCAGGGATCTTACCAGTCACCCACTGATTACAAGCTAAAGTCTCTGACCTCCTGGCTCAACCAGCAGTTACAAGTACATCAAGTACAACAAAGGTGTCCCTCAACATCCAAATAAACCATGAGAATAAAGCCTGACTGCATGTTGGTGTTAACAAAACACATAGAGTATTTTTATCTCTGGAAAGCTATTTCCTATTTGTAATACTACTTGAAACCGCTTCCAAGTCCTCATTTGATGTTACTCGTATTCATATATTTTATGTCTTGTTTTCTTTTTCCAAACAAGTTTATTAAAAAATGTTCTCAGGGTAATGGCCCTTGTGGCAGGAATTTCTGTTTTGGAGGAAGAATACCAGAGTTGGAGGTTTTTGCCAGCAGGATGTAAAAGCTGAAGGAAATAACAATGACTGGGGCTAGAGATTTGTCACAGGGAGTTAGAACACAAAAATTTACAGTCTGACCATGAGACAGTCCAGGCTAAAGCCATGAATTTATAGGAAGCATTGCCAAAAGCTGGATATTATTATTTTAATCAAACTCTGTTTTACTTGCACGAAAAAAATGAGAATTGCCAGAGACTTTGGCTCCACAGATAAAGGAGAAAGGGCAGAAGAGCCACCTCCATCTCCACAGCTCTTCCCATCCTGGCCGAGGAGTGGGAAGCATGCATGACCTTCTCTGGAGAAATCATGGGAATTCAACCGCCTCGAACCTCATAAGGAGAGTTTCTGCTTGCTTGGGAACTCCCCTTGCACTCAGCGCTGCCAGCTCAGGCTCTGCTGACTTCAAAGGAGCACCAAACGGGCTGGGACCCACTGTCACACTGACACGCCATCCTCCAGCCTGGCAAGAAATTGCTTCATTCCTTAGGTCTGCATCCACCAAAGCGGGTGCAAGAATTTGCTGCTGGGAAGGTTGAAAACAACTGCATTGGTACAGGGCTTGTAGATTCCTGCTCCTCTCCAGATAATGCAGCCTTGAAAGTGCCTGGCAAGGATTTTCATAAAGGAAAGCCTTTATGCTCTTTTATGCTTATATTGTCCCAGTGACCTTAATTGTTGGTGGGGCGGTTTTTTTTAATTGAATGAAAGAGGTGTTCTCTTCACTTTTATCTTAAAAATACAAGGTCTGGATCTGCTTGTGAGATCTCCGTGTATTTTATTTGCACAGAAGTAGCCACTTACATTTATTGCTTTACATATGGCCACAATCCAGCAAATCACTCAAGCATGTGAATAACTTTAAGCATGGAAGTAGTCCCCCATGAGCTGGTGGAACTACTACCACACTAAATATACACATCAAGTGATGAGCCCAGCCCTACCCTTGTGTTTTCCCGGAGTGCTGCCATTTCCCCACATACAGACCCAGCAGGCTGGGGGCTCGTTCCTCAGGTTCCTTTCTAAATCTCGGTCACGGATTTAAACTCACACGCATTGCTCTTGCCATGCCTACCCACCGAGGCTGTGCAGCACTGCGCTCCCTTCAGATTAAATATTCTTCCTTTTTTTCCCCTTTAATACAGAGAAAAATACATAACGCACTTGCAGGGCGACCCTTGCTGAGTTTCACAGGACCTTGCTGCCATACATGAGTATCTCTTCTTATCACTCACAGATGCACAGTCCCCCTCGGAGGGTGGGAGCAGCAGGGACGTGTGCGAGCTGCCCACCTTAGCTGGCTCCGGGGGGGAGGGGGCTCCCGCTGCCCTGCAGGGTTAAGGACTGCATGTCCCGCTTGTTTTGCTCCCTCCCCGCAGTTTGGAGGGATCGGGGCAGCCCCAGCGCCCTCGATGGCCACGGCCGGTGGCACCGCGGGGGTCCTGCCGCGAGGCCCCACTCCCCTCGCGGGGCATGCGGGACCGGGGATAGGGCCGCAGGCAGCCCGGAGGGATTTCGGGGGAGAGGGAAGGGGGGAGAGGAGGGGATTGCAAATACTCCGTAGCAACGGTAAGACGTGAAGCCGAGAGCGCTAAACGCATACCAGGATTTATAGGTGGACTTTACAGGACGTTTTACAACCTGGGAGATGATTCATTTTTATATGTAGCGTGTTGCACCGTGGGGCCGCTGCGGCCGGTTAATGTTCAACGTGGCCCGGGCTTGGCGGTGGGCAAAAGCCTGCGGCCGGGGAAGGGGCTGTGGCCCCGCAGCGCCCGGTGGCCCCACGGCCCTCGGGGAGGCCGCGGGTTGAGCCTCTGCAGCAGAGGAGGTGGAGGAGAAACTTTAAAAAAAGGTCAGAGGGAAGAAGAGAGTGGATCACGCTCCGCACCCCCCCTCCCTGGTCAGGCGTGGGTTTCACCGATGCGGTCTGTGCGTGGCCGTGCGGGTTACGGCCGCTGCAGCATCCCTCCCATCTGCGGGCAGCGGCTGCAGAGCACAGCCCGCACAGTGCCCCGTGTGTGCGCGTACATGCGTATGTGTGTGTAATGTGTATGTATGTGCAATGCATGTGTGTGTGTGTGTAGGTATGCATGTATGCATATAAATATACATATGCGGGTGTAAATGTCAGATGCTTCCCCACGGCACCCCGGATCAGTGGGGAGCCCCGCTGGGCCACAGATGTGTCTGTCCCCCACTGACACCCGCCACATGCTGGCACAGGGCGCACTCGGCTCCTTCCCCCGCGCTGCCGCCTGGGCAGGGGCTGAGGCCGAAGGGCTCCCGGCTCTTCCTCACTGCACCGGCGGTCTCCTGCTCCCGGGTGGGCGGCTGGGGGTGTTGTGGCTATTTTTTCTTTTTTTCTTTTTTTTCCCCAGGTTTTGGGCGGGCGATCAGTCGTGTCCACCCTCAGCTCCCGACGGTGGGCTCCGGCCGCGCAAATCGCGCCGCTCGCCCAGTGGGTTGGGGCCGGCTCGGCCTGGAGCCCCCCCGGGGACTCGCTCGCCAGAGCCGCAGCTGCGCGGGGCTGTACCTGCCGGGCGGCCCGGCCGCCCGCTCGCTGCCCGCGGGGTCAGGCCCAGGCTCTTCCCGAGGCGGCGCCGCGGGAGGTGGCCTGTCCCCACCTCGGCCACGCAGCCGCCCCCCGTGGGGCTGGAGGCCGCCACGCTCCCGCTCGCAGGCTGCCAGCACCGGGCTGCGCCGCGGGAGGTGCCGGGCACGGGCTGGCGGCGGCCGTGCGGGGTCGCGGGGCCGGGGTCGGGCCGGTGCCCCCCCGGGCAGGCATGAGCCCGCCCTCCGAGAAGGCAGGGCCGCCGCGGTTCCCGCTTCGGCGGCGGCAGCGTTTGCTCTCTCCGCCGGGCTCCGCGGCAGTGGGAGCGGCCCGCGCATCCCCCGCGCCCCCGTCGCAGCCCTCCGCCTTCGGGGCAGGCGGGGGCTGCGGCAGCCGCAAGGGAGGAAGCCCGCAAACGAGGCCGCCGAGCCCCCGACACCGCGGGGCGGCCGGGAGAGACGCGCCCGGCAGCGGCCGAGCCCCGGCCCGGTGGGCAGCGCGGGGCTCCCTGCGCGGGGGCGCGGGGCGGCTCTGCCCGGCACAAGCGGGGGCCGAGGCCGCGAAAAGCGGCCTCAAACCCCTTTTTTATTAAATAGAAAAAAAGATACTGCGGCTAAAATTATACAAGTGCGGGTTTATTTTATTTCCTCTCTTTTCTTCTCGGAGAAGATGCAGGCGGCCGGAGAAATTAATTCCGAAAGGGGCTCGCATTTAGAAAACTTCAGACACAGCAATCAATTAGTCCGGCACTGTATGGAGCTCCGAACGTGTAAATCCTTCCAAGTTCCTGGATTATTGACTGTTACGGTCTATCGGGTGCCTGATATTCCGGCCTACACACGTATAACACGCGTACCAAAGCAGGCATTTAGCAAGGTAAATTATATGCCCCGAAAACGCGTAGGTATTAGCGCCAGCGCGCTGTGAGTCGGGCCCGGGCCCGCTCTCCTCGCCTCGAACCGGGGTGCGGGACCCCCCACCCCACTTGCACACCCCCCGCAGCCCCCTCCGGGCCCGCAGCGCTGGACGCCCGGCCGGTGGTGGCCGAGGACCTGCCCGAGCGCGGCGACACGGCGCTCTGAAACCAGCTTCCCCGGGCTCAGACGGCAACTGTTTTCCCAAGGAAATTATTTCCCTCCAAAAACGCTAAGGAATCTTGTAAGGGGGGAAAAGAAAGCTGGTTTATTTTAGAGGTAGAAGCGAATGCACAGGTACGTAAAGATCGGTGTTTAGCTGTTTTAGGAAGGCATGCACGGCGGGGCGCACACGTACACAAAAGCAATGCGAAGGGAGGACAGCGGGCAAAGCACAGAGCACCCCAAAGGAGACACACCGGGATCACGGCTCATCCCGGCCTTTGCCAGGCGCCCCAGCCCGGTGCCAGGGCCTGCGCACGCCGCCGCGCTCAAAGTGCGGGGAGGCTCCGTCCGATAACAAAAGAGCGGAGCCGCGCCGGGACGGGGGCCGGTGGGGAGGGGGCACCCCGGGCCGCCCGCGGACCCGCGCCCCGGGCTGCGCGGGCCGGGGCCGGCGGGGTTGGGGCTGGGGCTGTGGATTGGGATGTGGATTGGGATGTGGATTGGGAAGCAGACGGCGCTGCCCGCTCGCACGCCCGGCGCGGGGGGCCGCGCAGCAGGCGGCCCGGAGCGGCCTTCCCGAGGCCCGGGGGGGGCCCGGGGGGATGCGAGCCCGTTGTTTAACCTCTCTCCCCACGGCTTCGCCAAATAGATATTTTGCGAATTCCCCATTTCGTTGTGGCTTCCCACCCCCCACCCCTCCACAGCCTCCATTGTTCCAGGTTCACACTGCCACCGCCGATAAGGGGAAGGAAAGCCCCCGGGAAAAAAGAAAAGGGAAAAAAGAAAAAACGCGATCCAAGATTTTGATTTACGACCTAATCAAAACATTATATCTTTGGTCAAGTGGCGCAGAAAAATGATGACCCTCAAGGCTTCAGCTAGGGGGAGAAAGAGAAATTCAGATTACCCTCGGAGTGATTTATGTCCTCTGTGAGCGGTCACGTTGATTTTTCATCGTTTGAGCCATTACACAGTAGACTGGAAAACTCTGATCCAGTATTTTTTTTGGTCCGGAAACGGTATATATTATTCTTCTAAGCATATATGCCTATACTAAATAATACATATATATTCTTTTTGCACGCACACATACTCTAAATATATACACGGATTTTTTTTAATATATATATGTATATATGAGAGGACTATAAATAACAAATGTCACCGAGAAGAAACGAGAGCCGAAAAGAGCGTGTAAAATACCGTGCGGACACCGGGAGCGCCCCGCTCGCCGGTTTCCAAGCCCGTCCCGCCGAGGGCGTTCGGGCAGAAACGCGCCCGCGTCTCCCCAGCTCCCCCGGCCTCCGAGGGGGCTCCCCCGACCCCCGAGGGGGCTCCCGGGCCGCCAGCCCCGCGCTGGCGTTGCCCCCAGACCCTCCGCCCGTAGCCCAGCGAGGAGGAGGAGGAGGAGAAGAAGGAGAAGGAAGGGGGCATTTTTGGAAGCCCCTGGCACTCACCCGGGTGAGGTGTTGACACGGTGCGGAAAAGCCGAGGGGAGCGGCGTTGGGTTGGGGCGGCGGCGAGGCCGGGTACGCGGAAGGGATGGGGGGGGGGGGGGGGGGGGCGCCCGCCTCCCCCCCGCCCCAAGTACGGAGGCTCTCTCGCTCCACCGACCCCCCGGCAACAACACACAGAAAAAGAAAACAAAAAAACAGGTAACAAAAAAAAAAGGTAAAAGGAAACAGAAAATAAAAATTAGATGAGGGAAAAAAATTAAAAGGGGAGGGGGGGAGTGAGGTGCTGAGGTCTGCCCCACGCTGCAAATGGGAACACGGGTGGGACCTCGCTTTCGGGCGGGGGAAGCATTTTCCCCCTAGGAAGGCGCAGGGCGCTGACTTCTCCCCTCTCCCCTCTGCTGCTCTCCCCGTCTCACCGCTGCGGGGGGACACGGGACGGGACCCCCCCGGGACGGGACCCCCCCTCCGCGGTGCCTGCCCGCCCGCCGAGGGAACGCGCTCGCGGATCCCTCGCCCACCCCCGGCTCTCCCGGCGGCTCCTCCTGACCTCCCAAAAGCGCGCAAGGAGCGCGCAGAGGCCGCGCAAGGGGCAAGCTCGCTCCCGCCGCGGTGAGTGTCGTCCCTGCCGTTCCCTGCGCACCTCTCCCGTTTACGCGCCGGCGGAATTTCTCCGCATTCGATATTCCCGCCGAGTCCTGCCGCCTCCCCCCCCCGCCCCCCGCCCGCCCCTCCTTGCCCGCCCGGGGTGTGAGCCGATGGGAGGGCCGAGCAGCAATTCATCTTGATTTGTTTCAATTGTCCGGCGACGGCAAAGTTATAATCCTGTATAATTTCACGAACAAGCAGGTTGAGAATGAATGGGTCGATATTATTTAAAACAAAACACACGAGAGCACGACCTTTCCCTTCAACGACGTGTTGCAGCACGGAGTCACAGGAAACTCGGGGCTAACCTCTGAACCCCGCGCTCCGCGGGGCTGCGGGCACTTGGGCTGCTCTTTGTTTCCCTTCATGTCTGAAAGGGGGATTTGGAAATAGAAATGTAATATTACATGAAGGACCTCCCGGCTGAAGGGAGGTAAGCGCGGGGGGCGGCAAAGGGGACAGAGTTTTTTGAACAGGAGCAGTTTGTTTGCAAACTGGCTTTTCTTGTCGGTTTTTTTTTTTTTTTCCCCACCCCTTCTTCTTTAATGTAATAAAAGCTTCCTTCACAGCGGGAGAAATTTATGCTCGAGATACAGCAACTTTGTGGCTGGTAGTTCTCGAGGCCAACGATGTCAAATAATCCATATTTCCTCGGGGCTGCGGTAGGAATACAGGGATCCTGCTGCACGGAAGGCAGCGTGTCCAAGCCCCGCGTTTCTCTAGAATACAAAGTTAGCGCGAGGGATTTTTTTTTTTTTTTTTTTACGTGGAAAAAAAAAAAGCGCCAGCATTTATTTGTATTGCAATAAAAAGTACTGCCCTGTGTTTCCAGAGAACGAGATCCAGTGTCAACGATCAGTCAATC
Organism: Falco rusticolus; assembly: GCF_015220075.1. Lineage (NCBI taxonomy): Eukaryota > Metazoa > Chordata > Aves > Falconiformes > Falconidae > Falco > Falco rusticolus. Next base: position 59,893,346 of record NC_051187.1, read on the forward strand.
ACTGCAGACCGCTGCGCAGCTTGGCTCAGTAAATAAAAATCCAGACAAAACTGTATGCTGTATATTTTACTCCCATGAAATAAAACACATTTTTTTCATGTTTGCTGAAAAGTAAAACAATAATATTGTACGAAATGTTATACACAGGGCATGTTTTACATTGCAATATCAGAAACATCATTGCATCCACCAGAGGTACTATTCTAAAACTGATATTCACACAAATTATTTTTCAATAATTATATGTTAGAAACATACAGTGTTGCATTTAGTATATACATTCCCTTGCTCGCAAGCGAAAAAATCCTAATCGCTTCTGTGTAACATGCTTTATTTTAAAGCCTAACCTTTTAAAAACACTGTTGTGATATTACTAACAACTGCTTTTATAAAATTAATTTGACATTTCGATATATATACATCCTTTCAGTCATTTTTATGTCAACAATGCTAAACTTAAAAAATAACAAGCTTATAGTAACATTAAAATGTCATATCATATCCAGTCAAACATTTGTCCATATATATATATATATGTCCTTGTAACTGTTGAAATACTCTTAGTGAAAGAAAGATCTCAGAATCTGTAGGAGGTCCTTTGAAAACAAAGGAACTATCTTATTTCAGTGGTTTCCTCTTTTTTTCCCCCCCCCCTCTTGCCCCCCCCCCGATTTTTCTTCCTTTCTCTGTCTCTCTAGTGCCTATTACTTTCTAGTGTAATTCTCAGTCTCTGTGGGAAATGGGGAGGGATTCCCATGCAGTGTTTCCTACTTGGGTGTCTCACACGGGTCTGTCCACCGCGTACTGGCAAGCGCTCAGGTTGGAAGCGGGGTTCTGCACACTGGCATAGCCAAAACTGGAGTGCTGCTTGGCTTTAAGTCTCAGACTCGCCAAGCTCGAGTTACATGTGTCCCTATAAACATATGGAGGTGTTGGAGGAGCATAAGGACAGGCTGGCGTTGGCACTGCAGAATTCAGGGAGGGATTGCTCAAGTTGTTCAAGTTATTCAGGCTGTTGAGGCTGGAGCCGGGGACCCCAGTGACTGCAGAGGGTACCATGCTTGAAGACATACTCATGGAGGAGATGGAGTTTGGAGGGGAGAACATGCTCTGAGAAGATAGAGGGTTGACATTCATGGAGTTGAAGAAAGGAAAGCTTTTGGTGGAGAGGGAAGCGGAGGTCAGGCCCTTGGCTGCCCAGTTGTTGTACGAGTAGCCGGGGTACATGTCATCGTAGGGCTGCATAAGGCCGTTAAACTGTGGACCAAAGCCGTTTTTGCAAAGCTCGGCTTGCTGATTCCTTTCTCTCTTTCTCCATTTGGCTCTGCGGTTCTTGAACCAAACCTTTGGAAATGGGGGGAGAGGGTGGGAGGGAGATGCGAGAGGAGAGTTAGTCAGGAACCACCACCGCTGTAGCCCTTCGCAAGCTCTAGGAGTAACAGCCGAGTATGTCCGTATAGAGATATATATATAGAATGTGTACACACAGATATATATACACACATACAGGTTTGCCTCCCCTCCTCCGCAGAGCCCTGCGCTGGGCCGGGGCAGCGACATGCCGCCGGGGCCACCGAGCATCCCCCGGGCCCCGGTGACACCGGGCTTTCGCAAGGCAGATCCATGCCCGCCCCCCCCCCCCCCCCCGCCCTCCCCCCATAATTTTGCGATGCTTAATTCGCGCCACGGAGGCCAACCCTTTCTTGTCTTCCCCCCCCCCCCCCCCCCCTCGTTTCTCTTCCACTTCCCGGCTTATTCCGCACTGGAGCCATCCAGGGGAAATACAAAAGTGCAAAAGCGAGGACAAAACGCCTGGAAACCCGCGGAATTTTAAGGCGATGTTTCCTATTACGGGGAAGGAGGGGGAAGCCAGCAACTAATAAATCCTTGCTTCAGTTTGTTAATGCTACAAGTTTCTCCTGCGCGAAAGCTTCCAGAGGCCAAAATCACTTTCTAAACAAACTTGTTCCACTGCTCTTTGGCGAAAAAAAAAAAATTAAAAAGAAAAAAAAAAAAAAGAAGGGGGGGAGCACATCGCCGTTTAACAACGTGCTAAATGAGCTCTAAGGGACCCTCCCCGCAGACAATGGGAAAACGTGCCCTCTCCCAATCCACATCTGGGCGTCTGACCCGTCGAGCAGCCGCCAGCAGCGGCCTCACCGTGTGTATTGGAGCCCCCCCCGGCCCAGGCAGGCAGGGGCCGCCCAGGCACCACGGGGACGGGCCTCATCTGGTGACACCGCGCCGCCCGAAACCGACCCCCCCACACCCCCGCAGAAGCCGCCCCGCGACCGACACGGCTCCGTGCTCCGGGCCCCCTCTCCGCACCCCGCCGGCCTCGCTCGCAGCTGCCCCCCGCTCTGTCTCGCTTTCCTGAGAGACCGCGGGGAGGGAGTTCAGGTGGGATTTTCAAACATCGGGGGGTTCGGCCCGCTCGGGGGCTTTTTAGGGGGAGTGGTGGGTTTTTTTTGTTTTTACCCCTCAGCGCGGCGTTTGCGCGCCAGCAGGATCCGGCCTCGGTATCTGCCGCGCAGTGATGGTCCCATAAATCTCAGAGGGGGGAAAGGGTGGAGAGAGACGCTCGTCGAATTGTGAAACCAAAAGAAAGGAAAATGCAAGGAAGGGCACGTCGGGAGCGCCTCGGAGTGAAGCAAAAGCCCTTGTGTATTTTACATCTTTTTCTCATTAGAGGCAGCGCAGGTTGCAGCCTGTTCCAAGTTGCTTTCTTGGCTAATGTTTTCATTAGCGTTTCGATCAAAAGGAGCAGGACGCATTGCACGGTGAGGGCGAAACGTGCAGCAAACCATATTCCGGAGAGAGAGAGGTCCCAATCTGTCTCGCTTTGACAGAAATGTCCTGCTCTACCCTGCTTTTGTGCAAAGGCTCTGAAGTTTACATACAAACCGAAATCGAAAGCAGCTGCAAACATTTCAGCCCTCCTCCCCTCCCCCTCCGCACACCCACCCCCCACCCCCCGCGACCCCCGCTGCTCAGAGCAGGGGTGTCGTGTCGGGACTTACCCTAACCCTGGCCTCGGTGAGGTTGGTCCAGACGGCGATCTCCTCCCGGGTGGACATGTCCGGATAGCGATTCCGCTGGAAGGTGGCCTCCAGCTCCTGCAGCTGCTGGCTGGTGAAGTGAGTTCGCTGCCGCCGCTGCCTCTTCTTCTTGGAGGGGTCCTCGGGCCCCGCATCCTCATTCTTGCTCTGCTGGCTCTTATCTTTCTCTGTAAGGGGGAGGGGGGCGGGGGGGGGGGGGAACAAAAAACAAGAAGGCGGAAAACGAGGGTGCCTCAGCCTCCGAAGCCTCTTCTCCAGCGGCCGGGGAAGGGCTTGTCCCCGGCGCTGCCGAGCCCCGCAGACAGCCCCGGACGCGGCTCGGCGGGGTAATGATTAACCCGCGCCGCCTCCCGCCGCCGCGGCCCCTCCGCGCCCCGCGGGCGGCTCCTCCCGACGGGTCAGCCACCGCCACGGAGCCGCCTCTCGCCTGTCTGTATGGAATTTTTCGCCTATGGATATCTGCGAGCTTTTCACCTACCTGTATCCATATTATTCCCCCATCTGTATACGTGCAATCCGCCTTACTTCCCTATCTATACCCATATTATTCGCCTGCCTGTATCGTGCTGTTCCTCTGCCAGTATCAGCATTATTCGCCCATCTGTACCCACATCGTTCGCCTACCTACATCCGTATTATTTGTCCGTCTATACCCGTATGACTCGCCCATTTGTATCTACATTATTTGTCCGTGTCCGTGCTATTCACCCGTCTGTATCCATACAACTGGTCCACCGGTGTACATGCTATTCGCCTACGCTTACACATGTCGTTATCTCCCTGTACGCCGGCACACAGACACCGCACGCAAAAAACCCACGCACGAAACGTGCCCCGGATGGGGCGCGGGGCGCTCCCGGGCAGAGAGGGGCGGCGGCGGCGCATCGCGGGCCGCGGGGTGCCGGCCGGCCCGGGGCAGGTCAGCGGGGTGCCCGGGGGGGTCCCTGCCGCTCGCCCCCTCTTACCTGCTGCCTCGGGGCTGGAGGTGTCGGAGATGGTGTGCACCTCCAGCCGGTGCTTGGCGGACTCCAGGGAGGAGCGCGCCTGCCCCGGCGCCAGCGCCGTCGCCATAGCCAGCGCGGGCTGGTGGTGGTGGCAAGATGATGAAGAAGAGGAAGAGGAAGGTGAGGAGGAGCACAGCTTATTCCCGGCTCCCAGGCGCTCCAGGCTTAACGGGTCCTTCATGCAGTTCATCGGCAAAAGGACGCCAAAGTCTACGTGCGCGCCTGGGGGGTCGATAGGAGAAGGTGTGCGTGTGTCTGTAGGTGTCGGTACGTGTAGGAGGGTCGGCGCGACGCCCCCTCCGGAGCAGCCCCGCGGCAGCGGGGGGTCAGGGCTGCTAGGCGGGGAGCCGCGGCGGGGCGGGCGGCGCTCGGCTAGCGCCCGGGCGGCACGGCGAGCCCAGAAGCCCCCGCCGCCCGGGGGGGCGCGGCGGCGACAGGCGAGCGGGCGAGTCCGGTCCTGCAAAAGCCGTCACAACGACACGGCTGCTCCCCGGCCGGCGGCCCCCGGCCCGCCGCGGGGCTCCGCGGGGCGGGGGCGGCGAGGCGCGGCGGCGCTCCGCGGGGCGCTCCTCTCCGCTGCCCGCGCATGGACCCGCGCCGCGCCGCGGCCGGCCCCGCACCGCATCAGCTCAGCCGCTTCCCTCTTGGCCTGACATCTTAAACCGCCGGCGGCCTTCCCCGCGCTGGACGTCACCCGCCCCGCCCCGCCCCGCCCCCGCCCCGCCCCTCCACCGCCCGCCGCGCCCCGCCCCGCCCCGCCCCCCGCGCTCGCCAGGCGGCGGGCGCCCACCCCCCCAAACCTGGCGTTTTCAGCCCGATTTGCCCCGCGGTGGTACCCGCGCCCGGGGAGCCCGGCCTCCGCCGGCCGGCCCACGGGGCGCCCCGTCGGGGCGGCTCCGGGCACGCCCGCCCCGCTCCGCGCCCCTCCGCACTCGCGGAGCCGCGGGGGTGAGAAGCGGGAAGCTCGGCGCTGACAGAGGGGCGGCCGCAAGGAGGAAGGAAGCGGGGAAGCCCCAGGCCCCATTCCCTCGTTATGAAAGGGGCGGAAGACAAACGGGAGGGGGCTCGGGCCGGTGAGGCGACGGGTCTTTGGCTGGTGACAGCCATAGTAGCAGTAACAGCTGCAGCGACAACTCAACACGAAGGACAACAATAACCACCCCGCTGCGGCGCGGCGACGGGAAGCTTCCCATCGCACTCGGGGGAGGAAGGAAGAGCGTGTGCATCCCGGCCCCCGAGCGCCTGAATCCCCGCGCTCGCCAGCTGCCTGGTCTCCCTCCGCCCGCACTGACCGCTGAGAAAACGGGGCGAAAATTCCCTCGTTAGCACCGCCGTTCCCGTCCCCTCCTTGCAGCCGGGCTCCCACCAGCGAGCCGCTAAGGAGGCTCTTCCACCACGGCGTTACACCTCACTCGTGCAGTTACGCGCAGGGTCGTTCCCCCCTCTCGGCGGGGACCGTCCCGCTTCCCAGCGCGGCAGCCACAGCAGCCCCCGAACCCGCGCCCACGAGAACCGTTTGCGGCGGCTGGCCAAGCCCCGCACCGGGCCGGGCTCCGGCATACGCCCCCCTCACACACGACCTCCCGGGCGACCCCCCTCCGCGGTCTGGGGGGCGAGGGGGCAGGGCCTGACCCCTCGCTCCCGGGCCGCGGAGGGACGGGCTGCGCTGTGTCCCGGTCCCCGCCGCGGGCCCGCTGCTAGCGCGGGGCGAGGCTGCTGCGGGCCCGGGTCTCGCAGGAGGAGGGAGCAGCGGGGCTGTTTCCAGCGGGTCTAACGTGGGGGCAGGTTGCCCTCGCGTGTTGGTCAGGACCTCTCGGGACAGAGGAGCCTCCCCCTGAGCCCTGCCCCCCCGGGGGTTGCTGCCCTGTTACGAATGGGGAGCCCGAGGGAGCCCGGGCGTGGAAAAGGCAGGTTGCACCCCTGTCTCCAGTTGCTCTGCACGGGCATGGGCTTCGAAAAGTTACCGAAAGCTCCCCTTGATGTGGCCCTCCGCACCCACATCCCAGCGTCCAAACCCTTCTGTACCCCGTTGCTTCCCACCCACTGCCCCCCGCAAGGGTCCTTCTTAGCCGCTGATGCTCGTTCGAGGTGCGTATCATCCCCTCGCAATCTTACTTGTCGCTAAATTATACATAATACTTTCGCAGCCTGTTAGTAAAGAAGGTTAAATTAATTTACATTCTGCTCATTATCTGGTGTTTAAATGACGTGTTTTTATCCCTGAGATTTGGCAAAGAATCTCTTTCCTCAGACCCCACAGCGTTTCGACAGAGACAATGCTCTTACATTTGTAGTGGATTTTAATCTGATAAGACTCTAATTTGCTTAAGTCTTTTAAATAGGGGGTTTAAAATTATTCTAGCCGTTTTCTTATTGAATTTCCTCTAATTCCCCCAAGATCATAAAGTATATGTGTAAAGTAAATATTTCCTCCCTTTGCACCGGCAGCAGATGACCTATAACTAAGTCAATATGAATCCAGCTCCATTCTGCACAATTTGTTTACCAATCATATCCTCGTTTCTTCTTAACCTCTCGCTACCTCCGTGGTCCTGCACCCAGAATTCCCGCCCCCCCCCCCCCCCCCCGGCCTTTCCCCACGCCAGGACCGGGCCAGGGCTGCGGCCAGGGGGCTGCTCCGGCCCCGGCAGGCGGGCGCGGCCTCGGCCTCGCTGCAAGGGGCACCGGGAGGGGACGCTGCCCTTCTCCAGCCCCCAAGTCGGGGTTGCAACCAGCCTGCAAAACCCTGGGGAGGGGGAGGCGGAGGGAGAGGGGATACGGCGGTATTCCCCTCCCTTTTTTTTTTTTCCAACAGGGCAATGCAGCCCTCTCGCAGTGAGCCCCCTCCCTCCTTTTCTTTTCTTTATTTGCGTTCATTTATTTTTAGTAGATTTGGAAGAAATGCTGGCTTCTTCCGCCGCGACTCGAAACGAAATGTCCCTCCCGGCTGCCCGGCTCTGAGCGGTTTTTACGCGCTAGATGCGCTTTCAGGGCGCAGGGCCGCTGCCCGGCCCGCCCCGTCCCTCTGTCCCGGGACACTCGCGGGGGCAGGCGGGTCCCCGCGCCCCCCAAGGAAGGGGGGAGGAGGAGCGGGGCCCAGCCTTCCCCGACGCCAGCCCCGCGTCCCCCAGCCCCGGTCGGGACAGACCCCCCGGCCGTCCCGGCGTCCCCAAAAGCGAGGCACAGCACCGGCCCGGGCCCCGGCAGCCCAAAGGGAGAGCGTGCCGGCACTTCCCTACGTGCCTTTGATTAAACCCCCCCCACCCCGGACAGGAGGGGAGCTGCCACGCAGCATTAGTTGTCATGGTGACCGTAAATCACGTAAATCCAAAAATACCCACCTATAATCTGAGATGAAGCTTTTATTTCCCGAGTGAAATAATATTTTAAAAGCTGTCAGCCAACCGAAAAACAACCTAATTGTAGTCACCCAAGTAATATATTAGCGGTAAAGGTTTCAATTAAAATGTCAAAAGTGTTTTTAATATTACTTTTTTTCTGCTGGAAGCTCCCGTCCCCCTTCAGGCTCGGGTCCTGACCGCGAAGCCACCCCGGCCGGCTCACCTGCGTACCGACTGTCCGCGCCTGCTGCGCGGGGTGCCACCCCCCCAAAACCACTTATTTGGAGGAATTCCTCCTTTCCCCTAAAACACCTATTTGGAGGAATTCCTCCTTTCCCCCTGCTCTCGGCGCTGCAGGGGTTGCCGGGGACGCGCCCCAGTGGGCTGGAGAGCATCCCGCCGGCTGCGAAAAACGGGGAACTGGGGCTGCTCCCCACCCCGCCCCACCTTCTCAATTTCCTTTTTAATTTCGGGGAAGGGGGTTGAGGTTTTGAGTTTTTTTCCGAGGGTGATTTTTGACCTCCCGCAGCTGGCGGCCCGGGATCCCCGGTACCGGCCCCGGTGCGGGAGGCGGGCGGGCCTGGAGCGGGGCCGGGGGCTGAGCTGTTCGGCCGCGGGTGCCGCGGGGGGGCGGCCAGACCTACTGCGGGTTATTTATTTTCCCACTTTTCCTTTATCTCCTTACGGGATCGTTGTTTCTAGGCGTAATACTCTCCTAAATGGATAAATTGGTTCTTATGTGGAGTCTCCAGCTAGTCCTGTTGTCTTTTACCTTTGGCTTGTTGTCTTTCGCCTATCTCGGATTACCGGGTATTCTCCTCGATGAAGAGCCATTAATTACCCATTCAGTCAATATTAGGAAGACTACAGAGCTTTTTACATAGGATTAAGAAGACATCAGATTGTTCCGTTAGTATATTCCTACTCACGAATAAGCTTTCGTTATACATTTAGTTTTCCCTGGAGTGAGGCTAACAACTGCTGCATATATTATTCTCAGACGACGAGGGGGGGTGCGTGGGGGGAGCGGAATTATATATCCGAAGCGCAATAAATAACTTTTAACTTGCGCTTGGCGGGGGCTGCAGGAGGGGCCGCGCAGCTTCCCCGGCGCCGCGCAGGGACAGCGCAGCGGCGGAGCGCCTCCGCCTCGGCCCGGGGAGACCCCGGCTCCGCCGCTCGGGTCACAACTGCGGGGACAAATTTGGCCACGTTGTGTGGCGGCGAGGGTGCCGCTGGGCTCTGCCTCCGGCCCCCCCCGCGGCGGCTCCGCCTCGGCTCCCCCGCGCCCGCTCCCTCCCGCGGGGGCGGAGGCTGCGCACCCACCTCGTCGCGGGGCTCAAAAAAAGGCACCGGGGACCTTTGCTTTGCACGCTGCCGTAGCTGCAGCTGACCTGAGCGGAAAGCTGAATCAGCGTCGGGTTTTTTGGTTTTGTTTTTGAAAGAGATGTTAAATTCCGGAATATTCAGACCAAACAGTATTTTTTTTTAAGAGTTGAAACAATCAATTTGCGATGCTGAACGGCGATGCAAGGCGGAATGTAATTTCAACGTTTTATGTTGGAGCCTGCTGTTTCAGCAATACCCAGATTATCGATTACAGGAAAGGATTCCTTAAGAGAATTCACAGAACTAACAAATTGTATAGATTATATATATACAGAGAGAGAGATGTACACACACACAGAGTTTAAGCAGCCTCCCACCCTGCGCAAAAGTTATTCGAATAAGCCCACCAGCACCCATTCACGCGTGCTGTGGGGCAGCCGAAGCATGTGCTGAACTTTTCCTAATTGCGCGGAACCGATCACCCAGCAGCGATTTCCCCGTCTCTCCGGGTAAACGTGACACCCGCCGGGCTCCCTTTGACACTCTAGGCTGCAATAATATTTTCATACTTTCCCATTTTCCTTTCCCCGGCGTGGCCACGGACACGTTTTTTCTGGAATATCCCTCCCTCCCCGCGGGAAGCCAGCGCGCCCGCACCGTTTTGGAGGGTCTCCTGAATTTCGTTTCCTCCTTTCGCGGAGCATCGATTTGACCAAACATTCGCATTTTTTGCTATTGTTACCAACGCTGCTACTTGGGCATTATTCCCCTTGTTCCCACCGAAGGCTCCTAACAGGCGAAATCAGCTGCCCGCCCTCGTAAATTCCCGAAACGGAACTCTGACAGACGGGGTCCCGAGTAATCCCCACCTCCCACCCAGCCCGCCCCACGGAACAGGCTTTTTGCCAGGTAAACCCCATAAAGCATCGAGTCCTGACGACCAGGTAAAACAAAAATCAACGAACCTCGTGCGATTAAAAGCAAATGAGAGCCAGGACCCAACAAACCCCGTCCGAATCACGAGAAAAAACCACCCGTGATTTCTACAATTTGCAGCAAGTCGCCCGGGCAGCTCAGGGCATCTCAGGACTTGCCATTATCCGTCGCACAGAGACGCGGGCTGGAGCTGCACGCAAGGATCGCCCCCGCGCCTGCAGGGATACATCCGCACCCGCGCTCGTCCGCACCTCCCTTCCCCGTAAATGCCAAGGTTTTAATGGTCAGGCAACCCCGCGTTGCTTCTGCGGCTCAGGACTTATATTTTAATTAATGGCATTAAAGGTGTTTAGATAGCAATTTCCCCTGCAGCCCGGCGAGTAAAAAACAGACCGGCTGATACGGTAACGAGGCAGGAAATTTTGCGTGTACTACAATAATCCGGGTTCATAATTGATGGTTAAGAAAATAACCATTTGTTTCTCGGCAGAGGAAGTAAAAGTTACCGTGTCAGGGAGCATATGTGGATATTACTTTTAGAAATACTTAGTCGAATAAAGCTGACTTGGAAGGGCTCATAAATTTATTATATCAGAAAGGTCCCCACTTTCCCATTAGATTGTGCTAAGGGCTTTGATTAAGACCACCTGTTCATCGGGAGGAAAAGGCAGGGGAGGGTAAAAAGGCCTTTCTTATTTGCAAACCATATATAAAGCAATGTCACCCTTCCTTTCCACGTTATTTAACACTTATTACCGGCCGCGGGAAAAAGTGCCAGACCCCGGTAAAGCCTATTTGTGCACAATTTAATATCATGTATGTTTCCGGGATTAAAAATTATCGGCTCGTAATACCTTCGCGTTTGGAATTACCCCGGAATTTGCTCGCTAACCTTCCTTTAGCCTAAGCGTTTCTTCTAGGGGTTTTGATGCCCAGCTAGCAAATCTCGCTTAAAGTCTCCGGGGGAGGGTGGACTCGGGAAGGGGACGTGGCTCCTCCTGGAATCACTGGATGTTATTTGAGAAATAGCGAGCTGTTTGGCCAAACAGGGTTAATACAGTATTCTTACGAGGAAGTGTTTAACCGCGAGACCGGGAATACGTGCATTATTAATTCACTCTAGTTTCCTGTATTATTAATTCAGGTTAATATATTTTATTTAAACAAAATTACGTTTATCTTGGATTAAACAGTCTCTCGAAATACAGAGCACTTGTTTTCTTCTTTGTAATGTGTTTGCATTGCTGTTTTTCTTTACCACCCCTTGGGCTCCCGTACCAGACCCCCTGGAACAGGCTGGGGAAGAAAAGACAGGAGCTCGCTCTGCCTGCGGACGGGGTGCTGCGGGGGTGCCTGCCTCTGGGGGCAGGAGAGGGCTGGCGGCTTGTTTGTGGGCGGGGATGGCAAAAAATAGAAAATAAAAATAAGTACGAGAGCGACGCTGCGGGTACCTGGGAGGCGTGCTGACAGCGATGCTTATGGCGAGGGGGGCGGGGGGGACACGCGCTGGCGGCGGGTGTTAGTGCGCGCCTGCAGCCGCGGGGACGCCCGCGCAGCCCCTCTTCCCTTTCCCCGCGGCCGCGCATATTCAGGCGCAAGTGGCGCCCGGGCGTAAAGCCGCGCCGCGCAGCCAGCGGGCAGCAGGGGGCGCCCTGGCGCCGCGCAGGGGGGCTCGTCGCGGAGCTACCGCCCTCCGCCCCGGCAGCGCGGCCCGCGGAGGCGCGCGGAGGGGCCGCCGCTTACCATTGGCGCTGGGGGGCGGCCGCCCCAGGAGCTTGCTGCCGGCGGGCTCCTTGCGGCCCTCCGGCGCCTCGCTGAGCTCCCCCTTTTTGATGTCCGCCTCCTTGGAGAAAAGACACTCGACGGCGGTGGGCTGCACCCCTGGGGACGGGGACACGAGGGGGGACACAGGGGAGAGGTAGTCAGCGCGAGCTGCTGCGCACCCCTCCGCGGAGACGGCGCCGCTTCCCGGGGGCTTCCCCGCCTGGCTCCGCACCCGCGCACTGCACCGCACGGCAGCGGGGCCGCTGTGCCTCCGGCCCGGCGGGAGATGGTTTCTCTTACCTAGCTGAACACAGGCGGAGACAAGTTTGCGACAGTTGGACTCCATTACCCGTTATCTGCAAAAGACGAAGGCACCGGAGTGTTATAACACTTATTTTGGGAGTGAAAAACAAATGCAAAAAAGAAACCCAGCCGCCCCGGGAGCCAGGTCAAAACGACGCTGGCGGGACCCCTACCTTTCCCCGGTGCCACCCGCACGATGCCCCATCTCCCCGGCTCAGCCTCGGGTCCCACTCGAGTCACCCCACAGGATGGGCGCAAACCCCCGTGGCGATTTCACAGCCCATCGGACCGCTCGGCCTCCCTTCACCCCCCGTTATCTGGGGACGTGGAGGAGCGTCCCCTAACCTCGCGGCCATGATCTGCCCTGGGACACCCTGAGCCCCGTCCCAGGGGTGCCGGGGGCAGCGGGGACTGGCAGCCGGGCCCCCTGCGCGGCGGGAGATGCGCGGCCGCCCAGGCCTCGCTCCCCGGCCGCCACCGGCGCCTCCCCCGGCCCGAGAGGTCGGGCAGTAAAATCACAGGATTAGTGCCTGATTGAGATGTCTGTTCGTGAGATATTACAAAATTCATTATCACAGCTCTCTACTAACTCGATATGAAGTAACACAGATGGGATTTTATTAGTCCAGGCTTCATATGTTTACTTATGATAATTTCGGGGGAAATTTGCATGTCACCATCATTTCGGTAATCTTTCTTCTTCTTCGCCTCTTTTTTAATGTCTGAACCGGGCGCATTATTAGCTGGTGCTTAGAAATGCGCCAGCCTGGAGCCGAGGCACGTTTGGGATGAGCAGCGCCAGCCGCAGCGCCCTCAGTGCGGGGCCCCGGCCGCGCCGCCCGCCCTGCGGCAGGCAGGATGGGACCAGGGAAAAACGGGGAGGAAAGGGAGAGGGGGGTACAAAACCAACCTCCCCAAACAAAAGGAAAAAGAAGGAAGAAATGGGAAGGTGAGGTTATCGGGACTCCCGCGGGTCGCGTTGTGACACGGCGGTTTCTGCTCAAAGCCGAAGGGCACCGGGGAGGAACTCCGCTCCCTCTGGCAGCCGGGCCTAGCACACGGGCTGCGCCTGAATTAATCGGAAGGGCGATTAAGAGAACCTTAAGTCTTCTCTGATGGTCCTTAAATCGGGATAGGTCTCCGTCAAGATTAGTCCTGCTTGACAAATGCCGCGTCCCTCCCCCGCCGCCTGCCCCGGTGCCTGATTTATCTCACGCGTGGAGACACAGGGCTCCCCCCACGCACACGCACCGAGGGCAAGTTTTTCCTCTCCTGAATCTCTGGTCTCCTCGGAAAGAAGCGCCTTTCCCGGACGGATTATTACTCTTTCCTCACTCCCAGTCGCCCGTACTGCTCCTTCCCTTCCTCCTCTCCGTATCCTCTTTTAATTTTGTTGCAAACCACATCGCAGCACGGGGCCGAGCGGAGCGAGAAGCGTTCTCCTATTGTCTCCAACTCGGCGACTCAAATGAAAGCACCTCCACTTGCTTTTCCATTTCCACTTCTTGGAGCACTCCTCTGCTCGAAATCAAATACCTCTGCACCTCCGTGCGCTCACAGCCCCAGCAAACGCACCGGCCGTGCGAGCTTCCCCTGCGCCGCGGCCCGCTGGGCCGACTCAGCAGCAACCTGCTCGGGGCACCCGGGCTGCCACAGCTGCGGGCGCGGACAGAAAAGGGGTGTCACACGCGATTCCCCCCCACTCCGTACCGGTATCTAGCGCTAGTCTTTCAGGGAGAGAAAGACCACAACACCCTCCCTCCCGCTCTCCCCCCCCCCCCCCAAAAAAAAAACCCAAAAAACAACCCAACCACAAACCAAACCACCAAACCCGAGTCCCCTAGCAAATACCTCAGCAACGCCCGAAACTGAGGTACGTGATCTCGGCGGGAGGGTTTTCAGCGGGGCCCGCGGCCGCTGGCTCTCAAACGAAAGGGGGGCTCCGTGCGGGGCCTGCCCCTCCGCGGTGCCCGCAGCGGCAGCGGGGCCCCGCCGCTCCCCCGCGGGCGGTGCCCAGGGGTCCCAGCCGCGGAGCCGGCCGCCGGCGCGGCAGACCCGCCCGCAGCGTTCTCCGGCGCCCCCGGGCCGGCCCCGCGCAGCTGCCGCCCCCCGCCCGGCTGCGCGGCTCCGCGGCGGGAAGCGTTGCCTTGCGCGGGCGCTCCGCAGGGCCGGTTACCCGGCGTCTACCCCGCCAGGGGAGGCCGGAGGCGGAACGACGGGGAAACGGTGCGGGGGCAGCGCTCGCTCTCCCCGCTGCCAGCCCCGCGGACGGGCCGCGGCCGCCCAGGGGGACATCAGCAACTCGAGCCCGCCGCACCCTGCCCGTCCCCCGCTGCCCCGCCGCCCGTCCCGGGGTGCACAGAGCCGGGACCACCCGGGTCCGCAGCCCCGCGCCCGTCCCGCCCGCGCCGACAGCCCCCGGGGCTCCCTCACTCACCGGGGCCGCTGCGCTGTCCGCCCCGCTGCTCGCGCTGCTGGTGCCGGTGGTGCCGGGGGCGGCGGGGCCGCGCCGGGCTCCTGCGCTGGCTGCGGGGCCGCGGAGCCGCCGCCGCCGCTGGCTCCCTCCTTCCCCGGCCCTCCCGCGCCCCCGCCCCGCCCCGCCCGCCTCCCCGGACCCTGACGTCACACAAGCTCCGCCGAACGCGCCCCGCCGCCGCCGTGGGGCCGGGCCGGGCCGGGCCGGGCCGGACGGCTGCGCGGCGCTGCGCGGGCACGGGCGCGGGCGCGGCGGCGGCAGCTCCCGGCCGCGGAGGGGGCAGGGGCAGGAGGAAGGCGGACAGGCGGCGGCGGCGGCACGGTGGCGGGCTATAGGTAGCCAGAGGAGAACCGAGGTGAGCGAGGACGGCCGCGGCCCCTCCGCGCCCGCGCAGGGCGCGCCCCGCTCCGCCCAGCTGGGGAGGGAGGCGCGAGTAACTGTGGGCAAAGTTTCCCGGGCCGGGCCGGCGACTGTCCTTGCACCAGGTGTGAAGAGGGATCGCCAGCCCATTGTGAGAGGTCTCGGTTTCCTTTTTTAATCCACTTTTTTTGTAGTGTGGTGGGGTTTTTTTAACTATATATATAAAATCCCAGGCGGTCTTTCTCGTGCCCCTGTCGCTAGCGCAGGGCCGGGGTACCGAAGCCCTGCCGCTCAACGCTCTTCCTCGTCCTGCCTCGTTTACAGACGATAGCGAGAAATCACGACGGCACCCTCTCCCTCTTTTGCCCGAGCGACACCGAGCTGGCGCCAGACGGGATTTTTTTTTTTCGATTTTGTGATGTTTTCCATGCTTAAGAAAATAACGAAGTGGGATATCTCTATTTAGACCAAACTAAAGCGATCGCTTTTTGTCGCAGCATTTCCACGGCTTTGTTTTATAGAGGGACCACGCGAAAATAAAAGAGGCGCTTTCTGAACTCGGAGGCTGCACCTGATCTATTGGTGGCTATTTTTATTTTTTTTTCAGCCTGGAGTGAATTTTAGTTGTTTATAGGCGGGGGCAGGGGGCTACGCATTTATTGCCGGAGTCGGGGCGGGGGGGAGCGAACCCTTGGCAGAAGCCAAGTTTCCAGCGGGTCGTTTTGCCGGCGGCTCCCGGGGAAGCCCAGCCGCGCTCGGCAGCGCTGCCGCTGCCCTGTCCCCTGAACGGGGCGCCGCAGCAGTCGCCACGCCGAGCGGGGAGGATTGCTTCCTCTGGCCAGAAATGAAACCGCGTGGGAGTTTTTTCTAGGGAGAAATAAATAAATTAATTGTCTCCTTGGCTACCTGCGTTTCTGTCCTTGGGAGCGCTCTGCCAGGTGAAATCCAGTTTCCCCGCGCATCCGAAGGAGGAACGGGAGCGAGGGAGGCTCTCAGCTCTCACCGCGCACTTGCATTTCCTGAGGAAAAGCAAACTTGCTTGCGCCGGTGCGCATCTTCCCTACGCGCCCCGTCCCCGTCGTGTTTTGGACAGGGAAGGCAAGGCAGGCTGCGGCGCCTGCCTCCGCGCCGCGCAGCGCCGGGCTCCGGCCGCCCGGAGCCGGGGCGGCTGAAGTGAGCAGCTGGTGGGAAATGCAAATGGCTCCTGGAGAAACATAAGATACAGGGTGATTTTCATTCCCTCCTCGAGTGTGTGGAAGGAGCTGGACATACGTTTCACGCTCCTAATCCTTCTTTTAAATTTTTAGTCATACTCCTATTAAACAACTAATTAATGCCCAGAATCGCTAGGGAATACATTAGACATGCTGCCGTGGAAGAGGGGTTCCAGGGTGTCTGGAAACTATGGAGCCGACTTAATACGCGGATTTCAAATCCCCCCACCCCCCTTCTGTCAAAGCAATAAATGTAATAATAGATTTCAGGGCAAGCAAAGGCCGTGGCGGCTGTATTTATAGGCTGGCTCCCCCCTCCCGCCAGCGCAGTGACAACAGCTTTAAAAACCCCGACGAGGCGAAGGAGCCTTTCCTCGGGGGGCTGGAGCAGGGAGCAGCGGCGGGCTGGCAGGCGGCACCGGCGGCCCGGCCGGGACGTGCGCAGCCGGGGCTGGGAGCCCTCCGTCCCGGCTCCCCGGCGGCCGCGCCGGCTTTGTGAACCGCTGGGAAAGAGGACCGGGGTTATTCATCGCCCCGACAGGCGGAAAAGCTGTTTTCATAAGTGCCTATCGCGATTATCCGTTTGCAGGCACCTGGCGCGGCCAGTGGTGCTCCCGACGGCGGCGGGAGCCGCGGGGCTTCTGCCCGGGTGATCCCGGATCTCAGCGTGGGCGAGCCGAAGGAGGACCCGGGCTACTTCCCCGCTGCCGGCTGGGGAGCGTTTTGCCCAGGGACGGGGGAAGGAAAAAAAAAAAAAAAAGGAAAAAAAAAAAGGAAAAAAGCAAGCCAGCAACAACAACAAAAGGCAAAGCGTGTCTAGCGGTGACTAAGCGCAGAGCTGTGTTTCAGGCGTCCCTCCGGGTCTCGCACCGGCCGGCAGCGCGGGGGGACCGGCGGGGAAGGGTGTCATCCTCCAAAGTGTGCGATGGGGCAATTCACCGCCATTTACTTTCTTCATTCCGGGATTATGATCTCAGCCCTCGAAAGCAATCCCTCCCGTCTCCCCCCCAGCCTCTCCTCCCACCTCTCTGAGCTCCTTATCTGACAGCAAAAGAGTATGTAAATACCTATAGCTGGCTATGTTTAACACACTCAAACATTATTGATTTGTCGGGCTGCTCGAATATTTTCTTCCTGTCCAAATCTGGTTTCAAAATTGCTCATTCAAGGCGGTTCGTCCCGATGCTACAGTACAATAATTGTTAAAAATTAAGCATTCCAAATGGACCCGTTGATTTGCATATAAATTAAAATTACTGTGCCTCGCGTATTCCAATGTTTTATAATAATTTCGAAATTAGTGCTTAACCACTTGATCTAAAAGAATATATAAATGTCTGTATTGGCTCACTAATGAATTCCCTAATTAAAACGTCCCGAGGACGTCGGTCGTTAGGAAGATTGTTAAATCGGGGCATATGATGGGTAGGGACGACGGTGCTAACCGGAGCGGAGCAACCTCTGTTAACACAGAGTAATCTAAGCTTCACGCCGTGATTCCCGTATTTATTTCCCTTTTCTTTGATCCTTTACCCCTCTTCTATTAATTTTGGGGTTTGGGTTTTTTTGGTGGTTTTTTTTTTTTTTTTTTTTTTTTTTTTTTTGAAGGAAGGAAGAAAAAAGAAGAGGAAGCGCAAATATCCCCCGGGTTGCTCCGAGCCGGCAGCCGCCGCTGCCCGGGCGGGCGGGATGCCCTCGGCCGGGGCTGCTCGCACCTCCCCGGCAGCGCCCGGCTGCTGGGACCGCGGAAGCGCAACCACAGCCGGCGGGGCCCGTCCTGTCATAGAGATGCTAACAGGGCACTTACCTTCGTCATGAGACTAGGGATAAAAAGGTAGCTCTTTCTAGGAGAGGCAGTGCAAAGGAATGCGGGGAGTTCAGGAAAAAAAAAAAAAGAGAAAAGAAAGAAAGAAAGAAAAAAAAAAAAGACCGGCGGTGCGAAAATCTGTAGCCTCGGGGGCTAGCCAGCAACCCCTTTCATTTCAAGCACTTATTGATTTGCTGTTGTCATCTTTGGCGACGCAGAAGGACACTTGAAAGAATTTCTGATGGGGCTCTGATCTGAGAAACGAGGTGACCTAACTGGGCTCTCACCAAATTCTTAATTACCACATCAACTGCCTTAAAAATAAAAAAAAAAAAAAAAAAAAAAAAAAAAAGAAAGAAAGAGGGGAGAGGGGATAGGGAAAAAAAAAGGTGGGGGGGGAAATCTTTGACAGTAACAGACTTTGCTTACACGAACTTTTTTAACCACTCAGAAACTCTTCTTCTTGCCCGCTCCCAGCGTTGTAACTGCAGCACCGGATTCAGACACCCACCGCCTCTCAGCCCCCAGCTCCCGGTCCACCGGCGCCGCGACCCGGCCAGCCCGCGGGCGCGAACAGTCGCGGGGCGCTGCGGTGGGGCCGGCGGCGTGAAGCCGCACTCCCGCACTGCGGCCAAAGCTGAGCACCCCCCGCGCCCCCCCTTTCCTTCACCCGAACCGAGGGCAGTTCTGGGAGCAGCCCTCGGGGGCCAGAGAGGTGAGCCTGGGAAGGGAGTTGCAAAATAAAACATTTCGAATGCAGCAGCTCGCAGGGGAGAAGGGGAGAGAGGTCAGGACGAGGTGCGGGTGTGCGTGTGTGTGTGTACATGTGTGTGTGTGTGTTACACTCCACCAGACATGCAAGCCTGTGACTTATCTGCAGCCAGCTGTTTTGAGTGTCATCAAAAGTAGATGTATACACTTTGAGCAGGGGAGCCAAAAGGAAAATTCAGATGAGGAAAGCAACACGAGAAACCTATTGTTGAAGTCACTGGAAGGCAAATAGTGTTTGGTGTTGCTTGTACACAGGCGTACAACACTGACAGATGACAGCAGTGTTCTTGGCTGCAGAGAAATCGCTGCTTTTGTCCCACATGGTGCACACACACATGCACATTCCTTTCCTGCTCTGGCTGCGGTTGCTGCAGGACAAAGCAAGCCATCCTTTATGGGCATTGTTTTTCCTCCCCACCTTCTCTCTGTTTTTTTCTTTCTGCTTTTTTTTTGCACTTCACCCTTGCCTTATGCACGGTTGCTTTTTATTTTGGTGTCAGAAAGCTGAGGGACAGGATTAGCACCTATTTCAGCATCCCTGCTTCTGTCCACCTTGCAACGGTGGCTGGACCCAGGCTGCGAATGCTCAGCAGGCTTTTGCTTAGCATTTTGTACTGCTGTTCGCTTTGAAAGGTGCAAAGTTTCCAAGCAAATAGCAGTCCCAACATTTAATGCCTTCCCATTGAGGAGGCCTGGCGATGTCCCTGCTGTCTGTGTGTGTCCCACCTCTTTCCCATTTCCAATGGGTCAGCTGATTGGTGGTGGCAACCAGGACTGTCCAGTTTTACCCTAGTCTTCCACTCTCTGTTGAGCCTCAGCTGCTCAAAGTCTGGTTTGTAGGGTGGCAACACTTATCAATAAGGATTAGATGGCCTAGCACTCATTTTCAAGCCTCGTTGTATGGTTTCAGTCATTTGTGACAGGACTTTTCAGCCCATAGCTTGCTCATATCCTGTGTCCAGCACAGTATACTTAACGTGTCTGTCTTCTCCCTACACGCCTGTTGCTTTGCAGTACTGTCACTGGACTTCCTTCTCAGCAGTGTCATGTTGTAGCAAATGGAATGAATGAAACCATCCCTTGTTATCTTACAGGAGCTGGATTCAAATTTGGGGGATTTGGGAGCTTAGCAGAGAAATCCTAGAAGGGGGTACCACTTGGATTTTTTTTACATGGCTTTCTGTGTTGCTTTGAAGACCTTTTCCAATGCTTATGGAAACCCAAGATCTCTGTGTAGTTGCTTAAATTATTTTCATCCATACTAGGTAAAATTAGACCTTCTGGTGAGTGCTGCAGGTGTAGGCTGAAGGGGACGTCACATTTTTCATAAAACAGGTACAGCACAACAGTGCTGCCAGTGTCACAGCTTCCTGGCTGCTCTTGTCTGGAAAGCAGGCAGGTGTCACACCTCCTGTCCATCACAGCATGGAGGGACCCATCCTTCATGCTGCGAGTACCGGCACTGTTTGTGCTCACCCTCTTCAGGGAGCCTCTGTCAGGCTCATCAAGTGACTGCTTCTCCTGTGTCTCACTTGCCTTTGCTGCTGCCAGTCCATCCCTCAAGCTATGAAATACTCAAAGTGTTCACTTGTGGTCTCTGGCTGTGGGCTTTGAACATTTCTGAGGGAGATGAAGGAGAAAAAGTGCCAGAATGGCCCCAGATTATCTGTGTATTGTGGTTTTGTTACAAAAAAAGGACCTCTTCTTATTTTTATTGTGTGTTGGGTGTGATGTAATTGTGAAGAAGCTTAACGAAGAAGATGAGGTAAGGGTGCATGGCTCAGGCTTTGCGCTGCTCTCACACACGGTGCTGTGTCCATCCAGTGCAATGACCTGCGATCTGTTCCTGGGTTTTTGTATCTTTGCTGAACTGCACATTGCTGAAAAGGTAGGTGCACACAGCATCCTCTGCCTGATGTCAAATAATTCCTTACAGCAAACCATTTAGTCTTCTTTCTGCTTTTTGTGGGCTGTCTCTGTCCCTGTGGGGGTCACCCCTGGCTGCAGGCCCTCATGGTGCTTGCCTCGCTTTACCATGGAGGCCCCCAGTAGGCATCTCCCACCCTGTGGCTGCCAGGGTTTTTTTTGTCAAAAAAGTTTGGGAAGGGGTGCTGAGTGTGCTTTGAAGTTTTGGGGTGGGATTTTGGGGTGCAACAGTCAAGTTTTGGCATGTGGCAGGGCTGTCTCGTGAGCTGGCCTTCAGAGCCATCTGGAACTGGCTGTGACCTCCCGGCAGCCCCACTGCCCCTGCCGTGCCTCCTTGCCTGTGGCCTCCTTGCCCGTGGCTAAGGCATGTACAAAACCCGTCCAGGAGTGCAGGGCATCATGAACACTCCCCTCCACCTGCGGTGGGGTGGGAAGAAGGAGGGGAAAATCCCGCCCAGCCTGGGGAGGCCCTGCTCCTGGCTGAAGGGACACTGCCGCTGCCTTCCTCTACGGCGGGAGGAGACAGGACATGGCCAGCATCAAGACAGGTCTCACTGCCCAAGGAGCCGGCTGAAAGCAAGGGAAATGGAGCTTAAAAGCAGCCTGGCTGCTTAGCTGGGATGGCTGAGTAAACCCCGTGGCTGTGAGGAGAGGCTCCAGCGCCAAGACCCCCACTCCACGGGGAAGGCACTGCCACCCCGGTGCCAGCCCCTCGGCAGCGCTCCCTCTGCCCCAGGGTGGCTGCTGGGCAGCCAGGACGGCTGGTCAGGCTGTGTCCCAGCCTTTAGAGAGTCTCACTGTGTTGGAAAGGTTAAAGTGTTCAGTAGCATTTGGGGAAATCGCTTGAGGAAGGCAAAGGTGGCAGCACCCAGTGGGTCGTTCATTGCCTGGGAGTGTGGTCAGGTTGTCTTACTCACTGTAATGCACCGTGTCAAAGAGCTGGTTCCTTATTAGACACTGATTTTAAAAAGTATTTCATTTGGAAACTTAGCGGCAAATGTTCTTTACCAGTTGAAGGCTGCTTCCCTACTTTATTTTTTTTTTTTTCACCTTTCACTACTTTTACATGAGGCCGTACTGACATCCTCTGTCAGAGAAAACTTTGAATGCTTTCAGAAAAGTATTTGTTCTGATGGAATTTATGACATGATCTGCTATTCAAATTTATGGTTAGCTTAATGTGGTAGGTTAGATAAAAAGGCTCTTGATGACATCACGGCAGTCACATAAAGCCATACTTTCAGGCATGTTTGGACAGCTTAGCAAAAAGTGTTTGGAAACAGAGTGTGGGTATAATAAAATGTAGAATAGAGTAGGAAAGATCACCAGGTTAAAAAAACCCACAGAGTCCAAACCCTAAACTAAAAGGCAAGTTTATAGGTATGCTATAGGAGTGTCTTCACTTCCCCCAGGCAGCAGAGACACTGACT
The DNA here is from genome assembly GCF_015220075.1 of Falco rusticolus. Taxonomy (NCBI): domain Eukaryota; kingdom Metazoa; phylum Chordata; class Aves; order Falconiformes; family Falconidae; genus Falco; species Falco rusticolus. The sequence continues at coordinate 59,915,066 of NC_051187.1, forward strand.
TTGAGGTCGGACTTGAAGAGGAAAGGTAAGATGTACTTAGTGCTTCTTTTTGGGAATCACAAGGAAAAAAAATGTTCAGTGTGTTCAAATCACTCCAACAGACAAGGAAGGAGAAGAGGACAGTCCACCAGCAGGTTTCTCCTCCACATTTCTCTCCTTTCAGGAATCTCGCTTCCCAGGAGATCAGTGTGCCTGCTGGTTCTTGCTGGCTCCTTTCCAACCACTTTTGCTGATGGTTTTCATACAATCTCATGAGGACAGCATGCCATATAAACCAGTTTTCCGTTCAGCTGAGCCATCTCTGCACCAGTTGACCCTAACCAGCCATGTTCTGTGGGACTATCATGGAACATATATTTATGGAGTCACTCGCGGTAACTACAGCCATTGATCTCATTACTGAGCACTTTCCACTCCTGTGTCTTCTGTCTGCTGCCTACTGGCCTTATTTTGCAGGCTTTTACCATCCTGGGCAGTGTTTATTCATGTCACCATTTCTGGGGATAAAAGCCATACTGCCTTTCTCTGTTTAGCATCATGGTATTTAAATTAATGTATTCCCCATGTACCCTCTGGGGAGAAAAGGAAGAGGCCTTTTAAATTTGGCAGACAAAAATTGCTGGAGACAGAGGAAGATATTTCTGCAGCTGATTTCTCTGTCTCTGGTTGCTACTGAGCAGCTATAGCTGATTTTGGTTATTGCTTTTCCTCCTCATTTCTGAGACCAAGCATTTTTCACATAGCCCATTTGTATTTATTTTCTTTTTTGCCTCAGAGCACTGGGAACACAAGGGGCCACAAACACTTTGTGGCAACAGCCTTGCCATGAAATAAAAACCTTAATTAAGGCAGGGAGGCTCAGAAGACACTACATAGTAAGAACAGGCGGGAAGTTATTTTTGTCTTCACAGATTTTAAAAGCTACTGAACATACCTGTGATTATAAGTGAGCTGTAGGTCAACAAAAATGGCTGTTAGTGCTTTCATTATAATCTCAATTGTTGGGAGTTTACATAGCACAAACATTTGCTTTGTGGTGAAAGTACAGCATGTAAGCCTTTTGATCTGCAAGCAGTGAAAAAAAACCCCAACTTTTTTGCTTTGTTTTCATTCCCTCCAAACACACTTTACAAACCAGGTTACAGCAGGAGTGATCTGATGTTTGAGCTATAAAACATGGCATGAATATAGATGACATTGGCCACTCCCACTTTGCTTGTTTTGGGAGAAAAATCTTTTTGAAAGGCACGATAAGATCTCTTCTGAGTGTGCTCAGTAGCAGACTGCACTGTCTCTGCAAAAACATGAGAAGCCTGAAATATGGGCTTTGCCTTACGTATAGCCGTGCCGTGAGTAATAAGCAGACACTCCCTCTGCTTCTCTGAGACCTGTGAGACGGCAGAGAGGCTCAAAATACGATGAGTATGAAGATTTTGAGATTCTTCAGTTCACACAGGGCAAGGGAGCAGGGAAAAGTCTCAAGTTGCCTTTTTCTCCAGCTAAAAAGGCTCCTCTTGCCCCACCCCCACACCCCCCCCCCGCCCCAAAAAGAAAGGCGGCTCACTTGTGGCTTCTCCAGGCCTTCCCAAAAAAATGAGCAATGAAATGCTGAACAGCTGGGCTCCTTCTTGGCACTTCACAGACAGGGGGGTGAGAGAAAAAGATTTCCAGATACTCAAGCAGGATCCACAGCTGCTGCTATGGTAGTTTTCCTGGGAACAAGCAGGTAGGGAGCCCTGTAGTGCCTGGACAGGCTGAAATAGTAGCAGTGGGCACAGAAATGGCATGATGGGTAGCAGCATCATTGCCCGCAAAACTCCGTCCCTGCCTGGTACCCAAAAAGGCCGGGCAACATCAGCTCAAGTGCAGCGGAGGCTGTGGCTGCCCAGTCTGTATCAAATGACACACTGTTTCTTTAGAAAACCTGTCTGTGGGTTTTCCTAATCTGCTGAAGCACAATGAAACACAACACGTTCCACTTTTGGGCTGTTTGTCACGCCTGCTGAGCTATGGTACAAACAATAAGTAATCCTGTATTTGCAGATGATACAATAATACAAAAGGAAGGCATTCTTGGGTCATTTAGGCATTCCCTAACTGTTTTTGTGCTTGACTTGGAAGGATGAACTACAGAGTTGATTATGATCTTCCTACCCCAGCATCCTGCCAGAAGACTCACTTTTTTAGACTTTTCTTGTTTCTCTGGTCTCTCTCACTCCTACCAGCTCTCCACATTTTTGATCTTGCACATTTACTCCAGTTTTCCATTCTGGGAATGTTTGCACACACTTTATGTAGGGATTGGAATTTAGTCTTTTCCTAGAGATACAGAAAACTCATCCTGGTGCAGTACTTCACCTTTCCCCGAATGTTAGGTATTACTGAAAAAGCATAGGTATGCCAAAACTTCTCAAGCTCTTATAGGTCTATAAGGTCTCAAGACACGCCCCCCCTTTTTTTTTTAAATGTAATTTTTTTAAGAGAGAAAAAATGCTTTGCCTTTCTCTTCTTCTGATAAGTTACTGGCTTATTAAAGAGTGACCTTTTTTCCTAGAACACTTCTTCAATGCAGAAAAGTGCTGCCTTCTTAGTTAGAATTTAGCATTATTACAGGCAACCAAAAATACTAGTCTTATGACAAGCAGTGCGAGGGAACTGTGGCTACGAGAGGAAAACACATCCAGTAGTAATCAACAACACCATTTCCGTAACTCCTAACACCTGTTAACCCCAGTCAGGTGTTGGCACTTTAAATACGAGCTCTGAGAGGACTATTTTTGTTGGGGTTGAGGGTTTGTTCGTCTTGGGAAGCTGAGGGTTTAGACAGGCTTTGCTCCATCCCAAAAATATATTGCAGGGAAAGAGTTTGTTTTGGTAATATGTTTTATTTTTTTCCTCATCTCTTTCCTATTCCTAAGGTTAGTATGAGTGTGCCTACATATGGGGATTTGTATATATATTTACCAGAAAAATCTGATACTTCTGGCTCTTTTGGTGGATTTGATGTTTGCTGGAAGTTTTTTCTCTTCTGCTGAGGTAATGTTTAGCTACTTGTGCTTCTTAATAATTCATAATAATGAGCAGAATTAGGCTTTGAGTTCATATCTAGAAAAGGATTTTAAAATGAGGTAACTTGGTTCAAGATGATATGCTGTGAATAATCCATATAGTTGGTCTTAACTTATTGTTTCTCAGGTGGCTTCATGGTGTCGGTGGTCAAGCTAGTTCACCTCTTTCAGCAGCTGTGTGGTACAAGCCAGAGGAGACCAGATTATCCTTGCTGGATACTAGCTATGTTTGTAACTGACTAATGTCACAAAACAGGGTTTAGTAAGAACCCACATGCTTAAGGAGTGGACTAGGACGACCTACAGTCAAAAGCATTTTACCTGTGAATGGTGTGGTAGGTAAAAGCCTGTGGACCAATGTCAGCTAACGTATTTCTACTATGCGCAAAACTTCTGCTTTTCTGTAGTCTCATGACTAGTCCTAGATCTGGCAATTTCTGTGGCTGAGATGCTGGGGTTCTTGTTCTGTGCTATTGTTTCATTGGTTCTCTAGTCAGCATAAACTGTTCAAGGGAAGGTGGCACCTGGTGTTTTTAGGGTGTCTTTGTTTCTGCTCTTTTGTACAGCAGCCCTTTGTTCTTGCTGATTTTTTTGTTTGTTTTTGGTTTTAGTTCAAGAAAGGAAGGCAAAGTAGGTCTCCTGCCCCCTGGCTTTATTATTAGATACTCTGATACTGTACTGAGTGCATCCAGACTGCTATGTTTCTGACTTAGTGTTAATATTTTTTAATATATGTAAATGAATATGCAAGAGAATTGTGCTCTATTCTTATAACAAAGCAAGTAACTGGAAAAAATAATTTGCTTATCCTTTCTTTTTGTATCCATATCTTAAATATGTCAAACTCTTCACTGTTCTCTTCCTAAAGGTTAGGCAGTCCTAGTTTTTAGCAGGAGTATAGGAGATGGTGGTTTTGGGTGAAGTAAATCTGAATTTTAGTGTAACGGGGAATTTAAAGTTTATATTAGCAGGCTAGCATTTAAAAGATCTTTAGCAAAGCTTGGAGTTCTAAATCATTGAGCTGTTATATTTATTAAGGGTATTATAAGAGAGCTGCACTTCCAAGTATTTTACAAATGTTTTTGGAGATTAAAGCATGTCTGCGTGTTCTTGCTGAATAAAAGAAACTGATTGTTCTATTTCAACACACACTGTTTGAAAATCGTTTTGTTTGGTGTGTAGGCTAGAATATCAATTGGGTATCTGGAGGCTGCTGCATCTTTGATGGGGGTTTGTTAAACGCACCTGTAATGTAGATATTAAAATGCACCCTTCAGTTCTGTAAACAGTCTGACCTGAGGGGAAGGAGGGAAATATAATAATAAGAATATGTTTAGAAGTGTCAAAATTTAGTGCTCAGGGGCTTAATTTGTGTTAGTGATATTGCTGATACAATCTGTAGATGTGCTAAGTGGTCTTATTAGTGTAAATGAAATAAAGACACTGTGGAGTGGCACAACTATAAAATTTACTCTTCCTAATCATATGATTAGAATAACAATGCTACTTGTACTTTGTCATCCTAGCTGACCTTTACCTGTGAAAGTGTTAAAGTAAGAGGCAAGTATTTTCTTTTGTCTGCAAAGTAGAAATACCATTTTTTTTATAGACTACAGCTGTGAATTCTCTAGCTGGAGAAGAATGCAAGTGATCTGGAGGCAAAATGCAAGGCTGTAATTAGAACACTGATTTTTTTTTTTTTCACCCCTGCCCTTTCTTCACCAGCTTACCTTTTGTCCTAGTCTATATGACTGATATTAAGAAGATTCAAGGGGGATTTTCAGGCTTCTGTTAATATTTATGACCTAGCAGCATACTGGCTTCTCTATCATTGTTGTTTGAAATCTCAGATGGTTTCTGGTGTATCAAGGCTATTTTAAGACTAAGATGGTTTGGTTCATGTGCAAATAGAAGCTGTCAACTGTTCAGCAGAACCAGGATACTTTCAGCTCCCCAGCTGAAGGCTGCCATATACTTTCAGCATGTTCTTGTCTGTCTGAAAAAGTTCACAGCTGGTTAGTTAGATGACAGGGAGGGACTGTTTCATTATGCAGATGGTGCTAACTAGTGACTTATGAGTGGGGGAGAATAAGAATGATGAGATGCAAGGAGCAGCAAAATGTTAATTGAAGACCCCCAAATGTCAGATTTGGAGGCTTCTCTAAGCTGCAATCCAAAATTGGAGAGGAAGGACTCCTGTTTCCTTTTCTGAAGTGGAAATCTTTTAGGTATCAAGAATATGGCAGTGAAGTGCCCCCTTGCTCCATCCCCATAGTGTTTAAATATTTGATTTGACACAGTTTTAGAGGTAGTTTTCTTTGCTTGGAGATCATTCTCTGCTCTTCCTAAAAGCCAAGTTTTTTTTGTACTGGCTCAAAGAGGATGTCTAAAATGGCTAGTTGCCTTTGAAAGTTTGGTTGTTTTTTTTTTGGTGAGAAGTACTGATGTTGCATTTCTGCTGAGTGTTTTCTGTGATTTTGCTGTATGCTTTTAAATCAAGTATCTGCTAGAAAGAAATGGTATCTAATGGCTTAGTTTCCTGGCCGGGACAAAGGTTTGTTTCCTTTTGTTATTAGTTCTGTGTCATCACAGAAAGTAGAGTAACTTTATTTTGAGTTAGTCTTATTTTTTTTTTTCTAGACATATTGGGCTGAATAGCTCAACATAACAAATTATTCTATGTGCTTTAGTTTCAAGTTTTTCATGTAGAGTCCAAGTTCTAGCATCAGGATTCAATTAAATGATAGTTTGGTTTGACTGAAAAATTAATGGTCCAAAACAGAAACCTTGTAGTATTTTCTGAAGTTCTTATTTTCAGTACTCCTGTTTTAAATAAAAATCTGGACTCAGCCCAGTAACATAAAGCTACATGTTCTCTCATCAGCTCAACATACATAATGATTAAATTTAACAGTGATTGTTTGCTTATTGCTCCTTTTGGCTGCATAGGTGTCTTTCTGTATTCATAAGACTGTAAGTGCCACTATACTGATTTGTGAAAAGTTTCTTGCTACTGTCTGTTGCCCTTTCAGGAAATAACGATTTGCCAAGTACAAATCATGTTCTACAATTATATGTCATCTTCAATGACAGCTTGAACATTCAACTCCTGTTTATGCCTGAATTGGATATATTGATTTTTCAGTTTAATGATAAACAGATTGGCATGTAATACATTTGATGATACATCTGCTTAAAATGTGTTAAGATTGCTGAATGGGATAAAAGTTTGCAATGTAGGCTAGTGAAGGCATTCAGACTGAACATAAAGTGAGGATGCACACTACTAGGTAATTCACACCAAAAGAGTGCAGTTCCTTTAATCTGGTATCCTTGCAGGCGTATTTATAATTAGCTTTTGCTGGTTTGCTTTCAGTCTGTCTTTTAGCCAAAAGAGATTTTGCAGCCAAGAATACTGGGAGTATTTAAAAAAAATAAAATTACTGTGGCTTTACTTGAAAAACATTTTTGGTTTTGAATTTTGATTTGTTCTCATAGTCAGAATTTAGTGCAAGTTAAAATGGAAATTGGCCAGACTACACAGTTTAACCTCTTGCTACCTGTGCATTCACTCCTAAATAGTTTTATATTTGGTGTTGCTCTATAGAGAGCTGTATATATGCACCTTAACGTGTTAGGGGAATAAGTACCATACTGACTGTATTTAAAAATCTTCTACTTAAACTGTTGCTTTTAGGTGATGAAAAATTCCAAGGAATAATCTGATCTTGCTGATGGTGGTGGTGTTTACTTAACCCTTCAAGATTTATTTAGAGCATAAACAGATACCTTAAAACAGATCTGAGTTCTTAAAGTTTTCTTGGGGACATGCATGGGAAACTGAGGACTTTAGCTTTACTACCTACTACCTAAATGTTACATAAATTCCAGTTATCCAATATTGGTTTGGGTAGGCACTGTGATGTAAATGCTTGCTTTTAAGTTCAGTACTCTTACCAGTTAGCAGGTACAAAATAGAAATATATAGAAATTTCTGTATACACACGGGGTGTGTACAGTCAAAGGTAAATGATTTGTTAGTGTTCTTAATGCAATACTTTGGATGGCACAGTTTTAACTAGAAAAAGACTGGCAACCTTTTGACAAAAAAACAAAACCCAAAGAAAACCACCCGAACCATAATGGTGGAATTCATTGTGAATGTAGCAGCATCTCAAGTAGAAAAATACTGAAAGAATCTGTAAGTATTTACAATAAAGAATTCATGCTCTCTGCTTCGTAGTTTACAAAACATGGGACTGAATTCTTTGGATAGTCTTGAGATTTGTACTCCTGTGTTTCACATCAGAGAATGTCTTGAGATCCTTCTTGATCAGTGAGGCCATCACATGAGCTGTATCCAGAAAGATCTTTGTCCACAGTGATTTTAAGGCTAGCTATTCCTTCAGACTCCCATAATTTGACAACTGAAGAAGAGTGGTTTGTAGCTCTGTACCACAGAAGAATGTAATCTTTTTTTAATAAAGCACCAACTGTTTCAGAGCAACAACAGTAATTTTGCTGCTCGAAGAGGGGTGAACCCTTGACACCTGGTCTCCCTGCTCCCCCTGTGCCAGTTCGTGCCGGAGTCTCTTTAGCAGGCCTTTCGTAGGCTGACCTTGGTACGTGTGTTCAAGTTTAGTCTTCAACATGAAGATGATGCAATGATTCCTCTGAGAGGTCTGTGGGCACCAGGTTGACTTGGTTAGTTTTTTGATGGTGTTTATTCTCTTTGGACCCCGTGCTCTTTTTTTTGCTTCTTACTAATCCTTTTATCTTTTAGTTCTTCCTCCATGTTCTCTTTGATCTCATGCCCTTGTATTTTCAGGGTGCTACTTTTCTAAGTATTGCTGTATTTGGTCATACAAAGCATACATCCATGGTCAGTTTCTGTGGTCTTTGACCATGGCCTGTCATGAGGATGCTTGTATTACTGAAGATTCACAGAATTTAAGGCTCCACAGATTCAGTATGCCTTGTATTTTATTCAGCTGTTACTGTGCAGAGCCTGGGAAGTATAGTATCCATGCTTGCCTCCAAGAAACAATAATTTGTAAATTGAGTATTGATTAGTTGAGGGCAGTTAATAGGGAAGGTATAGAGGATGCTTCAAGAAACGTAGAGACCTACAGATGGTTTGCTTGTGCATCAGAAAGGTGTTTTTCTATTGAAGAAAGAACCTTACACTTAACCCCCCCCCCCTTCCCCCAAACAAACAAAACCGCAACCAAACACCAAAAAAACAAATTCTACTGTTGAAGGGAAATCTAAAGTAAGGAACTTATAGTTACACTTGCTTGTATTCTTCCCCAAGTCTGGTACAGCAGCACATCCAGGACATAATCCCTTGTTCTGTGGGTGAAACTCCTGTAGCAGTTGTGTGGAGAAAAGTTGTATAAAAAACCCCCAAGCTCTCCAAATGACTGTGCCATGGAGTTAATTCCTAATGTTTGCTTGTGTTCTTGACTTTCTGGTCAGAAGTTGGCAGGTCTGATTCAGGAAGGCTTTTACCAAAAAGCTCATGTTGTGTGTCTGCCAGTGGGACTTCTTGTCACAGCTGATGCAGAGGAAAGCTTTACCTACTTGAAAAATTATCCCTCCTCACATTCTTTTTCTGGATCCCACTGTCCTCACTTCTTTTACAATAGTGCTCTAAAATATAATTATGTACTGCTCTTAACGAGGGCCAAAATTTTTCTCTCTAACCCTTCCATCAGGCTGCTGTTAAGCACTTTATACTGCCATCCATGAGATGTGTGTGGAGTCCCATGGGGGTCTGTGCTCCAAACAAGGTCTGGGTAGGATTGAGGAATTCATCCTTGGGAGTCCACGTTGGTTAGCTGCACCAATACACAGAATATACAGAAAGGTAGGAAATGTGTGTTATCAGAGTATGTTATCAAGAAGACTCTAGTAGACTAACTATATTTGTTCTGTGTAAATATGAGAAATAACGGTCACTCTCTCTGCAAAATTTCTTGTGTGAAAGAACAAGTGTTGTTCCATAGATAATATGATGATGTACCTATATAGATTGCAATGCTGAGATCATGTCTCTTACTATATGTGCATCACTTAGCATGTTAGGATCTGTACCGCAGCTGGAGTCTCTGTGTACTACTGGAGTACTTATTCTCATGTTCCCTGTATAATAAATGTGTCCTACGTAGGTTGGTGTGTGTTTTGTGGTGCTCTACTTGTCTTATTAGCTCAAAAGATACTCATGAAATCTTTTCACTATCAGCTTTCAAAGTATGCCAACTCAGTGTTGCTTCCGAAGTACAATGGTGGTATGTTGTCTCTCCCAATGAGACAGTCGGGAAGCTGAGTTGGGGTGGGGAGTATAAAATAGACCAGCTCTCAGGCACATAAGCCTGCCTTCATGCTTGACCATATACAGTACACGATTACAACAGATCCTTTAGGCACATAGTTCTGTTACGATACACTTGTACAGCAGAGGTATAGGCTTTGTCATGTAAAGCATTCATTTAAATTCATATTATAAGATGACAAAGACAATATTTTGAATTTGTTGTTAGTAAAATATGTTAACTTATTTTTTTCATTGGTGAGAGATATAAGTTACTGGAGACCTAGCTGTTGTAGCATTATTTATATTAACCAATACAGCACAATAGTGTGATGATGAAAGGGACCTGGGAGAGGAAGAGGGAAAGCACAACTTACCTGTCTACGTAAATGAGTGGAATCTTGACTGCCTGCTAAATTTTAAGTGTTTTTTAAGTATAGAAGAGCCATTTTGATTATATTACTAAACATAAAACAAACCCAAAACCCCCACACCAAAATCTGGGCCTGGGTTTTCTTTTGGCTTGACTTCAGGTGGTTCAACAGCTGTTTTGACTTGGATTTGCATCTTGTCTTAAATGGCAAAATTTAGAATTGCTATTTAAAGTAGGGATTTTTTTTTTTTACACGTTCTGTGACAGCATTCCAATTTCTGGAACAGGCTAGGAGCTCCTTGGCAGGTAGGTGTCTGGCTATTGATACACAGGTCAACAAGGTAGAGATCTAAGTGCCAGTTGTGAATAGTAGAGCCTATACATTTTCTTTAAAACCTTTGCCAGCTACAAATAAAAGGGTAGGAGAGGAGCCACCTGGCAATGTCTCAAGTACATCCCAGGGCATGGAAACCTTCCAGCAGAGACACAGGGGAAAGGGAGGAAGACTCATGTCATATGTGGTTGTTGGTGAAGGGAGGGTTGAACTATGTCTGCATTGGGGGGAACAAAACTGCTGTCTAGAACACAGTCTCAGAAACAATGGAAAAAGACAGTTAGGTTTATGGCTTGTGCTTGGCACATAGCAGTGATCAGGGATCTTCTTGGCAGACCCCTGTTCTTCTCTTTAGCAGAACCACAAACATAATAGAAATGGGCTGTTTCTGGAAAAGATGGATGTTTGTAAAGGGTACTTGAAACGGGCAAAAATTAAATGGCACCAAATAGCTGAGCTGAGCCCTCTCTACTTTTCCTGGTCTCCTGCTGATTTTAATATGATTTGGTTGTTACTTGAATTGTTCCTATAGTCAGATTACATGTGGGTATTTATAATTGTTATCCCTGCTGTTTCTTTGTGGATTTTTTGTTTGGTCCCCCTTGTGTGCATTTTGCCTCTTCACTGAAGTTGTGCATTCTGAAGAGGCAGTGAAAGCATTAGCTGTCTCTCTGCTATGCCGTGGGGCTGATTAGCTTGTCACTGTGCTTAAAACCTAGAAGAGCAGGAGTGAGGATGCCTGGCTTTGGTCACCCGTGTCCTCCTCAACTGCAGCTGTGTCTCTTTCCCTTAGACTTTCAGCGCCAGTGACAGCCCTAATCCTAATCTAGCTGGCAATCTCCTAGGGTGCCTTGCTGTGAAGTGGGCAAACACGTCCTCCGTTTTAATTCGTGGCTGAGCACAGTGAAAGCAGAGCCGTGTTTGCTGCTGTAACGCCGGATTGGAGTGCCACTGGATGTTGGTGCGTTTGAAATACGAATCCAAACGTTGCTGCTTGTATCCTTTTCTGCTTAAAGATGCCTGCCTGTGTGTCTGTTTGCTCCTGTTGCCTAATTCAGCAGCTGTGAGCTGCAGGCAGCAGCACATGTGCACTTGGCTAAAATAACCAGCCAGCCTGTCCCTTTGCTCTTGCCAGGGTCTCATGTTGTTGAAGGAGTTCTTAGGATCGGATCCGGCTTCTCAATTTACCTTATTCCTTTGCCCAAGACCAGCAGGAAGGCCTCATCAGGGTGGCCTACCCTCTTATTCTTTTCGATATCAGGTTTAAAAAAAATAGTAATTTTGTGATTTTTAAATTAAGAACCACTTCGGTACTGTACTAATCTTTAAATAATATCGTAGATTAGGAAAATCTGTTTGGGGAACAGGCTTTTAGTTTTGGTTTTTTTTTTCCCCCTAAAAGTGCCCATTTAAATTTTTGTTCTTTTAAACATGTTATAATACTGTTTGAGTTTTTGCATGACAATCACTTTACTGTACGAAGCAAGGGCTTTTGTTCTTCAGTTGCCCAGTGCAGACTTACAGGGCAGGTAGCTAGAAATGCAGCTTGCTTGCTGTTCTCTTGAAACTAGATCCTATGTATGTGAATGGTAGAAATACGAATGTTGTAAATGCAGATAGCATCTTTTAGAGAGAGCCTGAACCCCGTGCCCAGATGCAAATGCACTCTCCCCTATCTGTGGGTACAACTTGTAGGTATATTCAAGGCTGAGAGTTCTTATTTGTCCTGAATCAAATTTTTATGGTTGAGTTACAAACCCTTGAAAAACTACTTTTATAATGGAAATGTTGAAAGACCCTCAAGTTTAGGACCAGGCACAGCTATAATTTTACAGGCATTAGGCATCTGAAATAACTTTGTCTAAAGATTAGACTGGGATCTGTCCCCTGTTTTCTAGAAAATACTTAACATTGAACTGTATTTTATGCACACAAGAAGGCTTACTTCATAAGATAAGGAGCTCAGACATTTGCATTCCAATATTCAACACTTTTACTAAGTGCTGCTTTCACTCTCTATTATAATGAGTTGTCAAACCATGTATTTTAAACTATCTCAAAATGAATTTATGAAAAAGATTATATGTGGAATATCAGTTCTACAGATTTGAAGTTTAAAGTGTCCCGTAGAGTTAAATCAGCTTTTAAAAATAATTTCTATTCATTAATGGACAATCTTGTAGCTTAGTTTGCTTATTATTTAATCAATTACCTTAAATGACATTTTTATTTAGGATTGCTTCATGTGTGAGGAAGATTCCCTGGGGCTGCATCTTGCACACTGGGAGGAAAAAAATGAAGAGTTGGCCTTTCACCAAAGGGGAAAAACACTTGCAATACGTTTGGGTGCAGCAGAAGAAATCCTCCTGACAAACTGGAATGAAGGCAAGGCCTGTAAGGAGGTTGTATTCCAGTGAAAGGATGTGTGTCCAATTCCTGCATCAGCCAGCTGTTGAGATGTGCACTCCCTTGACATAAGGAACAGCAATGCATCACTGTCAGAATGTCATGCTGGCTTTTAGGGGTCAGTTTTATGTTGCTTGGATGTCTCATAATGACCAAAGTTCTCTCACGTAAAGCAGTAAAAAAATTTGAATTTTTTAGCAAATTGGACTTCAAGCAGGTCTAGCACTGCTTTTTCTGAGTAATAATCTGGTTCTTCAGTTATGTGGACAATGTCTTTTGCAGAAAATATATTTAAATACTCTCCTTTGCTTGCTGTAAATGATGGAGAATGGAGAACATGTCATCTGCCGTCGGCTTCTGAGTGTGAGTTTGTGATTGAAATAGCTGAGTAGTATCTAATTGGATTGCATTCTCAAGGAGTATGACAAAGATTGTACACCAAGTGTAGGTCTAAATGTTGCTAGCTGTGCTGAATGTTTGGAATTTCTTTTCAGATAGATGAAAAGTGCTTAATTAAAAACTGCTATTGCATGCACCTTACTCTCCTGTGCAAGGTTTAGTTAGCATGTGTGGTGGGGAGAGGTAATATGGGTGATCCTGCAAAGGTCTTAATGTATGTGCGTATTTCACCTTATTTTCACTGTTTTTAATTGCAGCTGTGGAAGTAACTGCTAATAGTTAGGATGATATAGGTGATTTTAAGAAACCCAAACTAAAAATTCATTGTTAAGACTACTGCAGAGTTAAATATTGGTTGCAGATCTTTCCTGTCATCTGGAAAGATAGCTGTTACAGTAAGGGATATCCAAGGGCAAGCAAGCTCTTGTTAGTTGAATATTTAAGCGATGTGTGAGCTGAACCACACATGAATTTCGTGGTGTAAAGTATTGTAGTGATAACGTAATCCACTGAAGAGATGGGCATTGCCATCATTCTTGGTGATTAATCACTTACCCAGTTAGGGAGCAATCATAAGGAGAGCTGGCTATATCGCCACTTCTATGAGCAAAACAAAAAATACAGTGGCTGAAGCAGTTACCTACCTGTCTGTGGGAGGTGAGCATATGAGTAGAAGGCAGGAAATTAATGACTTCTAAAAGTTTGTGTAACTGCTTTACACTGACTATAAACAAAACAGCATCTAACCTCTCACCAGTTTTCCTCTTTTTATTAATAAAAATCTTAAGACTTTAAGACTTACTGTATCAAATTGTTCGTTCAAAAAAATCCCCTTATTTAAAGGCTAGATGGTGTAATTTTTTTTGTAAAACAAAATCTTAAAGATTTGTGTCAACTCAGTTCTTATAAATAGGTACATTTTCCATCTATCCAATAAATTACGACCATCTTGTTCTAAACACATTTGCTTGGGCCAGGGGAGACAACGTTGTCCCTTAAAGTTCTTCCCTTCTACTGCTTTTTGTCAAACGTCACTGAAATCTCCATGCTCTCATCCTGATCAGAAAAATCCCATTTGTGAAGATTTTCAGGTAAAATATTGGTTCTTCTGAAGGCGATATCAAAGCTTTCCTGGCAAAGCCACAATTTCAATCCATTCCCACAGAAAGTGGTTTAAATGAATAACAATCTTGCGTGGCAGCATACTGTAGGTTAATTTGAGATAGAGTGTTTTTGTTGAGCACAACTAGCCCGTGGTCTCGCTATGGCTGTGTGTTTGGGTGGCTGCAGCTTCAATGTGTACCTGTGCTGTGCCAGGTAGCAGAGTCTACTTGAGCAAGAACTGACTGAGCTGAGTCTGAGGGCAGCTTCTTCGTGTCAACAAGGCAGTGCACCCAATCAGTGTGGGCCCCGCACCGTGCTGAGGTAGTGCTGTGGCACTGGGACCCCCGCATCATCTTTGCTGCATGCTCAGAATGGACTCAAATGTCTACTGAGCATGGTGTTGTGTTGCCTTGTGTAGGCAGGTCCTGAATGCCTTGGGACCTGCCAAGTTTCTTGTAGGCTGGGAGGTAGGAGTAGCTTTGTTATTGCATCTTTGCAAATAATGGGGATGACAAGTCTATTTTGCCCAAGGCTGTGCTGGAAGTTTCTGTGGTGGAGCTAGGAGATCAAGGTGTTCAAATCCTTGGAGTTCCTTATGACTTTACTAGTTTAATAGGCTTCAGATGCAGATACTTTGACTATTTGGCTCCTGAGTTGTTTCACACCTGCTTTCCCCTGCATTTTTTTTGGAGGGTGGTAATATCTGGGGAAAACTGCAGATCAGGTGAAGTTGAAACCTGAATAGCAAGTGTCAAATAAAAATGATGGCAGAGGCTTGTAAAGGTGGCAGAAGCAAGACCAAGATTGCAGCTAGATACGAGAATGCCTTTTGAAGAATGCATGCAGATGGTCGCTTCAGACAAATATCTATTCACAGAGGTATATTGATTCAAGTATAGGAAGCATGGAGCATGTTGAATAGTGGAGGTATGTGCTTCATTTATTAACTTTATGAAGTCATGTTAATTAGTAAAAACGGAAGCAGAGAGGTGGTAGTAATGTTATGTTTAACTTTCCTTAAAATTCAGAATGTGAATCGTATTTATAAGGGTATCCAAAGAAAGATTTGGGTTTAATTGTGCAGATGTTTTGGTTCATGGTCTGTTATTTATCTACTGCAGGCTCAAATAATGAGTAATAGGGATGCTAGAGACCAGCTGTCTTGGAGGTGCTCGGGAGACT
This sequence comes from Falco rusticolus, assembly GCF_015220075.1. Lineage (NCBI taxonomy): Eukaryota > Metazoa > Chordata > Aves > Falconiformes > Falconidae > Falco > Falco rusticolus. The sequence continues at coordinate 59,930,245 of NC_051187.1, forward strand.
GCTTTATTCTAACTGCAAATTGTTTCATTTCCTGAATGATACAAACTGATGACTTCTTGTCAGTTATTTAGGCATGTCTAAATAAGTGCAGGAAATAATTCTGCAAACTGTAATGTTATGATACGTTTTCTATCAACAGCTGAAAATGTTTCTGAATAGGCACACGTCTCTGAAGTCCTCGAGGTTTTGAGGAATGCTGGAATTGACACTAATCAAATTTACTACTGCAGATTTTTCAAGATAGTGTATGTGATTGAGTAAAATAATTTCAACTGAAGAGGAGTTAGAGGGTAATATTTGCAAAAAAGGAGTTGAAGTAAGGCTATGCGTGCTTTTCCTAGTAGGAATGGGAATTTTGCAGTCAACGTTTGTAGAACCAATTTTAAAAAAGCTACTACTGGGTTTCGTCTTATAATGGTGGATGAGTAGCTGAGAATATTAGTCCAACTCAAATATGAATTTGTACCTCCAGTGTTAACATGAGCTAAAATCTGAATCTAAAACCTGAAGAAAATAATCAATGTATGTATGTATTCTGCATCTTTGTTTAAGAATAGGTTAAAATTGTATTTTCAATTTATTGAATGTAGAGGAATGTTATTGAAAATTAATAAAGCTCCTGTAAAGATAGGGGTGCACATGTGGATAATATTTGCCAGTTTAGTAGCAGATTGAGTATTAGTCTGGTGGAAACATAGATGAGGATATTCTAGCTCCTTTTTTTCTTTAATGCACTGATACACTCATTCATTACCATATAGTTTGTCACGAGTCAAAATTTTAAAATGATTGTTATAGTTCCCATTTCAAGAGCTATGTTTGGGACTGGGGGTACCTCTGTAGAGTGCTAATAACAAAATAAAAGGAAAAAAAACCCCAAAACTTGAGTTGCATTGGAGTGGAATGTTAAATATAACACCTTTTTAGCCTGTGTAATACTTAAATATCTCTTATTGGCTTGAAGAATTTTTATCCACCGTTTTAAGTGTCCTGTGACTGTGTGTTTATTGCTATATATATTTTATTTTGAAGACATAATAACAAATGTTTGCAAAAATATGTGCCTTAAATTTTATTCTGAAATCCAGACATGGGAAAGAACAGAATTTTAAAAACATGGAGTGTCAATAGTTCCCTTAACATCAACTCTAATGAGCATCTTCTTGTGTGCAATCTAGCAGTTATCAATTGCAAGCCTAGAAGGGCTCGCAGAGCCTGGTAAATGCTTGAAATAAAGCCAGCCAATCTCTGTGCAGCAGCAGGGATGCAGGAGCAATCTTAAAGCCTCCTGCACCTGCCATATGTGTTCAGTCACTGCAGATCTGAGTAGGAGAAGCTTGCTGCATACCTGTGGGAGGGCTAGGCACACTTGTGCTCCTGCTGCACGTTATTATATCTGTGTCAACATATCATATCTGTTGCTAGATTTACATGGCGTTACTGACAAAACATACTCTGTTTGTGCTGCCTGTCAAAGGCCTCTTATTTTTTTTCCTAGATGGAGCCTTTTGCAAGACTGCAGAAAAGATGGGCAGATAGGTCTCCAGCTTAGCTACTAGGTAGTGTGTAGTAGCAGTAATGTTGGCTTAACCCATGACTGGAAGACTCCTCTGTTGACAGAAGGTCACTGGGATGGCACGACTACTGCCTGAAAAGGTTTCTGCTTTCCTGTTCACGTAATGTAATCACCTTTTACTGAGAAAAAGTGAGTAGCCTGTAATGTTTCAACATGCTAGGAACTCCTGGCTGCCAGAACAGTTCCCTGAGTCCATATGAAACTAGCTGTGAACTTCTGTGACTGGGACGAGCTCAGGGATAAAGGAGAGTAAATGTGGATACGATATAAAACTGCTGCTGCTACAACCTTTCTCCTGTAAGGAGGTACAATAAAAATACATCTTAGACTTAGGGTCAAGCTCTCTACAGCAGAGATCTTGCCATATAATTTGCGATTTGGTGGGGATGAGTGGGTATAACATAAAACAGTGACAGGGTAAAGTGGGGGGGGATTTATATCAACTACCTTGTATACCTAGTTCAGACATAGTATTGGTTGCTTTCTATTGTTTTGTGTTTTATTCTTTGCTTCCTGATTGTGGATAGTTTATCACACTTGTCTGATCCAAAGGCACATAAGCTTTAAAAAAGTGTCAGTGTAAGGCAGAGAAGCCATCGGATCCCCAGTGTAGAGAGATGATGATACCAGTTGCTGAATGAAGAGCAGTACAGGCACAACTTCTCTGGAGACATCATCTGAGACTTGAACTTTCACTGACTTGAATGGTGATATGGTTTCTTGGTGCTGAGAGTAGCATTTTTATCCGTACCTGTAAAACTACTGTGCTGCTCTGAAGGGTACTTGTCCTTCACTGCAAGGTTCGCAGCTTTAGACATGAGGCTGCCTTTGGTGCTTTGTATACTAGCAGTCCCCTTTCTGAGAAGCTGCTTCTCGAGACTAAGTGTGGGTTTCAACAACTGTGGCTATAACACTGTTGTGTGAAGCTTTAAAAGCTCAGGTTTACTGAATGTAGATTTTATTGCCTGTGTTGGCAAAAAGTAGCCATTGAGGTTTCATGGAAGACAAAACTTGCAAGGGATGTGGACTGCAAGATGTCAAATTTTTCTGGACACCTTAAGCGTTTTTGACCTGTCTTTTGATGATAATCCAAATATTCAGCATCAGTATTGACAATCTTGAGTCAAAATTTCCTGTACCAGCTTTGTAGTGGCCACTCCTTTGGCACTGTTGGATGGGAGAATGTGGAGATGTGGTCAAATGAGCCAGTGGGTTTTTGGTGATGAGAGGGGAAAAAAATAATCCTAGAAGGTGTTAGTTAATTTGTTCTTCCCCCTTAGAAAATGAAGGATGTAGTCCATCTTCCCCTGTTATCAAAGGAAGTAATCCCAATAACTTCAAGCATCTTGTATGTAGATTTGGGGCCTTCTTCAATTTCAAAGATAACAAACTTGTGCCAGGTGTTCTGTGGGTTTGTACTAGAGTCCTAAAGCAGACAGCCAAATGTACGTGAAAGACCAGTAGTTTATACTGGAGAGGGAGATTTGAGTGGCAAAGATCAGCAAGCTCAACTCTTGCAGAAGCTATGGGCAGCGCTGTAAGCTGCAGAGAGCCAAAATGAGCATTATTAACCTGACTAAAGTCAGAGCTTTGTAAATGCATGCAGACTGTCTAAGGATCTTGGACAGATGTTTCAGATGTTAAAACAGGATAGGCTTTGCCTATCCTAACAATCTGTCACTGTGTGTGTGTGTTCAATAAGTAAATAAGAGGGAATGCCAGCTTTTTTCATGTAAATCTCCAGGGATTTTCCTCTAGGGTTCACAGCTCTGGGAAAAAGCTGTCTGCAGGAATAATTAAAAAGGAAAAAAGCCCTACGAAATTTAAACAAAATATCCAGTGCAGAAGCACAGTGTATGTGCATTTTTTAATTCAACTTATCAATGCTTACAACTACGAAAAAATATATTCCTTAAAAAAAAATCCTTTATCAAATTGGGTATTTTGAGGCAGTCTACAAGAGCACGTAGTTTTGTACTGGGAATTGGTCTCTATCCAGTATGCTTTACGTGTATTTGTTGAAGGATACAATGCACTAGTATTATTGTTCTGATTTCATTCTTGGATGATTTCCCCTTTGGCATACCAGTGATAGATTTTCATTGGTTATTCATTTATATTATTAACACCTGCTGGACCAATTTATTAGTCTGTCTGAATCTATCTTAAGTATCAGGATTTCTAATGGAGAGATATCCCTTACAGAATGTTAACATCACACTTGTAAAACATTCATTGTCTTAAATTATTGTACTAGGTATAACATAAACCAGAGCTCAACAAATAGATGTCCTTTTGTTGCAAGTGTCCAAAGTTGCAAGCCTCCTGACTTTGATATGGAAGCATTACCTGGAGCACAAGTGAAACCTAGTCTCCTGCAAAAGACTGATGGGGCTTTACCTACCTATCATGTAACTGCTAGTAGTCCTTCAAGGAAAGAGGTTTTTCTGTTTGGGTCTGACTGCAGAAATAAGTACACATGGTCTTGCCTGTTGCATTTGGGGAAAGCGTGGAGAATGCCTCTGTCTTGGGGAGTAAGTAGTGAACCAGGAAAAATGAAGCAATTTTTTTCTCCTGGAATGAGTTAAGCAGAGAATGGTCCAAATATGTGGCAGTGTGAGTGATTTCCTCAAGAAAACTCTTTTGGATCAAGGTATTGTAGCTCTGGGACATAAACGTCCAAACTGTATCTTCAGAAATCCCATGTAGGCTGATAATATTAAGTACTCTGGTTCAGGAGCACGTGTTTCCTCTTGTTCTTCTTGGGGAAAATCTCTTTGCACATCACTAGGTACATATATGTAATTTTTTTAAAACTGTGAGTGGTCAAGATCATCATGTGCATGTGCCAAGATTACTGATTAAAAGCTCAGACCCTGAATGGTAGTGAAATTCTACAAGCCTACAAAGCCTGGAAGATACTGTTGTTCACTGCATCTATTGGGTTCCTTGGCCCATATTTTGCAGTACCTAGCCATCTACTTTGTTTTCCATATTAGCAGATGGCTAGTTTTACTCAAATTGTGTACCTTTGCTACAGCTAGCGATTGACACGCTCTTGATGGCTGGTAAGTGTTTGCTTAGAAGATTTTGCATGATTCCTGGAGCAGGACTAGGTATATGGGGGGAGAAAACTGGGAGTCAAAAAAGGTATGAATAAAGCCAGTGACCTGAACTTCAGCTGCTTCCCTCCAGAATGGAGTATATACCAGAAACTGTCTTTCTCTGCATTAAAACAAAATATTGCTCTTGAACTTTTCTGACCTGAAGTGCCTAAAACAACAAAATAGTTAAAGTTAAAAAATTAAAAAAATACTATAATTAGCAAAAGAGCAATTAAGACAGAAAAAATGGTTGTGGAATTTTTATAATATTATCCTCTGGTAGTTCCTAGATGTCTTCCCAGTAGATGGTGTTGGAATGGGACTTGCACTTTACCAGGGGAACATAACTGGAGAGTTCACAGTAAGGCTATGATTTAAGATGCAAACAGATGTTGGCCAGTGATGTGGCTGCAGCAGATGAATAGGTGATGAATCAGGAGAGCTTTGCATAGTACAAAGGATAAATGTTGTCAGTGCAAGTCGTCCTGTTTCTCTTCTTTAAAGACACCTCATTTGGGATGTGCTCTTTTTACTGAATGAAATGTAATGACTGTTTTCTGACTTGGTAACTACTTTGAAACTGGGTAAAGCATAGGCTGCAATTATGAACTAGAATTTACTGAAGCTGAGCATGCAGTTTATGGTGTTATATTGCTTTGAAGCTAGACGTTTTGTACTTAATGCATTTCATGGGATCAAAAAATCAATATTTAAGTAACTGCAAGTGTGCCAGAGAAGTCACATGAACTTGAACTTAAAATTTATTTTTCAATGTCCTCTTTAGACAATGCTATAGAGCCATGTAGTTCAATGAGATCTGCAAAGCAGGAAACCTTTAAGATAGGATGTTCCCTAACCTTTGTATTCACCCCCTTCAGAAACACCATTTCTTGCTGCCTGTGGGGTCCAAAAGGAGCTTAGGGAAATCTGAGGCCCCAGACTAGAGAGGAAAAGGGCTGGATTAATAAATGTCCATAGGCTGTGGAAAGAATTTGATGCTGACTAGCATTTTCCTCGTGGGCCCCCTTCTGCAGTGAGAAACTGCATTTCACGGGGTATTTGCAGAAAGCTCCAGCAGAACAGCTCCACAGTTACATGGTCTGGAGTGCGCTATGAGAGCAACAAATGTTAAGCCTGCTATGGAGTGGAGGGGCTCCATGGAGATAAGTGTCTGCTGCACCTTCTAGCAATCCATGGATTATTTCTTTATAGAAAGATTGATGCATCCCAGTCACCTCTCCTGAGCGTAAACTTGGTTATTTTCTTCCTCTTCTGCTCTTCAGCATTCCCCATTCAGTTCATGCCATGGTGGATGTGTGTGAGGAAGAAATGCAGGAAGGTTGTCTGGTGGGCACAACGTGCTGTTTTGTTCATGAATTTTAGTGGAAAGCCCTAAGAAACTAAAAGGCATGGTGTTCCCGTGACTGCAATGATTCATGCTCTCAGTAAGGGAGTATAAGCTCAGACTCTTAATAAGCAAATTTATTTTTATGTGCTAGTGACTATATAATTACTTGGATTTACTAATGCTTTAAAGCTTCTACAAGATAACAGTCTAGTTTCTTCTTGCTCACTACTTTTCTCTCTGCTTGTGGAAAAGAGTGCTCAGAATGAACGTGCAGTGTGCTGAATAAGTTTTTATTTGATTTAATTACTTGTCCTGCATATTCTAATGTATGTTGTGGGACCCCTAACAGACTGGACTTTTTCCCCTGCTTAGATGGGAGGTCAATTACAGGATTTTTATCTGCAAGCACTGGCAAAACTGGCCTAAGCCATGCCTTTATTGGCAATGACTTGCCCTTGTGCTGTCACTGAGCCATTTGTAGGTTCCTGTCTAGATTTCTGAAGCAACCCAGGCTGTAAAACATGCACACAGCATGCATTTAATGTTTTGACTTTTAAAACCAGACTCCCTTCAAAGATCTGTTTTGGAGTCCAACCTCACAAGCAGGTGAATTGACGCAACAAAGGGGATGGTAACTTCTAGAGACCAGGTACCTCTGACTGGCCAGGGCTAAAGCTGGGAGAGAACTGCTTAAAGCCTGTTTACCTGTAAAAAAAAAAAAATAAAAAATTTTGGAGCTGCAAATGTAGCCTGTGATTCAACGGTCCTTCCTGCCAGATCTCTGCTAATACTAATTAGGTCTGGATCAGTGTGTGCACTCTGTTGTGTGCTGTTGAGCCAGGCACAGCACATGCTGTACTGTTGCTACCAGCCCAATGCCAGCTGCAGTTGCAGAGACGTTACCTGATCCAGCATAAAGTTAAGAGTGGTGTAGACGGATGACACCTGATCTCACCTAATCTGCTGGGACAGCTACTCCTTGAACACTTCTAACAAATCTGAAATGACTAAGTTTTCACTGGCTCTGTAGCCTGTGTCATGGCTTCAGTATTCCTGATGCAGCAGTAAGCACCTTGAAGCAATATTCTTCATCTCACAAAACCGTATCTATCCTATCTCAGTAAACATCTGCCTGTGCCATAGGGGGTTTAGCGAATATATCTTCTAGATAAAGATTAAAAAAAATCTAGTCTATTTGGACATTATTATTGCTTAGCTGACAGGCAGTTTTGTGCCAAATAACTGGTCCTGTAAATGCTTAAGAGCGAGTATGGTTTTGTTGGCTTCAGTGAGCGCAGTAGTTATCAGGCTAACACTTGTTAGCTGTTGGCCTGATTTGGGTTCTAAACCAAAGAAAGTTTTCCATGGTAGAAAGATAACCCCCATGGACACACCAGTTAATTGGGATTCTGTTGGAGTCTAATTGTAAGTAATATCCTCTTAAGGGCTATCAACAAATTCCATTGAAAGATGGATTGAGATCTAAAGCAGTAAGAGGGCATTTTTTATAATATATTACTACTAGTATCCTGTTTTTGTATCTGTCATCTAAAGGAGAGTTTGTAATGTTTAATAAACAGCAGTCTGTGTATATGTGTCTGTCTGGAAGCAGATTCAGGGACTCTGGTGTCTTTTTTTGAGGTGCAGTTCTGTGTTAATAACAGGAGAAGTGTGGCTTGTCTTCTCATAGCACTAAAAGTGAGATAATCCCTGTGTAAGGAATCAGTAAGTATGGTCTGCTTAATCTAGTCCCAGTGTGAAACTGTTGACATTTGTTCTTTTTTTCTATCATTATGTGACTGGGCCTGTTTTGTGCTGGATTAGGCACAAATCTCCTATGCAGCACATTTGGCATGTTACTAGTAGTTTAACTTCATTAATAATGTATGAAGGAAATGTAATCCATGACAAGGAAGGAAAGAAAAGTATTTTTACAGCTACCAAATCCTCTGGAATGGGTAATTATTCAAGATTTGATGTTTGATGTTCTAGTTTACAATTGAGCTCCCTTTGCAGAATAAAAAGAGAAATAAATATACATACACAGAAAAAAATATAGTGGCACTATAAGAAATGTGCTCCTTGCCGTTTGAGGTTACATGTACTGGTTTAGAATGCATCAAGTGCAGAAAGAAATGTAGAACGTAAAGAGAATGTGCTTTACCTTAGATGTTGTAAACAGCACTGTGTTCCTGTCTCAATGAAAACACTCAGGCAGTATAGCAAGCTTTTTAAAGAAAAAAAACTCCAAAAGCAAGCAGCTACTCACTGAATTATGTTGACCTTGCCTAAGAAAGAAGATTAATTGTTTATGTGCATCAGCTAAATAACAGATATTAGTTTATGGGCTGTTTTAAACTAATTTCTTATTCAGAAATTCAATAGCTTGCTTGGTATTCCTTCTCACCTGCAAGTTAGTTCTAAACAGCCTTAATATTTGTGGTGGCTGAAAAGTCATAATGTGCTGTAGGGAACGTAAACCAGCCCCAAAGCAGCGGTCACTTGCAACTACTTTTGTGTTCTGTGCTCCTGTCACATTTGTGCATCAGAGCAACAGCTGGGGAGACTTTTTCAACAAAGATGAGTGTCAGATAATCCTGATGAGATTCCACATCCAACATCTTTTGTAATTATGTCACATTCAGCTGTAATGGAATAATTCAAGCTGAAAGGACAAGCTTTGATCCTTTCTTAAACCTTTCCCTGTGGACTGGCTATCTGAAAGATTTAAAGATATTTCTGTTACAAGATCTAGTGTTTCCTCAGAGAAGTCATGTTTCTGAAGAAGTGAGATCTAAAAGAGCAATATTATTTGCCAAATACATCTCAAAGCATTTTTGCTAAATAATGATGTCAATAAAAGGATGCCCTTCCATAATCAGCAAGGAAGTTAGGATTCGTTTTATATTCTTTAACTCAACTGTATGCACAGAAAATGGACTTTAATAACTAATCAGTGGTGTAATCTATAAATATTAGTGTATAATGTGTTTGCTAAAACAAATTTGTATTTGTTTCAATGCAAAGATCATACATATTGGGAATATCTATTTAGTGAAGTAAATGTTTCTGAAGATCCACTCTTTACAAATAATTAGTTTACACTAGCGTTTTTGAAATAAGATTTAGTGGCCAGTCTCTTACTGAATTTCAATACAGCTTCAGTACCTTATGCCCTTAGGCTCTTTAGGAAAACTTAATTGAAAGGCCTTTAGGCCTCCATAAAAAAAAAAGTTCCTCAAAGGGATCTCTTTCTTATTTCAGGACAATATTTTGTATTTGTAGCGTTACAGAACATGGCTCTGGCTATTTTAAGTTTCTGAACAGAATGTTGTGGCTATGGATGTGGAAACTGTTGTAGAAGATCTTTGCTTGGGATCCCCTTGGCCTCAGTTTGGAGGACAAAGTTTGGATCCCTAATTTTGCTGTGTGTTAGATTTATGCCAGTGTAAATCCCTTGACTTCAACGGACATTTTTCATTCGTTTCCTGGCCTCCACTGGAAAGAGAACTGTTTCTTAAGGTTTTCACACATGGACTACATTAAGGGGTCACATTCAGATGATACTCTTCTGGCATTTCCATCAGCCAGGGGTCAATAAAGTGCTATCTGGGCTCAGAATATAGGGTTGGGCATGTGTTTAGTCAGCTCCAAATTTCCCATCTGTCAGACTTGAGAAATTCAATGTCTTTTCGTGCATGCCTGTTTGTTTAGGGTCTGAGAATCAGTGTGGCAGGGGTCATTTCTGAGGGCTGGGCTGGTGGAGTCCTTTGGTATGCCTCCCAAATAACCTGGTGCGTGCCTCTGTCCTGTCTCCTGGTGTTTAATGCTCACTGATCTTTATGGTCCTGAATTTGTGAGGCCTATGATAGAAGCTGACCTCTTCAGATGTATACAAATGGGAGAGGCCTGCTTTCACACAGTGTTACAAAGCTTCCCTCTCTCATCCAAGTTTCTGCTGCACATGTAGAAAGTTATTAATTTTGTCTTAGCTTAAGTTTGGTTAATAAATAAAATCAATAACCAAGGTCCTGGGAGAATGTTTTTCTCTCTTTCTCAGGATCTATTTCAGTTTATCTGCAAGCTAATAAATGGTAGTGACTAATGATTGGTATGAGCAAACCTCAAGAGCATCAATTCAGAAAGCAACCTTGAGTTTGGACATTTACCCGAGTTAGCTGTGTCTCTTGAGTGATCAATCTGGTCTGAAAGCTTGAAGGATTTCTTTCTCCATTTTCCTGGTTAAGAGGAACTGTTCTGCCTCTGGTTCAGAAGAGTAAAATTCTGGGATGTAATGCACAAAGTTGGTCTGTGCCTGTGAGGATGAATGCTGAGAAAACTGCACTGACAAGCAGCATGCAATTGCCTCATTCATTGACAATAGATACAAAACAGTTAAAAACTTCAGCTATCGCCCCTGAAAAAGGGATGATGTTTCTGCATGGATAGGAAAGTAAGCCTTGGATTTTTCACGTGTTATCTGGATCTGTCCTTGACCATAGAGTGGTTAATTCAATTGCTTAATAAGCATAATTTAAAATTTGTGGAAGGTGGATAAGGTATTAGGAACCTGAAGAAAAGGATAATGCTTGCTTATCTTCTAAAATAGAGAAGGGTTGGTGAAAGGAAGGGAGCAGGGGACCTTGTAGGCTAGTCAGACTGATTTTAATCTCTGGCAAAATTCTGGAACAAATTAATATACAGTTTGGAAATATCTAGGAAATAGAGGATGAAGAGCAGCCAAAAATATTTTGAACAAGTCATGTTTAACTAATGTAACCCCCTTCTATGGCAGGGCAACATATCTGTGGATAGAGGCAAAGCAATAAATCCCTCTGTATCCTGGCTTCAGAAAAGCTTTTAAAAGTGTCTTACACAACACTTCTGTAATGAATTCAAGACATGTGAGCTAGGTGAAACTGTTGTAAGGTAGGTTCAGAATCAATTGGGTAATTGTACCATAGAAGAGTTAACAGTGATTTGTGGTCAAAATGAAAGGCGCTACCAAACAGGCTTTCTCCAGGGTCTGTTTGGAGCCTGATTCTGTTTGAAGATTTCATTGATCACTTGGCTATTTTATTAAAGGCTGTAATGAACCAAAGATGAGCTGCAATCATGTTTGAGGGTGGGATTAGAATTCAAAGTATTTTGGTAAACTAGAAGTGATCTAAAAAGTATAGGATGAAATTCAGTGGTGTTGAGTGATTATTTAGTGGTAGTAATTGCCTGCATAAATATGGATGGGAAGTAATGGAGCAAGCAGAGGTTCTGCAGAGAAAGATCCAGTGCTGAATAAGTCACAAGAGAAATGTGACTTTTTTTTTTTAGTTGTGTTGCTGTACTGATAAAGATTTGAACAGGACTATAAAAGGAAAGACACAATTTTTTTTTCTCTCCCCTCTTGTCACTATAAGACTTCAGCTGCAGTGCTGTATCCAGTTTTGATCCAGAAATGAGCATTGCATTTCAAGAAAGTCTTGGACTGGTTGCAAAGAGATGAGATGAAAGCACCAAGAATAGTTAGATGTTAGGAGGATGAGGACAGACTGAATGGATCAGGTTCGTTAACCTGATGAAGGGAGTACAGGGTGGGGGGATGGGACACAATAGTCTGCAAGCCTGCTCTGAAATGAAAATAAGTCTTATCTCTGTGGTGAGTAGGACAAGTAGTAATGGACTCGAACTGCAGGAAGATGGATTAGAAGTAGGGGTTTGGTGACTTTTTCTGTTGAGATGAAATGCTGAAATATCCTGTTGGGAGACTGTATGGTCTGTTCTTGCAGAACACTGAGAGGTTAGGTAAGTACCTGTCAAGAATGATCAAAACATGGTTGATTTTATTCTGGGAGTGAGGTATGGAAGATGATCTGTTGATGTCCTCATGACAATAGTTAAAATGCTGTGGTCCGTTCTGTGATAAGATATTGTGTATGTGTAACACTAGAAGCATAGCTGGAACTTGGGTATTGGTATACAAATGCCAAGGACACCAATTCTGCAACTTTCTCTGGAGTCCCATCTGTGAATGATCACTGAAGAGTCAGTTTTTCAGCCATTGGAATAAAGGACAGGCTGCTGGGGTAGATTTACAGGGATTTGGTCTGGCAACATTTGAGTGCATTGGCCAACCTAAAAAAAATTAAGTTTTAGGTTTAGTAAAAGCTTTCATTTAAAGCTTAGGTGTCAGTGTAATCATAAGCGAAATACTGATTTAGATACAGTGGGTAACATTTTAGTGAATTGAAGATGTAATTGCAGTTGGGTAAAATCAAAACAAATTTAACCAATTCAACACACTGAAGTGTCATTTCAGCAGTAAAATGACAGTTGTGCTTGTGGATAGTGTGGGGGAACTGCCTCTGCCTGTTAGTGCTTCCTGCGCAAAATCACTTTGTGTTCATAGATAACATACTGCCTAGCGGGGAAGCTAGCTTGAATCACTTTACCTTTTATTAGAAAGTACAATTTTAATAAAATCTAGCTGTTCTAAAGGGATGGGGGAGGGCTGTGGTCTGTCAGCTAACTTCAGGTTAGTTCAGGTTAGTCAGATTACTTCAGGTTAGTGGGCAAAACCACAGAACATGTGTGATGTTGCAAAATACTGGTGAAAGACATGAGTCCATTCAGAGGAAAGCAAGCAAGAAACCCACTGTACTAACTGACAGGCTACGATGGTAGCTATAAGGCTTAGAGTCTTCTGATCTAGTTCCTATTTCTGCATCCTATCTACCTGCTGGTGCATTTATAATAGCAGTAAATCTGTTACTCTGGTGGTTAAACTTGGTCTAGCTGGGAAGCTTGTTGGAAATGTTTGTGACTGGTAATAGCATTATCCAAATGAGTGGAGTTACAAGGCTGAGAAATACTCTGGTCAATTTACTTTCTTATAATAGCGTTGTATATTTCAATGAAAGATAATGTAAGGTATCTCATACTTAATCCCCTTTGAACTAGGGCATAAATTAAATTCTCAAAGATCAATAAGATTTAGCTAACATTGGATAAAAATGTTGTTACTACACATGTCTTACATACCAGTTTGCAACAGAACATGATGACCATTGGTGCATATGAACTTCCCATTTGTCCTCCCTCATGTGCTAATACTGCATGGTTGGTGGTTGTTGCTGTGGCAAAAAGAGGAGAAAGATTATGACTTTGTGGGGAAAAAAAGGATCTTCTGTTAAAGTGTAGAAAAGCTGCTATATCATGTGATTCAGAAAAGTTATCCTTCATTTGTTTACTGAAGATAATATTTTAAAACCTATTGGTTAAAATAAGAACATAAGAAGCATTTTTTTTGTCTTCAGGTGGGTTACCAGGGTCATTTGTTTAGCAGAGATGGCTTCAGTTTGTTTTAATGGATCTAAAGCTTGGAACTTTTGAAAAATCTAACCATTAGGCTTGATCAGCTTTTTATACTTTGTGCATTTGCTTCAAACATTCACACTTGTGCTTGATCATTGGGTGAATAAATCCCACGATATGCTCCAGTATGAGAGGTATAGTGCAGTTTTAAGGGAAGCCTCTCTATTAGACTGTGTTATTTTTACTCTTCAGTGTGAAGTCTGGGATTTCTTGCAAATGAAATGCATCTTAGTAGTAACTTAAATATAGTAAAACTCCTTTGATTTCAAGGCACTTGTACAGGTCAATATGCTACCAGCACTAGACTGTTTTGAAAGTAATGAGAACCAGAGATCTCAGAACACTTAATGAGATACTATATTTGCATATAAAGATGCAAATGAAATCCACAATTGTAAGAATATTAAGTTCTGTGAATCCTTCAAAAAACCCCCCCAAAAACCCCCAACAAAACAACAACAAATGTGGTGATTCTAGATATTTACCTGGTATGGAGTAAAGCCTCTGAACCAAGACACATATGACAGAATTTTCTTAGCAAAATGGGAACTATCCTTAGCGATCTCAAATGCATATAGGGTAGATATGAAATTGGCATGTCATGTTAATATTAACTTCAGATTTATTGAGGAATTCCCCTGGAAATTAATACCTACTGATACTTTAAACTGCTTTGACATCAGCAGAGAACCACTTAGTCACTTATTTTATTATAAATATTAATAAAATAAACTATGCTTCAGAAATCTGAAAGTACAAGAATGCCAATCTTGTTTTTCAGGAGCTTTGAACTACTGGTCCTGATCTTGAAGCATTATAAACTGCATTTTTCTCCTTTTTGTTTGTTCCAATTTCTCAGATTCTGTAACTAGAGTTAGCGGAACTTCATTGTCGTCTAACTAGTCTTGTGAGCAAATGGTTAACAAAAAACCTCTTCGATACCAGTGGGCCTGAAGCTGCATGTGTTTCTTATCAGAAAGACATGTGATTACAAAAATAACAAACCCCCCCAAATTTCTTCAAAGCTATGGGTAAAACTAACTAAATATGGAGAAAGAGACCTTAATTAAAAATGTATCATATTTATGCTTGCTTTTGACCTAAGAAACAAATAGTCCTCCTTTTAAAGTGAACCCTATTTGCCCAAGGTGTGCTGGTATTTCCTATCTCATTTGAGTCCAGGAAGAACAGCAACTTATTCCTGTTTAAATCAGCTAAGAATTAACACTCGTTCCAGAAGTCACAAATCTGTATCACTGCTGTAGCTGTTGATAACTTATGTCAAGTCTTTATATACCATTGTGTGATTCCTAAATAGGCTGTGTTTGCTGTGAAGCTTAGGTAACCACTGTGACCTTTTGCTCATACTTGTGTATGCATAATAGAAGAAAGTTCCTCTGTTGCTCTTAAAGTCTACATTTGCATAATTTCACATTTCTCAGTGAGAGCTCCATCAGCTTAGTGGGCACAAAATCTCTCTTTTCACTTCTTTCAGTTGAAGTATTTCAAGGGTATAAAAAATAATGGTGTTAGCCATCAATTTTATTCCTATGGATCATCCTAGATAAAAAACATAAATTACATTTTAGGTTTGTAAAGTCTGTTACATTAAAGTTTTAGGTGATTACCATAGAATATGCACATAAAAGGTAGCCTTGGAGGCAAGAATCAGCCTATCGACTGAGAAGAGCTCTGATTTCTACTCCCTCTCCATAAGCCACATCTCCCCATATGTTAGAAAACTGAATCCTTTCTTCAAGAAATGGAACTAATCATATCCCTTCCAGCTCCACTGTATCTTTCTAAAGCCTATCTACCTTTAATTTCTCCTGGCTCTTCTCCTCTTCCCAGAACTGAATGCTTTCTGGAGTGTAGGAATGTCTTTCTAACTTGTCCAGATAATCACCCTGAGTGCTTCAGACAGCTAACACGTGCAGGCAAAACAATGACCAAAAATATTTCAGGCTGAAAAGGTAGAGAGAAATTGGGGAAAAATAGCTGTTAATCAAGGGAGAGAAAACAACATTTCAGTCATTCTGTACATATTATACCTATTAAGATAATTCTTGTATAACAATGTTTCAAAGTCACTAGTTACCACTAGATTGCAAAGCACTTTCTAATTGTGGGTAAGTATCATTTTCCTGCCCAGCCTGGTGAGTGAAGACATAAAAGTGAACTGACCCTTTCAGGGCGCTCATTGCAGAGTCCCTTTCTCTAGGCTTTGATTAGAGGATGCTGTGAAAGACTTGGTTTTTTTGTTTTCTCTTTGTTTGCTTCTTACTGGTTGAAGTTTTAAAGTATCTTTACAAACGTGGGGTTTTTTGCATGACTTTTCCTGTTCTACCTGTACTGGAAGCAAGAGAGACTTTTTTTTCACATCATAGATACTGAGCTGTACAGTTTGAGCAAGTAATGTATTTCTTATGCTTGGAAAAGTGTTTTCCTGATCTTTCTCCTACCATAACTTTTTTCATGGTTTAGCACTTTCTAGGGGAAAAGGAGCTGGAAAGCTCTCTAATGCCTTCTTGTCTGAAACAACTGATAGGATTTTACCCCATTCTTTCTTTTTCCAGTGTAAGCGATTTCACTCCAGTCTTCCAAGTACAGTGGCAGGAATGAAATATCATGGGCATTTAAAATTTGGTTTGTAGAGTTGGTTTATTGCTCCTGATATACTAGAACACTGGTTAACATGTGATACTTCATCTGTGAAAGTGCTTGAGGGCAGATCCATCGCTGACATTGTGGGCCTGCTGTTGTTCAGATACTTACATCTCTGCTTTTAAGAAAGAATTTACTTATGGTCGATTCAGGATGCTGGGCTATGTTCCTTCAGGGTATGAGCATGAATTTAAACCTCAGTTCCCAGAACCATATATTTGGCCTATACTGTATTTTTGCAAAATTATTTAAAATGACAGAATAAGTAAAATATGTAATCCTACACAGTTGTGCTGGTAGGAAGAAAAATTAGAGGTCATGTAACTAGTGTGTTGCTGCTTTGGTGTATAGCTAGAAAATGATAGTTTTGGAGAAAGCAGTGAGCAACTATGGTATTTCCCCCCCCCCCTCCCCTCTCTTTTTTTTTTAATACTTGACTAAAGGAGAGTTTTAAGTATAACACGCATCCAGTAACTTTAAAATTTAAATATTCCTGGTTCCGCCTTTCATTTGGCTCTGTGACAATTGTTGTACTACCTGTGCCACAGAAAATATATTCAGAAGAAAATCATCTGCTTGTTCCTTTACCCTTTCTCACTGAGCAGCAAAATCCTACTGAAATGCCCACATTGATCTAAAAAAATAAGTGAACTCTGCCTTTTCCTAAGCCAACTGTATAGCCCAGTGATGATGGCTGTTTTCACAGCAACCTAAATAAATATTTCACATATTAATGTCTCACCAGCTCCCCCCGTCCCCAAAACACTCAAAGGGATTGGGGGGGATAGACTGTGGTCTGGGTAGGTAATCTTGCATCTCCTGAATTGAATATTAATTGTTTCTGCTAGGGAGCATATTCAGTCTTTTTTGTCCATACACAAATGTTTGTTTGGTGCTTTATTCCAAGATTGCATTGTGACAGCAGCATCAGATGGACTGTTTAACTTTTTATCAAGCAGAAGAAAACATGTAGTAATTGCCATATTGGATTGTGCTTGTGGTCTGTCTAATGTACTACTATTTCTCTGATGACCATACCAGATGCTTGAGATGAGGATGGTAGACCCCATAGGAATTAGAGGCTTCTATGAAAATTTCACTCTAATCCCTTCTAATGAGAAATTGAGCTAAAACTGAAGCAGGAGCTTTTGTCCTTTCCAGCAGTCATCTTAGGTTGGTCACTCTAACTCCTTTAAATATTCTTATCTGTGTCTAGATTTGATCTGCCTTTGGATAGTAGTGTGTGTATGTTTGTGGTTTTTTTTTTACTTGTGACAATGAATTTTAGAGCCTGCTGTATGAATTGTGATTAAACTCAGTGTAAATTCTTTGAATATAATTGAATGTCTGCTTTCCTCCTGGACCAGTCTTAAGAGTATTGCAAATGTGATGTCTTAACAGAGTTGAATAACTATGTAAAGAACAGCTACTGTCTTCATGTTTTGTCACTGAGGATAGTCTAATAACTGTAGCAGGTGATAATTTGTTTGTATGTACAGCCTGAGAGGTTCAGCACCACCCCTACACCAATCTCAAAACCATACTTCTTGAGGTACTTCAAATTGGGCACCCCAAATCACTGACTTGAAAAGCTCCGCTGATTTGGTTGACTTCTGTAGTTAGTATTGGTTTAATCAGGAGCTCGGGTTATTTTAGACTTTGATGCTGTATTACAGCTAAAAGAGGTATTTTCACTACTTGTTTGGCTAAGGCATTGATTCATAAGTGCACCATATCTGGAAATGTATCCAGTTGCTGTAGTGTCTGCTCTTATTCCCAGCTGAAATCTGAGATGTAGTTGTCAGTAAGGAAGATCTTTCATAAGGCTTGTGCATTGCCTCTAGCCCATCTTTCCTAGCAGGGCATAACCAGCTTTTACATGACACAATTGGGTATATTACAGTTATGTAAACCCCTAATCACTTGGATGGGGGTGTGTGCAAACTTCTTGGAGAGAAGCAATAGCCTGTATAATATATAAGCAGTTATACCTGTGTAAATCTGGATTTTTCTCTCCTTTGTTCTCAAAGAAATCACTCTGTATTAACCTAGATGTAGTTGGGACTGTAGCCGGAGTGCTTGGCTATGTAATGCTTAAGTATCTGGTGGGTTGAAGCTTGCTAGAATCTGCCTCCTCTGCTGGGACTAGAAGTGTCCCCATGTGCCTGGAGAAGTCAGATAATGGAAAATAACCATTTGCCAGAACTCTTTGGCTCAGACAAGGCTTTGACTGACACCAGTATCAGCAGCATGTATATGCTGGTCGGAAACCTAATGAGCAGAAGACGGTGACTTCAGAGGATTGGACGGAGTTTATTCAAGAGACTGCAAATCTCTGCTAAATAGCTTGTCTCTAAAGAAAGAGATCTGTAAATTCCTTAATTACAGTAATCATCTCTTGAGTTTATCCTAGAGCTCTACACAAAGAAAACTTGACCATGATTATTGAAATTCTAAATGCTATTAGTCACCTACCATTTCCAGTTTCTGGATTACACTTTTTTTGTTAAATCCAAGCTGTCTCTGTACATAATTAAAAAGTGCACTCTTTATCCACCAGTTAAATAGAATACATTGTATTAAGTATTAAACTGGACTGAATTTATTTATTTCAAGACCAGGGTATACCTTGGTACTATTCAAAATCCATGCTTATTAGGATAAAACTTTCTGATGATGTCAGCACTGGAACATAGAAGTCTTGGTGCACAAATTCATGAATTTTTTTCATCCTCCTGTAGAAGTATTTGGCTGACTTTCATCTCTAACCCTCCTTGTTTTTTCCCCTGCTTCTAAATTCTCTCCCATTGGTTTCAGTGCCATTGGTTAAATGTATTAATCATCTAAATGATGGCACTGTATGAAGCCTAGGACTCAGTTACACAGGATTCTCCATGGACACAGGTTAAAAATGGGTCTTGGTGGCTGCAAGGGGAATGTGATGAGTGACCACAGTAGACACAGATGTAAAATTTGCACTTCCAGTGGCCTCAAAGTTGATTTTTTTTTTTTTCTTCCATGATGATTGTGGTGCAGGGAAGCTCTGAAAAGGGATTTGGAGGAGAAAATCATAGAGCTTTGTGGATGATTGAAGGTAACTTTCATTTAACAGCACACTTCTGCATCCCCAGTATCACCTCAGAGGAGTAATGCAGGTATTCAGCTCTGTTTTTTAATTATTTTCAACATGTGCTGTATTGGTGGTAGTCTTGTCCACAAACAAGAAGAAATTAGTTGAAATGTTTTAAACTTGGGTGTTGAAATGCTTGGGAGGCAAACACTCTAGAGGAATTTTGAAGTCTGGACAACTATTTTTATTGCAACCTCTATTTACTTCAGAAATGCATTTATACATAGTCATTCTTTTCTGTGCTGGAATTTTCTTTGTGGCTGAATATTAACAAAGATATTCTAGAAAACCGATTCAGTGTACTAGTGTAAGGGTATGTAACTATATTAAAAACAAAAGAAAACAAAAAACCCAAAAACAACCCCGAGAAAACTTTCCCAGTGTTTTTTGCCTCTTCTATTATGAATAAGGAACTGCAAAGATGCTGCAAACACTTAACAAGTACTTAACAGCCCCATTTTTTTTTTTCAGGAAACATTCTGTACTACTGCATTTGGAAAAACATGCTACTTATTGAGGAATGTTTAAGCTATCCTGGAAATGTGTGTATATCCTGTCTAACAAAAAAGTTACCCTGGCCAAATGAGAAGATTTTTGAGAAACATTAGTTGAGGCAAGCCCTGTTTGGACATCCTATTCATAATTTTCCAGCACTTAGGTTTTACTTAATTGACTTAACCTGTGCTACAATGAGCTTGTTAAAGCTGGAAGTGTCTTGGTGTTAATTTTGGCAACAACCAGAATTGTTACCGTGCCTGAGTAACGGTGCTACTTTCTCTGTAGATCCTGCTGAAGAGATTGATTGATACTTGTTCTGGTCACAGAGCTGGGAGCCTAAATTTTTCCTAGGTTTTCGTGGTTGTCTTAAAGGTTTGTTATCTTTGATTAGAATCTACATGCTTATATGAAGCTCTAGTATTTGTAACCCTTGCAATTACAGAAAAAAAAAACCCCAACCCCGACTTCATCTGTTTTTCATCCTGTGTTCTTCCAGTCACTGGAAGACATAGAATATTAGATCTGCTTTCAAATGTTTTATTTTTATACCTTAAGAAATTACTGCATCTACCAGACGACTCATTTTACTGAAGTAATGGTTCACTCTTAGACAAAATATTTCTCTGGATTTGGATCTAAACTTCTGGGAAAGCCTTAGGAACTAACATATTTTTCTTAGCTTATAATATAATTACGTGCCCCCAAACAGGATGAAACACCTTTTCCTAGAAAGACTTTGTTAATATTTTTGGTTCATGCTCACTTTCTGGATAGGCTGGTTATTTTTTGACCTGATTTCCAAACAGATTAGAAAAGTACATTAGAAAAAATGATGAAACTCTCTAGGTCTTCCTTTAATGGTTACATTGCTCTGGGGCTGTTTGCGCTCTGAGAGGAAATGAAGCACCACAATGCTGAAGTAGAGCAAGCCCACAACAAACTGCTGCTGTTCTTCTCCCATACACTTGGGCAGGTGCTGTGATGCACTTCTTGACACAGCATAGATGCAGATGAAAGTGGGACCAAAAAAACTGGGAGGGTAGAAAAGCCCAAGCTCTGGAAATGAAGATTCAGTGTGAGGTTAAAAGCATGCTTAACTTGTTCTTGACTGAGTCTTCAAATTCCCAAATGGTCTTACTGCTTCCAGGGCTGACACAATCATTGGCCAGTATAAAAGAAAGGTGAGGATGTCCCTGCCTGGCACCTCACTGGTGAAGGTCAAGGGTCTTGTGCAGATGCTAAAAAATGTTACCAATTTCCTACCAACCTTCCTTCCACTTCTAAACATAATACTGCAAGGTCACCTTTTTTTCAGAAACTTCTACATGGGTTTTCCAGTGTTACAGCCAGGAATAAAATGTAAGTGGACAAAAACTACAAGGCTGGGAGCACTTCCCAATCAAGTTAAGGATTTACTAGACTACTGGTTTGAATCCTGTTTCAATGTAGACTTGCTCATAAGACAGACATACTATTTCTTTCCCATTGTAAGCCTCTAATGCTAGTGGGCCTTTGTTAAAAGAGACTAAATTTCAGAGTAGAGATGCTCTTTAGGCCAATGAACACTCAGAGCGCATCATGCCCTCTGCTGTGTTGTTTATGGTGCAAAATTTATACCTGTTCTAAATCCACAGTGACCATGTGGCTCTGTGTGCTTGACTAAGCAGCCATTGATATATGGATTTCCTGTTTTCAATCAGGCATGGAGCATACTACAGACATTTTTTAAGAAATGCATCTTTAATTTTTTTCAGTAAATCAGCTGCGGTGTCTGTGGAGTGCCAAGAGCTGTACCATGTAATTCTAGAAAACTGCAGGAGTCTTCAGACATTTCAGAATGCCAACAGTCTCCAGTATCTGCAACCCTGCTTGAGTCAGAAACAATAGATAAGCTGTGCTGGCAACTTTGCCCATTTAGTCTTTTTCTTGCTGACGGGGTACTGCAGATTTCATTAGTAATGACTTTCATATGAAATAACATTTAAGTAATTATCAAAAGTTATTTGTAGAAACTGTCCAAAGTTGTAAAGTTAAACCAACAAATACATTTCGATAAAAAACACTTGTGTTGTATGAAAGGAACTGTCTCTTTCACAGCATATTTGCAGCTAACAATTCCAAGAAAACCAGCTATTGATGAAGGGATTGCCTTAAGCTTTTGCAAAAGTTAGCATGGCATAAGATGTGAAGACTAGGTATTCTATATGGGTCTTCAGAGAAAACACTTAAACATTTTTATGAGTTTCTTGGACACCTGGTGTAGGTTTTTAGTTGTGAGCAAGAGGCATTGATGAAGAATTTGTGTAAATGCCAGAAACTCAAACCCACCTTTTATTCACTCAAAATCATTCACATCAAAGGAATCGATCACTTCTTCCACGCAAATGCTGTGGGGATTCCTTCACCCAGGACTGGAAAAAGCCAGGCTGTGTAGCATGACAGCTACTCAGCCTGCAGCAATGCTATATACCACTAAAACAGGAATGGATTGCTGGTTTTAAGTCTGATACAAGTTTGCAGCAAATGTTAAGAAAGCAATTTATTTCTATATTTTGACTATATTTCTTCTAATGTGCAGGTTTGTGAGCCTTATGGTATGGTCTCAGATCTTGACTTTTTCTCGTGCTCAACATTAAACAGTCCTACAGAACTGTGTGACTACTCCACTTAACAGATCTTAACAGCTGCGGAGTGACATCCTACCTTTGCAACCGGTGTTGAAGAGTTGGCTTGGCTCATTCGTTAGAGATAGATCACTACAGTTTTTTTGCTTTCTTACAACATCTGTAGCAGTTCCTAAAAACAGTTATTCTGCCATATATGACTTCTCAGATCTGCATGTTGAGGAAAATTACTTAATTCTTCCAACCTGAAGGGGCTCTATAATGCAGTCTGGTTAATTTCCAGACAGTTAAAAGCTAGCCCTGTAACTCGCTGTTAATTTAAAAATAAACTTTCTAGAGAAAAAAAAAATATACTGCTGAAAGTATGCTGTGGTTGTCCTCTGTCTTCCAGCTGGCTTGAGGCAATGGAAGTTCTGGTTTTCCCAATAAAAGAATCTCGGCTTTTATGGGGTCCGTGTCCCTCATGCAGCCTGATGTAGAAGCATTAAGTGCTCTCCATTAGAAATTCCTTCCCCTGATCATTAGTGAGTAAACCTGAAATGAACAAGTGGGGTAGTTTCACCTTTTATATTTTCTATTAAAAAAATATGAGCAGAATCTAAGGAATTAGTGAAATTAAAATGCAGGCAGTCTTACTATTCTTTTCTAGTGGGAAGAAAGCTTGCTTTCAGATGAGGAACAGTAATTTCATCATGTACTTGCCTCCAGAACTTGAAGATTGAGCCCTTCAGTTAATTTTTACACTTCCATTTTTAAACATCTAACATAATACCTTTTACAGTTATATGTGTGCATCTTTGAAATACTTTTGTATTTGTATACAACAAATACAGAAGAAAAATGTCTCGCAAGACAAAGCAGATGCAAAGCATTCTTTCTCTAAAAACTGTCAAAATGTGGGTGACCTCCATCTGCCATGAGGGGTCTGTTTGCTCTTTGCCTTCTGAATATCAGAGTAGTTATGTAACATATAGGGAGTAATGCACCTTGTTCTTTAGAGCTTCTGCAGACTATAATTCTAGTAGGAGTTGGTTTTGAGGGGTGTTGGGTTAATGCTTTCTTTAGAAATGCTTTTTTTGGGTTACAGTAAAATTAGATGGTCAAGATTTCACTTTTACATTGTATGCAAAGAAACGTGCCTGGCAGCATCGTCTTAATCTGCTGAATATGTACTTGTCATAGTAAAGAGTTTCACGATTGGAAATATAGAACTGTTTCAGGTATTGCACCTACTGTGTATTGCTTCACAAGGCATTTGAATTTATGTACGTTTTCTAGAACTGTACTTACTGATGCTCTGTACCTATAAAAATAACCTTTAAATGTAAAGAGTCAGAAGGACTTGGAAATATGGATGTATTACAGCAAATCTAGACTTTCTTTGCAGTTACTTTTTTGCCAAAAATGTATTTTGACACACAAGCTTCTAGTTTTGGCCATGAAAGCTTCAAAGTGGTTGCATGTATAATTATTGGGCAACAGGCTGAAAAGCAAATAGAAGGGACCAGTTTTACAAAACAGTGCATGACTTAGCCCCATGACAAGGAACTCCTCAACTATGCAAAGGATGCTTTGAGAGATATCTGATGCACCAATAAAAGGTAGAGAGGCTGGTAACTAATAACTGTGGTGGCTGGAATGAAAAGTGTTGTGTACTTATGGAAACTTTGAAGGTACTGACTTTAGTCTCTTCTTTTTTTTTTTTTTGTTACACCCTTTTTACATGGTCCTGCGCTTCACTGTTAGTCTTGCTAGACCTTTATTTGACTGGGACTGGTTGCTCTTACTTTCTTAGATTTGTATTTGTACATTTATAACTGGCTTGGATAAAAGACTGGTGCTGGCTCTATGGATCCCTGGAGCCACAAAGATCAGGCTTTGTTTTTGTTGTCATTATAACAAAAGACTGTAAGACATATGGTGTGTTTGGAGACATCAGGTAAACTTTAAGCTTAACCAGCGATATGTTAGAGTCACACTAAAAACAAGGAAAAAACCCAGAAGTGGAACAAAACAGGATACATTTAAGTACTTAATAGCTGTCAAAAATATCTGTCTAGAGCTGTAAATAACCCTAAATCTTGATGGGTTTGGGCACAGCTGTATTCTGGAAGTGCTTATAAAGGATGGTTGTGATGCTCTTTTTTTCACTGGCAGCTGCTGTATTATCTGATCCCAAAGTGATGAAAGTGAGTGTGTGGCCAGCTAAAGATGGTGATCAATTACTTATCTGAAGTTCTTGATTAATGTTCTTTGAACCATGTTATTCATCATTCCTGGAGCAATTTCTTCAGGGTTGTCTTTGCTTGTAAGTCTAGAAAAGGAGCAAAACCCTATGTATGTTTGGATGCTTTACCTTTTGCTTTTTTCTGAGAGCACAGAATTTGTCAAAGGCGTTTTTATTCTGCAAAGGAGGTTGGCAGATCAAAGTTATTGCAGTCTGTTGGAGGAAGAGTGGATATCCTAGGGATAGACCTGGCATCTCTACTCAAACCCTGAAAGAATGAAAAGGGATCTAGAGAATCAACTGATTCACAGTTGCTTATGACCTGTTGTCAAGGTTGCTGCAGCATCAGGATTCATGGGAACCAGAAGGGAATTCTTTCCACACTAGCAATGGAGGCACACCAAGCATTAATATTCAGCTGTCTTATGGCTTTTATCTGTTTTATGCTGTTCTCGCTAGAACTGGTCACTCTGCTGGTTTTTGGAGGGAAGCAGAACACTGGTGGCAATCACAAGGAAGATTAACAGCTCACTTCCCATGTTTGCTTCAGTGGTACCCGTGTTACTAACAAACTAAACCAGCCAGACTTCTACAAGCACGGTTTTTTTCTCTCTGCATTTATAATGACTGGAAGACCAAATGTTTTAGAAAGCATCAAAGTACTATGTTTTGGGTTTTTTTTTTTTCCAAGTTGATTTGCTTGATTGAGTTCTTAATCTTATTCCTCCTCCTTTCCTCTCATTTCCTTTGGCTCTCTGTCTCCATCTTTGACATGGAACTCATCAAGTAGTGTCCCTTACAAAGACAAGTTTGCTAAATATGTGGTTCAAGGCCATGGTGTATTTTCCTGAGGCATTTCAGCATTGCCTGAGCAGCTCAGGATGTATTTCTTTATAGGAAACACTCTGTTGCAAATGGTTGCTCAGAAGAGGCTTTTTAACCTAGTTTTCCAGATCTTTCTTCTTTTGTAGAGGCTGATTTAGAGGGCTGATGTGTTAACTGTTTTGCAGTTATGAATTTTAAGTTATGTGAAAGCATCCCCTTTGAAAAACTGGTAATAAATTTTCTATCTACAGCTATCCAGTAGATCAAAGTGCCTTCCAGAGGTACAGGTAACAGTGTAGTGCTCCAGGCCGGCTGTGCTAACTGAGCACTGCTGACTGGAAATACTGTTGGACTTTACAAGCCAGCTCTATCAGCCTGTAGGTTTAGAGTTGGACTGTGTTCAGAACGCCAATGGTTGTTACGGATTTGTATATTTTTAGCAGTCTATGTGTCACCCTAATTGATGGGCATAGACTGGCATTATACATTGAGCTTGATTCCTGGGGTATATTTGGCTTATTTAACAACTCTATCTTTAGGATACCATCAGCACGCTAATCCTCATTAGTGGTATGAACAGCATATCTTGGTGTCGTCTAACTAGATGAATTGGTACTACTGGCCTAGGCTACTGTTCATAGTGATTTTTTTTTTTTTAAAGCTTATAGTAGGCATTTAAAGTATAATAAAGGTAAGAATTTTTGGTTCTTTAAAAAACTTTTGTTATGAAAAGTGAAATTTTGATGTCAGTTTTTTGTCACAGCTTTTAACCTGCTAATTTACTATCTGTATATTTATCTCAACATGTAACTGACTTTTGTGACTGGATATTATGTAGCTATGGGATTAGCTTGATGTGTCGGGCTACAAGAATGTCAAGTAAACATAATAAATTCTGCTGCTTGTTAAGGTCCTCATTACAATTTGAAAAACATGTTATGAAGCGTTCTGGCTAAAATAAGTCAGAAAAGTCTTATTCCTGTGGTGGTTGAACTCTTCAGATACTTAAGTAAACCTGAGGATGGGCGCTGTGGTCTAGCTGAAAGATAAATTTGGGATCTTGTGGTATCTCTGAGTTTGGTGAGCTGCAGATAAGCAGAATTACAAGAAACAGTGTAAATATGAAAGTACTTTCCCTGTGGTGTATCCTGCCTGGTTTTTTCGTTGAGTGTACCTTGAGCTCATACCATAGTCTTGTTAGCAATTTTCTAATAACTTGTCAAGTTCAACTCATGCTTGCACTCCTCAGCTGATGTTTCAGGGTATGTTTTATGAGTGCTCAAAGATCTTTCTGAATTACAATATCTACTTTAAGACAAGCTTTGTTTGTTATGTTTCTGTTATTTACTGTTTTCTGGGCTATTTACCAATATAAAATGCATAATGGTTTATACTGTATCCTGTAGGATTCCACAGTGGAAGCTGAGCAGTAATCTACTTCCCCTTACCCTGATTTTTCTTTTTTTTTAAAAAAGTTGCAATCTATAAGTTGATCTTCTCTCTGGTTCCCTAATAGTGTGGTTTCTTCAGAACATCTTCTAAGGGATGTTACCAATCAGGGGCACAAGTCAATATGGTTACATGAGCAATTTACCTGCAGGTGTGTGAGCAGAGTAATCTGTCACTGATAAGTTCATTTGGTTTCCATTTACCTGTGCCTTTTGACCTACATCCTTTGGTGTAAATCTCTGCAGTGTGGCACTGCTAGTCTAATAGAGGTAAATGACAAACACAGGTGAATTTAGGATTTCATCCTGAGAACTATGGACTACCAAGATAGTTGGGCCAGGACTGTGCTGAATGTCCCTTCACACAGGAGAGGAAAGCAAGAAATTAAAATATGATGGCTTCATGGTGGTATTGGCCTTAGTAAGGTCCTTTTTCCTACCTTGCTCTACGAAAATGCAAATAAGAGATTGGTAAGTATAAAAAACTTATCATAGGGAAGTAGATGAAAGTGTGGGTAAGGTGGTACTTAAATAAGCTGTATTATTACCCCAGGACACTCTGGTAACACCTTTGTGGTTTAATGGGAGTATAAACTTCTTTTTTTTTCAATAATATTTGGATTGCTTTCTTTAGTAAGCAAATACAAAGGTAGGTTGTAACAGTGGAAGAACCATGGTGATGCTTATTGCTGAATGCTGCCATAAAGCTGATTAAAAACGTGACTGAGCAACTTGTGTGGCCAGTAGAAACTTTGTGTGATATAATCTAACGTATTTGTCAATGCAAAGGAAATGCTCAGGAAATGAATTCAAAAAAGAGGTGGAAAAAGTCATTTAAGGATGTTGCAGATTAATTTAGGTTGAAAGGGATCTCTGAAAGTCATCTGGTCCAATCCTACTCTGAAGCAGGGCCAACTGTGGTTCTTGAAGTGTTTCTCATAGTGGTGTTTATGGCAAGCTGCCTTAACCTGCCACATAAGAGAAAACAATGGTTTTGATTTTAGTAATTCCAGAATAACTGGTAGAGATGAACTTAGTGAATATAAAATTATGCATTGCCCAAATGAATAGCTGTTAATCTGACAGCTGACACTATATGCACTCTTTGGGGCACAAAGTAGCATAATTAAAGTGACGTTGTAGTACAGTTCACTATTCAATCTAACCTTTTAACATAGTATTTTTAATTTTTTTTAAAATAGTGTTTAAATGGCCTAATGAGGCCACAGCCAATGGAATGTTTTGAAAGGGAAGAATATGTTTTGGCAATTCTTCTTGATCCGTGTCAGAATATTTAGAGTCTGATCCAGGTTAGAATTGAAACCATATCCCCCTACTACCATGAAGTTATACATTGTTAAGGGCTGCTTCCAAAAGCAAAATGCCTCTATCTGTTTTTTCTCTCTTTGACCAGAGCACTTAAACAAGCTGAGTAGGTTTTATGTGTGAAAAATAATCTAGGTTCCTTCCAAGTACAAGTCAAAGATAATCACACTGATAACTTTGCTTGATGTAATATTTTGGGAGCATCCTGAAAGAAAAGGGATGGGAAAGAGAGGAATAACTGCTGTTAAAATGCTTGACTGCAGTGACAGCAGCTCAAAATGCTAATGATAGGACATTAGTTCTAATGTCACTTGAAGAAATTAAGTATATTTGACCTTTCTGATCATCAAATAAATGAAGAAATATAAATCCTACCTCTGGGGAGGTGTGTTTACATAATAAAAGATTTCTAGGGCTGAACATCAAAACAGGCATGCTAAATGTCTATCTGGAGCAAATCACCTTGCCCTTGGAGATTTTTTTTTTTTCCATTACAGAGGCTATGCGCTAGTTCTTGAAATAAAAAGCAAGACACTGCCATGTCTGCTGTTGTTGCCAAGTATTTACACTGACCTGTTTCCATCACTTACTCGGAACACATTTTCAGTCTGGCTGAGCACAGTGCAGATGTGGAACAGTTGGATGTTCTTAAATATGGTGTGGTTTTTGGTTTTTTTATGTTTTTTTGAAGTCACTGCTGTTAGGGCTTATACAGCCCCTGACACAGATGATGAGGAATGGGATGTGTTGATAATTGAAAGTGAGAGCCTACTGCATTGTGAGGAGACATCTTGAGTATGAATCTCAACGTATTGGAGTGGCCCTTAAGAGTCCTGAATATAGTCTGTGAGAGAAAGAACTGAATAAAAGCCAAGGCAAATTAGTCAACTGAAAAACCTATTTTTCACAATTTCATGATTTTATTATCAAAAGGAGTTTCAGTTTGTCTTCTTGCTCCCAGACAGCCCTTGCATGTGATGAAACAAAAATAGTTTTGGGAAGAGAAGTAGGAAAAGGTGGTGTGGTAAAGTGGTTCTGATGTTAGGAAAGCAGGTTTCTTTCCTTGATCTGCAGACCTGCCCCTTTAAAATGTACAAAATCCATGGGGATACATTCCCCTGCAAGCTATGAATCACTGTAGGACAGACATCCCTATCCTGAAGCAATGAAGAAGTTTTAAAAGGCTAGAATTTTCTTGAAACGGTGGATGTTAAAACAAGTTTTAGCATTTCTGCTCATATTCTACAGAGCCTGAGACAACCTGGTATGAAGTGCTATGGCAGTGACTGACACGGCTGCAATATAAATTTACAACTGGTGTGAATATATATATCTGGAAGAATGGGGAAGTAGTATCTATCAGTGTTTTGCCTATGAGCAGTCAGAGGCCTAAAAAAGTGGAGTGATGTTCTCAAGGTTGCACAGGAAGTCTCTGGCAGAGACAGAAATTGAATGCAGATTTCCCAAATCCTGATCCAGTGCCTCAAGAGACCTAAAAATCAGATATTCATACCAATCACATTGACTGAATTTTCCTAACCTAATAATGTTCTGTTCAGAAGTGCCGTAGGCTGTGTAGCAGGAGGTTACTTTCCTTTTGGGGTTGCACTGCATTAAAGTGTATGATGTTGCAAGTCATGGTTCACTTTATATGTTATATTGTATAAACTAAGGGTGCTACCTCAGTAATTATGTGGCGATAGTAGTGATCATTTGGCTTCAAAAGATCAGCTCTTCTTTATTATAGAGGCCTTTGGCCTCCAACCCAAAAGAAAGTCCTGTTGGGGCAAGGGATTAGTTTACAACTGATGATTTCTAGATAGGAAAATAAATACTAAGATAGAGCTAGACTGAGAGACTATTGCAATTTCCTATTCAGTCTTTTAATATTTGCAGGGGTCTTTGTTAGCAAGCCTATTGTGAGTTTTCCACTGGCAGTATCCATCATCTGAGCTACCCTCTTCCTGATTCCACAGCTTTACTCCAAAACAGTCTCTTGAGTATGAAACTCCCTCCTTAATAAGTACCATCTTTCAAGCTGATGGTGATTGGCGTGAGGCCATGTTTGCTTCTCCTGGGCATGTTTCAGTCTCCACTATTTTGTTTTCATTGGGTTTTACTGCTTTAGCTTTTTCTCACTTTTAAGTTCTTCAATAATTTAAGCTCTCCTGTGATCCTGCCAGCCTTTTTCTGCTTAAACCCAAGCTCAATCACTTGGCAGATTTTCCCAAATGCTCAGGTTCTGATAATATCCCCTGACTCTGAAGCACAACATGGAGAGTGTGGCTTTCTCAAGTCATGTTTTGCATTTCATCCCTTAGAGCCATTTTGCTTCAGGTGGGATGTTCAAAGAGCTCTAAGCATTGACTTCCTTTGGAGCAGAATGAGAGTAACAGTGAATAAAATGTTTTTGAAATCTTGCTTCTGTCCTTCATTCAACTGGAAATAGTTCCTGATATTCTTCAGGAGACGGTGAAATGCAATTTAGTCTGTAGGTGTGCCAAGCCTCCAGTACCCTCCTTTACATACATGTGTAGGAAGGATGATTAAAGTGACTAGAAAAAGTTCTTATTTACATCTGTTTCAGGGTAGTGAAGTAGGTTGCAATTAATTAGGAAGTTTCTGGTGTGGTAAAAATCATCATATAGGAGGAATGCAAACACATGATTTCCAAAGAGAAATTCAATTCCATATGGGTTGTGCCCTCTCCCAGCTAGCAATTAATTGCAACTTTAAAAGAAGATTTGATTATGTCTGTTTAAAAATAAATAAAAAAAAATCAGCAACAAAACCCAACCCCCTCCCCTCTGCCAGGCATAGCCACATTTTCAATACTGAGGAAACTTAAATGATTCTAATTTAAACTTTTCTTTCATTACTTTGCTCAAGTTGAGAGAGTGCTTTGATCAACCTTTGAGTTATATAATTTATTAGAGTAAAGGGAAGAGGATAACCTTCAGATGTCTTCTGTGGTAAAGCACTGATGCTGAAACATTAAATGCTTGCAGACTGAGAGCATGCTTGGCTGGGAAGGCCAAAAAAGAATAAACAAAATGTGACATGTTTTATTGTTATTTATCCCCTACTAAAAATACAAAACAAAAGTAAATATAAATCATATCTTATTCAAAACACTGGTATGAGTTGTTTGGAATGCACCTCTTTGTGGTGGTATCCTGTCATACCATATATGATGTCAAAACATATGCAGTTAGCTTTAAGGTTGTCAGTACAGCAATTTTTTAAAATCCTTCTGGCTTCTTAATATATACATTGTAAATCCTGTGAAGGACACTTGTATACCCTTATTGACACATGTCATAGACTTTGGTGTTCTGCTGCAGTTCTGTAGATTAGTGGCTCTGGTTGTACTTTCCATAGCTTGGTACTGGTTTCCTAAGGTGTTTCATTCAATTCACTCAGTTTTGCTGCTTTAAACTGTGGTATAAATCTGAGTACTTAAATCCATAATTCTTTGGCTGTTGGTGCTGACAGTGTAATTGGGAACAAGAGCATTCAGCTTTGCATTTCTAATTCATTGTGGGGGCACAAATTAAACCAGCTGAAAGCATCGTGTGTGAACGATGTATTAGCTGACAGGACAAGTAAGTGTGAGGAAAACAAGCAGTATGCAACGTGATAGTATGGATCTTGGTGAAACCCTTTCTGTGAGCTGCAAAAATAACTCTTGTGGTATAGCTTTCCCTTGAATAGCCTGACCTTTCCACTAAAGACTAATGAATGAACTTGGATGAGAATAGCTGGCCTTCTCCCAGGTGCTACTGAGCATCAGTCAGGGTTACTGAAGCAATGCACCCTATGAAACATAATATTAGAACCTGGCTGTTTTACAGAGAAAATAAATATGCAAAACTGGAAATGCTGAGGTCTCTCTGTAAACAGCACATTTTAATGCACAGTGCTTGGAATTCAGGGCTCGCTTAGGCAAATATCAGCCCTGAAAGATGTTGGTGGACTTGCAGCGGAGGTATTTATTGCTCATTTTGCTCATAGTCCTTGTTGGCTTGGTGGGAGAATGCCTCTGCAGCAGTCACTACTGAGAGTTAGAGCAATAGTTTACACTGCTATAGCCTTCTGAGACTGAAGCTGTTGGGATGGCAGGCATCTTAATCATCCATGTGTCAGACCTTTTCTTGTAGTTGGATGACTTCTTTGGCCCACTGATCAGTGTTTGTTTACACAATTTAGTGATCTAGCCCCAACAGTAATTTAATTCTGTTCTTTACTAGGTTACCTAGGAGGCTGTGGGGTCCCTTCTCTTGGTAGGTCTTAACGGTGGTTTAAACAGAACAGTTTAGGTATACTCAATCTTGCCTCGGCATCAACTGTTTGCAGAGATGATTTAACACAGTCCTGGTCTTATGCTTCTGTGTAGAGTAACTTCAAAAGCTGGATCCGTGTTAGGTTTCCAATAATGTTTCAAATTTGTTTGAACTACACACAAGCAGAGGGTAGGTGCAGGATGGTGTAGCTCTATGCTAACATCATCTTTGTTTTTGGAGGGAGATGATGTAAAACATGTGGTAGTACTACTTACGCAATAAAGAGCTACATACAAAAGACTAAAGCAATGTTTGGCTGGGCAGTGGAAAATGGTAATATCTCATCTACCAGCTGCAAGAAAGGGAGAAGAAAGTTTAGTAAAATGTAGACTAGCCTTAGGTGTAAGTATGACTACATGGAAGATCTGTTTTGGGGTCTTACAACACATGCAACCAGAACTGCAGGTACAAGATGCAGATAATTAAGGGCTAGGAGAATATGATATAATCTGGTCTAACTGCCTGTGTCCAGCAAGACAGAAAACTTGACAGAAACAATACACAGGCATTGATCGATCCCCATTGCTTTTTTTTTTAGTTGAAACATATCTTACCAAAACAGTCTTGACTTGAAATGATGAAATTTTTTCTAGTTCTTTTTGTAGTTGCTACCATGTTTAACCAATTTCACTGTCCAAAAACCAAACCAATACTATCTTACTTTATCTGTGTGTGTTTGGCTTTACTTGCAAGGTACTACTTAAAACTTCTAGCATTAGTTCAAAGTAGTCCTTGAGGATCTAGTACTCTTTATGTGAAGATACCAGTTTATTCTGCTTTAATAAATTAAACAGATTTAACCTTTAAAGTTTGAGCATTTTCTGCAGTCCTTAAAATGTTTCTGTGGCTCTTTCCTGCACCCTTTTACATACCTAACATATTTTAAAAAGAATCCGCATCCTGGATTTTTATGCAATATTTTCAATTCTTTGATTTCAACCACAAAAACTTACCTTTTTCCCTTTCTTTCTCTCTAAATCTATCAACCTATTTTGAATTGGCAAGGTACTTGTCCCCCTAATCAAACTCACTAATTACATCTCTGGGACTTTCAATTTTCAGTTGCAATTTCTGCCTAAATCTTTCATTTAGGTTCCCTTGGCTAATTATATTCCCTTGGCCAGGGAGCTGGCTATTTCAAGGCTCAGTGATAGGACTGTACTTTGCTTAATTACTCCTCCATCCTTCTCTTGCTCCACTGATTCCTACCTCACTTTCTCTGCACGTGTGCCTTGCAATGGTAACATTGTTCAGTTAGTTTTCAACAGACCTGATCCGTAAGGAAGGGGATTTTCCACTCATATAATCTCTTCAACAGTGATGTGAAGATCTATGCTACCAAAATCTTCAGCTTCACCAGCTCTGCTGTTCACCCCAATGCAGGTGAGCAGGAAGTATTTCTTAGACAGGATTTTGGCTTGGTTTTTCCTCTTCAACTCTTTCACAGTCCCTGAATTTCTTAATGTGTCATTCCATAGGAACCTTTTCCATGTGATGAGATGCAATGAAAAAAAAAATACATCATTAGTAGAGAGATAAAAGATGAGCAAAGATTCAACAGGATTATGATGTGAATTTGGCACATAATTTTCTCCTGTCCTCCCTTGGTTTTTTTTCTTCTCAATTATTGAATATAATTCTTGTTTCAGTTTAGGACAGATGACTGCTGCTTTTGGTAAGAACTTTGAGACAGGTTATGGAAGAATCTGTTTCATCAAGTTTTCTTCTTCTTAAGTTGAAATTTTCTTAAACCTTATGTGATGTGATTTGATAACTTCCTGAAATCAGTTGTCGGTGCTAACTGTATATCCACCTGTACGTATCCAGCTACCCTATTGTTTGAATATTGCTCATTTTATTTTCTTATTTCCTGCAGCATATAATTCTTTGATCTAATAATATTCTACATGGCAGTGTTTCTGTTGGATGATTTTGAATTTGTCAGGTGCCAACAAATTTGAATAAACCTCTTGATTTTGATTTTAGATAAGAAAATAGCTGTTGTAACAATCTTTTTTTCTGTGGTGCCTCTAGTTGCTTCTCATATGAAATACATCCAACTGCTTCAAATTCCATCTTTGTAAAGGTCCTTCTCCCTGTATTACCTCGCTTTCAGCAGTTTTGTTATCACACACTCCGATTTTACGGTATCTTTTAAAAATATAGGGATTTTGTGTGATAAACAGCAAATTCACTGCAAATTTGGAATATTGGATGTCTGTGGGTGAGGGAGAAACAGGCCAAATGGAACTTAAGTAAAAATAATACACCTGGAAATTATATTTTCATTCCAATCTTTAAATAACAAAAAGTGGAATGGGTGGGAGAAGTAAAAAACTAGTTAAGTTGGAAGAAAGAAATTTGATTTTTGGGGTGAACACAATCCAACACTAGCTGAATTAAAATGGAGAAAAGCAATTTTTGATTTGTCAAGGAAATGAAAATAGCGGGGCAGCTGTGTTTTGGCACTTCCCCGGGTCCTTGCTGGTAGTGACATATTGAGGAATTTTGGGAACTATATAAATTGAACTTTAATTCAATCTCTGGAAGCCAGCACTGAATATCGGTATAACCCCCTCCTCCCTTGTCTCTCTCCAGTAGTTCAGAGGAAATAAACCTACCCCTTACTACTTCCGAACTTACGTTGTGTAAAGATCTGATTTGCAAAGGGGTCTCATCAGTGTCCTTTCTGTGTGCACAGCTTTACGTGTGTAAACACCTGCAAATTCATTTTTCGTGCTCTAGCCCTTAAGACTGTTATTTCTACGTGTACTTATCCACCAAGATTATCTCAGACAAGGGGATGCACCCCAATGTACAGGCATTGGAGTGCATTTCTTTCTGAGATCATCTTGGTTTTGCTCATCTAGATCTGAGAGTCTGGATCTTGTGATGTTGTGCTGCAAAATAAAAGGTGATGCAGATCGTTAGCTGCCTTAAATGCCTAAGGGTGATAGAATCAGTTTCTAAATAGCTGTTGCTTGTGTCCTGGTATTACTTAAAACCAGAGATTTGGAGAACTCTGCTGGGAACAGTCTTGACCTAAGTGTCTAAAGAAAATTGTCCTAAACTTACTGAATAAGTAGCTGGGGACCCTTTTCGATAGCTCCCTTAGACCACATGGGTATGAGTAGGGAAATACCTGTGCTGCCCTATATCTGGGATAAGGGAGCAGATGTGGAGACCCAGTATGTTCTCAATGCTCTTGCTGTTCCTAGTCTGGAATGGATATGGAAAGCGTGTGTGTGTGAGAACTGATCTTTGGACAGGGTTTGGCTGATGATGTAATTGAACATGGATTTCCAATATAGGAATAGGTATTCCTTTTCTTGATCACATAGGGTAACTGTTCAGACCTTAAGGTCTGATTCTTTGCTTGCTGACCTGCGTTTCATGCAGGCAGTGAATTTACTTCAGAGGAATTTAGTCTTGAGCCATGCTCAGCTAAATAAAGAAGGTCTGGTTTTTAACCATATCCATAAAGCAATACAGATTCTGTTGAACTCAGCTTGCCTCTAGGTTGGATGCCTAGAGACTATAGAAATGGATCTGTTCCTACAAGTATTTATACCTGTACAAGAAGGGAAGTATACAAGTATCTTATCAGTTTCGTTTAGGCATAAGGCAGTAAAATCACCCTCTCAACTGGTACTGAGTGTAGTGTGCTAAAACTGAAATGCCCTCTCTCATCCACTAGAAAAAACTGAAACAGTACACTTTGACAATAATATCAGTCTTGATTTCATCTCATGGTGGTGGATAAAAGGATGTTGGAGCAGGGCTGGGAACACAATTCTTCCCTCCCTGCAGAATACCACAGCCAGGGGATGGCGAAGTTGTGTTCCTCTGGAGTGAGACAGACCCACAGACATGGGTGGATGCTTCCTTGTTCCTACAAGGGTTATGTGGTGAAGGGGTGGTGTGCTTGGAAAGGAGCATTGCACATAGGCTCTGGCCCTTGACTACAAGTGCAGAACTTGCCTTTTACCAGACCTCTGTGAATGTGGGGCTCTACTTAGGTCTTACCTCTCTCCCAGTCGGTGACTTTATACTGGGCGCTCTGTGCTGTCTTGGGCGGTTTCTACTGATGTGGTGTTTGCAGTGGGGAAGAAAGCAGTTATGTCAGTTGGCTGGAAATATGCAGGGTTTGGGGCCAGCAGGGGGAAGCCTGAAGAAGGAATTGGATCAGAGAATCGCATGTTGAATGCGTGTGACTTGACAGGTTGGAAGAAGGGGCCTGTTTTTGTTACACCCCTCTGTTTTTAAGACATGCTGGGTGCGCGCAAACATTCACGGAAGCGCATTCCTTCACAAGAGGTCTGCGTAGCAGCTGGGCTTTGTCCCTGTGTGTTGTCAGCCTGTGGTGCTCAGCAGTTTTTCTGGTTAAAAGTCCTGTATTACAGTAGTGTATCACTTTGAGAGGAAAAAGGATTTGAGGCAAGCTGCACTTGGGATGGCTGATCCCCAGCCTGCCCTGCGAGACTGGTACCCCTTGCTGGGTGACTGATGGCAGCCCCCTTCCCCCAGACACGCGCACCCAGGGCAATGTGACAATGACTTCCTTAATCTCATATGGGACCAGGATTTTGAGCCTGGTGTCAATCCCCCACTTCAGACAGTCTGTTGAGGGGACAAATATGGCAATAGCATATAGAGGAGAAGATGTTGTCTTTGTGGTCTTAGAGCTCTTTAGTGCATGCTTTGCTACGCTGTATTGACTTGCTGAATCCTAAATACTTTCTGCAGGATCTGGTATGGTCAGATGAGACCTCCCTTTTGCTTTTTCCTAAGCCTATGTGTCTTTAAAGGAATGGAAGTTGGAGTGAATCAAAGCGAGTGCGTTCAGAGAAACTGATGGGGAGAGTTTAATGGGAAAATAAACTGAGCTGTTTCAAACTCATGTAAGGTGGATTTCAAGGCTTCCTTATATTGCTGGTCTGGGCCAGGAGAAGTGCAACTCCCAGCACAGGGTCCTGCAGCATGTGGGGTTCAGCTGGGGAGGGGAAGGCCCAGCGTGTGATGTACGGAGGGATAGCCCTGGTTAGAAAATAAAAGTGCCTCCTTCCATACATGCTTTGGCTAACAGGATAGAACACTTGAGCCGCACGTGCACACACAAACAACATGCTCTAGGGAAAGACCACAGATATGCTACAAATCATAATCTGATAAACTCAGATGCTTTCAAAATACAAATGTCCTGTCACTGCTTTTCATAACAAAAATGATCACTTAAGACTTTACCACAGCTTAACTATTCACAATGTAAACATCAACAAAACTGATGATTTTTTCAACACTTAATCTGCCTTTCACTATGGAAATAAATGTTTTGGCACTCAATCCCTTCCTTATGATTTTGTTAATAGGAAACTACAGTGCAGAATCACCATTTGGTTAGACAGCTGAAGAAAAGCAGATTAGATATGCAGATATGGAGACTTTTCCAGACCATTTTCCATTTCTGAAACCTATTTTGTTATCATTGTTTTAATCTTTCCAATGCAATCAGAAATCTCTTTCCAAACTCCTGAGCCCATCTTCTTTTGAAGAATAGAATAGTTTATGGCTTCTCTTTTTTTTTTTTTTTCCCATCCGAGACCCAAACCAGCTGCAAGCTTTCACTTTGTTTCTTTTCCTTTCCTCCCTCCCAGATTAAAATCCCAGAGTCTTGGATCTTGGCAAGAAAGTATAGCAGGTTTTTTTTTGCTATGTGGGTTACTGGGGGCTGGGTGTAGAGGAGTAAATGGGAACTGGGTCTCCATGCCTGCCTGTACTGTGTGTACAACCAAGAGCAGCTGTTAATGGGAGTACCCAGCTGGATTAGGGGGGCTAATCTGATACATGGCTGGTGAAACACCTCCTGCTCTGCTTTGTCCTGGTGCTGGCAAAATTTGAGTTACTTTCTTAACCATTTCTGTGCAATATAGGATCCTGCTCCTGGAAACTGTTTCTGGATACATTTTTGTATTTAAGATACACTGATTTTAGTATTTATGCTATTGTTCCCATATATGTATCGTTTTTCTGCGGCTTCAGGTTTCTACTGCCATTCAGATCATATTAAACGTGGTTTTTCCTTTTTAAATACTAACATCTAGGATTGATTTAATCCCACATTTTTTTCCTGGATAACTTAAACTTGTGGATGAATCACTCCCCAAAAAATAAGAACATGTCCAAACCTCAGCCTAAATGTCAAATTGAACTAGAATTCAATAGGTTTGGATAAAAGCCTGCTCTTGGGCCCCCCTCAAAGTATACACTGAATCAATGTTGAATGTGTCTTAACAAGTCTGACAGCCCTGCTGCATTGCCTGCTACCTTCAGATCTGTGTTTGGGAGTTTCTTCTGCATGATCAACATCTGAAGCATCTCAAACTCAGACAAGCAAAAGGCCTGTGATTTAGACAGAATTAGTTAGAGAATGGAAAAGGGATTATTACTGAAACCTGATGTTGCCAATTTGTAACTTGTTTTTCTTGCAGGTAAGACTTCCTGGTACCTTTCTTAACAAAGGGAAACACTTCCAAAAATTTTTGCACCTTACACTCTATTTTTTTTTTAACCGAAAAAGAGTTGAAAGCAGTCAGAGCTCCCTACCAAGAGAAGTCCAGAAGGCACTAGGTAGTGTCAGCAACCAGGTGTGACATGTACTCAATTGCAAGACGCGTCCATAAAAAGAAGGAACTTGTAATTATCCAAAGCTGAACTAGGGCGTTGTATGCTCTTCTGATTCCCACTGTCTTGGAAATTCCCTGAATTTTCTGTCAGCTCTAAACCTGACTGTTCTCTTACATATGTACAGGAAAGTAATCCTCAATTGCTTCTTAATTGTCCTTCTATCAGTCTGTGTTACCCTTTCCTTCAATATAAAAATGTGCTCTAGTTCACTTTTTGAAGAGATGTGATGAATCAAAAGCAGTTTTATGTCACACATAAAACTGTAGTATTGTAAGCAATATATGTATTATTCAGCAGAGAAGGTTACGCTTTCAAAGCAAAACCATCTGTAATGTCAGTAAGGATGAAAGGAGCACACTGGAACTCACAGGAGTTGTTCAAGGTGGAGGAGAGAAAGAAGTAAAAGTTGCAGTTTTGTTGAAAGGGAGATAATTATTTTGCTGTAACCCAAACTTTAATTTTATAGAAAAAGAAAAATTTAATTCATCTGGGAATAGGAGAAGGAACATGGTAAAGAGAACAAGTATCAGAGGGAAGAAAAGGAAAACCTTGAAACTGATCAGAAATTGCTTGAAATGAAAAATATTTTGTAGTCCACCACCAAGAGTGTTTTAGTTACCTTGTACACAACTGAATTTTCTTTTTTTTTTTTTTTTTGGTCCTCCAGTAACAGTAGAAATTTCTACACTTCCTTTTGTTGAAGTTGGAATGGGTTCATCATATGGCTGCTGTCATTATCTGGACTGTTTCTATTCTCACTGAGGGTTTCTGTTTCTCCTGCTTTTCACGAACTTTGCAGTCTCTGCTTCCAAGATACATGTATCTTTTTCACCTCACTTCTTGATGGGAATCGTGTATCTCTGCCTTTCATCTCTCCTGCTTCCTGCTATGGAAGATGTATTTATTCGCTCTCTTCTTCCCACCCCTTAAGATGGGCTGTTATCTATCACTTACCCTATCCTGCCAGACAGGTTGCAACCCTTACAAAGGTCAGACCTAGGGATGAGGTTTGTGTCTATCTCTTTGTCTACAGTGAGATCTGAGAAGCTCGTGGCTGTGCTGCTTTCTGAATGTCAGAGCAGCAAGCTGACATATTTAAACAGTGGAACAAAGGAAGGGAGGTCTA
The DNA here is from genome assembly GCF_015220075.1 of Falco rusticolus. Taxonomy (NCBI): domain Eukaryota; kingdom Metazoa; phylum Chordata; class Aves; order Falconiformes; family Falconidae; genus Falco; species Falco rusticolus. The sequence goes on from NC_051187.1 coordinate 59,970,536, forward strand.
ACAGTGGTAAGTAATTTGTTGTCCTGATGCAAGGCTGAAGCAGGGTAAAGTTAAGGAAGGCTAAAGTGTGATCCTTTTATGCATTAGTGTTCTGCAGCTCATTGTCTTGGTTTGGTTCATGACAATTTTTATCAAATCCATGTTTATTTAGATATTTATGTCTCTATGCATATGTTATGATGAAATATACTGTTTTAATCAGGAGTTTTGGTTTGGGTTGTTGAATGCAGCGTCCTTGCCCTTAACCAAAATAAAAACCAGACTCAGCGCACACATACAGCGCAGGGAGGAAAATGGATATAACCTTATGATAATATTTCATGCAATATTGCTGAAGCCAGTGGTACTCACTAGCGTTGGGCTGTGGGCCAAAATTCAGACCCAGAGTGCTGCTGGGGGTTGCACAGTGTTGTTGTGTTGGCTACCCTCCCCCCCTTCTCCTTCCCTCTTCCCTCTGCTCCAGTGTCTGAACTAAGTAGTTTGGCAGACAGGAGAATCAACTCTTGTAAGAATGGGGAAGAATGAGAAGGTACCTGCTCCAGCAAGGCTAGGGTCTTCAAGGCTGCATATTATTCTTGTTCTTATTAATAATAATTGCTTTTAACTTAACATTTAGGAAAGCCTGGGACAAGTCTAGGTTAGTGTTACACAGTCATTTGGAAATAAGGGAAGAACGTAGTCTTTGGCAATGATAAATCTGCAGTAAAGCAAAGGTGCAGGGACACCAGCACCTGTTCTCATCATCACTGCCTCCTTTACCACATTTGAAGCACTCCCAATTTCACTAGTGTTAAGGCATCAGCTCTGTTCCTGTGCAAGAAACAGATTTTCATAGTTTTGTAATGTCCTTTGTTACGCGATCTCAAATTCCTGTTCCCTGAAAAAGAGAGGAGGGAACCCCTCACAACAAGTCTCGGGAGGTACAAAGATGGCCAACAGCATCCTGGCTTGTATCAGAAACAGTGTGGCCAGCAGGACTAAGAAAGGGATTGTCCCCCTGTACTTGTCACTGGTGAGGCTGCACCTCAAATACTGTGTTCAGTTTTGGGCCCCTCACTGCAAGAGGGACATTGAGGTGCTGAAGCACGTCAAAAGAGGAGCAACAAGGTTGGTGGACAGTCTAGAGAACAAGTTGTATCATGAGCAGCTGTGAGTGATTTACCCTGGAGAAAAGGAGGCTCAGGGGAGACCTTATCACTCTCTGTAACTACCTAAAAACAGGTTGTAGGCTGGTGGATGTTGGTTTTTTTCTCCCCAGAAGTCTAGATTGGATCTTAGGAAAAGTTTCTTTGCCAAAAGGGTTGTCTAGTATTGGAACAGGCTGTCCAGGGAAGTGGTTGAGTCGCGATCCCTGGAGGTGTTTGAAAGACATAGAGTGTTTAAGGACATAGTTTAGTGGTGGACTTGACAGTGCTAGGTTTATGATTGGACTTGATGATTTTAAGGGTCTTTTCCAGTCTAAATGATTCTATGATTCTAGAATTAACTCTGGGCAAGGCAAATGGGCATGCCTGCTCCAGAGTTTCTAAGCTTCCTTCAGCACTTGTTTTTGTTCTGGTGTCTGAATGTAATGTTGGGGAGCTGGACCCTAGTTTTGATGATTTCTTCAGCGTAAAAACAATGTATTTTCCTTTTTTTCTTATTCTGTCCCCTCAGTCCTTCCCATGCTCTCCCTATTTGGTGTCTTGTCTCCTGTGCGCCCCTCTCCCCCTCTTATTCTATTGTCTTTTCTCTCTCTTCTTCAAATCTATGTTCCCTTCACCAAGTTCAAGCTTCTCCCAGCATTAATCAACTTTCACCTTATTTGTCTTCGGCATGTAGGTGTCCCCCCTGCCCCCATTGTTTACAGCATCTCCCAGCCCAGTCTGCTGTCTTTGTTTTCAGCTGAGCAGCTTTCCACTCTGCTGGGAGAGTGCAGCAGGCTGGACAAACTGTGAAGAGGTTTGTGTAGTAATTTCTAGGTGGCAGGTCAGTGTCCTGCCACTGCGAGCTCTTGGCTCTGTGAGAAGTGCTGCACTGCCTGCTGCATGGCACGTCTCCACTCCTCACCACATCACGGGAACTGTGTCTTGAAAGCGCTGGGCAGAGTGCAGAAGATGCTGGCTGCAGTTCCCAAGAGCCGTAGCCAGCAGTTTGTGTTGGGGGATGGTTTTCCAGTCATTCAGTATCTCCAGAGTTTCTGGACTGGGAAGTCTGCTGGGAAGGAGCTGCATTTCCTTCTGCTGGCCTGTCAGGATGGGGCCTAAGCTTCAGCTGGGGCTTTGAACTTGCTGTAAGACAACAGCTCTAGTAGGAAAGGCTCAAAACAGCTGGGTTCCTGAAAAATTTAAAAAGCCCTGACTTTTCCAGGGTGGCACTTCTCATGATTGTGCAGAGTAGATCAGCAAACGAGGATGACATCACTGCTGCCAATTCAGAGACCCTGTATGCATGTTTGGGGGTGTGTGGGGGAAGCAAGACCTTCAAAAAGGCATAAAAACGCTGGGAAGGAAAGTGGCTGCATGACAAGTTATGCAACGATAGCAGGGTGTTCTGCACTGCAGTGCAACTGTAGGTGGTGAGGTGGCTTTGACTCAGCAAGTACTGGTTGCCCAGAGTGCAAGTGATTGGTTTGGAGGTTTTACGTTAGTAAAAATTACAGTTGTACAGCTGCATCTCCATCCTCTCATTCCAGAATGGCATGCTGTTACACCAGTGGAATTACTGTGCACTCCAGACTTTAAACCCATAAATTGCTAATGCCAGACTGTTCTGATGAGCAGCTTTTTGATACCCTTTACATGTTAAAAAGTACTCAGGCCTGTTGACAAAGCAAAGAAATGGTGTCAAAAATAATTTTAAAACCTTTTGACCTGTAAGGTTTAAGAGAATTAGGCACAGATTCTTTGCTTTAAGCCTCTTGGTGACAAGAAATATGGTCCTATGCCAGCCAGTTGATTGACAGTGGCGTTTGTAGTTTCAGCTGCTAATACAGTATACTCCTTGTATATTCCTGGTGTGTAAATATAGAAGACTATTTGTCACCTGGGTTGATGGATTATGCATAAGTGAGACAATGTGGTTAAGATTCTAAACCATAAATGAAAAATCATAAACTTTACATAACTCATAAAGCATTGCTTAATACTCATAATGAAGTATCCTTATTTTAATCAAGGGAAACTGTCAGACTTTCAAATAAGCAAAGATTATGCGGCTACCATGGTGGTGGTGTTTCTATAGCGACATGCTACTAACCTGCATCATTGGATTTTTGACAACCATAATAAAATGTATTGAAAAATAGATTAGTTTTAAGAGACTCTTCATAGCCAGCTGCTTTTATTTGTAAAAGTCATGTATTCAGTCATTGTGGGCTCCGTCCCCTCAATTAGAGTTCTTGGCTGAGTATGAACCTTTGCATAGGTACAAAAGCACTCTTGTTTCACATTCTTCAATTAGTTTTCAGTATTTTCATGTGTACTTGGGTAAGTTTATTTTTCTTGAAAGCTTTCCTACCACAAATAGTTGGCTATTTTCTCATTTTCTAGTATGCTGTAATTACAATTTATTTGTGCTCTTGAGATGATGTAAATTTGTAATAATTCAGAAATGGCTCTGTAATTATATTTTCTGAGAATTCCATATTTTTCAAAAAGGAGCATGGTTACCTTATTGATTTCTTTTTTTTTTTTTTTTTTGGATACAGAAAAAAGAATTTGCTATGAAAAGTGCATTATCACCTCTTGAAATATGCAGTAAAACTCGCATTTTCAGCATGCTACTCTTATCTTTATTTGCTGATAGAGAGAATATCCAGATTTTTTTAGCTTAAAGGGGAAGACTACGGTTAGGTTCACATTACTCTGTATTTAATAAGTACGAAGTACAAGGAAAAGGGGACATAGCCCAATACTATAACATTTAACAGATTTTAAGGAAAGCATTTCTTATAATCTAAATGAAAGTCTAAGTCTGCATCTGTTTTAATCTGGCTTTTAATAGTATAAAAATCTGACTCCTGAAATCCTTTTCCAGACTATCCTGCTGACCTGTGGGGATTCTGTATGAGCAAGAGGTGCAGGATTTGCCCCTAAACTAGTATGCTCTTTTTGAACAACTCTGAAGCAGTTTACTTCACAAGGCCACGTCCTGCTTTTTCACTGCACGCTGAGTCCCAGAAGACATCAATAGCAATTTCATGCATGTTTTGGGAGGATGTGGCCCTTTAGTAGTATTTTGCTCTACAGAGACACTGTGTGCTTTGTGATTAGATTCCACTATTTTTTTTTATAATATGAGCTGTGCATGTCTGACTGTTGGTATTTAACAAAAAAAGCCTAGATTGGAAGTCACCAAACTAGATATGATCACAGATATCAGCATGACTAAGAAGATGTTAATTGGTTTCAGCAATGAGGCATTCAATTAGATGCATTTTATTATTTGTTCTTTTAACTCATTTATTTTCTCTGTGAGTGTAGAATCCAACTTCTGGACCAAAACCTGCCTGCAGATGAAATAAGATGTATTCTCAGATGAAGTGTTTTAAAATGTTAGTTATCTTCAATTGATAGTTTTAACTAGCTACAATAGCTTCTTTCATATGTTTGAGTCTCTGCTGTAGTCCAGACTGGAGTATTTGATTGCCACAATACTGGTGTGTCAGTTTGTGTTGCTCACCTGTTCAGTGAAATGCTAGAAAGTCATTTGCAAACATGGGTTAGGAGACAAAGGTTACATTCACTGCATAGTTTATTGATACCATGCACCTATAGTTCAAGAATATACATTTATTAAATATTCTGACACAGAAAAAATCTGCAGAATGTTGCTATAATAAGACTAGGCCATAAATAAAACAAAAAATTCTTAAAGAGAAGACAGCTAGACTGTGTTTCTCTTGGTGTTGATGTTACTACTTAGTTTTTAGTAGATTTCTTGCTTCTGTGTCCCAAGGAATTTGGTTTATGGCTAGATGCGATGGACCAACCCCATTTACGTTCTGTAGCTAAATCACTTAAACAAAAAAGAGAAAAGAATACCACCGTTATAGCTCTGTAGAGGAGTAGCTGTCCTCAACTTTTTCTTAATCTGTTCTTTGAACTTGATGAGGTTATTCAAAGACTTGGAGGTTGAGAAAATACTATTTGTATAAGGTTCCTTAAGGTTCTAAGTGTTATATTTTGCCCCTTCACTATATGTATACTGAACTCCACACCTTTTCAGATTGGCTACTTTAGTTTAAAAAAAAAAAGTTATCTAGTTTGTGTGGGAAGGTGCCAAGAGAGAACTGTGCCATTGGCTGCCAGTTCTACTGAAAAAAATTGTGACTTTTTTCTCCAATTTGTTTGCCTTCAGCATCCAGATGTGGATTTCTATTACACTTTTCAGTAATTTGGTTAATTTTTGACCCTTAATACATTCTCAGAGTAGAAAAAGAAGGCTTGTGGTCACCCACCCCATTGTTTATTCATGGGGAATCTGCACTGTTGGAGTTGTTCTTCCCCAGTATGTACAATATTTTAAGATCAGTTTTGCCAAACTTGCAAAGGCGAGTTCACCTCCCCACACATGTAAAACAAGAACCCGCTGGTTTGCGTTTCTGCAGGCTGGTGTTTAAGAGCATATGTCAAGTTGCCTGTCCATTATAACTCCCTCCAGCAACCTCAAAGACACGATGAGAACAGCAGCTGCACTTCAACGCTTCTGTCATCACTCCATCCCCCCTTTTATAGTTGTTCTCATCTGTTTTATTTTCTTCCTAAGCAAAAACTTCTCTGACACAGAGAAAGGTTCTAACACATTTCTCCTTTCTAAAAAAATAAATTGGGAAATTCACTACTCTTCTACTTTTTGCATATCTGCTGGTAGAATGTAACGATCAATACAAGGTATCCTTTGAAATTACATTAAAATGTTATACCTAGAGCAACTGCAAAATGTAAATGCAATCTGTAGTGTAACTTTCAAGCTCAAAACCCACAGATGAGGGTACAAGGCTGCTTATGAGCAAGCAATATCTAAAAATAAAGTAGTAAACTGGATTTCTTGTTTTGTGTGGCAAATGAACAGAAACTCTAATAGTTGATGTCCATGTTTGTCATCCAGTTTACAGCTTTTCATTTTTTCAATTAGAATTAAAAAATGCCAACAAATGGAAGCAGATGTAGAGCTAACCACTTAAGGCTTTCCAAGTCTTGTTGAATTCTGGGTTGTTTCTGTAAGGAAGGCTGCACCTTTAGCTTTTGTATTTTGGGGTTTGAGATTTAGGCTAAGTGAAAAGCTGGGGAGGCAACTTGGCTGATAAAGGTGGACTGATGTGCCAGGGCTTGATTTTTCCGTGCTGTAAAAACTGTTGCTACTGATGTAATACTGGAATCATGTCAATGTTGCAGCAACCTTTACTTTGAGGCGTGATCCTCTGTTTACATTGAAAGGACTGAGGCATGCAGTTTTTCCCCCCACAGCTCTTGCTACTTAGGATATTTTGTGATACACTTTAGATTATCAGATTCCTGAAGTGGACTGAATAGTAGGTAATAATTGACTTGATTTCTTTAAGTCAGTTCAAATTAGAGAAAAGTCAGGCATCTATCTGTTTAATAAAACAGTTTCTGAAGTGAAAAGGGAATGAATAGAAATAGGAAGTTAGTAATTTATGATGATGCATAGTTACACCAAGACTTCAAGTTACATCAAAACCAACATTGCGTATAAATGTATCGGAGTGCAAATGTCAGTCTGTCAAGCTGTAATTTCTTTGTATTTTTTCATCACTTGGCCTCATAATAAAGTGGTTTTCTAGCTCTCAAAAGTTCAGTACTGCAAATCCTAAATACTGGATTATCCTGGGCAGAATTATTGAAATACTATACTTCCAAGAGAATAGTGAAATTAATGGACAAGTTAACTAACTCTCGTGTTATAGATGTAACTTCATATTTAGTAAGTGAAAACAAAAGCACCCCCGATTTCCCATATGCAGAATGTTGAGTCTGTTATAATGTAGGAAATCTGTCTATATGCTTGTCAGTCCCTGCTGACAACTACAATGCTGCAATATCATCCCTGTAGTGCCTTGATATTTGGCAGAGTAGGGTTAATTATCTCCTGTAAATTGTCATTTACCTTTCACATCTCCCACTTTGAATGGGGCCACCTTGGAACTGGCCATGTCTGAAGGAAGACCAGGAAACCTCCAAAGAGAATACACAGAATTTTCTGTGTGTTCCTAGCCAGCTATGCAGGAAAGTGGATGGATCAGGACCCACTGAGGATGAGGGAAACTGGCTGCACGAAAGGGAGAAAGGCAGAGAAGGTACAATTCATAGAGAAGGTGGGCTGCAGGAACGGAAACCTGGCTGCCTATCTATGCTCTGGTTTTGTGATGGGTAGAATGATAGGAAGATATCTTTTTAAATGTCAAACTTTGCTTGCAATGGACTGTTCTGTGCCCTTAATAACCATACATCTAAGGAACACATAGGGTTGAAAGTCTATGAAGAAGTATGTTTATATCAACATATAATCAAATATACACCACTAAGGGCACTAGTCCCATTTTGCAGCCCCACTGGCATGTTCTGTAGGCAAAGGCTTTCTATCAGCACGCTGGTGGGAGAAAAGCTGCTGTGGCCTAAACCAGACTAGGGACTTGTGAGTGCACATGTCTAAGAGGGACTCTCCAATGTATAGGAAAGCTTTGTGGGCACTGAGATGACATGTTATCTATGGAAGCTCTGATTTTAAGCTGTCTGCAGATGAAGTGACATCATCATAGGACAAAGAAAATAAATGCTTGCTACTTAATTCTGTTATATGGTAAGTGTACTTCTCTCCTTAACTTCTGCATACAGGTTATATAATTGCTTTCTCTGAGGAAGCAAAAATAAGGGAAGAAAAAAAGCTTGATTCTTTTTTTTTCTAATAGCAAAAAGTAAATGCAGAATACATTAATTGTTCATCATTAAATGTTTTGGTCTTTTTTTTACCCCTAACAGTTGTTTTCCCAGTTAGCTTTTATCTGGACAATAGTAACAGTCTAATGCAGTAACTTGTTAAAATATATTAATTTTTTTTTTAAAAAAAAAGCCCAAACCCAGAGTCTTCCTGCTGTGTTTAAAGCCCTGCTCTGTGTAGGACAGTGGTGAGTGCTGTTGCACATACACGGCACTTTTGAAGGAAGATATTTCCTTGTTATTAATAATTTTTCCATTTAGAACATCCAGCTACTCTCAAACTTCTAACAGCAGAGTAGAAAATACCTTGCACTTGCTGACTAATTTTTAGGTAACACAAACAAAACATTTTCCTTCTTCAACCAAATGACCTTGTGGCTGCCTCAAAGTGATTACATGAAACAGCACCAAGGCTGTTCAGAGGTGTTGATCCTGGCAGGGGGTGATTTCACGGGGCCTCTGCTGATGTCCCGAGGCAGGTGATGTGGCTCGCAGACCCAGAAGCCAGGGGGTCAAGGAGATCATCTAGGCCATGAACTTGAACCATCCTGAATGAAACTGAGGGAGTGCCCCAAAGGAAGAGGTGGTTTGAAGAGAGCTGCTGCTTGTAAAGCTGTCCCCAAGCTCAATCAGCTTACTTTGTTTATAATCTTGAGCTGGGGGATGATTATAAATTATGTAGATTTTTAGAGCAGGGTGGGGGAGGTATGCTTCCCAGCCTGAGAAACACCAGCAATGCACACTGGTGAGCTTTACTTTTAAAATTACTCACCCCTGCTCACTGCTGAATTTGCTCAGCTCCTTCCCGGTGCAAGCAAGCAGGAGAGCAGCGCTAGAGGAGCAGCTCCTCAGTGCTCCTATAGCTGCTGGTGTATGTATGCAGATGCCACCTGTGTGGAGCTCTAGCAACTGCTGGTGGTCCTTCCCTTGTGCAGTGGCAGTGCAGAGCAGCTTTCAGGGTGCCCCAGCTGAAGGGGAGCAAACGCCTGACAGCCAGTTTCAGCTGGCTTGGACCTATTCTGCAGTGGGAGACGGAGAGGGAGGGACAGACAGGGCTTTTCCCTATGGTGTTGCTTGACATGAAGGTTGTGCGTATATCCCATTTTGATGATGAGCGAACATTACCTTCTTATTCCTACCATTTACCTGGCTGTAATTCTTTTGAAGTAGCAGTGCTCCCTCTCTTTAAAAAAAAAAACACAAACAAACACCAACCAAACAACCCAAACCAAAAACCAGCATCAAAACCAAACGACCTGGTAATATTGGTGATCTTATATACATCTTAACTGAATAGTACAAACCTAAGAACAGGTTTCTGGATAATTCTTTTATTAGTGAGAGTCTGAAGTTTATAATTCTGGAGGACAGAAGGGACCGTAAATGGTGTATACTGCATGAGACAGAGACAGTGCATTTCCTCGGTGGTTCTTGCAGCTGGTTCAGTAACTGAATTAGCAGAGCATAATTTTTGAATGCATATAAGGAATCTCCTTTTATTGGTCAGAGGAGAAATGACTGCTGTAATTGTATGTTCCAATGTAAAGCAGCACCTGACGTAGAATAGCAGCCAGCTAAATAGTAAATGGGTGCAAGTAAGAGAGACGAGAAGGATATCTGGGACGTTGAACTTTCGCTAAAGGTAGACTTCCAGTGGTAAAGAAAACCACAAATGTGGGCAGAAGAAAAAAACCCCAACCCTATAAAGCTTTTCCTCAGCATATATTGAGGAAAGAAATATTTTATGTCTTCCTGGAGCTGGGGTAGTGTAATTGAGGGTATAAAAGAAGATTTGGAAGGCCACGGCCAAGTTGCTCTGGCAGAGCTTTTGTAGGAAAATATGCAAATATCTATTGTTAATCCTGTTACTGAAGGATGTCATTGCATTGGCTGGAAGTGGCATTAAACATATTCATCACAGCTCTGACAGTGGATGTCCTTCCCACTCTGTAAAAACTTCAGAACATTACGATCTCATTCTTCTGTTTGTGTTTATGTGTGATGGACAGGACTGCTAACAGTACCTATGCTTAAGGTTGCTTAACGCTTTCAGCCAGAAGGTCATTTTTAATTGCCTGTGTTAACTCTGCCAAAGCTTAAATAGTTTAGGCTGAGATTTTCCAGACGGGTGTCTTCATTCAGGAGAGGTGGGGAGGGGGGGCTTTAAGCCAAACTTAAATCAAATCAGTGTACTTCTCAGGATGAGCTTTTGTTCACATTGCAAAGGGAAAACGTCCTGCGTCTTGCTTCACTTGGGGGTTGGAGGAGGGCAGGGAAGGAACCTTACAGTCTATGGTTTTCCACTTGAAATTTGGCAGGCAGCATTTGATCTTACTTGGGGGGGAGGAAAGAGGAGAAGTAAATGATTAAGTAATGAAAGATGGCACCTTACAATAGAGATAAGCTTTGTAATGCCTATGTCTTATGAGGCTAATTTATTTTGTACAGAAACCCTTAACTCTGGTGTTTTCCTGCATCTTCGAATGCTTGACTGTGAAAGCTTAATGTAATTTTAATGTGTTTAAAAAGTGATTCATACATGTGATACACACATACATAAACATAACAAAGTGAACTAAGCAAACCTCCATCAAGGGATATCATTTTGGCACCTGTGTTTTCCAACTGCTCTGTTGAAGTGTCCAGGTCTCCTACTGTTCCGCTGGAGTAAATGGAGCAATGGATAGCGGCTGTCACTGTGCATTGTGCATTTGGCAGAGCCAGTTCAGGTACGCTTTGTGAGTGGGTATCATAGCTCTTCCTTAGAACCACAGGACTGCTGAAACACAGATCTCTTAGGCTTTAACCCAAGCTCTAGCTGGGTTGTTGACTTAGGTACCAGCCTTTTTCCTCCTTTCCTTCCTATTCTGAAAAACCATGCTTTAGCATTTTTCAGTTTATTCTCTTTCCAAAAGAACTTTGGGGTAAAAACCATCATAGAAAGGAGCTTTAAGGAAGCCTGGGGTCAGGAAGTAAGTTTTATTCCTTCCTCACTCGTAGCTTGTTGATTTGACTAACCTTCATGTTTTTGTGCCTCCTTCACGTATATAAGGAAAAGCCTAATGATGATTGAGCAAAACTATTACTATTGCAACGTTTGAGCTGTGGTAGTGGAGTTGAAGCAGAAGGTTTGGGTGTACGTGTAGGAGAATGTATCAGGGGAAACCAAAGGAGGGCTGCAGGAGTTGTCTGTGTTTATAGAGAACACGGTTACTCATCCTCAGGAGGGATTTTTTCCTCAGCTGAACTACAACTCACACCGCTGCGGTGGTCTTTGCACTAGCAAATGTCTGAGGATAGTTACTCCCCCTTGTCAGGTACTGTTTTGTCTTCTATAATAGTGACTGATAGGAACACGCTCTCCTCTCCAGTAACAGAGGCTTTAGACCTGGTAAGGTGACAAGAAAAGCACAGCGAGAAGACAAGGCGGCAGTTTTCATTTTTGACTAAACTATCAGGACTGTTATAAAACTGGGTTGTTATCCTGACTCGTACTTGCTGAGTATTATTTTTGGAAGTACAGTATGGTTGTTTCACTTTTTAAAGGCTGTGATGGAGAATGCACAGCAGTCTGCAGGCTTATCAGTTTGATCTAGAGTTTTTGCCAAAGAGTATGCTTGAAATACTCTTGATTTCTCTCCCCTCTTTTCCTCTTCTCCCCCTCCCCAAGTGTCTGGATTGTAGAGACTAGAAAGTAAGTAGAATTACAAGAGGGATGTACTTATCCCACTAATTTTTTTAATATAGTTATGTAGATTTTTGAACAAATCACTCAACAATAGGCTGCTGTTTTTATTGGAAGATATTTAGCTGAAAAATATATTGAAGTGAGGAAAAGTGCTTTATTTCTTATGTACATCTATGTATGTATGTAGATGTATAACTGAATCCTGATTCTGTCTCTCTTAAAAAGAAATCAAGTCTGCTTCAGAGCTTTTCAACTACTTCAGCTTTACCTAAGTCCAAACTGTAAGCAGTGTGGGGCAAAGGCTACACTGCTGCTGCTCGATCGTGCAATATCTGGTAAAACGTAAATGAAAATTTGCCCTAATAAGAAGAAATCTGGAGTGTTTTTTTACTTTGTGAGAAAAGTGTAAATTTCTCATTTAATCCTGGATACCCAAAGGGTTGTAGCATTGGTGCATATTTTAATTTCCTTTCAGTTTTCATGGATTCTGTCTTGTTGGCCATGCCCGGAGTGAAGGGTTGGAGTAGATGACCTCCGGGGGCCCCTTTCAGCCCGATTTATTCTATGGTTCTTCACTTCCATCTAACACCAGCGCAAACTTATGCTTCAAACCTTCATCTTAAGAATTCCTTATTTAGTGTCTTCAAAAGGAAGAGATGCTGAACCACATATGGGTTTGCAAAGACTGTAGTTGATGTGAATATATAAATTGTAAACATAAAAATATGCAAGTAACATCACGAAAAAGTTTCTTTTGGTTCCCAAGGTTTGATTGTGCTAATGATCTTGTCCTTGATGCTACAGAGAGGGTGCTGTGTTGTTCAAAGAACACTGAGTTTCTATACTCTGACTTCTGGAAAACCCCACAGAAAACTGGGAAAGCTATGGCTCTAGGAAGGTCCTCGAGCCTTTTTTTTACAAATATGGGGGAAAAGCTGTTAAATCTGTCATTTTGCAGTCCAAGGTGACTTCACAGCTGTCATTCAGGGCAAGTTATGGATTGTGAATGATTACTTGTGGTTCATGTCAAACAGCTTTCTACCCAGATTTTTGGCCTTGCTGGCTACAATTGCAGACTTAGTAGAATGGGAAGCAAATCAAACAGAGATATCAAATTTGGCTAATCTGTTTTCATCAAGATATTTGATACAAAGTGCTAGAATGAAAATTATTCATAATTTTAAAGAAAAATAAATTGAATAATTTGCATATATTAATAGTATCTATTACAAGGGTATTTGATATATTTTTTTTTTTATGTATGGTAGATTAACTCCATATCCTGGTGTGACTCAAGCAGAAAGGTAGGAAGATTTTTCCAGGCTCATACTCTGAGCTGGCCTGTGACCTAGAAAGCTAAAGCAGGGAGAGTAGTCAGGGGCCAGAGCACCCCAGCTTTACCCTTACCTTTATTTTTTTCACCAAACCTCTTCCCTTCACCCCTTAAATAAGAGATCTCTCTGTTGGCTGCTTTTATTTTTACAGAAAGCATTAGGAACAGTTGAACTGTGATACCAAATAGCTGTTACCACTGGGTTTCTCACTGGGTTTAGTGAGACTTTTTGTGGGTTTCTCTGAGCATGTGAAGACTATCCTTGTTTGTCCTGATCCCACACAAATGTTTTGCAATGAAATATGTGGGTTTTGGCCTTCACTCAACAAAGCACTTATCCATTTGCTTAACCTGAAGTAAGTTAACATCACCTGGAATCAATTGCATTGCTTATACATGTGAAATAAAGCACACCTTGTTGTGTCATGACAGGCTGTGCTCCTACTAAGGAAATATTGTAGAGCAGAATTGATAGTTGATTTCTTCCCCTCCTCCTGCTAAAATTGTGACTTGCGAAATGAAGAGCTGGTGGAAGATTGTTCTTCATCTTGTATTTCCATCTGTCTGATAACTGTCATTATTTGGGAACTGGCTTGGGGGCATTGTTGACTTCTCTGTACCTGTTTGCTACTGTTTTCCAGTTTTAAGCTCTTTGGGGACCGTACTGTCTTTTTATAGCATGACTGTGCATATGACAATCTCCAGGGGCATACAGCCCTGATCAGGGCTTATTGATACAAATTTATTATTCTTGGAATAATACAGACCTTGTTTTGTGCACAAGGTTGATTTCAGGCTGCATCTTCTCTCTGCCTTCTTTTTTTTTGCATACGTGTAACCTTCTGGGTCTTGAAGAGAGCACTGTGGGTGGATACGTGCTTGGGAAGGATTTTGTTCTCTGGTTGCAAAGGGGTCAGTTCTCATTAGCTCTGGTTCTGTGTGTTCAGAGTGGGGCATAGAAGGGCACTTTCATATATGAACATACCTCCAAACACCTGTGCAAGGGCTGTTCACAGTCTACTCTTGCTACAGACTGAGGCAGGTGGGGAGTTTCTAAAATGTGGAGGTTGATCCTGCCAAAGTGTGCAACTTTTCTGTGTGCATTCTGGTGCAAGAGCTAACAATAGATTAAATCTTTTTTTATTGTTATTCCTGCAATTTGATTGCAAGTACATTTCTGAGCCAGTTGGCGTATGTCATAAAATCTGATTGATTGAACAGTTAATCCTTGAAGGGCTTCTCTTTGAAATATTGCCAAGGTCAACAAGGGATAGTGCCCATGGATATTGTGTCATGGAAATTACCTATTTTGCCATTTTTATCTACCCTCATCGAGCTGCAAATATGCTTAACATTCTGATCTTCTCAAGCAATGTGTTCTTTCACCAAAATACTGTTTTTAGTGATCTATGTTCTGCTTCATGCTAGTGGAATAGAGAAAAATGCTTAACTTCAAAGGAGATGATCAGTAAATGAGAATGTTCCTTATAAATTATTTTTTGCAGCTCAGAACTGTTTGTGGAACAGGTTATTTTATGGAAAAGAAATACTGTGAACATTTTGGGGAAACCAGTTATTTTCACATTTCCTATGAGGTTTGTCATTGATTCTTGAATGTAAATTGTCATTGAAGTAAATGTGCCTCATAATTTTCTACTTTTCTGCTGTGCTTGGACAATAACAGAGCTTTTTTTTATCTGTATGTTTGGCCTGAGGCAGCACCCCACCCTTGTGAATTTATTCACTTTTTATTGGCCAATAATTCAGTTGTTCACTGCTGATACGTATTTGCTTTATGCCAAACTTCAAGAAAAAACAAGTGATTGTTGGAAAAGCCTGTTCAATGCTTTCTTTTAAAATTGTTGTAAATTATTTAAAATGCCTTTACAGTCATTCCTAGGCACTGATGTCCTATTATGCTTCTCTTAAATGGGACGAGTGACCTCCTGAGACCTTGTCATAGTACACAAGTTTTCCTAGGTGACTCTGGTGAATAGATAACCTGTTATGTCAGCTCTTGTGTCTGAACTGAGCCAAGGTCTGTGTACCCTTCCTGGCTATGTGAAGAGATGATCCTTGTGCTGTGGATGGCATTCTGTGCTGCATTCCAGGAACATGGCCCTTCTTGACAGCTGTCACATATCACAGATATGCACTGAGCTGTTCATATGAAGCAGTAGGGGGAAACAAGAAGTATACAAGAAAATTTCAGTAACTCACCATAACCCAATCTAATTGAAATGTGCAATTCTATAAGAAGGAAATGGGTGGGGAGGGGAACTGTGTTCATCACTGAACTTTGTCAGTGAGCAGGAAATTTAATATTAAAAAAAGTTACTGAAACTGGCCTGAATGAAAATCCCTGTCCTTTGCAGAACTTTGTGGCAGAGACTTATGCCTTGTTGTTCTGATGGGGTTTGCTTTGTGAAATTGCTATGTCTTGGTCTTATTGCCATTCTTCTAAGGAAAATATATCAACAGCATTTGGTCCTTTACAGTAATGTGCACTAGGAATAAAAATGTGCTAGAAAGATCGCAATGCAGTATTGATGGTGGCACCCAAATGTGTTCTTGTAGGACCACTCTGTAGTGTTTCCTGTACTGATCTTGTTTTGGGTTTAGAAATGCAGTTTTTCAAGCTTTGGCAAAACGTAATTCTTACCCTTTAAGTAACTAAGAAGTTAAGGAAAAAACCCCCACACATTTTAACTGCATGGGAATTTCTGTACTGCCTTTCTTTTTTGTTCATTTGCTTTTTAACAGGTATGGCATACTGCTTGGGGGAAATAGTCTTTGAATTACTTTTACCACGAGCTAAAATCATGCATGATTTAGAGGGAGCAATAGCTGAACAGCAGTCTGCATTGTAATGGTAAAGGAAAAGACATAAAACGCAGTCAAAGCTATCAGTAAAGGCACTGCTGCCAACTCTGAAGAGCACCTGGCTAGGTATTAAAGGACATAAATATGATCCCCTTACTGAGCAGTATTTTATAGACTGTAGTTCAGAGCCAAAGAAAACAGCTTTTGGAGCTTTTAGGTGTCCATAAACAGCTAGATAAATAAAAGGGAGCCAGAACAAGGGATAAACAAGGTAGCTAAGTATCAACTTGCCACATTGCTTTTTGGAGCTACCCAAATACCCAATTGAATTTGGAGTACTACCTCCTCAGTGTTCCCATTGCTTTCCGTGATTCCTGGTGGTGGTGTCCCTACACGTCAGCGAGAGGGTCAATGGAGCAATGTCGTGACATAATCTCAAACTGTGTCCTGTCATCTGCATAATTGCTGGGATTGCACAGTTGACTGTATTTCACGTAAGCTGGCAGTGACAGCTAGTCTGTAGTCACGACAGGGATCTGGAGGAAGAGCTGCACCTATGGTCTCTGCTCTCCCTCTTGTAGCTGCTGCCAGCATTCAAAGCATTGCAAACAGGTTTCAAACCCAAATCTTGTTAAAAGTTTTTAGACGAGGGAAGACACGTAGCCATAAATAGACAATTGATAGGTGGGCAACTGTTAAAAATAGCTCATTAAGAAATGGTAAGCGGAGAAATAATATGGATATGATAGCATAAGGAATATTCTACAGACATACTCGAAGCCTTTAGCAGTTGCCAAAACTCTGATGAAGTGAATGAAGAGCAAATGGGTTGTATTTCAAACACATACCATTACACTGAGCAACAGTAACATTTTATTGCTTCAGTCACATTTTTTGACTGAAGTAATAAAATTTGTAAAATATAAAGAAAAACACAGGATTTATCTCTCCCTCCTGTCCTATTCCCTCCCCCCACCTTTTCTTATTTCAAATTCAAAACAGATCTCATGGTTAACAGTATGGCATTCAGGTTATGGAGATGTTTAAAAAAATCACTTGACAGATTCAAAGAAACATGCAGTTCTGTACACAACTAGAGTAATAAGAAATACTTTCTTTCATGTGAATCTTATGGTCATAGCTTATGTCTGGTGAAACTAGAGAAGAAACTACTACAGAGCGGGTTTCAGCTGCAGTCTTGCAGAGACTTAAGCATACCTTAGGTGTTGTCCTGTAGGAGTAGTCAAAGGCAGGTAAATAGCACGGTGCACAAAGCTGGTCACATGTTAAAACTTTTGGGTCTGTATGTTACTCGTGTTTGGTCCCAATTACTATGTTTGAACTGAGCCCCTTTACAGTTGTTGCTCTATGTTATTGCCCTGTAAAATGAATTCACTTTTCCAGATGTAATTATGCGTTACCAATTAAAATTAATAACTAGTTTTTATTTTTAAATCCATGTTTGTTTTAAAATGGCAGAGAATCTGCAATGTATTCCTAACCTGAAGACAATTCTCAGGGTATTAGGGTTTCTGAACACTTAGCTTATTTCATGTTAAGCAATACCATCCCATCACTGATGAACATTGAAATAACAGCTGACCTCATAGCACACAATTTCTTACCATTTATGTGCATTTTATTGTCCAGAGCCAAAACTTAAAATGCAGTCTTATGTGCATCCATCTATCTTTCTCTGTTGCTGCTGTTCTCACTGAAATCTGTGTGAAAGAAAAAATTGTTTACACTATTTAGTTTTTCCTGAAGTATCCTCATACAGGGATAAAGATGGAGAACCTAATATGGAGTGGATGATCTGAGGTGCAGAGTGCTTCCCTTACCATGGAAAGCGTATCTTCTCTCATTCTCCTTCTCATTGTTGCTCTGTACTGAAAAGAAACATAACTAACTAAGATCCTTTGTTCTGTAGGTTCTTCCTCCAGGTCTTTTCCCAGAGGGTGAACAGCCTGCTTCAGCGTTCCTGCCAGCTGTGATGCTTGCATGCACCCTGTCCCCTGCTGGGTGGGATTTGAAGAGCTCAGCCTTGTGGCAGAGGTTTATGCAGTTAACAGCTGGATGTTGTCTATAGTTTAAGGTGCCAGGGACATATGTTGCAAGAGGAGGTTTCAAGAACCTATTTGTGAAGTACTAAGTAGCCACAAATTTGTTTAAAATACTTCACATTTATGGAGTGCCTTACAACCCTAGAGAATAGCAAATTACAGTGGATTAGTGACATGTCATCCTGATGTTAGTCTGAGATACAGTAACTTGCTCAATCGCCAGCTAGGTTTTTGCACTGGTGCTGAAATATCGCAGTGTCTCGCTTTTTTCCTTAAACGTGGCTTTCTAATGGAAATGTTTAACAGTGTAATGTATATTGATACAGTGATATACAGTCTAGGCTAATGAAGGATCTGTATAAATAGTCTGTCATAACCATCATCTATAAGCAGGAACTAATGATCTGCTGTGGAACTACCTGTGCATACAGCTGCCCCTTAATTTCCATTAAAATCTTTACATAGCGGCACTAAATACTTGACTGAGATCTAACAGTGCAATTCTGTTCTACTCTTTCATACCTATGCAGGTATTTTCACTTGTTCCCTTGATGATTCCCTGTTGTTTTCTGTGGAAACTCAGAAAGTAGTTTGTCTTTTATTTGCATCCTAACATGTCATTTAGTACTTTTTACTCAGTAGAAGAGTGAAATCAGTCGTGATCTTTAAATGTACACATTAATACGTGTAACTGCGCATGCAGCCAAAAGAGAGTATGTGAAAACTTTGCAGATGCCCTGTGACTTCATTCACACTTCAGTGATTAATTGAAATGGGTAATTCTTTTAGAAAGGTAGTATATGTTTTCCTTGTTAATCTATGTGCTAATCTGTGTTCCTCTGACAACTTAATAAGCAAAGGGGTTACGTTATGGTTGTAAACCAGACAAACCATAAACAGACTGCTACCTAATGAAATGTCGCTTTTATTCAGGGTTTTTTTTTTATTTGTTTTTTCTGGGTGGTTTTATTTTTTACTTTCAGAACAGACTCGTTTGCATCATGTTCTTGCTTCGAAGTGCAGCATTTGTTGCACATCTGACAGTATTTCTTTCCAACTGGGAGGAGTGTTTCATAACTCCATTTAATTCTGAAGCTGCAAATATTTGGGCTTATGAAAGGAATTTGAATTTAGGAAATCTAGAGTACTATATGTCAAATATTCTCTTTTTTTTTTTTTTTTGTATGAGTTTGTTTCTATTTAAGTGCTTAGCTCATTAGGTGTTTTACAAAGGGGATTGCTGCCACCTTGACTTGTACAGCCTCCTTTCAAATGAAGGAGCTGATACTTGCCTATTTTTCAGAAGAAAGGGTAGTTATACTGTAGAAAACATTTTGGTCTTTGGATCCTGAGCTGCCTTGATAAAAGACACCTCAGCTGAGGATATCCCCTGCTTTTTACTACTCCATCCACAATTTGCTGATGGGAAAATTTCACAGGTGGGACTCCTGTTATTATTATTATTATAATTATAATTATTATTTTTTTTTCCTTCTGAGATGCTGTTCTGTGCTTGTGCTGAGATGGAGATCTAATTACACACCCTGAGGCCACTGCAAGAGCTGTAAAACTATAGTTAAAACTGTGGGGTCTCAGCCACCTTCTTTCGTGAATGTGCTGTTGTAATGCAGAACATTTGCATGATGCAGCTTGTGTGTCCTATAAAAAGCAATATTTTGGTGGTTCGTTCTTTGTGCACTAATAAATAATTGAATATATTTTTTCCTCAAGTACTGCTTACAGAGAGCCCAATTTTTATATGACCCCGATGAGTGGTATATTAGTATGATTAAAGTCAGGCTTTTAAATCCTTTGAAGGAGAAGCAAGTTACGATCAACAAAAGATCAAATTGTCTTGTGTCATATTTTGCATGAGGTGAACTTTAACAAAGCCTTTGCTGAGTATGAAAAGACAACAGTCAGAAATTAAAAAAGTAGGAGTAGCTGCATTCACAAAAGGAATATTAATTATGGTACCTACAGTAGAGACACCTGAAGGAAGATTTGTTTTCAGCAGGGAAGGCTACTTGTAAGCATTTTCAAAGTTGTATTTCTGTGTCAGCAATGCCTATATTTTTGAGCTTTGCTTTTCATTTTCCATGTGCTTTAGCAACTCAGTTATTTTGCTCATCAACAGGGAATTCACAGCCATGCTTATTTACAATGTGTTATGTGACATCATTTGTGTTGGGATAATTCTTCTTTACAGTACATAACACTTCTGCGTGTACTACAAACGCCTGGTGCTTTCATACTTCAAAATATCAAAATACTGTTTCCAGTTGTATCTACTCATATAAAGTTAACTTCTGCTAGTGCTCCTTCCACTTTGTTGAATTACATTTATATTTCCAGGTTTCTGGATGCTGGGGAGTGGTAAGCATCTTATGGGTGCTCCTGGTTTTGATCTGTACTTTTGGGATTAGTTTTCTTTCATTTCTAAGTGCAAATGTACGTTGTTTAATAGAGTTGGCCAGAGGGATTTACACTGTCTGTTTTGGAGGGCCCGTGGGACCCTTGCTGGGGTACCTAGCAGGGTCTTGAGTGGGATGTTTGCCTCCTTGCTTGTCCAGTCCAGTGTCCCCCTTCCCTTCTATCACTGTCATGGGGCTGGAGGATGGGTTGGGAGCCTGGCTTCTGCCTTGGGTTGCAGGGAGACTGCTATTGTCCTGTACCTCTTTGGGTTTAAAGACTGTCACGGGCTGGTTGTGCTTTCCCTGGAGCAGCCCTACTGCTTTTTCTTGTGCCAGGATCCCTTTGGTCAGTAGTCTTACAAGGCTCAGAGTTGCCTGTGCTTCAGCTGGAGGAGTTGTCTGATTACTGTTGTTACTGCATCTGTTAAATCAAGCTGTTTTTGAAATGTACTGCTAACAAAAAGACAACTGTGGTGTTGAGTGTATGGAACCATGTGGCTTTACACATATATACACATATATATAGGACCGGGACCTGCAATGCAGCTCACGTAGCTGAATCCTTAGATTGAAGAATTGTCCATGACTTGCAAGAAAAACATGTTCTGCTAGAATAAACAATTGCCATGACAATTGTGGCTATAGATAAGTAGTCCTCAGTTAATAACAGCAGTATCTTTTCCCTTTACAGCATCAAATTAAATAGCAGTAAAGTGATCCCTCTATTACTGAGTTGTAACCTGATAAACTAAATAGTAGTGTCATGTCTATTTTCAGAAGCTTTGTTGCTAAAAACAGATCTTCGCTCTGTGGACTGCTTTAGCCTTTCCCAAAGTGACAGCATTTTGTTAGAAATAGCTTGCTGGGCCTTCTTGCCCAGCTCCCCATTGTAGTGCCCTGGTCTGTAAGAGCAGACAGCTGGGTGAGTTTGGCATTTTGAAGGTTACGATCACAGCAGTTTTGTAAGTGCTTTATTTCAGTTCTCTTCTGGCTGTGCCAGGGACAGGTGCGGTCTGGTTCTGATTTCACTGGTCTTAATTTCTTATCTGACCTGGTAGTCAATCAAGGGCATGAGAGAGGAGCAAGAAAAAGCGGGAGAGGAATGGCCTGAGACAGACAGCAAGAGTGCAATGCTGAGCATCTGACTTTTCTCATCCAGGAGCTGGCAGATCTGCCTGTCATTCAGTGCTGCTCTGTGTACTGACGTTGCCCTGTGCAAAATGGATTTCTGAGTGTTAACCATCATGTTCTTCTTTTCCAAAGGGTCTTCTGTAGGATTTCATTTGCAGAGCACAGAGGGCAATATCTAGGGTAATTCCAGGGCTTAGTGGCTGTGATCTTTTGTCAACTCTACTTGTGAGTGAAATTAAACTTGGTATGAGCACCCACAATCTGAGCTTGTGCAACACAATTCCTGGCCAATGAGTGAAAAACCATAAACCTGACAAGTATTTATGAGAGAGAAAAATGAGATGTCATATTATAACTGGAATATATTCATTAAATCTATCAATTTCACAGAAACCAAGAATTCCCTCTTCAGTAAAAGGCTTTGAGGAGGTTTATAAAGTCAGATATTCTTTTATGAGATGTAAATTTTTTATGCTAAAACACAATATGTTTAAATTCAGGTCAGTATTTTCTAAGGGAGCAAGTTACAAAAAGGGCTGAGTTAACGTGATTTTACAGTAGCCACTCTGTTTTTGAGAGGATATTGGCCAATTTCTGTGCATCAGCTTATTGCAGCTGCACCCATACTTGGAAAAACTTTCTTACAAAAGCAATGAGCCTGGCCTGGGGTAAACCTTCAGTGTCAGTAACCTTATGCCACTTCCCATCACCAGAGGACTTGATGCTGCAGGAATATAGCAAAGACTTCAAAGAACAATTTCCAGTCATCTTTCCCATGTGTTGGGAGGTTGTTCCTGGAAGAACCCGGAGCATGAACCTTGCAAAATCTTCCCTGCCTGCCCACAGGAGAAGAAAGATGTCTCTCCTGTCAGAAAGGAGAGAGACCTCAAAAATGAAAAAGAGGTCTCAAAGCTGAAAATCTGGACGACTTCAGGTTCTCAAAGGTGTTCACTTACATGGTCAGATTTTCAGTCCAAAGGAGGAGTAGTTGGTGTGGTGGTGGTGTGAATGACTGAGTGCAGTGTGTACACAATGTAATTAAACTTAATAACAGTTCATACTATGAAATTAATTCCACTGCTACTAGCAGTGAATCTTTGCTAGCATTAATTCTAGCACAAAATTTGTGAAGGAAAACCAAAGCACTGGTGAGGTGCAGGAGTTACAGCAGCACATGATGGAGCTGGCCAGCTCGCTTGCTCACTGGGAAGGAGTCTTGTCTTCTCCGTTCCAGGGGCCCTGGCTTGCTGCAGCTTCAGAAGTCAGCTCCTCATGTTATTGTGTGGTCACAGCCCTGTGAGTAAACCTTTATAACTGGTGAGATTTCATTCATTTTGGCAAAAGGGATGCAGCACAATAGGTGGCTGGATCATTTGTGTGATCTAGCATGTCAGCATGGATGGACAGGTAAGATACAGTCAAGGGGGGAAAAAAACAGAGTGGAAGCAAAGTTCAGCCACCTTCATACCAGATGAATCTCATGAACCAACATCCAAATGTGACTAGGCTGGTGCTAGGTTAGATTGGCACCTGCTGCTGACGGAGACGAGCCCCGTGCTGTTCCCAGCCCAGCAGGTGGTACAGCTCTCTCGCACAGTTTTCCAGCCACATGCACCTTTTTTTTCCATGGTGGCATGCTGTGGAGGCACTGCTTCTCTGCTTCCATTGCCCTGGTTCCAGCTGCTCCTTATGGCTAGCAAAACAGGAGGTTTGGGTGGGGGTGGGGTGGGGTTGTTTTTGTTAAGGTATTTGTTCTTTTTTTAATTTTTTTTTTTGTGAGAAAGCACTTAAAATGACTCTTTGTATGAATTAAGTAATGATTGTAATCCCCAGTGCTAAGGCAATTTGCAGGGGGTTGCTCCTCATTTTTGCCACAATCATATTTCCAGCTGCTACACAGATGCCCAATTCTTTAGTATGCTGGCACTTGTTCTTGCGTAGCTATAAACTGTCCTGTGCATGGTCTGAGAGTGTGAAAGGTGGAAAATGTGGACAGAGATTGAGGGAGATGGGAGCTTTCATTGCTTAAATCCCCACTGCCTAGTTTCCTTCAGTAGATTGCAAACAAGCACTGTTCAGAGGAGCATGGGTTGGAAAGGTGTGTGGTAATGTCATGGATGTTAATGCATAAGAACCTGTAAAACATACAAAAATCATCTGTCTGTGGCTGTGTTGTGGGATTCATGTTAGACTTCAAGCTCAGAAAGTCCAGAGACACCTCTAATATTTTAACAAAATACATGATTAACTTTATTTCATTAAATGAAACACAACTTACCTATTACACCTAGGAATATTAGCTCCTAGATGTATCTGTTTACAAATGGCAGCCTCCACTTTATTTTAAACTAAGCATTAGCACTAGATGTCCTTTCGGTATAACTAATTCACCAGGATCATGAAGTGTGGTGGGCTGACCTTGGCTGGACACCAGGTGCCCACTTAGCTGCTTAATCACTCCCCTCCTCAGCAGAACAGGGATGTGTGTATGTAGAAAATAAAATGAAAAAAAGACTTGTGGGTCAAGATAAAAGCAGTTTTGCAATAGCAATAGCAAAAGCTGTGTAGCTGGAAGGGAAGGAAAACAAAAGACGTTATTCTCTACTTCCCACCAGCAGGCGATGATCAGCCACCTCCTGGGAAGCAGGGCTTTGGTATGCACCGCGGTCACTCTGGAAGACAAACCTTATAAGTAATAAATGCCCCCCCCTTCCTCCTCCTTTCTTTTAGCTTTTACATCTGAGCAGACATC
The DNA here is from genome assembly GCF_015220075.1 of Falco rusticolus. NCBI lineage: Eukaryota > Metazoa > Chordata > Aves > Falconiformes > Falconidae > Falco > Falco rusticolus. The sequence continues at coordinate 59,994,680 of NC_051187.1, forward strand.
ATAGGGTATGGAATATCCCTTTGGTCAGTTTGGGTCAGCTGTCATGGGTGATGTCCCCTCCCAAGATCTTGCCCACCCCCAGCCTATGGGTGTGTGTTGGAGAGCCAGCCCTGATGCCGTGCGAGTGCTGCTCAGCAGTGGCCAGAGCACTGGTGCGTTATCACCACCTTTCCAGCTACCAACACCAGCACAGCACTGGGAGGGCTGCTGTGGGGCTCAGCTGGGCCCAATACATGAAGAAATAAAATGTCATAAAAAAGCACAATTAAACATGATGGAGAAACCGTAGTTAAAGCCTCAAAACCTTATTTCTCAAAGTGAAATTTAAAATCTATTGCTTAAATAAATCTGTTTTCCACTTAAAAGTAATGAAAACCTTTAGCTGTAGCCCAAATGTAAAGCTCTTGAGAGAGGAAAAGTTGTATTGTGTGAGAGCTGACTTTAATAAATGTAAACACTCACTAAATGACATCAGTTTTGTTTATTTGCCCATGGGCCACGTTTTGATTGATCTGTGGGAACTTTTGTGTTTCTTATCACCCAGTCGCACAAAAAAATAGGACTGTGTGTCTTCAAAAGAAGACTGGACCGTGGTCTTCCATAAGGTTACTTCTTGTAGGATTAATCAGTCAACATTCTTACGGCACGCAGAGATCAAAACACAAAAATCCTTAACTATTCCCCTATTTCTGAACTTTTTGAACATTTGCAGTAATACAGCAATACAAGGTTGTTGCTGGATAGTCAGGGCAGCGGTGACAAAGTCTATCACCACTTACAAATGTAATGATTAAGTTCAAAGCCTTCAAGCAGGGCTGGTTGTTAGCAAAGAGGGCTCAAAACTGAGACAAAGTATTAGCAATCAGGGGGCAAGGGTGATGTGTTGTGACAGCTAGAGGTATTGTGCTACCGGCCTGGTAACCTGTCTGGGAGACCCTCTATTTGGTGTATTTCTCCATTATTCAGATTATTTCCTCTTGTGTTAAATGAGGGCTTACTTTTGGTGTGTGGGGTTTTGTTTTGTTTTTTTTTTTGTTGGTGTGCTTATATCAATGAAGACAAATGGTGAATAAATGCTGTGTATAAGCAAGATGCTTTCAGAAAGCTGCCTGGATTCCCCCGCACCCCCCCCCCCGGGAGAGAATGACCTGCTTTGTTTAATTTTGCAGGTCAATTTTAGCTTTTAGCGAAACTTTGGGCGTTCAGGTTTTTTTATTTATTTGACTGTGGTGGGTGAATGGCAGCTTCTCTCGACCCACCCGTCACTGCATCCGCTGATGTCCAGGCAGGGAGCTCCTGGGGAGGGAGGAGAGGTGCCCCAGCCGCTGCAGGCCAGGTGGCGAGGAGACGGGGCAACCCTTGCTCCAGGGACCAGGGTTGAATTACCTGTTGGGGCCTTGAGGGCACGTGTGACAGAGGGCACTTTACTGGTGCCCTCGATAGTTTTTGTTGCGTGCTGTTGACAGCAGGACATCGGATACCCCCCAGGAAAATGGATGGCCTCTTAGCTGACATGTTGCCACTCCAAGTGCTGGCGTGCTACCTTCCCCCTTTCCCTCCCTCTTCCCTTTCTCTGTCAACCTTCTCAGCGCAGAGCTCCAGGGCTGTACAGGAGGTGCTGCAGGAGGCCCCCATGAGTGGCTTGGGCACTGATGTTTCCCCAGCCACAGCATCCCAGGTGCAGCAGGCAGGAGCAAGGTGCCTGGCGGAGCACTGTTTTGTGAAATGCTGGGGTTCCCCGAGCAGGGATGCTGGCAGTCTAGCAGGGGTTTGTGGCAAACCTCCTCCCTGGCAAGGCTGTGCATGTTGAAAGCTGCCTCCTGTGAGCTCTACTGCCCCGCCTGGTCCTTGTGCCTGGGATGAGTATGGATGGCAGGGGTCCTTCCAGTGCACGAAGGTGGAAATGTTCCGCCCCAGCTGCTTTCTGCTAAGGGGTATCTTTGCCCTTTCCTCTTGGGGCAAGCTTGTAGGAAAAAAACCAGCAAGGTTGTTCTTAGAAGTTGCTACTAATGAGTAGAGGGCTAGGGAGTAAAGAATTTAATTTCCCCTCAGGCCAAGACCTTGAAACAAGCTGCTGGGGTGAGCTTGTGCCGCAGCCGTTCTCTTTGCTTGTCAGAAAGAGATCTAAAGCGCTGCAGCATCTCGTGCTACAGCAGGATGGCTTTAGAAAAACTATAATTTAAAAATATCTGTATTTTTTTTAAGCAGTTCCTAGAAAACAAGTTCTGCCTTCCTCCTGAGCTCGTTGGGAGCTGAGGGGTCTCTCAGTGTGCCAGCACCACTTCGGGAGGCAGGTGCAGCATCACTGAGCTTGAAGGAATGTGTGATAACCCAATTGGCTATCACCAAAAGGTGGCAGCGTCTACATCTGCTTTTCGTTATAGCCTGTGCTGCTGGTTAAGCCAAATCTCCTGGATTTAGGCACAGCAGGAACAGGACAGTGGTGACTGGTGCTGGATGAGTAACAACAGCAGATCCATGTTTGCTTTGTTGTGATGTTTTGTTGGTCAACCCAAGTGAGGATATACAGGCAGACAAACAGTTTCATGCTACTATAATGGACTCTGAGATGCCATCCACTTCTATTTTTCATCTCTTTGTGATGCCCCCAAGCTAATCTCTGGGTCAGGACACTTCCATGTCTGGGGTTTCAAAGTTCTGGTTTGAGTGTGAGACTGCCCAGAAACAAAGGTGCTGGGAAGTATTGGCGCTGGAGTTTCTACAGCAGGAAATGAGTAATGTGGTCTTGGCAGTACTGTGTCATGAGATACAAAGCAAAACCCTGAAGTTAGGCCATAAAAAAAAATACAGTTCATGTGCATCCCAATGAAAATAATATATCTTCCTCTCTTAGAAAAAGCCTCTACACAGCAAAAACAAAACATCCATATATATATATATTTATTTCTTAAAAACTTTGCTGGTAAACTATTCTCCATGTGATAAAATAAGATTGTCTTCAGATTTTGCCTCATTTTAGTTATCATATGAAGGAAAAAAATATTTAGCCAGCTTGAATGAATTCTTTTATCTTTCCTTAAAGGATAAACTTTTGTTAGAGTCCCTTAATGTTTTTCCTCTAGAGAAATATTCAGTAAGATTGCTCTGTTGCCCTTTCAATTTCCTTCTACCTTTTTCTGAACTGCTCTGTTGCCCCAAGGTAACATGTTAATTAAATTAGGATAAAAACTTTGTTTCAGTGAAGAAAAAGAATTGGGCATGTTTGTTTGTTCTATGAAGGAATTTTTCTTTTTTGCTTTTTATCCTGTAAGGCCATTCTGAAGTGCTACACTGAGTGAAATCTTTGCAAACACTTCACATGCTGGGGCCTGATGTTTTAGTTCTGTTAAAATCAATAGCTTCAGTTGCAGAGGATGGAAACCAGATTTTGCTTTGAAAGTCTCTTCTACATTAGTTTACCTGCAGAGAAGCCCTTATACTGTGGGGTTTATAGTGTCTCTTCGTGTCTGTCTCGCAGCATCTGCTGAAGTCAATGTTAATTGCATGCTCATGTACCCAGTGACTGGCCTTTAGACTTCTATGCATACACTCAAAGATTATTTTCAGTTTCTGAGTCTTTTTTCAATATGTCATATAACAATTTCTTGTAGTTCCCTGTTGCTACCAAAAAGGCTTTGCCTATGCCTTGTAGACAAGAAGAGTCAAAGGTGGGAGTGAGCAGCCTTAGAAAATAACAACGCCCTCATGTATGGTTGCTTTTGTCACATGCTTATGGGATCAGTGTGTAAACTTTTCCAAATGTGAATATGTGGTATTCTAATCATGCATATTGTAACAGTTTGTCTCTGCATCACAGTGGTACTAAGATAAATAATGAAAATAATGCGGATTGTTGAGAAGGCTGTTGTCCTAGCCTCAGAGGTTCCCTGTGTTTCCTTCAATGGTACCAAATCCATCCCTGGAACAATAGAGTTCGCTAGCGTTTTTTGGATAGTGCTTCTGGTTTAGTATCAAGCATTTTAGACAGGAATTTGGAGCAATGTTAGGTGATGGTGATATCGATCAAATGAATCACTGGACCCACAAAACCCCCTTTTTAACAGTTTATAACTAAAGCGAGGCTCAGAAATGTCTGTAAGACAAGCCATTTGAGAACCTTTGTTCCTTGAGGAAAATGGTTACTTTGGCTAAAAACTACATGTCATACTTTAGGGTTTTGCTCCTTTTAAATATCTGTTGTATTTTTTATATGTAATTTAAAGAAATTATTTTACTATTTTACTGTTTATCAGAACACGCCAGGTTTATGGCACAATATGTAACAGTAAAAGCGGTGTGTAAAAACACATTTTCTCGCCAAGCTTGTATGATTTTTTTTTTTTTGACTTGACTTTTGAGAAAACAGTGTTTCCAGTACTATGGTACTGCCATAAATACTAGAACTTGAGAGTATACTATCTAAAAACCAGCTGCTTAAATGTAAATATCTTATTAGAACTTGTTCTTTGCGACAAATTTGATGGAAAATGCTTATTTCTGACAACTTTGAAATATTTTATCTCCTGTTTCAACATCTTGTATGCATGACAGTTTAGCCAATTGTGTATGTAATATTTATATGCCTTGCAATTTTTTCACATAAGTAGAAACGAAGTAGTTGAATCACAATTATACTAGGATCTGAACAATTCAGTATTATTATAAAAAGTGAAAGATTTCATGTAAAATCTTGGAGCAAAGTTAGAATTTTCTGGTATTTCGATTTCTCATCCTTATTTTAAATAATTTAAAAAAAAAAACAATGGAAAAGAATGCTTATTGCAGTTGTCTAATTTATTGGATCAAGGTCTACAAGACTGCTGAATTTCCTGATGTTTCTTATTAATGACTTTGAAATTGTATCCCTGACTTAATTCTTAAAAGCTTTAAGAAATGTACCCAGAAGTTTCCCTTTTCCTGAAGAAAATTAGCGACCTTAACTGTGCCATGCTGATAAAGCCTGCAGTAACCGAACTTTGCTAAATCCTCCTGGCAAGGGAAGAGGGCTACCTTTCCCATTGCCTCCCGTTTTCAGGGGAACCCCCTCCTGCAGACTCCAAACCCCTTGGTTTCAGCTATTTATATTCAGGTGAAGGGTAGAAGAATACTTTGCAACTGCTTTGTTATGAACCTCGTTCCACCACAGTCCACTATTTAGTTAAAATACCCTTAATAGCCTATACCTGTTGCTTAGGCCAGGAACCGGAGCATTTCACTCATAACCTCTTCATAACATGAAACCACTTCCTTAAGCCCCAAGCTTATTTCACTCCATCAGGCTTAGAGTGATCTCTGTTTTTCACACACAAGTAAATCCTGAAAGATCAAGGGGTAAAAAAAACCCCTCCACCTTCTTACTCTCAGGCACTGAGCTGCTATGCTTCCAACCTAATACCTAGTGATCACAGGAAACCTCTTGCCTACAACTGTGGATGTAGCCTTGCTTTGGGATGAAGCATGGAGATGCAGCACCTACCAATATGCAGCAACTGCACCTTTGTGGAGTATCCGTGGGTGTTAATATGACTCTGCCCACCACACCAATGATGCATCTCTCCCCTACTTGGTCTCTTTGCTGTGCTGTCTACAGTAGATCCATCCAGCATCTGCTAGGTTCTCATGTGTCTCTATAGGCCTATACAGATGGTATAGGGGATGTTTTGGTGGTTTTTTCTGTATTGATACCAGGTGTGCCTGAGCTACAATCAGAGGTGTTACTGAGAGAACTTTAAAACTGGTTGGGTGCCTGACAGCACAGTGGTGGGCACTGCGGCTACAGTACAGGCTACACCAGCTCACCCAGGATGCTGAGCCTTTCTTTCAAGGATTCGAGTTGGTCTGTAAGGTCTGTAGGTCATAGTCTTTATTAATGTGGCTAGTGGGTCCAGTCAAGTTGTCTTAATCTTCACATACTCTGCAAAATGCCATTCTAAGTACGTGGATGCTTGGCTTCATCCAAGTATGCTTGGTGAATCATAGGGTGTACTATGAAATTTTTTTGGAAAAACTGTCTGTTTGCCAGGAGTGAGACACTTTGCTTCACAGTCTTTTAGGGGAGGAAAAGAGCAAAAGGACAGGCAATGCATCTGGAGTGGTATATGAAGTTTGAGTATTTTTATTACAGTGAAAACACCTCGGGCATCCTTTCTATTTTGGAATCACAACTTGATTCTGAGTTACCAGACTTTGGAAAACCTGTCCCAAGTGCTCTGTAATTGTATTCTCTGCTTTGGAAAATACCCAGAGCAATTAGGGAATATCCCAGGAGCAACAGGCTAACGTTCTCCACATTTTTAATTCTTTCCATGGTTTTTAGCAGCCTCTAAGATTTCATTTTAAAGACCTTAAGACAAAAACGCCGTCTTGCATAATACTGATGGTGATTACATCATGATAGTACAAAGCAATCTGACCTGGGATAAATACTTGCCATTTCTGTTATAAATACAGCTTTCTCTGTGTAAATCAATTTACAGTTGCTCTATTAAGTCTGTAGAAAGTCTCTCCTGCGCAGAGTCTGAGGGCATGAATGCAAGCATCCTGTCTCCAGAGAGTGGCTAAAAACCCCACCTGTTTGGGCACTGAAACAAGATGATGGATGTCAGCGTGACTGGTTCGTGCCGATACCCTCACGTATTTACCCATTCATGGCCTACGCGCCGTCTTTTCCTGCCATGCAGCCGGATTGGGGGGAGGTTGAGCCTTTTCTGCCCTATTAACTTCGGTGTGTTTGCTTTGCTTTTATCTCCCAGTCTCCTCACCCCAGTAGCAACTGCCTTGCCCTCAGTCCAGAGGATGGCCCCATGATTCCTTTGTTTAACTGCTGTTATAAGCTGCCGCACAAATTGCTTGGCAGAGGGTGATTTGTAGTGACAAGGCTTGAACCTTATCCCTGGAGATTCACCAGATACCTCTGCAATGCTCTGCATCTCTCAGGACAGGGAATAGGAAGCCGGGCTCCCACTTTCAAGCCTGATCTTGCATCATCTCAGCTATTGCATAACAGTTTAGCTGCGATGCAGTGGCATGTTCTCCTTCTCTCTGTTGTATTAATGTGGCTCTGCTTGCTCACAGGAGGTGAGCCGATCCCTCTTTTCCATTATTTATGGATCAGTATGCATGCAGTGATTTACATGCATCCTTTAAGAATTATGGCAATAGGTCAGATCAACAAAAATGATGCTCTTTTAAAATCTTTTGAGTAGAAATGGGTAATTTGCTTAAGAATGTGTGGGATGAAAATTAGTCTTATGTATGCCCTGAAGTGCCACAATCTAACATAATTTACAAATACTGAAGAAATTGTAGAGGATTAGTTTGGAAGACCTTTTTACTTGTGTCGTCTTTAAATTTTCTTGGCTTTCAAATTTCAGGCTTTGCTTCTCTTTATTTCTCATTTTTCACTGAATCTGTGACATGTGTTAATTTTCTATTGTAGTTTTGTTGCTGTCACCTAAATTTGTCTGATTTCCACCTCACAGGTTAATTTTTGATGAAGATTGTATCATCTGTTTTAGTCCTTTAACACTTGAAGTTTTTTTTGTCATCTATCTTGGTTTTATACTTTTAAATTGTATCTGATGCTTATTGTCCCTTCTAGAACTATAACAACCCCTTTCTCTTTCCCACCATTTCAATAGGACACTGTAATTCCATAGCTGATGGCTCCTTATCCTCTCAAGCCTTCAAACAACAGCAAAACAAAACTGTAGACCTCCTCTCCTCATTTGTCTTTCTGCTGCAGAAATACCCAAATGCCAAGCGGAGGTGTGCGAGTGTGTGGACTTGCATGACAGACATGGGATTTTTTGGTCAACTGCAGAGTTACCAAGTGTCATTCTGCTGCTCTGAGGGTGGTTTTGCAGCACTTAAAGGTGGCTGTGGGAAGAAGCTAAAATTCTGCAGCTGGATTTGGGATAAGGAGCCATCACATGCAATATCCCATTATTGCCTGTGACTAAATCCCAGCAACTGGGTTCAGCCTGAGCCAGTAGGCATAGTGTTACTTCCAGGTAGAAGAGTAAATGAGTGTAATTTCTACCCCAGCCCTGGAATAACCTCCCATACTTTGCTGCTCTGAGTAGGTTATTGCCAGGATCCAGTGGATGGGTTCAGAAAAGAAAAGGTGAAGGTGTTGGTAATTTTACTGTCTTGTGCTTCTGAAGTATAGGCAGAGCTGTATTGGTGATGATAAAGTGGGGAACAACAAGGGTCTTTCCATACTTTCTGTCTGTTGTTTCATCCTTCAGGAAAAGGGTTTTGGCTTTGACCGATCCATGGAACAACTCATAGGTTCACAAGCCAGCTTTATGTTAGAGCTTGTGGCAAGCTTATGGCCTCAGGGATAAAGGTCAAGAGAAATAAAAGCCTAATGGCTTTGAGTTAAGAGACTTGTAGACTTGCATGCACAGTTCTTTATACTTGTAAGAATATATGTAAATGAAAATAATTATATGTGAGCTTTGAGACTAAGGTAATTCAATTTACTTTGAAATAACATAGCTAGGGTTCCTGTGCATTGCTATTATCCTTCATTCTATATCTCTCACACATACTGTATTTTCAACACACACAGCATAGCCTTAAATTTGAAGCACTGAATCTGTGTTCTCAGTGCCCTTGTCTTTACTAGGAAAACTAAGCATTAGCCAAGTGACCAAATTAATTGATATATGTCTGGAGAAAGAGGGTCTGGCCTTGGATGTAACTGGTATTTTACATGTACTGTATCAGCGTATTGATTATTTATATTGCAGGAGTGCTTAGAAGACCTAAAAAAGGTCATTGCCTTAAAATATTTAACACCACACACAAAACTGAAACAGTTGCTGCCTCAATAAAAAAATATTTTTTTGTGCAAGTTCTGATTCTCTGGTAAATTGGTAATACTGAAAAATTGTTTGTACAATGGGTAGTCTCGTTACATGCTGTGCACAGATTTTCTCTTGCACTAGAAATGTTTAAGATGTCACATTCACTAGCTATATTTGTACAATGCATTTAAAACATCTTTGCTGAAAAAGTTGGAAGACATTTTTCTTTGTGTATTAAAAGTGTCAGAAAATCATCAGCACAAAAGCACAGATGTTCTATGGCTGACACACAGGCTCGAGAGTGCTTGTTTCTGCATGAAGATATTGTCTAAATAGATAAAATAGCTAAACACTTTTTTTCTGTCAGAGATCTAAAGAGATGAATGACAGGTCTTACAATAATGGTAAATATGCTTGGGGCAATGCAGAGGCTAAAGACCATGACCCTGTGTTGGTAGAACACTGTTTTCTGGGAGAATCTTAAGAATTTTGTGTAGACTCAAACATGCATGGGAACATTTGGGATGGTTTCAGCTTTTTCCTTTTTTTATCTCTTTGGAATAACTTATAAATATTTCAGAATGCCCCTGCAACATGTCTGGTTCTGTGTGAAAAAATTTAAGGGATTATATTTTAGAATTGTGTTCTAAGTGTTTATAAGGCCTATTGTAAGGTTAGAAATTCCCCCCAAAACACTCATTTGAAACTGGATGCCTTGCTGGATACCTTGTAGGTGACTAACAAGGAAAGTCCTGAACTAACCTGCATGTCACACAGGATGAAATAGGTGAAATAAAACCACCACCAGAATCATAGCTACATAGAATCTTTTAGGTTGAAGAAGACTTTTAAGATCATTGACTCCAACTGTTACTCTCACACTGCCAAGTCCACCTCTCACCCATGTCCCTTTTGAATACCTCCAGGGATGAGGACTCAACCACTTACTTGGGCAGCCTCTTCCAATGCTTGACCACCCTTTCCACGAAGAATGTTTTCCTAAGATCCAATTTAAACCTCCCCTGGCACAACCTGAGGCCATTTCCTCTTGTCCTATCACTTGTTACTTGGGAGAAGAGACCCACCCCCACCTGCCTACAGCCTCCTTCCTTTCAGGGAGTTGCAGAGAGCAATAAGGTCCCCCCTGAGCCTCCCTTCCCCAGGCTAAACAACCCCATCTCCCTCAGCTGCTCCTCCTACGATTTGTGCTCCAGACCCTTCACCAGTTTCATTGCTCTTCTCTGGATATGCTCCAGCACCTCAGTGTCCCTCTTGAGGTGAAGGGCCCTAAAATGAACACAGGATTCAAGGGGTGGCCTCACCAGTGCTGAGTAGAGGGGGATGATCACTGCCCTTGTCCTGCTGGCCACAGTATTTCTCATACAAGCCGGGATGCTATTGGCCTTCTTGGCCACCTGGGCATACTGCTGGCTCATGTTCAACTGCCTGTTGACCAGCACCCCCAGGTCCTTTTCCCCCAGGCAGCTTTCCAGCTGCTCTGCCCCAAGCCTGTAGTGTTGTGTGGGGTTGTTGTGACCCCAGTGCAGGACCTCCTTGTTGTACCTTATACAACTGGCCTTGGCCCATTGGTCCAGCCTGTCCAGACCCCTCTGCAGAGCCTTCCTGCCATCAAGCAGATCGGCATTCCCACCCAGCTTGGTGTTGTCTGCAGACTTACTGAGGGTGCGCTTGATCCTTTTGTTCAGATCATTGATAAAGTTACTCAACAGGACTGGCCCCGGTACTGAGCCCTGGGAAACACCAATTGTGACCAGCTGCCAGCTGGATGTAACTCCATTTACTACCACTCTTTGGGCTCAGCCATCCAGCTAGTTTTTTACCCAGAGTAGAGTATGCCCATACAAGCCATGAGCAGCCAGTTTCTCCAGGAGAACGCTGTAGGAGATGGCTTTGCTAAAGTCCAGGTAAACAACATCCGCAGCTTTTCCCCCATTCACTAAGCAGGTCACCTTGTCATAGAAGGAGATTAGGTTAGTCAAGTGGGATCTGCCATGCTGGCTGGGTCTGATCCCCTGGTTGTCCTGCACGTGCCGCCTGATGGCACTCGGGCTGATCTGCTCCATAACCTTCCTCAATACTGAGGTCAGGCTGACAGGCCTGTAGCTCCCCAGATCCTCTTTTCTGTAGATGGGCATCACACTGGATGACCTCCCCTGTTAGCCAGGACTGCTGATAAATCATGGAGAGTGGCTCAGTGAGCTCTTCTGCCAGTTCCCTTAGTACCTTTGGGTGGCTCCTATGTGGTCCTATAGACTTGTGTGTATCTAAGTGCTGTAGCAGGTCACTGACCGCTTCCCCTTGGATTATGGGGTTGCATTCTGCTCCCTGTCTTCCAGCTCAGGGGGCTGGGTACCCATAGAACAACGGGTCTAAATATTAAAGACTGAGGCAAAGAAGGCATTAATTACCTCAGCCTTTTCCTCATCCTTTGTCACTATGATTCCCCCCACAGCCAATAAAATATGGGTATTCTCCTTAGCGCTCCTTTTGTTGCTAATGTATTTATAGAAACATTTTTTATTTTTGTCTTTTACAGAAGTAGCCAAATTAAGAAATAATAATGAGAGCTACCTTGCAGGGCAGATTGAATTTTCTGCATAGAATTTAGTGGCACGGCAGGAAAAGGACGTTGAAGCATGTGTGATGAAAAAAGTGAATATAAATGAGATGATACTGATACTTCTTACTGAAGGTTTGTTAATATTTCAATGGTACCAGCAGTTTTGTTGAAAGTTTGAAACAGAACGGTTTACAACAGTGGACTCAAAACTGAGCTGACGTTGAAACTGAAGTCTGACATAAGCAAGCTAGCTTAACCTCAGCAACTTGATCACACTATCAAAGCTGATATAAATATACCAAGATGACTGAGTCATTTAGTGTTTGAAAAGTATAATCTAAGGGGATTTACCAGTCATGGGTAGAGAGAGAGAGCCCACAGTGATCTGATTGTTTGATGTCTTTCTGAATGGCGATATAAATTTGACAATTGAAGAGGGGAATTGCCAATCAAAAAGTTGTGTTCACACATGAACCAGAGTGAATTCAAGTGTGTGCAACATAGGAAAATCCACCATGAACGCATCAAAATGTCTATTTATTTATTTTTTAATCAAATGAATCTTTTAGCTCAATTATGAATTTCCAGAGAATGTCTAGGATGTCTATTTGAAAAACGATCACTGATTTTTTTTAACAAGTTAACCTTTGCTTCTAGCTATTTGATTACAATAATTAGAGAATAACACTCATAAGTTCATTTCATAGCAGATTATTTGTCCTCTGAAGCCCAAGTAATTCTTTCTAGCAGTGTGCAAGTTTTATAAAGGTTTATTTTACCAATATATTCATATGCATGTTTATCCCCATACTATCTCAAGGGCCAGTGAAGTCAGTGGAAGTCCTTCCACTGATATCACTGGACATTAATTGGAAGCTTAATATACTATTGAGGGCCAGATCCTGCCAATGGTAGTGCATTACAAACTATATAAGAACCCAAGAAATCATAGGCTAAGTGCAGAAATGTGCTGAGGTACCAATTTCCCAAACTTGTGACTGAAATAAATAATATTTTTTTTAGTGTGTCACATTGTTTAATTTTGATGTTGCTGAAAAAAATATTTGGATGCTTTTGAAATGAAATAAAAAACCCATACATTCTTTAAGCCTTCAGATGAATCTTTTGTTTAGATGTATATATCTTAAATGCTTTAGCTTCTGATGGAATGTGTGTTTTCATCTACTTGTATTTATTAATATAATGTTTGAATATTTTGTTAGTGATAATATCATGGTGCCTAGCGTTCCTTTTTGTATTTTATTTCTGAGTAAGGCAGCATTGTAATGGAGGAACATGTTAATGTGATTTTAGATCTGTCTTGTTTTAATCACATCCATAAGCAAGCTGTACAGCAGACGTGGTCAGTCAATGTGCCTGGTAATTATCCTTTTCAAAGACTTCAGCACTTGGTTGTTCCCTTGTTTGTAAGGAGCAACAAGCCATAAAAAGCAGGGAAAGTGGAGGGGAACCTCTTGTTTATGTAGCTTCCTTTACTCAGAGCTTTTATAATCCACCTTGAAAGCCATGAGCCTGTGATTGCTCCATCCTGTACTATGGGAACAAGGGGACTGCAGGAAGCTGTTCCATCTGCTGTGCAACAGAGATGTGCCCCCTTGGTAAGTGATGGTGGTGTCAGTCCCAAGGAGACAGGTGGCTCCGACTGTCCTGTCAAGGAGCAGGGTGTCCACAATGGGGAAATGATGGTTCGCAACACCTGGAGACAACCCAGCTGGATGTAGGATCTGGTGGCAAGTATCATGTCTGCTTCCTTTCACAGTGATGCTTGCAGGCTGAGGGCTAGGACAGTACTTGACAAAAGCCTGGTCGCTAGCCGGCTATATTTAATGTGGATAGCTTATATACATCTTTTTCAGTCTTGCATAAAAATATTTCTGCTACTTATTTCAGGTAGCTTGGTGTGAATTGCATAGTGGATAAGTTCAGCAGTTATTCATACTTTCTGGTGTCAAATTAATTTTCATCTTTCAATAATAGAAAGAAGGATGGTGGGGACTATTTGCAGGACTTGGCGATGGTGGTAGTGTTTGTCTTCAGTTGGCACCACAGGTACAATTGCTGAACAGGTTTCTGGACCTTAAGCTGTTTAATCAGCACTGAAACTTTCTAGGTAAACAATGGCCTTGAATCACTTGCTTGACACTAATATTTCCATTATATTTTCTTACTCGGACTACTGTCAGATTGGACTGGACTAAGCCACGTTTGCTGTTGGAGTTTTCAGTGTTTGTTTAAAAAAGGAATATTCTGAGAGCGCAAGAGGTCTGTTATCGTTTTCATCTGCATACATAACTTTCAATGACTGTAATGGGAAATATGGAGAGGGAACAGATTGCCTAAGAATGCCTGTCTTTAAAGCAATTAGTTTGATAAATGACCTGACTGAGACTGGTCAGAAAGACAACAGAAGAGAGACTTATCTATGAAGAGGTACCAAATTGCAGTGACCATTCAGGACTCCTCTGCACTGGAAAAGGCATGCAGCTTTTTGTCTCTACAATGCTTTATTTTTTCTGGTACTAATTTATGTGTTTGAAGGCTTTGGAGCAGTTGCTGTTATCCTCTGCATTTAAGGCAAGGGGAGATGGAGGCAGGAAGCTTCAGGGGTTCTCCAGATAGAGCAGCAGTAGGGTCTTATCTGAGGAATTTCTGGTTCTTCCATTCATTGACTGCTGGAGTATCAGTTACTGGGCTGCATGGGGTGAGCAGCATCCTCAGCTACATACACGTTCTGCAGATGCAATAAATCTTGAGAGGATTCAACCCAGACATCCTTCGGCTACTGTGGCCATTTCTAAAGCAGATGCTTTATGATGCAGATCTCACATCAGATGTGTCATGTCACTATGAGTTGTCATTTCCATAGGAAACTATTGAAAATTAGTGAGATTTTGCACAAATAGGTCTGTGTTATCTCCCACAGCAAACTTAAAGGAATGCTGGGAATGAAGTCCTGTTTTCTGGTTTCCTCCATTGGCTTCTCAAGAGGTCTTCAGATGCTCAGGAAAAAGAAGTACTGTAAACAGTTCAGCATATAAATGACAACACATACTTTAGTTTCTAACATCAATAAATATTTTAAAAGATACTTTAGTTTACATTTTCATATTTTCAAGGTTTCTAGCAAGAAAGTTGGTCTTTTACTGTGTGAGGGTTTGTTTTTTTTTTTTTTTTCCTGTCTGTGAAAGAACAGCTGGTTGGGGCAGACTGGTGCAATTCTTTGGAGGAATGTTTTTCCATTGATGTATGCTGTTTAATAAAGAGTTGTTTTCCAGCAAAAAATATGTGCTCATCCCCTTAGAATTTTTCTGGGAAAAAAATACCAAACAGACAAATCTGTAACCATGGTTATTAAAATAGAAAGCTCAGTTTTTTAATTTCAACATTTTGAAGTTATAACCTCAGATTTCAAAGTGAAAATGTAGGAAGAAACCCTGATTTTATTTTTTTTTAAATTATTTTTAACTTCTAAGTTGCTGGAAACTGATTTGAAATGTGTTTTCCTTTCAATTAGGGGCAAATTCCAAGTCATTCAGCTTTCCTGTAAAGGATAAATCCTGAGCCTAAGACAGTAAAGGGGACTCAGTTTTATCTTGAACAAAATTTCTTATTCAAGAAAATGCTTGCAATGCACAAAATTGTTGAGGAAATGTAGTGAGTCTGTGTGCCAGCTCTTACTCCTGTGATCCTTTAAGAATCTTTACTTCAATTTGTGTCAGTGACAGGAGTTTTGAAGTATGCCATCTGTCATTTAAAAAGACAGGAAAACTAGAGGGGAAGAGAGGTGTAGTTTCACATGAAGTGCAGGAGGACCTTTAGCTGGGTGGGAGGTTGAAATGTTACACTTTTTAAAAGCCAGGTTTTCAGTTCTTATCCCCATTCTTTTTTTTACCCATTCTTCTTTGCTGTGGCACTGCTTAAAGGAGGCTTTCAAGCAGTTCCAGCAGCAAAAGCAAATATGATGCATTGAAAGATAAGATTTTTTCAAGAGGGGTCTTGGTTCCCAACTTCCTCACTTTTCTCTTGAATGCAACCTGTCCATGAGTCCTTCCTCCTAGGTTTTTTGTGTTCTAAGTTTAGCTCATGCTGTTCCTTACAATAAGAGAAAAACTGAGTGGTAAGTAGTGGGATACTAGGAGGTTGCGGAAAGCTGTTCATCAGGATTCCTTGACATAATGCAGCCTTTACAGTGTAATGACTTTAGGTGCAAAATCTTTGTCAGGCAAATGAGGTGTGGGCTTGTAATATATGTTGCAGTTTTTGTGTATTTGTGTCAAAACTGTAAATGAATACAAATCTCTTTCTCAAAGAGTTATGGCTCATCCAAGGCTCAATGTTCTCTTTATGTTTCTTACTGAACCAACACACTGCCATGGTATTTCCTTAGATTTGCATTTGCAAGCTGAAACAGGATTTAACGCTGAAAACCATGATGATATGACAAGCAGTTTTGCTTGTGTCTGTGATACCATAGATCAAGACCTGTTTTTTGTGTAAAGGGGAAAAAGTGCTCACCCCTAGAGATTCAGTACAACTTTATGCCAGGCAATCCAAGTTTTTATTCTCTTGTCCTCTCAGTGGTGTTTGTCCTTCTGCGGACAGTCTAATTCTTTGCATTAGTTTGGGCCTTGCCTCCTTTTGGCTTGTTGCTTCACCTTCCCAGCAAGATTGTTCATTAAGTTGCAGCTGAAATTGTGAAATGCATGTCCAGATCCAAAATCTCTTTACATCTGGAGTGTATTCAGCACTTTTTTTTTTTTTTTTTTAAATAACCTTATCTCCGGTCATTGACACGATGCCTATTTATGGATATATGCGTATAAGGCTGGCTCCGTTCTGAATCAACACGAGTTTTGCTATTGTCTCCAGTGGAAGCTAGGGTTATGCACTTGGACATAAAAAGTTGGATGGAGACTTTAATTAAGTTTGTGAAAGTCATTAGAAGATGATAACCTTTTGTCCCTCCTGACCTCAGCTGGATTTTGAACTGGCTACCTAAAGGTTAAAGATTCTGTATCCCCTTTACAATGCTTTGATCCAGGAAGCCCATTTTATTTTCAAATCCTTTAAATTTCCCGTTTTCTGGGTTCATTTTAAATGGTGGTGGGTGGTTCTTTCGCTTTAATTTCCTGCTCATCATTCTTCCCCATGCATCCCCTCTAAATGAAGTTGCTTGTGAGATCCAGCCCAGTTATTTGGCAGCCTTGCTGTAGCACTCCCTTCGAGGCTTTGTCTTCTCTTGAGTAGACAAGAGAAGGTCTTCATATAGAGTAGGTCTTGAATAATGCAGTTTTTTATGTTGAGAAACACTTGGAATGAATCCCACACCTTGGACTTTAGCACTGGTTTTTTTTGGAGTTTGAGATGTGGTAAAAATGTACAGTCAGAAATTAGGAAAATGGGGGCTAAACTGACTTGAGGCAAAGGCTAGGAAAGGTGAGCTAAGCATTTCTGCTGTTCAAAAAATTTCTCCAAACCCTTGTGAATGACAGTTTTTGTTGTTGATAATTTGGTTTTTCATGCAGTCTATAACCCGATACCAAAGAGTTTACCTGTGTTTCCCAAACAGAACTTTGGACTGAAGTCTGGTTGCTCTGAAATAAGGGGCAAAGTTCTCATTTTTTTCCACAGAGCCATGGGAAGAGGCTTTCTGAGCCACACAGCTGAGCTGCCTGTTCAGGGATAAAAGCTTTCTTTTCAGATTGCAAGGTTTTAAAAAAAACAACAAAAACCTCTGTGCTTTCAGTCATAGCTACAGATGTTTTGGGGATCAAACATGCTTTGTTCAATTTTAATTCCAGATCAAGATGGAAAGCAGCAGTGAAATGTACTTGGGCTCTCCAGGATTCCTACCTTCCTTTAGTCTGGGTTAAAGTTTGGGTAAAGTGTTAACTTTCTCTCACTGGCTGGCTTTGCTGTAGAAAGAAGAGCAATTTACTATTGTATCTGCGGATTATGACTGGTTTCTTGCCTTACAGTACCCTGAACTCAAACCCCAAATGTTAACATCACCAAAGTCTCAAAAGCTGGAGTATATGTTTGGATTCAAACCCAAATGTCATGACTTGTGTTAATTCAATATTTTTGAATGTACAAGCTAAGCCTATCTTGTCCTCTCCAACACTCTCTACTCTCATTAGCAAAACCATCCATTTGCTCTTGTTGATGAAATAATTTAAATTAATTAAATGTTACCACTTTTTTCCATCTTCCTGCTCCAACTGTGCAAATTTACCCCCTTTTCCAGTTAGTGTGTAGGTTTATTGAAAATAAAATGTTGTCTTGTAGTATTTTGTTTTCATAACTGCAAAATCTCATCTGATCTCTTGTTAACAAATTATCAGTCTTTTAATGGTTTTAAGCTTTGAATTTGAATCTTGGTGTCTGAGTAAATCCCAGAAACAAATGGACATGCTGGTAATTCTCGGAGACTCCATTTATCTATCATTGATCATTTTACATGTGCAATTGCCATTACACTGGGAAATACATGGGCATGGGTTAACCATCGGTAAGGCACCGGTTTTATGCCTATTCTAGTCGTGAAAGATACCTATATTTTTAACATTTCTTATTGCTAGTTAAATGCGTTGGAGTATCACGATGTCTACCTCAGTTATTTGCATTCCCATTAAGCATTTTACTTGAACAACACCAAGACCAGGTGATTTATATGGTGGGATACTTCTTAGCCCGTCTGCAGGTTCAGGAATTTTTTCACAGCACAGTAAAGTTACTGCGGCAGTAACTTGCAGCATGCAGATCTGTAATTCAAAAGTGCTACTACTGTGTGAAGGTAACACACTTCTTACAGTTAACAAAGATGAAAGAAATGAATCCTTCCTAAATTATTCACCTAAACTGCACTTGGATTTAATTGCCTTTTGATAGCTGTTACTCAGAGTAAAAGTCTATTTTAATGGTAGCACCTCCAAAAGTATTTTATGTCAAAAGACAGTTTTGAGGATTGAAATTTGCCTTTATTGTTTTACTGTAAATCTAATCTATGAAGGACAAATTGCCAAAAGAGGCAAAGGAGCTATCTTCAGCTTATACCTTAGAAATGGAGAAAAGATCTTAAAAATTCTGGCCACAAGCATGACAGTTTCAGAACTTGCATAAGCAACAAAAAATGGTTAGGAGAATAAAGAAACATTAGCACCTTTTTGCTTAGCAGCTTAATTCTTCATGTTTGTTTGCACCCCATCTCTTTTCTGAAAGGTTTAGACGCTGTGACTGGATATTTTCATCAATCTTGTTCAGAGTTGCTAATGTTTTCTTAACTGAATTTTTAAACTCTTCTAGTCAGTCAGTGGCTTTGCCTCAGACAAACCCTCTCAAGTTTGGATTTCTTGCTATTTAAGGGTGTGATACAGATAACTTCAAAAACCTAGAAATTTCTTTTGTTTGACAGACTCCGCAATATTGGAGAACAGTCTAAAGAAAATCCCCTTTATATAATATCAGACATAACTCATGGAAGAATCAAGCCAATAAACCTGCCATGGCAAGAGAGTCATCTTCCCAGCTGCGCTCCATCCCCTTCTGCATTGAGCTGGGAGAACTCAGGTGATTAGTTTTGTGAACATAAAGTTACACAGTTGATATAATTTTGTGACATAAGTCATTAGTGGTACACAAGCCCTTTGTTTTGAGGCAAATAAAAATGAGACATCAAAAAAATAGAAGTTAGAGGATTTACACAACTCCTATGCCTTTGAAAATGATATTTTGCAGGAAAGGATGGGCCTCATCCCAGCTTGTGCTTCAGTCTCTCTCCTGTGTATATGTCAAGTATCTGCTGATGGCTGCTGAGAGCTGATTCATTCCTCTGTTTTCATATGTACGTCTCCTACCTCAAAAATGCAGGACTTCTCAAGTATGTTGCTAACTGGGGACTTGCTCTGGTCTTTCCCTATGGACCTGAGATTTTAAGGTCTTGCAGTTTCAACGGGGGAAAAAATATTGTGCACCTTTTTTGTCACATTACATGAAATAGAACTATTTTTAAGCCAACAAATTAAAGATAGGTACAACAAGATTGTCCCTTGTAAAATTAGGGGGATGGGTCTGGCTCCTGTCCAGCCAAACTCTTCAAAGTTTCTCACTGTTTCAACATATGTAATAAAATCCTACATATTGCATAAAGCTTGAAAAGTATAACAGGAAATGGTGCTGTTAACAAAATAAGCCAATAACTGAAGTGCAAATTTAAACAGGTGATGAAGCCAATGTATGCCCTCTATGAAGTACTTACATACACAGCGTACTGCTTCTCCTCTGATTAATTTGGAGGGGGAAGAAGAATGATGTATCTATGCCTTTAAAAATCAGGCAAATGGGATCTCTCACCATGATAACTGAGTGGCCAGAAAAGAACATAATGGTAGTGCACTTTGAGTTCAAGTCCTACCAAATGGCACTTGGTTTAAACTTTGGGTATACTGCCCAGTGTTTAAATATGAGCTACTCAAAAGAAAGATACAGAAGTTTAAAATAATAGCATGCAGATTTCTTTATAGAATTTAAAGAATGAAAAACACTTGAAAAAATATCAGCAGGCAGGGGCAGGAAGAACAAACGGTAACCAAATTGGTTCCTGTGACAAACCATAACATTTACTTTAAAGCATCAGCGTGCTAGTCAGTAAAAGTCAAGCTACTACTCTTTTAATAGATCCCAGGCCTTCTTAAACTCACTGGTCTGCAAGTATTACTCGGGTCAAGAGCAGGTCAAAAAGTGAAAACCCATGTGAAAGTAAACTTTAAATATCTGCTTTTGAAGAGCTATAGCAGACTATCTCCTCTATAGTAAATATACTTCTCTCTTTGTATGCCATTACAGTATTCTGTACTTAAACCATTGATACTTTTTGCACTATTTGTTCAGTTAAGAATTAAAAAGCTCCCTCGTTACATTTTTACATAAGCCCTATTCATTTTACTATTAAGGTTTTGGGGGATTTTCTTTCAGTTGTCATGGGATTCGACTAGATTTTTTATGGAGCATTTTGCAATTATTTATTGTAATTTCCATTGCATTTACCAGACCACGTGTCTTGGTTGAAGACCTCTTTTTTAACTATGTGCGTACAAGTCCACATGTGCAAGTTAGATTTCTAGCCTTGCTGCCTGAAGTTAATAAAATGCCAAGATTCAGTGAGCTGAAAATTAAATACTGGACTTGATTTCAAAATTGCAGACCATACTGCAGTGATACAAGATACGTTTTTAAAATCCATCTTCCATTTTTGACATCACTGGGATTCCACCCCCCCCCACCCCACCCCCCCCCCCCAAGATTTAAAAATGTCAGTGGCAGTTTGAATTCCTGGTCTGAGTTTAGTCAGAATTGATGTTGCCTTTGAGCTTGTTTCCCCACACACTGAGGAAAGTCTGACTGACTCCCTGTTTTGAATTTATTTGCCTAGTAGAATGGGTATTAATTTGGCCTGCAATACACTTGCTCCAGCTTTTGCTGGAGTGAAAGGTCATACTCTGGAGCTGTTTTTCATTTTGTTTTATATGTGTTAATGTAATACGTTATGAATTACCCTGGCGTTTTTTTCTGACAGCTAAAAAGCATAATCATTTTTCCTTCCAGGAGGACTGAAAGAAAAGCAATCATTCCTATTTGGGAGATGATTTATTTAAGATCTTTTCCCTCATCTTTTGCTCCTACATATATAAGGAGTGAGTGAGATTCTGGCTCCGTTTAAGTCGGTGGCAAGGCTCCCATTGATTTCCATTGGGCTAGGCTATTACTAAGTGTTATTTTAGTTCTCAGGGTTACCCTTGCATGTGAAATCTTTGCCAGCTCAATAAAATATCACAGATCTGAAACGAGCTGAGCTGTTGTTTTCCTGTTCCACAAAGGCCCATTTCTGCTGTTGTTATGGAGGCAGAAATCTCATTAAAGCTGGACTTTCAAGGGTGATGAGGCCGAAGAGGAGGAAAAGTAACTTAAACTCTCTTCTGTACAGTTGTCTTCAAATTTGGTACGAATTCGTGCTAAGCATGTATCTGAGACTGGACAACAAAATATGAAGTTATAAGTGATGGGGCTGCTGCAGCCTGCGTTTGAGGCTTCTGTCTTCTCTACCTTCTGCTCTCTTGGTATTTGACAAACGTTGTGTATTTTGCTTATTGGTTGGGGAGGAGATTGAATGGATACTGTGGAAGTACGTGTTATGCCAAACCCTATGCAATTTTAAATTCTGCTTTTTGCCATTTTTGAAAGCCACGTTCCTTCAGAAGTTTAAAGTAAGCATGTATGCAGTTATGAATTACATTTTCAGAAACCAGGAAGGGTGCTGAAGCCTGGACAGAAATTCGGTTTGCTCTGTGCTTAGAAGTAGAGAACAAAAAAACAGAACCAGCCACAAGCGGATGAATCAGGACTGCTGCACAGGATGCTTCTAATAAATATCATGCTTGCCTTCAGTGCATTTGGGGAAAAAATTCCACCATTAATTTTGCCTCTCTAAATGCATGAGTTGCAGAACAGACTTTCCCATGTAAGTGATGGGAGCCTGATGAGGAAGAATTTCTTTCTTGGGAGACAAGTATAATTTGTATAATGAGGTCAATTAATTCAATTAGTTTTGCACCTTTTCACTATCCACCCTAACCCCCCTTTAGAGATTTGTCTTTTTTTCCCAGTGAAGTTAAATCTTTTTAATGTCAGTATTGTGTTAGGTTTTTGCCATTTCATTACAGAGAATGAATTTGAAAAATATAAGTAAGATCCATACCAATGTGTAGGTGCTGTGTGCGGGCATCCATGAAAAGTGGGACTGGTGATGTGCCAGCTGGGACTCAGGAAATTGTTTCACCTCCTCACTCTGCCATAGATACTCAAGTGCCTTTAGACACTGCTCAGGTCAGCATTGCAGAACCTAAGTAATGTAGGAACCCAAATATCTCAGGAGAAAGGACTGAAAAGCGGGACTTGGAATTTGAGCGCTTGAGCTCTGCTGAGCCCTGCCTGCCTACAGACCCTCCTGGCAGCACGGTGCGCAACCTTACATTTCCCAAGTTCTTGCACCTATCCAGAAATGCTCTCGTGGACAAGCTCAGTAGTACAGGCTATGCCTGGGTGGGATTAGAAAAGCCCCAGGGCTTCAGCTGAGCAGGGCTGCTCGGTGTGCTCTGGCACAAGCAGGCTGTACCCAAACCGCAAGGGCAACACCATCAGCCCTCAGGCAGGAGGAGGCAGAGGTGCTGGCAGCAGCGTGCGGAGGGGCTCCCCACACCTGGCTGCCTGGTCAGAGAGCCTCTCCTGCTCTGTGGAAAGGTAGCAGTGGGTCTTCTCAAACTTACAGAAAAGTTGTGAAGGGAAATTATTTTAGATTATTTTAGGGCTAATTATTGCAGCATTGAGGGTCGTATCAGTCAGCATTTCAGCAGTGCCCAACATCTAGGTGCCTTTGGATATCTGATCAGAGTAACCTGTAGAAATCACCTGATTTCGGAAAACACATCAGTTGGGCTTGGATGGCAACACACAAATGAGAACAGAAGGAATCACTAATTGCCTCTGAAAGCTGAAAATTGCCAAGTCTCGTTATATATGTATGTGTGCATGTGCCAAACCACCTGTACTATCTACCCATGTTACAGTAAGTCCCAGTGCAAGTACCTCAGTACGGCACAAGTCCTTATAAAAGGCCTCACTCTGTGAAAATGTAGTTTGGTTTTTTTTTTAAGTTTATCGGTTGTGGTGGGTTTTTTGATTTTTTTTTTCCCCTAAGTCTGGGCTTGCTTACACTTCACTGGGGCAGCAACATGGGTTATATCACACTAATTAAGCAATAGGTGTGTGTGTCTCTTCTGGCAAAACCGTGCTCTCCGTTGCTCTGTATCAGAAGCACAAACTGAACCAGATACACCAGCCAAATCACACTTAGTCAGTAATGCTGCATCTGCGTTGAGGATTCCTGCTGGTGTGGGTCAGCTGGCCACAGGTCAGACTACTTCAAATGCTTTATTCCAGTCTCCCTCTCTATCTGTTTATATGCATACCATGATGTATGGTTCACCTCACAGGAATCCATGCAGGTACTTACAATTTTTTCTGCAAAAATTACACTTTAATTGTACTTTATATATTGTCTTTACAAAATTTTGCCAGTGATTGCAGCTTTAAAAATAGAAATGTTTAAGTAAAGATACATATTTTAAGGGTGTTTTTGTCCAGATTTCCCAGAGTGGCTGTTGGAAGTTAAAGAGTTAGTTTCTCTGAAATGTCCCTGTTGCCCATGAAGCTTAAAATTCAAATACTCTCTTTATTTTTCTTTTCCCTTTTTAACTATGTTCTCTCTCCTTTTCCTACCTGGTTTTCATTCTTATTGGACTAACACCACTGTAAAATCAGGCACTGAAGAGTGAATTTTATATCCTTTTGCCTATCATCCTGCCTCTGTGATCATCTAGTTCATAGATGTTTTCAATTACTCTGCTGTTTGTTTTGCCTTATGATCTTGCCCAGTCAGTATTTAGACAGTGATGCAATGTATGTACAACCCCTTCAGGTATTTAACAATACTTCTTTACACTTTGCCAAGCTTCCCCCCAAAATGTGCCTTGAACACCCTTGTAGCACAGAAGGCAGATTAACTGCAAGAAACTACAATAATAAATTTAAAAAGTCTATACTTTCAGGTTCACGGTTAAAAAAACCCAAACCAAACAGATCAAACAAAAACCTCCAAGCCAACAGATCTACTTTATAGCTTATTAGTGTGTTTTACCTAGCCTGGCTAACAGGTTTTGTGCTGAAAATTGGAGTGTGGGCTGTTTATTTACAGGGATCTAAACATGTGTATTTTTGTAACTTCTCTGCTGTCATAATGAATTACCAGCCATAAGCTGTCCTTTGTTGGTTTTGGTGAAAATCAAATGAAACCCAGCAGGAGCTCCCAGAGTGCATTGTCCAAAAGTGTAAAAATGCTGTGTTGATGACAGATCATACTGTTTTTATTAAAGCTAAGAACACTGACTTTACTTTGCTTTTTGACCCTAGTGCTTTACTGTCAAGGTGATTTTATTTCTACAAATTTTCCTTCTGCAGGCCTCATCAACGATTCACCATAAAACATTAGACAAATTCCCATCATCTGTATATGATTAGAGCAGGTTCTGTTGTGCTGCTCGTCACAACTTAAAGCAATGTTTTTCAGCTTTGTCTGAAAAGGAGTCAGTTTACCAGCCTTCATTCATAACACAATGTCTCCTTGTTTTTGTACCAGTTTTCTTTGGTTCTTTTTAAGCTGATAAGGACATAATTGAAGGAATTTTAATGCATTATTTGCTAAAGACTGCAACCAATTTTTCAATTCTACTGTCTAGAAAATGTTGCCTTAAAAAAAATGTTTTCATACAAATGCCCTAATGGATGAACAGGATGCACATGTGACAATCTGCTGCAAGAAAAGCATAAGCTTGCTGAAATGCTATTGAGAAAAATCTCCCTGAAATTTTCCAAATTAAACACATGATGAAAGTGCAAACTTTTGTGTAGCTGCTTTCAGGTTCTTTTCCCTCTAAGTATTTCATATGCTACTGCTAATCAAATCACATACTAAAACTAACTCCATGCAAAAATCAGTATATTTAGTTATCCTCCTGTAAATTTTTCACATCTATATTTACCAGAACAACACATTTAATATAATACATGTGTATTAAACCAATATTTTTATTCTTTTCAAATAGAAGTCTTTTAAGAATAGAAAAAAGTTTTCCACAAACCTTTTTTATTGAGTAGTTTTTCAGCAACAAGTTATTAAAAAACCTTCCCTGAAGTGTAGCTATGAGATAGAAGAGGAAGAGCAGAAAGTCTTGATTTTGTTTTTTTAAATCAAAGCACACGTTCTAGCCTTGTATGTTACAGAAATTAACTTGGCACATATTTGTGTATAGTTCTCACCAATGTCTGTCTGTGGTTTAGAATTAAACCACCTTTTTCGTAGAAGAGAGGGAAGTACTGGCACAGTGAAGCTTTCACAGTGACCTGGACTTTCCTAAAACACAGGCTTCTTGGATTAGAGTTTTCTTTTCTGATCTGCAAAGTACCCCAAAAATTCAGACTTACAATTCTGGACCAAGTGTTTCTCTCGCAACTCTTGGTGCCTTCTGATTTAAGCACCTCATGGCCAAGCAACACACAGGTGCATTATCCACCTCCTCATATGCACACTGGCACCTCAATTTGGCATCGAATGCAAGCTTTGAATTAATATAATTTTTCTGTTTCATTAGGTTACTGAGTTTTACTATGGTCATATGCTGTTTCAGAGTGGTATATATCTGCTTACTGATTTCTTGACAAAATCACTTATTTTCTTGAATGAATACTTTATAGAATACTGTATGTTTCAGATATTTAGTGCAAGTTTTTCTCTCCGTACTGCTAATTGTGGTACAAGAGAATATACTAGTGTTTCATTTTAGAAGATTTCGAGATACCCTAGGGTATCTGTGATTTATGCATAGCTGTTTCAAGATGTGACATTACTGATGATGGCTCTTCTCTGGCAACCTCTAACATATCTCTCCTTGCACAGCCTCTTTTCACCATGATGAGTGTCATAGAGTTATTAGCATGTGTGTGCATATATAGTGTATATATGTTAGTGTCTTAGAGTTATTTTATTTGTAAAATTGAGCAATTATATGTGAAAGCAGACTCGATAATGACAGCAGTACAATTTTACAGAGATGATTTGGCATGGAAATCTCCAAAAATGCTTCATGGCAAACTTTACAGAGCAGCTGTATGCAGTAAATTAATGTGTGGTATGATCTCATTTTTACAGTCCTAACTTGAGATCTGTTGGCTTCCCCCATCCTGGAACGCTGTCACTGGTATACATAGTTAAATGGTCACTAATATGGTGAAGATCTTTAACAAATTTGCATTTTGGCAACTAAAATGAAAACGCCGATGTACTGAGGTTAATACATAAGAGATTGACTGCACAACAGCAGGATGAATCTCTGGCCACACTAAGAAAAATTGTGCCTGTCAAAATCAATGCAAGTTTCAGGTGCCAGATAACTTGTGGATTGAGGCTGTTTTCCTCTGCATTAGTCAACCTGTGAGTTTTGTCAACAGGAAAGCCAAGCATTTTACACATTTTAAATTGCTGGCAAAATCACAGGTTATTCAGCAGGAAATACAATAAAACAAACCATGTACTCAAAACATATGCAGAGGCACTTTTTAGACTGGAGAAACATTTTTGCCAGATTGTCTTGAGAAGTGCTAGATCTTTTGTTTGGCTGTTCTTAAGGCAGGCTGGTGCCTCAGACACTGTGGATTCAAACAGGAGCACTTATACTATGAAGGGCATTTAGGGGTATGGGTTTTGGAACTGGGAAAGGCTGAAAACATTTTTCCTGCTCATCACAGGCAGGAAGGGTTTTGCCACATATGGCCTCTGTTGCCCAGCCTCTGTGAAGTTCACCTATAGTTTTGAGGATCTGCGTATGCACAAGAGGTTTACCAAAACTGGAATTGGAGATAAGCTATTCCCAGGAAAGCTGGGGGTAGGTTTTCTAAGCATTTCCATTTAGATACTCTTTTTACCGTGGGGTCAGCTGGGAAAGTACTATGGACCTGAGGTCTGGAGGCAAGGATGAACATAGGAGAGAGGGGCTGGATTTTGGGTGGTCAGGCTGGGCAGCCTGTGGCTCTCACAACATTCTTCTTCTAGCACTTGGGGGCCCTTCATCTGGGCGTGGGGTTTCTTTGTTTGAGGTCCCCCATACAGAAGAGCATCCCATGTCCACTTTCTTCTGCTCTCAGTCTGAGTTGTCGATGGTATAGAGCAAGGAGGGGAAACAGTTGTATTACATACTTCCAGCTCTGGGTGAGCAGCTGAGCCAAAGGCTCAAAGCCTCCCCTCTCTTGTAAAAACCCAGCCACTGGAGACCCATAGTAATTCTGCTATTAACCTTTTAATTTGGCCTTCTCCCTGGGAGGAAAGAATCTGCCTTGGAACAGATGTACTGCCTCGATTTTTCCTCTGGTTTCATTTATTTTATATTTTTTTATTAACTAGAAAATCTGTGATATAATAATTCGTTGTGAAAATGAGGGTGCTGCCATACTGCATTCCTTCTTTCCCAAGTTGGATGCTGAAGCTCATCCACCGAAACCCGGTGGTGGCCAGCAATCACTGCTTCTCAAGATTATCGACAGCATCTTGCCTTGTGAACCAGTGCTATCTTGTCTCAGATATGAGGTACAAGCTCCTGGGTCCTGCCATGGCTGTGTCTCAGGGGACATCAGAGTTTTTTCCCACCAGTGATCCCCACAAGGTGCTCAGGGCCACCAAGCTGGTCCTCAACTCCAAGGGCATCTGTGCCCTGGCCTGGCCCCTGTGTTGCCTGCTGCTCTGACCTTTTGCCAAAGACATAATTTAACAGCATTCCATTGCCATGGAAATCTGTGCTTTATCCAACCCTCAGGCTGTTTAAAGACAACCCTTAGGCTAGTTTTCTTCTTTTTTTTCTGAGAAACAATTTCTGAGGTGATGGAGTTATCTATATTCTTGTTTTAGTAATATAAAAAATGAAAGCTCTATGTCTTTCTCATGAAATTTGAATTAAAATTCATACTTATTATGCTAAAATACTTTGTGTTGTACTTTAGCAGGAAAGAGTGGACCTTCTGAAGAATGCTACTTTGTAATTAAATCAACCACTTAAAAAAAGCAATGATGTGTGTTTAATTTGTTTGCTAGTAAGAAGTTGGCAACAGAAATTCATACTGCCCACTTATATTTTCACTGTGAGATTTTCAAGGCTCTTTAAAAGCTGACTGCCTAATCTTATTATGGTGTGCTTGTAAATATATAAACATGGAAATACAGAACTTGTCCTGCAAATTTGCACATGCCAAACATTAAATATGAAACAGTCATATAAATTTGAGGTGAACCTGTTAAATAGCAGATGTGTGTGTTGAGCAGTCGTATGGGCCCACCATGCTGCATTTAGGCAACCCATCAGCCACTCCAGCAGTACGTGAGGTTTGTGCTTCAGTGTGCAGAACAGCTCGGTATCTCTTCTTTCTGCTCTGGCTCTGATGGGACAGATAAAATTAGCAAGCGATGCAGAGGATTATAACTGTAAGTGGGTATTTTCTAGGATATTTTGCACTGCTCACCACACCCATGAGGCTGAACTGGGCACTGTGATCCACAGACATGGAACAACTTGTATGATTGAGTCCATGGTAATGCAACTCATCCAAAATATGTATTCGGAAAATACCAAATCCTTTGATTTAGTATCCCCATTCCTGCAATTAGGGCTGCCAAATTGGTCTTCTGCAAAAGCACCTCATCTCAGTAATCTCATAATCCCATACATCTGTGTGTTAGCATAGATGCATTACAGGAGAACTAGGCTGAATGTGAATATGTATATCATGGTGGCAGTTACACCTTTGAGTGTATAGTGCATAGTACCGTGTTGGTCATATCTGTGCCTGTCTGTGAAATGAGGAGCTTCTAAAATTAGCTTAAAAATAATCTTTCTGGAAGAAAGTCTGAGGTTAGCGTATAACTGGTAATTTTGCTGGGTTTTTTTAATTCATGTGTTTTTAGTTCCCAGTTTTTTCTCTGTGGTTCTTTGCTAATCTGTATTTTGTAATAAAAGAAAAAAATTGCAAAATGAGGGAGCATCATCTTATAGTCCTGAAAGATGTAACAATGAATAGAAAGCATTTTATTGTGCTCTTTGACATTAATGTAATATGAACATTGTATAGGCTATGTGTATATATGTATGTTTACATATATGAAGAAGATTCTGACCAAAGTGGGTCAGCTTGACACCTTGGGATCTCCAGATCTTGTCTGGCTGCCAGATGCCCACCCAGCTGCTCTCTGTCCCCTGTCTCAACAGGACAGGGTAGAAAATAAGATGGAAAAGCTCATGTGCTGAGATAAAACAGGGAGGTCACTTGTGCAAAACAGACTTGATGTAGGTAGGGAAAATTAATTTATTGCCAGTTAAAATAGAGTTGGACACAGAGCTGGACAGTGAGACAGAAAGAAACCTCCGCGGTGCGCTGGAACCGGCTGTGCCAAGCACAAGGCAGCCCCTGGCCTCTTCTCACAGAGGTCACTGGGACTTCTGGGCAGCCTGTTTCCCCTGGGATTTCCCAGTCCCCCGTGGGCTCTCTCCTGGTGAGGGCAGGGGCCTTGCAGAGGTGGACAATGACAAGGGTAGCAGAACAGCGAGTTGTGGGCAGGCTTCAGCTTCCACTGCGAGTCACTCTCTCCTGGCTTGACTTTGAAGGAGCAGCAGGCAATGTATCGGCTGAAGCTGAGCACCAGCAGTGAGCTTCCAGGCGCTGCTTCCCCTGCACACGCACCAGCCTCAGTTAGAGACAGCTGCAGAAACACCTATTTGCTCAGCCTTGGCAAATCTGCTGTTTTTCTATAGCCTCATGACACAGCATCTGCATGTGTCTCTGTCACAGCTGAAAAAGTAGAAGGTACAAACTCCTCCTGCCATGGGTCTATCCACCCCAACTGGATCAGATCCTCTGATTTTATTTGTCTCACTGTGAAGCATACACAACATGTACAGGGTCCAATAAGCAATCTGTCTTAGAGACTTCACCACAATCATGGTGTCTACTGGCCAGGTTCAGCAAAGCACGTAAGTACATGTTTAATTTTAAGCACATGTTTAAGTCCTATTAGTATTAATGGGAGTAAACTGAGGGCTTATATTTAGGTACATGCTTAAAAATGATTTATTGAGGAGAGATAAAATTAAGCCTACACTTAAGAGCTTTGCTCATTCGGAGAGTGGAATATTTACATTTGCTCCAAACACATGTTCAAGTCATTAGGACTTGTGATATATACTTCTGATTTGCTGCTTTTTTGTTGTCTCGTAGCTGGCTAAGGAGAGACCAAGGTGCACAAATGCGATCCTTTATTGGCAGAATTGATTTAAAGATAGTCCATTTGAAAAAAACAGAAAAAAAAAAGAAGTGGTTGTACAACAACCTGGATAAAAGCCGGTGGGTTGTAGTTTCGTTCCTCTGTCTCTTTAAATCTGGATATTAGGGCCAGGTCCGCAGCTGGGCCACGGAGAGCAGGGTGCTGGGCTGCAGGGCTCTCTGCCTCAGGGAAGCCTTCGTTGTGAGTGCTGCCTTGGAAGCTTGCAGGTACTGTAACTGGTTTTAAGGTTTCATGGCTCGGTTCCCCCCTGCCCTGCATTGCTGTTGATATTGTGTGTGCAGAAATGTTAGTGATAAGTTTCGGCTGCGAGTGTGTGTGTGGGAAATCTGTGGCACACCGTTGTCTAATGGGAAACAGTTGGGTTCGTTCTGCTACATTGCAGAGCACTTACTGGAGGAGGTAAATACTTAGGAAATTAAGGGCAGTGTTTGCATGCTTGCTTGTTGGGAGAACTGGAGTTTTTCTTAACATGTTTTGACTAGCTGGAGAGAAGGTTTTACTGCAGGCTTCAGAAGTGTGCGCTGTGGATGGTTGCTCGTGTAACTTCTCTGCTGTTAGTTCATGATCTTATCAAAAATTTGAGCTGTTTCATGTGTTTTTTCAGTAAAAGCCCAGGTCTTGGAGGCAAGTGGCAAAGGGTTGAGTCACAGCTTTCATTTGGTAGAAAGGCATGTGCTAGAGCCTAGTGTTTCAGAAAAAAGGGTTAAGATGTGAGTTAATGAATATTTTCAAAACTGGGCTTTTAAAAGTTACTGTAAAGAGACCAAGTTTTTCTCCTACCTTGTGATTTCGTTAAAGGTCTCTTTCATGATCTGAGGTTGCTACTCATGATTTATCCTGAATGTTTGGGGTTTGGCAGTACCCTTGCTGCATAGGACCAAAGGCATTTGATATACTATTTGCTTCTGTTGGTTCTGAGGAGTTTAAAATATATGTTTAGTTTAATGGTGCAAAGCAGCAACTGGCTTTCTGGAAGGCTTCCATAGCAAACTGTGTCTCTGAATATGCACATGTGCCCCCGAAGCCTTGCTCGCACAGCCCTGATCTGTGAGCCTAATGCATGCGGGAGCACTGAGCTGCCAGAAAAGCAGACGTTCATAAGCATTACCATAAACCATATTTGCATATCAATCATTCATACTTGAAAGCAGAGGTTAGTAACCCTTCCTTTTTGAGCTGGTGTGCTCCACTGCGTGTTCTGCCATTATGGCTTTGATCTGTAGAGAAGCACGTTTACTTTTTCAACCACAAAACAGTAGTTCTCTTTTAATCAGGATGTATAACTCTGTTATAGTAAAACAAAACAAGTGCAAAACATTGAAATGAAGACCTAATATTTTCAGATAAGAACTGTCTTTTATTACCAAGTAAAATGGGCTCTTCGAAGATGCAGGCTGGTTAATATGGGTCCACTTCATCTCAGGTGTGTTTTCTTTCACTTAGTCCAGCAGGTGCTGAAAATACGAGCTCGTTATTTGGAGGCCTTAGGACCCTACAGAACAAAGCTGATAAATATGCACACACCTGCTTTTTTTTTGTCTAAGGAAACACCTTTGGCAAAGACAGCATCGATTCCTGAAAAGCAGCTCATACACCAGACTTATTTTGCTTGTGTTCTTCATCTTTAAGAGCTTTACAAGGCTTTACAGGCCTCTTGAAGTAACCTGCTTTTGCTCAGGAAACTTGTAGCTACTGAAACTGAGGACAACACGAGCACGTAGTGTTCACAGTGTAAAGACTTGTGATTCAGGGCGATGCCGGGTACTCCAAACCCTGCGCTCCTGTTAGTTCTGCGTGACCTCAGGCAAACGTCCTGACCTCTGCTTGCCTCACTCACCAAGCTGTAAAATTAAGTAAATCAGGACCTCTTTTAAAACCAGATGGTGTATCTAAGCTGAGCTTTTCTGGTACAGAAATGAACCCTGAAGTTATTCTTCTGAACCTGTGTGGTTGGTGTGCAAGTGTAGTTTGGCAGTTTCTCCCGTTCATTTAAGGCTGAGGGTAGAGCAGAAGAACAGGGTCATCGCATGAGAATCAGCCAGCAGGACCTCTCCCCAAGTGCACGAGAGAAGCTGGAGAAGACCTGAGTTAGCGTGGTGGGTCAAATCCTTGTCAGTAGAGGATGGGTATTTCTTTTTAGTAAAGAAAACTCTCTGAGGATCAAAGAGAGAAATCCAGCACAAGCCCATAGTGAGCTGGTCTGAATTTTTAGTGAATGCGCCTGGGTTATGCTTGCATCCCTCTTTTCTTTTTTTTTTTATTTTTTTCCCTTCTTCCGCTGCCCCCTTTCTTTTTTTAAACATCGCTTGTGGGCATGAATAGTTGCATAAACAGGAAGCCCTGTGTGTCTCTTGGAGACAGGCCTCAGGAAGGGAATTTTCAAGTTCCTTGCAAGAGGCCACATCGCATCAGCTTCCTTTAAGACTTGGTTCTGAAATTATTCGCGTGTGTGTTTCTAAAATAAAGAATGGGATTAAAGAAAAGTTTAATCAAGTTTCACAAATGTCATCACCATCACAGCTTGAATGCGGTTAGCTAGGCATAGGCACAGATGTTACCATCTCAGTATGCTGCTGCCACTGGAAGCAATGAATTGTGTTGTAAGTGTAGGACCCAGTAACTGAAAAAATTGCTTAGCAAACAGCTCTGCAAATAGCCCTCACTGCTGGGCACACCCCATCAAGAATGTGTCGCAGCTGTGAAATGCATAAAGTAACTTGATTTAAATTTCTCAACTCATTTGGTTTGACATCAGCAGTTTCTGTGTTGTTGGGATAAGTATGGGATGTTTTTCCTGAGACAACACTGCACTGTTCTTTTTCCTTTGATTTCAGTGTATGTTAATGTAATGAAATAGATGCTTAGAACGGCCATTTCTGGTTTTGCATTAGTATAAAAATAAAGCTGAAAAGATTATTAATTAGTAACCAAGTTCAGCAATGAGCTCTGGAATTAGTGTGGATTGTACTAATATACCAAAGTAATACAACACTGTAAGCAAAGCCATGTATTTCTGGACAAGGCTGAAAAGGCTCTGTCCAAATAGTATAAATAAATAAATAAATCACAAAAAGATGCCAAACACCCACAGTGGACCCCCGCCCCTGCCCCAGACAAAACCTCGAGGCCTTTATAAATCCAACTCATAGAGCAGGGCTTCTGTTCCGCACAATGGGCTTGCTTTAACTATCACCTGTTTAATTTCACATATTGTAGGTTAGTTAACTCTCTTAATTTGGCACCTGCTTTCTGCTTTAAGGGCAATTCATACTCTTTAGCTGGACAGTCTGGCTCCATAACTGTAGGACCATCATGTCCAATGATTGTTTCCTCCAAACAGTCTGCCTCTGTATGCGTATTGCCTTTAAGCCCCTGATAGCGTATGTTGTTCTCTTCCAGATGGCCCCAAAGGTGTGGTAGTTCCCTGTGCTGGAGCCACAGGCTCCCTTTCCATCCCTCCGTCCCTGAGGCTGAGCAGGCTGGATCTGTAAGCGCACAGGGCTTGGCTGGGTCAACCCTGTGCCAGGCATCTGAGCTGGGTTACCCTTGGCACGCTGCAGCATGCAGCTTTTGAAGACCACAGAGATGCTGCTGGTTTTAGAGAAAGCTAGAAATCATTGTTTAAACTGACTTTGAAGTAGAGAGGAAAACTTCGCCCACCTAGCTCTCTTAAAATATGTTGTTACGTGTCATTTGAAATCATCTTCCAATACTTTAAATACATTATTATAGATAAACTTTCTATAGTTACAGAACAGACATAGTTATTATTTTTCAAAACTATATATGCCTGTGTCTATATATATGAATGTATCTGGACATCTGTGTACTTTTACTATCTTTTTTTGTTAGACAGCATGAATATTTCCTGCCAGAAAATCCTTGTTATTTTTATTAATCCTTGATGATGAACAAAAGTACGTATTTTAAGCACCTTTACTTTGTAAGACAGGAAATTGTATTTGCTTTTGTTCGCTGCTAGCACCAATCTATTCTGATGGATCTGTGACACAGATAGAAAGCAGAAGCGTCTCGAGTACTGACTTCTACATTTATTTTCTCAAAGCAGAGGGCAAAGAAGCTAAACATTTAAAATGCATGGATTCCTCTGAAAGCTTTAAACCTATTAGGGCAGACGCACGGCAACTTTGCACACAGATTGCCCCCAAAGTAAGTCTTGATTTTAGGACTAAGCCAAGCTGGCATGCAAGAGCAGTTGCTGTTGATCTTTTATACTAATTTTGGATTAATTGTGATCTACAGCACTGCGTAAACATGCTAACCTAGTACTTCAGCTTCACCACAGCTAAACATTAATCCTTCTTAATGCTCTAAGTCAACTTTTAGTCCTTAGCAGAATTTACCTTAATCTCTGGCTAGGAAGCTAACTGATTTACAAAACATAATCCAAGAGCTCCAGAATCTTAAAGAAAATGTGCAGAGAAGCAATTCACCTATGCAAAATAATATGCTTCTCTGATATCCTTCCTAAGGCTGTACTGGGAATAATTCGTCAAAGATATTGAGACCTATAGTATAAAGGTTTCTTTTCCTTTTTAAAAGATAGAATACATAGATAAATTCAATTTACCACATTGCTTTTCTTACCTTTCTCATCTCTTTTTATCTGCGTTACTGATTGCTATAGAAAATGGACAAATGCAGTCTTGTTAATTTGGTGAAACATTGTAATGCATTTTTATAATTGCAAATATTTTGCTCAATATGGATAAAACGTATGTCACTGAAATATTTGAATGTTGTTCTCGGCAGACAGCTTTGTTCCCTCTGTTTCTTGTCAAATACAGTTTCCAACAGCCATAGCTGTCATTCTCTATAATTGAGCTAACGAGCCCAAGTGAGCACCCTGCAAATGGGACTATAGAAGACAGAGGAGAGATGATGTATCTTTACATCATTTTTGTGCAGTATTTTAGTGATGCTCTAAAAATCAGCTGACCTCAGAGAGCCTTGGTGGTGTTTTGGAGAGTGGTGGTTTTCTTGTGTTGCTTTTTCTTTGCAGAGGGGTGGTTGACAGCTGGGGAAACTGGCTTGTGGCAGGGAGTATCTGAGGAAACCGCATATTAAATGAAGGGACGTTTTACAGCAGAACTGGGAGAAATCCTGGATGAGGACCAGTTAATACTCCAGACTGCCACCACCTTAAATGTCAACATTCAGAAAAGCAAAGGATGCAGAGGTGCATATAATGAACGTGGAATAGCTCAGCTTGGTCTTCTTCAGACTCTTGAATAGTTTTATGATGGACCATTTCAAAAGCTAGGCTGACCTGAGGCCTGTCTACTTACTAAAGATCAGAGCTGTCTTCAGTCCTTGCTGTAGCCTCTGCTCATGGCACATTAGTGTCTGGAACCGCTCGATTGCCTTCCGCTGTGCTCTCGTGCTTTAATTTCCTTCTTCTTTATTCTCTTCCGTACTTATTTTCCCTAGTCATCTGTGGGTTTTTTCCTAGGTTTGTTTCCTAATTTTTACTCCTGCCTCGACTATTTTCTCTGCATCACAAATACATGAGCTTTTGCTATAAAAAGAGAGCAGGGTCTGTGCTGAGGAGGCAGGGGAGAGAAGACATGGTGACAGCCAAACCCCCGCCCCCACCTAGTGAAGCATTCCCAAAATAAGTGAGGCAGTTCATGCTTTGGGAATCTCTCCTTGAAACTGAAGGGGAAATCTTTGCTGTGCACTGCCTTGTTCTTTCTTGACAGCTTTAATTCTTCACCAGACCTATGTCCCCTACCTAACAGTGAGAATCCAGTTCTCACTCGGATGATTTGTGCAAAATTTGGGTTTTCTATAACAAATTTCACAACAATTTTTGAAGTGTGGAGATGTGAGTAGGAGAGTGCTGTGTCCACAGTGATGTGTAATGGGGTTTTTTGAGTCTGTCTCCTCCCTGGAAGAGGAGCAGGTTGAGGCTCAGGCAGCCTGAGGACTGCTCTGCAATGTACCAGCTGACCGAGACATGTCCCCGAGGGGACAAGCCACTGGGCAAGGCAACTTCTGCTTCAGCTCTCTGCCTGCATGGTGACTGCGGGGAAGGTGCCGTGAGAGCATCCCCAGCCGTTGGGAGTGTGATGGGCTGGGAGACCCCAGGAACAGGCCCTGTATAGGTAGCTGTTGCACACATGCCAGTGAGCAGCGGGAAGGGTGCCGGCCATGGGAGCTGCCCCTCGGGACTCGGGTTACTGAGCTAAGCTGGCAACAGCCCACACCTATATTTAGGTCTGGAATCTGTACCAGTGTTGTAGAAAGCTCATGTACGCATCATCCTCAGGTAACCCTGCTGGCCGTCTCCTCGAGAAAGCCTCCTGACTTCTTTTCAGGGTCTGGCAGTGAGCAGCTTTCCTCCCACGTGGTGGGAAGCAGTATGGGTTATTTTCACCTCTGCATGCGCTGCATGAGCTGAAGGGAGGCTCCCAAAAAGCCCCTCACGGTTTCTGCACAAAGGCTTCTGAAATGCACGAGGGGGCGGAAAGAAATGATAAAAAGCTGTAGTTCTCTGCCCTTAAATCCAAAAAGGAAATTAGGGTCTCTCAGGGATTTTGATTTAACCAGATACAAAACTTCAGACCACTTTATTTGGGTCAGTTTGTGATAGATTTTAGTGCTTTGACATTTTATGGGTGTACCACTCGCTGGTCGTCTTACTGATTAAGTTTCCAGGAAGGCTAGGGAGCAAGATTTTCTGTAATGGGCTGATCTAAGTTTTGAAATATATGCATGTTTTCTTCACTGCAGTGTCTGAGAATTTTTCCTTCCCTTGCCTTTTTCCACTTTGCTTTACCCTGTTCTCTGGCTTGTTAACGCACCTGACAGGAAGGGAAAATGATGTAATTTTAGGGAATTCCCTTCAAAGTGGAGCATAAATGGACTCAGATTCTTTTAACTAGATCTACTTGTCTTAAAATGGTGTAAAATCCATGCTGATCATTCACAATTAGACAACAGTCTAAGTTTTCAAACAAAGGAAACCAGATGGTTGAAGTCCAAGATTTGATAAGACACTTTCCTAATGTTTTGGGCTCTTACCCCAAATGTTATGACTTTGACATAAAATTAGCAGGAGAGTCATCAATTTTCAAAGTGGGTCTTGAAGTCATTCATTTTTCAAAACAAGTTTCTGCCCTACATTTATCTGTTTGTGGTTATAATGATTTGAAAATAGCAATAATGTGATTTTGTTGCTTTGTTTATTATTTTTTGCACTCTTTGTAAGCTGTGCCAAGCACTCTACTGCTAAGCAGAGCCAATTTTTATCTGCAGGGTAGATAATGCACATTGGAGAGAACCGATCTTAGAATGCATTCATTTAGATAATGAAGCTATAGGTAGTAGTTACAAAAATGATATGATTTACAGATTATTTATGGGCATTTCTTTTTGTGTTAGTAAATTTGGAACTTTTTGCTCCCCTGATGGGATCATCTGGCATGGTTTGTATGGCACAGACTCCTTCATTCACTCATCCCAAATTATTGTGGTAGGTTTTGAAAGAGACCTCATTCAGTCTTTAGAAGGGAGATGAGATGCCTTAAATTTCAGACGCTTAGGGTCATGTGTTTAGATAGGCAAATCCTTTCCTCGCTTGAGCAGAATCTGGAGTTGGGAGACATTGGTGAAGCTGGACAGGAAGAAAATTACTCCCCCTGGTCCTGGAAATAGGAGATCTCTAGGGGGAGGTGCAAGGTAGGCCTGGGAAACAGGTGCATTGAATAAAAAGGAATCTGAGAGGAAATTTCATCCCCGTGTGTTTACAGTTTCTGTCTGGAAAGTGATTTCATTTTGTGAATGGATCCAAGGAGAGCCTGGGAATTCACGGTAACCCAAAGCAACAGGGTTTCTTTGTTAATGACTGCCTGATTTATTCCTGGATAAGTTACTTGTGTTTATATCTGACTGTTGAAATTCATTAATTGTATCACTTATTGCACTAATTTATGTTCTCCAAGGCCTGAGGAACCCTCAGCATGTTAAATGCCCACATGGCTCCAATGATTGGGATGACTGAAAGGTTGTTTATTTTCCCCTCTTGGGTTTGTGTTGCACTTGTCACACTGTTTGCCAATGCTAACCAATTTCTGTGCGCTGTTGCTCGCACGAATTCAGAGCCCTTTGAAGCAAGGAGGACAGAGATGGCACATAGGAGAATTTGAGAATTGGAGGCATCTTATGACTTCACAAACACCTTAACCTGAGGGGAAACAAAGTCTCACCACTAAAAAATGGGCTTTACGTGAGCAGTCTCATTCAGAGTTCCTAGCAGGGATGCTGCTCATTAATGACCTTGGTTTTCATTTAATTTGGTTGGAGCTCCTCAGCCTGAGAGGTGCCAAACAAGGTTCTACAAGGTTTATTTCCTCCCCATTAAATGACCCTTGAGAAGAAGTGCAGAAATGGATCTGAATCCCGCCACCTCATAATCTTGGTAGCTGTAAATCCTTTCGTCATGCACCAGAAGCTTTATCAGAAAGAGCATGGAGGCTCAGGTTCTTTTAATAGATACTTGTTATTGAGACAGCATAATTAACCATAATGATTTTTTTTCTTTTTTTTTTTAAATTTTTTTTTAAACTTTCCTTAGGACCACTGACCACCCTGTCATAAACTATGTCGTCTTTGGGATTTTTTTGGGTACTAAGCCTGGCCTTTTGGGGTTATTTGATTTTTGCTATATGAGTGCAGCAATTTGCATACAGTACAATGCAAAACATGCCTATTTCCACACCTTTGTTAAAATTTCTATGCCATGTTTCTGTAGCCTTTTAACTACATCGGTTAAAGAAAAAAGAGTAAAAGTCAATGCAGCAAGGTGTACCTCTGCCTTCAAGTTAGGCTTAGGAATGGTTATTAATTACATTAAATTTTCTTCCTGAGTTTGTGCAGGTGAAAAATCTTGTCTCTTAAACTAAATACAATTAATAATCAGAGCTTGAAGTATGCCTGTAACAACATATAAATCTTGATCATAATGACACTTCAGAACTGGGAGTTGCCAGAAAATACCCCCCTTGCTTGTCTCTAAATGGTGTGGGATATCTAACCCACACAGAATTGCTTAAGGAGGAGAAGGAGAAGTGTCTGTACTTTTCTGACAGGCAAACTTATTTCACGATATATAACCCAGCTTGGTGTGATCATATTGTGTTGTGTTGATGTGCTTTTCATATGGTGGAAGGAAGAGAATGATGTGAGTTAAGGAGGCAGATGTAAGTGCCTGATCTGTTGCGCATCTGCAAGTCTTTGTCATCTTCCCAAAGTCCTTCCATGTCAATAGGTATTGTTAAATGTCACTTCTTAAAGTGATCTTGTCACATTTGTATTTCTGACAGTTGTACACGATTTAAAACAAAGTTTAAAACTTTTTTTTTTTACCATTTAAGAATACATTTAATGTGGATCACAAATATGAGGATGTCACGTCTGCAAATAGTGATCTTTTCCTTCTTTAAGGGACATTTTAATATAACTGATGCAAAAAATGCAGAAGTATTTTATTCCTTAAGGAAATGAAAACATGTATGAGAAGAATATGTAATGTCTAAACTTGTTTTGATAATGTCTGTGTTTTAGGGCTATGTTGCATTAACAATATTAGTTTAATGTTTTTGCTTTTTTTGTGGTAGCAGTAGTTCTGTGCATGTGGGGGCAGGGAGGAAGACATGTCAAAATATAATGTAAAGCATTCAGTATTTTCTAACTTAAAAGGTAATAGTAAGGTCAGCCAACCTTTGAATTATTTAATTTGAAGGAGATTTCATTATGCAACTTTGCTAACTGCAGGTATTTGCGAAAATATCTTATCCTATTCCTGATGATCCCAGTAAGGCTTATTTATAGGGGTGGTGATAGAGCAAACTTTCAGGAAGGCCAAATAAAAAACAATTAAAAAAATGACAAATACATGTGATAAATAGACTCTGGTTCGTGGTGCTCGATCACACCATCACTTGATTAGATAGAGGTTGTCAGGATAGTAATGAGGTTTGTTTGAAAAGGCATTTTGCTTGTACAGAATCTAAAGGTACATCCATGGGTGTGTAATAGGCATACTTGTATTTTAAGTTAGCTTAAGTGAAAATAGATTGAATAAACTATGTAGAGTATAGTTTATAATATTTAGTTTTACATACACATGCACATGAATAAAAATATGTGTATACACAAGTGATTTGTGATGATTAGCTGACAAGCTGAGGCATGATGCAACACTTAATAATGGCTAGTAAACCTCTAAATGATGTCAGTGTATCACAGAGCTCTTTTCATGATATTATCAGCAGGCATTAAAGTTATTTATTGCTGTCATCATGCATTTCTGCTACCCCGTGGCAACTTGGCAGAAAACATATTGCTAGCACAGCTGATGATAGATTCAGTTTCAGATTTTGGATATGACAATCTGAACATCTTAGTGGTATTTTTATGCTTACTGGCAAACTGTGCTTCTCAAAGCATGTTGTATTTCAAACAGAAAATATAAAAATAAGTAAAACATTTATGCATCTTCCACACAGCATACTAGCAGTATCTCCCTTTTAATAAAGAACAGCTAATCTGCAGATTTTGGGGTGGTCCCTTGAGATGGGAAAGCAGAACACTCTATTCTACAGATCCAGGAAAGAGAGACAGAGGCACACCAAGTCGATTGAGGAGAGACAGCACCCTCAAAGAGGAGTGCTCCGCTCTGCTCTGCTGCAGTGCGGCTGGTGGTGCTGCCACTCTTTTGTGCATCCGCTGCTTTGAGGGCAACACGTGCACCCTTGTTGCCAAAAATACAGTGTAAGGTAGCAAAGTTACTGCAAACCTATCCCAGCATTAAACTCTGATTATGTTGCTTTTTAGGTAACACATGGTATTTATTCAGAAAATCTGTTCCATGAAGGGAGAAAATGGAGATGAGTAGATCTACTTTATCGATGAGTGTTTCATTCAGCCTAGCTGGCTAAAGACAACAAATCCCGTTTTGTGTGTGGGGTGCAGGTTATAGCTGTTTTTCCACAACAGTTCTTGACTTTGAAATTTTGGTATTTAACAATAAGTACCCAATTGTGCAGGTCTAAAAAATAATAAAAAGGATGGAAACACACATGTACAATTTAATTTAGGGATTTCAAAAGGAGGAATTTCAATCCTGCATTCAATCCTGTACATGCATTGATGGATGCTTTCATTCTTTTTTTTTTTTTATTACTTTATTTTTTTTATTTTAGTTCTCTTTCTGGTGAGATTAGTGTACAGCTTTTGTAGCTTGTTATTTTTGTACATACTGCTGAAACGCTGGTGTCTAAATTTATTCTCCCTAATAAACTTCTTCCACCCTGAATACGGGGTGGTTTTCTCATTAGCAGTGCAGCAGCCATAGCGTACACAGATGATACAGCAAAGCTGTGGCAATGATGTGTTTGCAGAATTTGGTTCCTGCATGAGACAGGAGCTATGAAATGCCTGAGGAGAGCCCAAGTT
The DNA here is from genome assembly GCF_015220075.1 of Falco rusticolus. NCBI lineage: Eukaryota > Metazoa > Chordata > Aves > Falconiformes > Falconidae > Falco > Falco rusticolus. Next base: position 60,036,567 of record NC_051187.1, read on the forward strand.
CAAATGGAGTTTGGTATTTTCACCTGTCATTATGCCTTCAGGGATTTCAACTTCTTTGAATTTCTTCCTCTGTCAGGCTGTGTGTCTGGCTGGTGCTGCAGGAGCAGGCACAGGCAGGGGCAAGCCAGGCAGATGGGCACACACTACGTGTTGGAAACAGGGAGGGTCTCCACACAGTTAGTAAAGCAAGCGGTACGTCACATCTGAAATGCAGTTCCATGACACTACCAAATCTTTTGGCTTGATTCATGCTAAACAAAATGTAATTTACACTTGAGCAACATGCTCACCTACTTAGAATAAATACAAATTATTCTGGCTTCTGAGTTTTGAGGTGGTTTTTGAAGTTTCCTTAAAGTTATTGTGTTCAGATGAACTTAATTACAGAGTACTTTACATATACTCATCTGGTAAATGTCATACAACAGACAGAGTCAAATGGAAGGTATGCAGGATTTTTGGTCTCCCTCTTCTCGTTATGCTCCTTTTTGTTGCCACTGAGCTTTAGCCATGCCTGAGCTGTTCTTCCTGTTAGAAAGAGAACAACCCTTCTGCTGCTTCTTTACTCCCTCTACCCCCTGCACCCACCCCCACACACCCAAAACAAAATATCTGCAAAGCAAAACCGAGACTGTTGCCTCTTCAGAAAGAAAATGTCTCCCGGTTCACAAATATAACTGCCTGGAGAAATCCCTGGGGTGGGCAGACCATCACCTCTCCACTGCTTACTCCAGCAGCAGCAGGGAGCCGCTTCCTCGGGTGGGAAGGATGCAGCGTGCATCTCTCCATCTCTCCGCCAGCAGTGGCAGCTTCTCTGCCCCTCTCCCTACTGGGGGAAGAGGAAGGGGCCTGGCCTGGCTGGGAGGTGTCTGAGAAATCACACCCTGTTGCAGCAGACTTGGCTTGACCCCCATCCTGAGCGTGGGGCTGAGGACCCCAGTTGGACATGCTGGCCATGGGAGGTGAAGCAGCCCTTCTGGGGGCACACTTGGCTTCCCCCAGGGATGCCATTTGATTCCTTTTTTGATGCTGTTCCACCTTTTTCCTTACTCGTCTCACTATGGCTTAGTAAACTTGGTGTTGAGGCTTCTCAGCATTTACTGTTTAAGCAGATTTTCTTTTTTTTTGGCATGAAATGTAATTCAGTGTGTGCATGTATCTCAGTGCTTCAGACCAGTGGAGAAGTGGTCTTGCCAAGTGGTTTATTTAGAACCAAGCTGGTGCAATTTCCAGTTGTACTGTATACGTTAGCTGTGATAAGGGCATCCTGTAATCTACAGGGTCATCTCTTCCTACTGTAGTAAAATAGTTTTAGCGTGTGGAAAGAAAGTTTGAGTTGTTTCATACAAAGAGGGTCTGACAGTCGTGTAGGGGTGTGTAAATATATAAATATATTTAAAGACACAAGGTTAAGCTTCTTGAGGCACACACCTCCAAACACTAATGTCTTCATATTTCTCTTTCAAGCAGTATTAAATGAGGTACAGCAGTACAGGGGTTTTTTCCTCTTGTGAATAGCTGAGATGCATATTCTTGTTATTAGTGCAAAGTTTTAGTATGCACTTACATTCTACAATATACTATATATTTTAAATGGCACTGTATTTTTAGGTTAAAGAAAATCTCATCTGGAGTACACTGAGCAAATCTATTCCAAAGGAATATTCCAGACGACAACTGCTAAATTGCAGCAGTTTGTAGAAGTGTCAGCACTAGCAGAAAGAGTCGTTTTTTTCTTGGAAAATTTCTGTGACTGGGACAACGCTGAATGCTTTCTCTTTTTTGCTGGCTTTCATAGAAAAGTGTTTTCAGGCAGCAAGTATGTGATACTCTTTCTCTTGGCATGTTTTATCAGACTCTTCATGAAAAGTGTTTTTTTTTTTTTTTTTTTTTTTTAATATTTAAAAGGCATCCAGACTAAATTTTGCCATTTAGTTAATAAGTAACAAGTGACTCTAATAAGTCTGCTGTCATGCTTTTTATTTACAGTGTATGCGGAAATTAAGAGAGAGGAGGGGGAGACCAATCTGGAGTAAATTTCCATCACCCATAGTGGTTTTCGCTATGAAAACAGTCTTTCAATGTAAACAACATCTGTATTTTTCATGTTGTCTTTCTAAATAATGGTTCTGTAAATATCTTGCCCCCACTGTAAGGCAACAGTTAAGATTCCTTAATCTCTCAGTCATCCAGGGCTCTGCAGAATGCAGACTTCCAGCATATTTAAACATACATCTCTCAAACTTTTGATATCTTTTCCTCACGACAGGGTTTCAAGAGGTGGATGACTGCAAAATGCACTTTCATTCTCTGTGTTAGTGCTTTAACATTAGTCTGACTTTAATAGGCTGGGATGATTTCAGCTTATAAATCTTCAACTGGAGGATAAAGTTCAAGTAGATAAAATCAAACAGATGTTGGTGGGAGGATTTCTTCATGACCCATAAAAGTGCTATCATCAAAGCCTAGAATCATTTGTTTTGAATTATTACATTGTTATCAAAAGGACTGTAGCAGTCTGTTTGTTGAGAAATTGGATCTGTTTATCTGAAAACAGAACAAAGATGCCATGCTAAGACGTCCCTGGGAAAGTGTGGGTTAGCTGATGGCTGACACGGTAGGGTAGCTGTGCGACAGTTTGATTGACAGCTGTCCAAATAACTGCCAGGCCTGGAAGCTTCTGCATATCATTATATTATTGAAAAATGGCATCTGATTAAATGTTTAAGTGTTGCTTTCTTAAAAACAAATATATTTTCCCCCTTTTTTTGAGGAAATGAAGGTTTAGAAAGCTTTTGTCTTTTTTTTGTTTACATTTGATAGTAACTTTAAGTCATGACTGAAAAGTGTTGGATACTTTGCTGAAGTGACATTTCATGCTTTTACTTCAGCTCAGGCAGTGTCCTGTTAAACAGAAACAAGTTGCACCTGCATAAATGAAAAAAATGTGTTCTTTTTATTACTCACTGAAAAGCCTTTACTCTTTCACTCATAATTTATTTTTTAAAAAAATTGGCATGCAAGTGACATACGTACCAGTGTTTAGAGTGAATCTAAGACCAGCACTCAGATTTAAGTGGACATAATGTAAAAGCATGAACAAATCACTTTTAAAATCCTGCAGCTACCACATACATTCCTCTGTGTGTGTGTGCATGTGTGTGTATACACACCCAGTGCGGCTCAAGCTTCACAGCTGATGCAGATTTAACAGCCTTCCCTTTCGTTCAGAAAACCACACTAAAAACTGAGATGGGCCAGGAAAATATTTTGCCCTGTATATAAATACTCCATAGGAGGGCTTGAACCTTGCCCTGGAGCCCTTGGTGGGGAATGGGGTGCAGCATCTGCATGGGGCTCAAAGATGTTCTCTGTTGTGACTCTTTCCAGGGACACAGCCTCTGTGTGGAAACACTGAGCATTGAGATTTTTGTTTTAGGTGGGTGTTAGAGGTAAGCCTGAGAATAAATGTCATGAGCTGGACGAAAGAAGAGCCCTTGCCTGAAGCCACAAGCGAGGTGCTCAGCCCCCATCTGCCCTGGGGACCACAGAGCTGTGCGGGTGCTTTTTTTCAACTTCTTTTCAACTCAGGAAGCCAAAGGGTTTTCCTGAGGGTTTCTTCCAGCCAGACTATTTGCAAAGTTTTCCTGTTGTCAGAGAAAAAATCATAATAATGCCTGAAAGAGAGGCATGGAGGTAGGTCGTTGCTAAACACTGCTGTTTTCAGGTTTTCCTGAACACTTTCACTGGTTGAGTTCCTTCACCTGGGCCTCTTGCCGGCGCTTTCAGGGTCTTCTCCATGTTGTGTGCAGAGGTTGCAGTGCATCTGGCCAAGCACTACATGAGGTGTGCCCTGGGCAGGGGTAGGCTGTGAATAGGCATAGGGGAAATGTATAAAAAATTCAGGCTTTTCCTAGTGGACTGCCTTCTCTGTTTTCATGGAGGATCAAGGGAATGCACTTCTTTTGAATCTAATTCTTTTCTGAAGTCAGTTCTCAACCAGGAGAAGGCAAACCTTTGGGAATTGCATGATAGGACACCACTTGGTCTTATTGCAGTAAAATACCTTGGCTTATTTTCCTTTTAGATACCATTTCTCTCCTTATCCATTTCAGTTGCAACAGTGACTGTGGCTGTGTCAATGTTGCATCTGATAAAAACAATGACAATGAGTTTGCTGAGGTGCTTGTGACCATGTCAGGTGTAGCAAAATGCTTTCCTGAATTTGAGTCCCATTTGAATCTCCAGACAATACTGAATTCTAGTTTGCAAACCTTATCAAGATACTTTCCTGAGCTTATTGGAGATTATTTTAGCTTTAATAAATAATAGCATTTATATGTTGGGGTTTTTTTTCCTAAACTTTATTTTAGAATTCTTGTGAACTTTGATTCACAATGCTTAATTCTAGAAATACAGCCCTGTCCTGCAGGAAACTTGCAGCCAGGCCTTGGCCCAATCCTGCAGTGCTTTGCAGGCTGCTACGTCTGTATAAAGTTTGCCAGACTTCAGAAATCACCTAAAGCAGTCCAATGGGGCAGTCACGTTCAACGTATTGTTGGCTTTGCTCAAGTGCAGGGAGAAATAGTTCTCCCCTTAGTTTAATATCTTAAAATTCCACTATTTTCTCTGTTTTACAAAGACTAAAAAGTTTGCTATGACCACATGCCTTAAATACTCACTCCTCACAGCCCATTTAATTATCACTGTGAGTGCAAGCTCTTTCTCTCTGATAGCCAGTCAGTTCAAAGAAAGCACAATGTGTGCCTGGAGGTGGCCCCTTCAAAAATGGGTGGGTGAGGAGATGAGGTTGGGAGCAGTTTCTGCTTGGTGGGTTGGGGAAATGATGTAAAAAAAAAAAAAGCAAAAAAAAAAAAGCTTGGTGGGATCCAGGATGGACGCAAGACCCTGTAGCAGCCCTTCTTGGGTATCAGTTTGCTGGAGGCATGAAGGGAGTTGGGAGAAGCATCTCTTGAGGGGAACTTGGAGCGTGTTTTGAAGCATGACATGCAGGTCCTCTTTGTGTGGAGGAACCAGCAAGCTGGCCAAGACCTGGACATAAGGACATTTTGGGTGGGGAATGAGGAAACTGAGGCATGCCTTTGAGGGACTCCATCTTTAAGTTTTGAGAACTTTGTAAGTGCTACTATGACAGAGAGAGAAAGCAGTGTTAAATCTGCTCTCTGCAAGATGACTGGGAAACCGAGACTGCTGTGCCTTGCCACGGGGTGAGTCAAGCGGTAAGCTTCGTTACAGAAGTTTATGTGGAAGCTTATGTGACCAAAGGCAAACTTGCCCATACCTTTTAAAGATCTTTCACATTCTGAAAATGCATTACAGTGGAATATAAAATCAGTTATTCCAAACTGTATTTTAATGCATTTTTTTCTCTGAGGTACTGAACTTGCTGACAGTGCATGTGCTTTTGTGTTGAGTGAAGAGCTTTTTAGAGAAAAACTAGTGTATGAGGCGGAGACAAGCAGAAAATATTTATAACACCTAACCTCCTTGTGGTTCAAGACGCTTTCCTACTTGTGTTGCCAAGTGTAGTAAATTGCTATGGTATAGAAAAGCACTTCTTTATAGTATATGAAAAAAACTACAGTTTTGTTGAAAATAAAACCTTGAAAAAATATTTTCAACAAAAGCAAAACCACTGCATATTGTGCAAGCAGACCAGGACTGTAGTTATATTTACTGTGCCCAGAGAGTGAAGAGCTTAGTCTCTCAGACCTTGCTCAGTTGAAATGAAGACCTCTTCAGACCTCATGGCAATTTTGAGCAATCGAAGTCATGGGAGACAAATCAAACCAGAAAATAAAATCTCCTGAACAGTTGATTAATTGGGAATGTAGAGACTGAATTTTGCCTTTGTTTGCTTAGGAAATCAATTCCTTTTGGAGACCCATGGTTAGTGAAGTATGATTGGTTTCTTCACTTGCAGTGTGTTAGTGGTATAGGAGAGCTGGAAGGCAGTCATACTGCTTGACTTTTCTCTCTCTGCTCCTAAGTTGTGTGTTCCAGTTGTCTTCTGGTGCTGAGGCAAGATTAGAAAGGTTATTCTGTAGAGAATTCTCCCCAAGAAAACAGCTGTACTCATGATGCTTCCAGCAGAATTTGGTTTTTCAGTAAGACACATGGGGGATCTGATTGTTTTAAAGCCTAAGATAAGAAATTAATTATCTGGGGACAAGGTGAAGGTGAGGAAAGAAATGCTGTGAAGGAATGTTGTGACCTGAAGGAGAAAATGTTGGAGAAATCAGTTGCAAACTGATGAGTTTCCTTTATCTTATCACCCACCCTTAGTCCTTAAGAATCTCTTTCCTCAAGCTAAGAGGTGTTATGCCTCAAAGGCAAGTAAATAGACCAGAAAAAACCATGTGGCACTGTCTTCCTAAATCCAGAATAGCATATTTTATAGATCATCACTTCATGTGACTACCAATACAGTCCTAGAGCTTTGCTAAGCACTAAAAGAGCTCTTTCTTTTATAAGGCACCATTCCTTGCATGTGTGTTACATGTGTACCACGTACTGCATAATATTTCTGCACTGTGTTTTGCTACTTTCACTAGTTTCATCGCTGTGAAGGATGAAGGGGCAGCTGAAGAGACCACAAAAATTGTACGTGGTATCTGTTTTTGCCATTCAGGTTTTCCATACATTGGGTTTGTTCAAAAGATCAGAGAGCAAAATCAAGGGCGCATATGCAGAAATGCAGAGCTCATAAAAGTCCCCCCATCCCTTTAAGGCAACACACCATTCTTGCTTTCTGTTGAAAAGTGACTGGTTATAGGTGTTTTCTGTCTGGCACCTACATGGTATAAGCTGTTAATGGACAGCTGTGAGTAGCTCTGAGTTAAAAAATGAAAACAGAGTAGAATATTTCAGTCGGAAGGGACATACAATGGTCATCTAGTCTAGCTGCCTAAGAGATGAAAAAGAGATACCTACATCCGTGAACATCATAATTAAAAAAAACCTCGCCTATTATGAACTGTCCTGCATGCTTCTGTATATTAAGATACAGATTATTTGGATTGCTGTGTTGGCATCGTACTTTTTCAGAATTCTTCAATGCTGTGAATTGTGAAGGCAAAAAGTAGTTTAAAAGTAAAGACAAGCTTTAGGTGCTGGAGGTGGCCAGGGATCAGCTGCCAATGATGAGAAGTGTGATGAAACTTGAGAAAACTTGCAGCTAACTCCACAGCAAGAAATTAAATCTGCAGATGACCTTATCAGGAACAGAGTGTTCTCAGGAAATTTTAGTTCCTCTGTGGATCAGTCTTCCCTCTGCCCCCAGCTACTTGTGCTGGTCTTAGGAGGAGACTGATGGCTCTTTGCCTCCAAGCTTTCTGTAAGTCCCAGGGCTGTGGTGGGGTGAGGGGCTACAAGTTGGAGGATACATGGTACTGCGTGGAATTCTCTTCCAGAAGAGTGCTCACTGGGATAAGATGTATTGAAGTTCAGTTTTTACCCAGTTTGGGTGATTCCTTCTTCCCCTGAATATGAGGTCAAAAGGAGTCAACTTTTGGGATATGTAAAGTCAGCAATTAAGACGACTGGCCATGGAAAGATATATTTTATTCAAGTGTGATCAAGAAACTGCAGAAACAGTTCAGAATATTGCTCTGTTGTACATTCTGGCAGACCTGCATGATGATCTTTAAATGAGGAATTAATTTATGGTACTTTAGGGGGAAAAAAGGATGAAAGATGGAAGATCTCAAAGGAGAAGGGTAAAAAAGTCTATGTTAACTTTACTAAGTGCTGTTAAGATGTGCAAAGTTAATGAACCTACTTGTGTAAATGATGACTGGAACTACAGCAGCCTCTGCGGAAAACTTTTCAAATGAGTCCTTAAAAGCTTGGAGAGAAAATCACTATAATGAAACCAGTGGGGGAAAAAATGTAATGGGATACAAGAAATGAAGTTGCTCAGAGAGAATGATTTTGTACCCATACAGCATTAAGGCAATGGGGAACAGCAAAAATAAGTTGTTCTTTGTCATTTGGGCTATAATAGCAAAGCAACTATTCACAATCAAGTAAATTGGGTAGCAGGGAATTCCCAAACAAGACTTTATGCAAGAGAAGAAAAACACAGCAGAAGAACAAGTCACTTGACAGGATACAGTGGCATGAACAAAATAACGCCTCAGAGATAAGCAAATGGCAACCAGAATGCAAAAGAAAGTTTTACGTTGCTGGAGATTTCAGGTAACAGCACAGAGAAGTCATTAAATCTGCAGCAACTGATTTGTACGGTAGCCTCATAAATTAAATGAAACCATACTCAAAGTACACAACACACTATAGCTTTGCTTCTGAAAGAAAACAGAGATGTTTTTGAAAGCCTGGGATGCTTCCAGATATCCTAGGCTTGGAAACAGAGGAAAATGATTCAGTCTATAAAGGATCTGTCTTGGAGAGTAAGTAAAAAATCGCTGCGTCTGTGGAAGATAAAAAGAGACAGCGGCATTGCTAAAGTGGCAGTGCTAGAAAGCTTGATATGTGCCCTCATAGCCATGGAGAAAGCATTTCAGGTTCAGATAGGTCTGAGCAACTAAAATGAAGTGCTATAGACACCTGCAACCAAATACCTATCCTTGAATAAGTATTATCCATCTTAGTGAAAAGAAAAAATAGTTCTCTGTGTGCAGTGCCAAATATTACTGGGTAAAGAAAGCAGTTACCAAATCACACTCTGGACACGGGCAGGGAGATGAATATTCTATGTGGGATGAAACCTTCAGCTAAAAGATCCTATTGCCACCCACAAGGCTTACAAATAGGAGGTGTATGTAGCAGCACCAAGGGCGATGACATTCTGATGTATAGGTGCCGAGACAGTAGGATGGAAGCTGTGGCACATCACGCTCACAGCCTCATCTGTCTGCTAGTAAAAGCCAGGGGAGTAAATCTAGAATTGAAATAAAATGATGAAATTATGAGTGACTGTACCTTCATGTGTGGAACTCTTCTGACCTTCTAAGAACTAAAACCTGACCTCCAAAAGGTAAAAGCAATACAGGAAAGCCTACTACTAAAGATATTGAATCAGTTCAGAGATTATTAGGGTTTATAAACTCAGGCTGAATTTTTTTTCTGATGGGTCTCAGATGTGTGTGAATTCCTGTGGCAACTGCTATGCAGAGATGCATGCTGGAAGCAAGTCCCTTCACATGATATGCTTTATCCCATGCACCAAAGGGCTGGTGACCACATACACCAGTTTCAGGTTTATCTTTTAGTTGACTCTTGGCAAATAGAGGAGTAACAGACCTTTCTAAGGTGTATTTTTCAGAATTAAGCCCACGTTATCCTGATTGGATTATAAGAAATTACACCAGCAATTGTAATGATTGCTCTAGAAAGCTGCCTGCCCCTTTGCGTTGTACAGAGCTTTGCATTCAGTGTAGCAGTGGTGTATTTTACCTGCCGAAGGCGCAGCAGCAACAGCCCATGGGAAGTAGGCTGGTTCCCAGCAGGAGTCCCGAGGCTGAGGGTAAGCCAGGTGACAGGCATGCTGCCTCCCCAGGTGTTTCCATTCTGGCTGTACTGTCACTCCTGTTACAAGTTCCCTGCTGCTTAAGAGGTGAGACATGTGCTGACAGGGTAACAAAGTGGTGGTGAGGTGAGGAGAGGACAGCCCTTCTAAAAAAATAATTGTGCTTGTATTTTGAGTGAGGAAGAATGACAATTTCTGCAATTAATGGAGAAGTTCTATATGATGGAATGGCAGATGTTGGATTCCTTTCTACTCTCCTTCTCCCTGCTATCAGGGGAATTGGAGCAGTGTGAGGGGATGGAGCGAGTTAGATCTGTCCTGTCCAGCTGACATGAGTATTCGCGTCCAGCTGAAGTGTCAGACCAGCGGTGAGCACAAGTAAAGCCGCTCTTAAGAGCGACAACATGGCAGCTGTTTGCTTCAGGGCTGCCTGGCTCTAGGGCAGGTCAGTGGTGGTGAAAAATTAGAGGATATGGAGCAAATGCTTAGATCAAACCAGTTATTTTTAGTTTGCAAAAAAATAATAATAATGCTGTAAGTGGTGGTCCCTGGGCTGGAGGACTGGTTAAAAGGGTTCACTTGATCTTTTTTTTAACGGTTCTCTAGTAGGGCCCTGTAGCTTCAGTAGGTATTGAGTACTGGCGTACCTGCCCCCTACCCTCCCTGCTGACATCTTGGAAACTTTTGCTGTTCAGGGAGAGATTCCTCTAAGGGTAATGACTTGAGGGTGTCTTGGGTTTTTTGGGGGATGAGCAGCTGCTCAGCTCCTGTCCCCCAGCGTCATGGTGGGGCTGAGGCAGTGTGACCCCAATGGGACGAGGGGACACAACTCTGGGGGAGCTGTAGGGCCACCTGTGGGCAGAGTGGGCCTGCAGCAGGGAGGCCCTGTGGGGCTGAAACAACATGGCTGCTAGATGGCTGCCCACAAGCAGCAGCCTGAGCTTTAGGAAGAGATTAAATGCCCCTTGCTGCCTGCCTCAGCCTGTTGGCTGCCCATGGAGGGAGCCATGGGTTGAACTTGCTTCTTGTTGAGGCTTGATGCCTGGGGCCAAAGGGGTAGTCGTAGCGCACCAGCTGCCAGGCCAGGCCACGCAGGCCCTCTCCTCAGGCGTCTCCTCCTCTCTACCACAGCTGCAGTTGCCAAAATTGGGTCCCCTACCACGCTTCAAATGTGCTGCGGGAAATTGCTGCTGTGGAAAATATAATTGCCAATGCAAAACGTCCCTCATATGGAGGGCATGGGTCGCCCCAAGAGTGACAGGTTTGAGCCATTTTCCTCAAAGGCAGCGTAATTAACTAAATGTGTGTGTATATATATATATATATATATTTATACTTTCTTGGTGTCGTACTCAAAAGCTGGGTTTTGGATGGTGATTTAATGAAGCAAGAGGAAGGAGGTTTTTGGAGGGCTCAGCACCTCTGGAGCCTCCCATCTCCCCTCACTAGCAGTCCAGCCCTTTTCCTCTTGTTTTGCTTTGGGTTTTTTTCACTCTGCATGTCACCAAATCTGTTATAACTGCTTCCTTAAGTAGCCGCGTGCCACGGTAGCAGCTCCACAAATTTAAATTGGCTGCTTTTGTCCACAAGGATGTGAAACTGGAGGACCAGGAGAACCAGCTCTGCAGCTATATTTTTCATGTTCTGAGTGGGGGCTGATACAAACAGAATGTTTTTCCTTGGGGGATTTGGCAGCTCTCACCCAACCTGTCAGAGAAATGGTTATGACTATTTCTCTACTCTCAAATGAGGCTGTTGAAAACTTACAGCCTCTCTGGGAATTTCAGCTTCTTTCCATGGAGCAGTAACAAAATCTGGTTTTATGTTATGTTTAATTGCAGACAATTTAGGGCGTTAAGAAGTCTCTCCTGGCAGATGTAAAAAGGGAAAAAAACCCAAAACAAACCAAACCCACCCCACCTACCCCTTTTTTCTGTCAAACCTAAATACTTTTCCTTTTGGTGATATCCACAATTTTTATATAACCTGACTGGCTCTTCTAAGAAGCTGCTCATAGTAGATATTTGCCAAAACTTATATCCTTAATTTTTCTTCTGTTACTTTCTTTGCTTAGTTTGCCAAACAAATAATTTTTCTTAAATTATATTAGTATAGTCTGAATTATTAATGAAAGAAGTTTGATTTCTGCTATAAACTTTTTTAATGGCTAATAACTTGTCTTTTTGCAATGACTTCTGGTTGAATTGCAGTTGCAACAAAAATGACAGATAAATAAGTTAGAAAAAAATAATCTCTTAGGTGAAGGAGATTAACACAATACAAAGTCATACCAGGAGATGAATTAATGCAACAACAGCATATCGGAAGTGATTAAATGCACCCAAATGATCAAAGTTGATTTTTTTTTTTTCTACTCCTCTCTGCCTTTTTAAAAAACAACAATACTTTAAAAGTGTTTTTGAATGAGATTTTGTTTCAGAACGTGTTTACAGAAAGCAAATATCATAAACCCCACAGATGTTCATGAGGATATTCATGCATAGCAATGATCGTCGTATGGTTCTTTTGTAAAATGTTTACTTTTCCCATGATAAATCGATACCTCTGGATATTCATACTTTTGAGGGTTTTTGTATGGCTAGAAGCAGCTTTCACAACCATAGACCTGGTCATCCAGATAGGAAGCAGAAATGGTACCACGTGCAGCAAGGAAACAGCAATTTTTTCTAAACAGGTGACAGACTAAAGTGACAGTGAAAATGAAAAATAAATATGTGGCAATTACAGCTGGTTCCAAATAAATTCTTGTGTGTTGTCACATTGAAGAAAATAACATCAAAGTGACATTCTTTACTGAATAAATTGCTCACTGGGAATGTTTCTCCTGCCTGCTCAACAAAACATACTTTTAATGAGTCCTTTGGCAAGAAATTTGCTTTGTGCTACTGTCAAAGATATTAGCTTTCATTGAACTTGATGAGGGTTTTGCTGCCAAAGTATCAGTGGAAGTGGTAGCCTGTGCTTTGGATAACAGAACTTTCCAGGAAAGATGGATCCATCCTGAAATTGATATTATTTGGTAACTGGCTGAGTAATATGGCTTTGAGTCATATCCTCATGGCAGATAATTTTTATTATATTCTGGTGAGAGTAGAATGTTAGGATGCGTATTCTGGGAAGCGCTTCAGATAGGAGTCGGATAGTGTAATGGTAAATTTGAACAAGGGGCTCTGCTTTACTTTAGACTTTGCTGCTACTTTTTACACATGGACATAATTCTGCTTCCTGGCTTTCCTTTTCCTGGGTTTTGTTTTGTCATAAAATTATATAGTAACGTAAATGGTAACTAATCTATCCTTAAGGTAGAAAAAAAGGTTAGCAAGGTTAAATTAATTACATTAGTAATTTGTTTTTACAGGTGTATTTTCAGCTAAGGAAGTGATGACATCAAAAAGTGGTACAAATGCCATTGCAGTTAGTGCTTATGCTTAAGATGCTCTTCTTCCTGCTGTAAAATTTGCAAATATGCAGTCCCACCTCCAGTGCAGCAGTGCCTAGCTGCTGACATGGGCTATGTGCACAGCAAAGATGCAAGTTCTAGGCTGCTGTTATTGAATGATGTGTCTTGTATTTTAATGTTAATGGACTTCATTGCTTGTTATTTTGTGCTCAGTTCTTATCATGAAGCCTCACTGAACCTTTGCATTTCTTTCAGAGTTTAGTACGCGATACACATTTGAACAAAAGCTTTAAGATTTGAAGCAAAGTAGCTTCAAATTTCAAACTTCACAGTAAATATTTTAATGAAAAAAATATTTGTTACCTTCATGATTTCATTGCTTTAATTTGAATTAAAAAAAGGACACCTAGAGCCATGGTACTTGCTGTAGCTATCACATTTCGCTGTTAGTGCCTGTATTCATAGTGGCTCACATACTTTTCCTTATCTAAGCAAAGTGATGTTCTTGTTAAAGAAAAATGTTTCAAGTGACATTAATTTTCTTTTTTTTTCAATGGGGATTTTTAAATGGCTGTTTACACAGGTCATTTACTTAATAAGATATTTCCCCTCACTTTCGAATCTCAGTTAAATCCTGAATGATTCAGTATTTCAATAAAGATAATAACCAGTACCCTTACACTACAATAGCACGCCAGTTCTTACCAGTTTCTTGAAGACTGACTTTCTTGTCCCCCGATATACAGGACATACTTGGAGTTATGCCCGATTTCCAGAAGTTAGTTTTCCCCAGAGATACAGCAGGTCCTGCAGTTATCACATACCTGCTGGGGGCAGGAGGAGGCCAGGAACTCAGCTCCTGTTCTGTCTAGCACTGTCTGCCCTTCCCTTTTCTTTCCTCCCATGTAATGGAGGGAGACTGCTTGTTCTCTGCACTGACTTTATCACAGTTTAGGTAGTAACTTTGAAACTGTCTAATGTAAAGCCATCTTTCCATAAGCTGTCTGGTGTAAATCAGGTAATCTGGTCTGATAAAGTGTGTAGAGCAATGTCAGTTGCTCAGAGCTTGCAAAGGCAACCTCAGCCGCTGCTGTCAGGTGTTAAGGTTAGGCAATGAAGTGTGCATCTTTTCACTCTTCTATCCTGATCCAGTACTTTTAAGAGCGAAAACACCGCTTGTGATTAGGTTTTACTGATGCTTCATAACCTTTAGGAATGTAGGGTTGGGAAGAGAGCCCGTCTTTTGTGCATCTCGGAAACCTTGCTGCCACCCTGTTCTGGATTTGTAAAGCTTAGAGGGTCTGGCCTGCAGAACCACAGATGTTATGTATTACACATCTGGGCACCATTTTAAGGAGAGAAGCAATTTGGAAACAGGTCTTAGAATTGCCATTGGGAGTCTAGTGTTGAAAGTTATTTTTAATAAGAACAGCACACTCCTCTATTGTGACATGTACTGCCCCAAGAAGCACTTGGGAGATGACATGACCGGAGCCCCGCAGGGCACGGTGCCCTGCCCTCACTGGGCAAAAATAGACAGCAGAATGCACATGGTAAGCAATTCACTTATTCCTGCCAAAGTGCATGTTTGCATCCCTAGCGTAGTGTAGAAAACATGGCATGGGCTGATGCATCACCACAACTATTTCTTAGAAAGGTTTTTGGACTTGTTTCCTTTATAAAAGTTTTTCAGTGTTTCGTGAGAGTAGCTGGAGTTCATCATTGCTTAGTCGAGAGTAATTGTTTCTCATTTATATCAATGGGAGAGGAAGGCACTCAATAGCTTTCAGAAATAGGTTGCTGTAATTTAGTCCGGTTTGACCTTGTGCAGCATAAACAAGTACACTAACACAATAATAGTTGTTATTATTATTACATATACTCGTAAAAATGAATGGAAATCTAGCAGTTTCCCTGAAGGACTCTGGAATAATATCTATGACATCTTTTAGCAAAAAAATATTAATTAGTTTTGGATCTAGTTATGCTTGCCTCTAAAGATCTCTACTCCAATCTCAGAAATTCTCAATAAGAACTAGCACATTTGGGAAGATGGAAATTATTTTGTATACTTATTATATGATGGGAAAACAGATGTAGAAGTCTGGTTTTCCGCCCCTTTGTAATAAAAGTGGTAATTATAAGAAGAAAAAAGCTACTCATTTTATTAATCTAAATGTATGCAATCTCTTTATTTGTTTAGTACTTTGAATTCCGGAAAATTTAGTAGGGGTATTTTTGAAAGATGTTTTAAACATACTGTTTCTTTTTTCTTTTTTTTTTTTTTTTTCCACAGAGCTGTAGCAACTGACTAGTGCCAAAGACAGCCTGTGCAGGGACTTCATTATGGCAATGAGCCAAAAAGTGTTGACTCATGTAACAAAATCTCTTCCAACAGAGGGCTCAGTTCAGAGAAGCATCCAGCCTTAGCATATGGTTGCTCAGTAGTGAGGATGATCGGTGGCAATGGGGATCACTGAGATGAAGCAGTGTGATCTACTGGGATGCTTTAGTCCTTTCTTCATTCTCCCAAGAGCATTTGCTTGTTACTGGGAGCTTGGGTACTTGAACTGGCACTTTGCATCTGCTTTCTCCTGCAGCCATTAGGTCCTCCAGCAGTTATGTAATTCAGGTTACCAAACCAGATCTAGGGATGTGTCTACACGCTTGTTTGAGTGGTGATAGCTAGCCTTGCCAGCCTTCAGGGAGCTGAACACCATCTTGGGAAAGAATTTGTGTTTGGAGACTGCTGGAGAGGAACATCCATTGCTCCAAACCCTGTGAACATCACATATGGTGTTTGACCTCATTCCTCAGCACAAACAGGTATAG
Organism: Falco rusticolus; assembly: GCF_015220075.1. NCBI lineage: Eukaryota > Metazoa > Chordata > Aves > Falconiformes > Falconidae > Falco > Falco rusticolus. The sequence goes on from NC_051187.1 coordinate 60,052,331, forward strand.
CAATTTTGGGAGAAGTGTGGTGTCTAAAGCATGCATTCCAGCTTGCTACACTTTCATATTTACCTTCTTTTATAATGGTGTCAAGCAGCCCTAGGCTCAGCTCCATATCACAAGGTGAGCATGTTGAAGTGCTTGCTTGTTTTTGAAAGGTTCCCTGTCAGCTTCTTCCCACCTCTTCCTGTGGCCATGTGCTCTTAGGTTTTTTTTATTTTTTTGTTTGGATTTGTTTTTTGCTTTTCTGCCTCACACTTGGTACTCAAGCCACTTGAAATCACCAGCCTGGTAGAATAATAATCTGACTAAAACCAATCATACAGTTTTCTGCTTGACTGCTGAGTTGAATTGATTCCTGGAGTCAGTGCCACGCTCATTGCAAAGGAAGGTGTGATGCCGGGGGTTTGGGGGCAAAGATGGGGAAAACAGGGAGCAAAAAGCTATTATGTTGGCTCAGCTGTGTGTAAGCTTCAACGCTGCATCTCTTTCCCACTCCTTCCATTGCTTCCTACCACCTAGTCCAGCTAATAACGTGTGCCTGTATGTATGCATGCAGAATAATTGTTTTAGCATTTGTTTTCACTGTGTAAAGAAGAAAGCAAGCTAAAAACTAATCTTTTGAAGTCTGATATTTCTCTGTATTATAACAATAAAAGATGTTTTTCGCACCTTTGTACATTCCCTCATGGTATACAGCTGTACCACCAAATTTTATAGAGAAGTAAAGTATCTCTGGCATGAAAGAGGTTTGAATTAAATTATGGAACTATTTGCATGAAATTTCATGGAAATTTGCTTCGAACTTTCATTTGAGCAAATTGCAACAGGGTTTACATAAGTAAACATTCACTGAAATATTCTATTCTGTGATTTATTAGCATTATTATTTTGCAAGTTATAACTTACAAAAAATGCATTTATACAAGTCATTAATTACCTTATTTAAAAAAAAAAAAAACAACAGGAAAAGGTACAGCTAATCTTTAAATAGTGACGTTTTTGATTCCAAGTCTCCTGTGACTTAACAAAAATGTAAAAATGACCAGTCTTTTCTTGTATCATGCAGAACCACGTGCTGGAGTCACAGTGTGAAGTCTCTGAAAAGCTGACCACCCAGTGTTTTGAGTCCATACAATGGGGACATCAGCAGCTCTGGATCTGATGATTTTGCTTTTAAATGTGAGTATATGTGACTTTGACAGATCACGTGGATAACTGTGTACAGGTTGGTGGGGCTGCTTAAATATTGCTGTTTTAGCTAGTTCATGTGTGTATTTGGAATACAGCACCAAGTAGTTAATGCTGCTCTACAACATATCACTATCTTTCCAAAAGATCTAAAAGGAAGTTGATTTGCTTATGTACTGTAATATGTATGAGCTATTTATTATATATGTCACTGTACCATGACCTGGTAGCAGATTTGCTATATGTAGCAATTAAAGCAACAAAAGCTTTGGAAACTTTGGTAATTCTGTCAAGCTGAATGCAAAATACTTGAAATGAGTGCCTATTTTCACTGGTTACTTAAAAATTATGCCTGACTTTTGACGCAAATGAAACCAAGTCTTTGTGCATTCTGTCCTTAAAGTGAGAAGACCAACTCACAAGCTGTTGAGGCAAAACAGCAAAGTAAAAGAAAAAACTTTTCTGAAAATAAAAATTTGTCCAAAGAGGTCAAAATGTTGGGAGACACACTCTCCTCTGAAAATAAAAACAAAAATAAAAATCAATCTTTGCTTTTGCAATTTCACTCATTCTACTAACCTCCAAGGAGTTCTACCAAAATCACCCTCTGGAAAACTAGGTACACAAGCTCTCCAAAAATTATGCACATTGTTGAATATCACCTGGTCAAGAAACATGTCGGAAGAAACATTTTGGGGTACCACATACAGGTGAGTATAGTCAAAAACACAGAAGAGGAAATAGTTTTACAAGCCCGAGTGAGGTTGAATAAAAGCAATGATGAAGAAGAAAGCAGTTTAGCAGATGAGAAACAGTGTAAAATATTAATAGTCAGGTTGAAGGTCAGGGAGAGGAAGAAGGCACAAGACTTGGGAAGCCAAGAGAGTGGCAAGCTTCGTAGCAGTTTGATTTTCAGAATCTGACTGTAATGCATGTAACTTCAAAATTATGAAAGCCATCGAGCTCTAGGAATGGAAGCTTGTTTTCCTTTCGCTTTTGATTATATTTGCATTAAATAAAGAAAATCAAATGCAACCCTTCAAAATCCTCAGCAAGTACTGTGAATAGAAATTTGAAGCACTTCCAAAATGTTTATTCAGTATAAATGAGGTGCTGAAAAATAATTTGGAGTCCTACAGTAGTTCTGAAAATGGCACAGTTGATTTATAGTTCTATTCCTTATAAAGTGAGTGTAAAAATTTTGTTCTATAACAACATAAAAAGTAGTCATTCTGTAATTAAAATATGAGGTATATTTAGGCCTCCACTAGTCAAAATTAATAATAAAGCTTCTAAGGTGCTAGCTCTAATATACTTATAGAAGAAACATAATATTGTGGTATGTTTAGGCAATCCAGTGAATTTAATGGAAGAAATGCCACAAGAAGAACTAGTGAACTTATAAATGTAGGGTTCTTTTAACAAAACGTTCAACTATAATTTACTTGAAAATATATACTTTTTTTTTTGAGTTTCAAAATAACAAGTTTGTTATGAAAGCTAGTTTCAATCTAAGCTTTTGAATTGTACATAATGGAATTCACGTCAATAAAATTTTTGTTCTCAAAGTCAACATTTAATTTTCATGTACTGATACAGAGATACAGAGAAAGTATACATCAAAATTTATATGTAAACACTCTTTTCAAGCACATAATAAATGTTTATTAAAAAATATGATTTGAGATACGCTCCTTATTTAAATCACATAGTATTTACTTTGTTAAATTCTTAAGATATTTTTGTGTCTATCTCCTAGAAAGTAAGAAACTTAAGGAGTTTGACTGTGAATGCAAGCTGTTGTCTTCTTTCTTTGTTTCTCCAAGATTGCGTTTTAACTTCGCGAGAATAGCCTTCCTGATGCCTGCATCTACTAGTTCTTTGCCACCTCTGTGGTACTTTTAAATGTTTAACTTATTTTTAATTAAAAGTGTCTCTTTCTTTCTTTCTGTGTTTTATTTGTTGGGCTATTCCTTTTACTGCTGGTGCTTCTTGGATGTTTATAATAAGTAGACAGGTAAGTAAAACTGATTTTGGTGATTGAAGAAGTGACAATTAACGCTTTCTTTTTGTTGCTTTAGAAATTCTGTGTACTTGTACATATCAACCATTCTTTGATTCCTTAAATATTTGACTGTCAAAAATGGTATTATTAAAGGCAGTTTCGTTGTCATTTGTATGTGTGGGGAATGAATTGATCAATTTATGCAAAAAAAAAAAAAAAGAAGCTAGTAGATCTTCACAAAGTAATTGGGGGTAGGTGTAGGGGAGAAAACTTATGTATGACTTGGTCAAAACCTTCTCTTATCCAGGAAAGAGTTGATTGAACTGTTTTTAAAAAGTACAACAAGAAGATTTAGTTCTTTATTTAAAAGCAAATTATCTTTTGCAGATTTTGTAAATGAAAGATCCTACTAAGAAAAATACGATAAATATGGAAGTGCTTTTATTCAGATCAGACTTTTGCAAAATTTATATTTTTTTTCCAGTACATATGTTGTGGGGGGGAAGGGGAAAGTAGAGAACAAAGGCCAAAAAGCAATAGTTTTTAAGGATAGTTAGTCTGTTGTTTCAGAACCTGAGTACTGATTCTGTCAGAGCAGACAGTTTTATGCTTTTTCTTAGAAGCTGGCAAAATACTCCTTCACACGTTCATTTAGGAAAGGAAGAGTTCGTAAAAAAATCTTGTGAATAAAAAGGTACATACATGGTATGTAATAGCAGTGCTGAGAACATTTGACTAGAGACAGCCTTTTCCTAGCAGTTGTAAGGGAGAATACGAGGATGACAGACAAAGAACAAAGGAAAAACGAGACGCGGAGAATGAGAGATTAAGGAAGAAAAAGAAAACAGTCTAGCTTATCGGTTTTCTTTTTCATGAGGTATAATCTAAAAATGAATAAAAGTCTAGCTTGAAGAGGAAATATTTTTATAGCACTGTAGCTCAGAGAAGAATACCCAACATTATTAGAAACTAATTCTGATATTATCTTTTGAAGGTCAAGTGAAATTGTGCTCTTGGATATAGACTACAAACCAGGCATGTTCTCTGTGCAATTAAAAGCAACATGCTCCACTAAAGAGAGTGAAAACTATTCAAATTAGCATGAACAGAAGAAGCTATGTCTTCATTTTATTACAACAGTATATACTTCCAAATGTAATGACATTAATCTCTAGTTTTATACTTCACTTAGTTCTGCAAAGATACATTGTATGACTTAAAGAGATTAGAAAACAGGAACGTGATTTTCAGGATTTTTGTAATTATAGGCAGCGGTTCATACTTTTTTCTTTTCATGTATTTATAAAAAGCACTGTAATAACCTTAATGAACGTGCAGTATAGGAATATGCAATTGGTAAATGAGATCGTTTATCTCTAATAAAAAAACCAGATTCCAATTAACATGTTGTAATCTATATTGTACTTAATTTCTCTAAATCAATCTATCATTCCATTGGGGCTTGGGGTGGTTTCTTTTCTTTCCTTTGTCAATTTATCTGCCACTCATCCTCATCTCCAACCCCTATTTCTAGGTGTATCTTGTGAAAATTGCATGTTTTCATAATTTTAAATCTTAGGCTCTTAAATTCACCTCCCAGACCTAATTAAGATAATCCTGTTTTTTTCAAAGGTACTGAACTCCTGTGGCTCCCATAGAAGGGGCTCCACAGTGCTCAGCACTTCTGCAAATAACTTATTGGAAATGTAGGCACTTTTATTTTAGATAGTTAAATATTGATTCAGAAGGTTCATGTTAAGCCTTTTCATTTGGAAACATAACTTTTGACAGGCTCTGTAATTTCTACATTGTGCACTTTTTTAGCTTTAATGTACCACTAGTGGGACTAAGCTATGCCAAGTTGTCAAGTGGATGTGACTAGGGTACTCTTGGCTGATACGGTAAAGTGATGATTCTTTTCAGATTTGAGTGGTAAAAATTTAAGTTGGGCTCCCACAACAGCAACTTTTCCTTTGGTATATGCTATCGTTACTAGCATTTAATCTATTTTATTTGCAAATATTAATGTAAGAGCACTTGATATTACATAGAACATAGAATGGTTGTATTATTGCATCAAATATATAGAAAATGTTCCAGTTTGTGGAAAGGTTATTTGAAAGAAATTAAATACACAATTTATTTGTATCGGGGGTCTTCTTAAGGTTAGGAATAGCTTTGGATCAGAACGCGTGCACATGAAGGACATTTAAACTAGTTAGGTTCTTGTTGACATAACTCTGCTTCATACAAAGCCATAGAATTAAACAAGTTGGAGTATACAAGGGTATAGAATAATATATCTAGTGGATCCATGTTCACACATCCTGTGCCTCTCCTTTCCTGCTTTGCCCTCAGCAGCGAGGCTGCGCCCAGACCCCTGTCTGTGCTCATGTCAAGCCTCCATGCGTTGCAGCTTTGCCTGTGCCCTTCAGCTCCGGCTGCCATAACGCAGGATATAAATGACACGGATAATCATGTGCTGACCCAGCAGACCTGTAGGATATTTGTGTGACTTGCAAAGGGGCTGTACATCTTGTAAAGTCCAAAGTAGGATTTTAGTGTGATTTACATTGGTGCATAAACTTTTTCAGCAGATGTTGATTTTTAATGTCAGTGCAAGAAATTTGGCTCTTTTATATGGAGAGAAATATTTTTATAACTCTTAGATATTTCTCAGCTCAGTCTGTGAGTCTTCTGAAATGAGATTTTCAAAACTAATGTTAGTGTACTATTTGATATACCATTGTCTGTATCTGAAGATATTTTCCTCTTCTTATTCATTCATCACTTAAAAAAAAAACAGACCACAAAACCCCAAACAAAACAAAACCTTACCAAAATTAATCTGAAATTTATAATAAATGAAATGAGGAAGTGGAATAGTAGAACTAGGATGTAGAATTATTTTAAATAATATTCTAAGAACTCTGGTATTAGAATTGCACCAGAGGGAACTGTTAGAACAGTTGGCTGTATCCTAAACTTTTTTTATTCTGGTTGATGTATTTTAGTATAAATTAAATTGTACTATGTATTAATTTTATATAATATATATAATTACAAAATTACACTGTATTTTAGTAATCTATGACAATAGAGAGTAATTTATATTACAATTTTTCTGATTTTTGATGTATTGAATTGATTTTTGTTGTTTCTGTGCAAAAAGTCCAGAAGATCTTCTCAAACAAAATAAGAATAAGAGACGTGTTGATTTTTAACTCTTCTGTTGTTTGTAGCTTTAGGGTTTTTTGTTTATCTTAGAGGATGCAGCCGTGCATAGCTAATCTGACTTAATGTTACTGTATGTTAATATTTTTGTCTTTTTTTCTTTGAGAAGTGTGTAAGGCCTTCTGTGACTTAACTGTCAGTCCTGATTTCAATAACCAACTTTAGACTAAAGCCAGAACCTAGGCACTAGAAAGATATTTTGGAAACTTTTGTGGTGTATTATGTAAAAATAACTCTTAGGGTCCCTCTTTGCAGAGGAGAGGACTTGCAGCTGTGTCTGCCACGACTATGGAAGTAAGTGTCCCTTCCAAGTGTCCAAGATGTATAATAATCTAGTTTGTTAAAAAAGCAATGAAACAAAAACCCCAAACAAACAAAAACAAACTAAAGAATTAAAAAACAACAAAAAAAACCCCCAAAACCCAATCCACCACCAGCCCCCCAAAACATCCCCCTCCCCAACAACAACAATAACAAAAACCCCAAAACATACAAACAAAAAAATCAACCACCAAACATAAAACTAAAAAAAACCCCCAAAAACCAGCCCCATGTAATGTAAAGCCTAATCAGTAGTTCTTCTGGGGCAGGTCAAGGTGTACCACTGATTTCAAGCATTTATACGCTTGTAACTGTTTAGTCAATTTTTTTTTCTTTTTTTTTTAATGTGAAATATTCCATTCTTTCTTAGAAAGTTGAATTAAATTCTGGTATTGTGTGAGCTGGGGCTTTGAACATCATGTGGGAAGTCTTAAACAGATAGACTTGGTCAGTACTATGAAGATACTTATATCCTTGCATTGCCTCTTTTGTTTGTTTAAAAAGATTTCATTTACAATCAAAATCACAGCACGTCCCATTTCCAGTTTCTTAACTGTGATTTCATTCAGGGCTCGGTGCTAATAAAGGGTTAAGAGTCTAGAAATGGACTTGAAATATTCAGTGGGCTCCTGATCCCAGAGGAGAAAAAATGGTCCTGGCATGACAAGTGTCCTCAAGATTAATTTTATCTAGAAGAAATTTCCGAGAGTGGGGAGGTTTAGAAGGGTGTGTCAGAGGAGAGAGGAGGGGGAAACATATATGCGAAAGCGCCTTCTCTCCAAACTCCTGAGCAGCAGATGGGATGTTCTGGAAATACTTAGGTCATACCAATAAATAAAGACTAGCACAGGGTCCAAGAAAGAATGGTTTTTGCCTAGACAGTAAAAAAAAAAACCCCAAAACTGGTCTCAAAGTCACAGCTGCAATGGCACAGTGACTCATGGTCCATAAAGTGTGGGATACTCACTTTAAAAAAAGGAGTGAAATGAATGGCTGTTCAGATGCAAAATCTTCTCTAAGACGCACAATTGAGCTTTGAACAGAAGTGTTTTGACTTGTCAATGAAAAGTAGCTAACTTCAGAAAATAAAAGAAGCAAGGAGCAGGATAAAAAAGCATAGAAGTGAGATGTGAAAATGAATTGGGCTCCTCCCTGCCCAACCCACATCTTTAAGTAAGAAATTGAGATTAGTGTTTTGGTGATTTGATTCCCTTCCTCCTGCCCCTCTTGTTTAAAAAAAGAAAAAAAACCCCTGTTATATATACTTTAATAAAGTTCTCCCTCGGGGTGCAGTTCATGGAGAAATATTCTCATGCAAGTGCATACACCAATTATATGTAAAAAAATGCTATTTTCCGTTCCCAGTTAGAGATGTTTTAAATTGACATTAAAATTATTAGAGGTTAACCTGGACCTTATGAGTAGATGTTTTGCTTTAAGACTTTAGCATTTGAAAAAAAAGTACTTTTAGAGTTGCTACTGCTTACTAGCAGTAGCATTGTTACTTTGATGGTCTTGGACAATAAAGTTTGTAGAGAATGCACATGCAGTTTTAGGACTGATATAATTGTAAGAAAAGGTTGCTGCTGAATGCGCAAATCCTTCTCTAAGTCACTTTTTACTAGTGCTTGAAATCCTTGTTACTTTATGCCTGCTTATGCTTTAAAGTATAGCAGTTAATAATATCAATCTATCGTACTTGGCCGCTTGCCAGGCTGCTGCATAGGACGTCCAAGCGAGTTCACAGGACAGCTGCTCCCATGGGCACAGGCACAGGAGCCGGGGGAATCCATGCATAGCACAGCCTGGAGCCTGTGACTTTGTGGTGCAGCAGTGGTCCCTGGGGCGGTTTCACAGAATCAAACTTCTCTTTGGAGGTGCGGATTGAGTGATAGTAAATGGAGTTGTGCATCTCTCCCTCTCTCTTTTTATGATTTTGAAAAAGAGGCTGATTTCACCTGCAACAGTGCAAGTAACACAGCACAGCTTATGTTATGAGACTCCAAGTAATGGAGACATTAAAGGTCCAAAGAGGATCCCTCTATGGCTCCAGATTCCCCTGGTGAGAGGAAACCGAAAGAAAGGCTTGCTGGAGAGAGACTGTGGAAGGGACTGGCTCTGTTCCTGAAATGCTTTTCCACTGCCAGCCTGTGGGAGGGTCTGTGAAAGCTAGAGACATGGATCTTGTGACTGACCCTTTGGTGAGCTTGTGACAGTGGCTGTGCTATGCCATATACTGCAAATGTTATCCTTAAATATTGCTGTAGTGTAGTAATGTGCCTCTAGTATGGTGGACTGCAAAGCTGTGTCAGTCTGGGCATCCTCTAACCCCTGCTTTTTGATCTTTAACGTGTAGTGGAGTAGCCAGTAGTTCCAATGTGCTATTAGTTGTAGGTCCATGCACTTGAAAATGAAAGCTGGTAGAAATCTTACATTCTCTGGTCCCACTTGCATTCATGTGGAAATAAAAAGTCCAGGTCTCAACTGGAGCCTTATTTCCATTGCATTTGTAATTAACTACCAAAAAAATAAAACCAAAACAAATCCAACTCCACCTGTACCTATAAAGAAGTCACATACCTACTATCAAAATTCTTCCTTAACACTAATAGCAGTAGGCCTCCATTGTCTTGCCCCTTTACTTGGATTTTAAAGAAAGCTTCAGAACTCCCATATAGAATTGATCACTGCTATGATCTGAAATGCTTAATAGTGGTGTATTATCTTCAGAGGAAAATAGAGGTAAAAAATTTTTGCTTAAAACCAGAAATCCTTGTATAAGGTAATCTGTGCTTTATACGTATGAGGAAGCTCAAGTGGATGGCAGAATTGTTAGTGTTAAACCCATGAGACTATAAAAAAAAGAATGCTTGAAGTGTTTCAGGATAGTTTTGAAATTTTACTTTTCAAGAATTAATTGACTATATTAATTAAACCCTTTAATTTTAACTGAAATACGCAGAAAGTCTTTTAGTATTTGATGCCATCTTCTACCCATTTGGAAAAAAGACCATTTTAAAGAAATCATTTGTCAACAATGTGCCATACTTCTGGACATGTTTCTGTTTTACCTCTGCCAAATGAAGGAAAGGAAAAATTTTGACAGGTAAAGCACAAGTCATATGCATGTGTACAAAGTAACACCCATAGCACTAATACCACCTAAAGATAGGTTTTATGGGTAAAATATATTCAAATAATGTGTGGTCAATAATGTGATAGTCATGAAATCACACAGGCATACAAAGCCTTCCTTACATAGCATGTTTCTATATCTTTGCTGAAGATTCAAAGTTTTTTTGTACGTCCTGTATTAGTAGGGTAATTTTTATTCAGGTGCTTGTAAAACTTAATGGATCTCTAAACTACTTAAAAATGAGAACCAATGCTGTGTTATTTAGCAATCCAAACTAGCACAGGAAAAAATAACTCAGTGGAGAACGTGAAATACATCTACATGAAGCACAAAGGTATCTTAAGGATTGCTCTGTTTAGATTTACACTGATGCACTTTTAATGAACTTCACTCTCCTGCTTCTTATAAAAAAAAGAATGTTCCTATATCTGGAGCAGTGTTAATTTTCTTACATGTGATATGCTAATAACTTTTTTACTGTATTTTTCTTTATAGGTAGAACACTGTTTTTTCAATTCCAGAATAGTCAGCATGTGTTAGAACAAATACAGCGACTGTCTGTCTGGTCCTGTGCAGCATCGAGCCTCCTACCAGCTGGCGTATAATTTTAAAATTTTAGTATGCAGGAGCCTATCCTTGTAGCACTGGTGCAGCTACTGTGGACATACTTAAACGTTTTATAAGTTCATACATGTAATAAAACAAAAAGTTATAAAACTAGATGCTATAAAACAACACAGAAAGAAGCACTCTTGTTTTCAGTTTTTTAATACGTATCTTGATAAAATATTTAGTAAGGTGAACTGTGTCACGGGCAAGTACTGTGCGGGCATCTTGTTTTAATTCTGGTCTGCACTCACTAGGTCTGCAAGCTTGCATTTGATCTCTGAGCCAAGATAAAACCCACAATGAGAACCAAACAGTGCAAATAAACAGAAATGCCTGCTTTGGTAAAGGGTGTAAACCAGAAGTATTCTATTAGGTCCAACAGTATCTACCATCAGGTGCTGTTATTCACACAGCCTTTATTCCAAAACAGCATCCTCAGGCAGGGGTTGCAAAATGTGGAAGCGAAGGAGCCATAGCTGCTGAACTCCTGGGGAAGCTGAGGGAGGTGGCGTGCTGGTGCTAGAAAGGGGCATGGCTGCCCCGGGCGCTGCAGCTACCACTGCCCTGCAAATGCAGCTTTGCTTGTGGTTAGTTTTAGTAGCTACTGAGGTAGGTAAGGAAGAGCATAGAGTTAATGGATTTTCACTACCTTTTTTCAAACGTGAAATCTGAACGTGCCTTACCTGTCTGAGTTTTGGGGTTTTGTATGGCACTTCTGTAAAAATGTTTTTCTCAATTAATAATCCCCAAGAAGCTGGTCATTACGAGCAGTTTTATGAGTGGCTCGGGACTTAGTGCCCTGGTCAGGATGAGGTCTGTTAGAGGATTATTTTCCCAATAAAACTAGAGTCAGGGGGACATTGTTTTTTAAATAATTTGTAACTTTCTTCATTTGATAGAGCTAAATCTTGGACAGAGCTGGATCATTTGTTCAGGATAATCTGTGGCTTCAGACTGGTTCCCATCATCTGAGGAAACATGAGAGACTAAGTTCATACTGTAACGTTCTTCTGGTCTCCCTGTCTGAATGTCTGAGGGAACACGTTTCAGAGTACAGTCATTTAAATATTTAGTAGGGAGTTTAAAGCTTACTACTCTTGATTTCAAAGGGGTTAGCCCCACGAGTAAGCACAGCTGTTGTATACTCAGGATTAAGTGTTTTCAGGATGGCGCCTTAACGCAGCACTTGTACAGGACTTATATGGCATTTACAATTTTAGGTCCTGAACCTGCAAACACTTACACGTTTCAGTTACTTTATTCTTGAGAACAGTCCAGTAATACTCACACGAGTGCACTTACAGACGTGAGTAAGTGCTCACAAGATTGCAGCATTAGTTTTCAAAGGGACTGTAAACTCTATGGACCATTGCAAAATCCTATGGACCATTGCAAAATCCTATATGCTGCAATGTCCTGTGAAATTACCACATATATATGTAGCTATGTGAAGTAAACTACACATGCCTAGCACCCAGTTCTGTGAATGTTTAAATGAATGAGTAGCTTTACCCATGCAAGTAAACCCAAGCAAACATAAGAAATTATATGGGATTGCTTACAAGGGTAAAGTTGGTGATACCTTAAATGTTTGCAGGGCTGTCCTGCAGATTTTACTGTTAAAATGTGTGGGTTTGTTCCACGTGTTAAATCACAAATTCAGTGCTCTGGATTCAAATAGCATGAGAAAAATATGCTAGTAAGTTTGCAGAGTGACACAGACTCTACTAAAACTGAAGTTGTTGAAAAGATTTCTACTGACTGCAGTGAAGGTGAACCAGGCCTCATCTGGAATTTAAATAGTAATTTAAATTTTGGTTCTAGATTTTAGAAAATGTATGTATATAGAATCTGTAAACATTAAACCATGTCAGTGGACCAAAAAAGGCATGATGACATTATTATTCCCTGTCTCTTTTATTCCCTGTTTTCTGTTGCATGTGGGTGAAATCCCCCAAAATTTTATTTATAAATGGTCATATGTTCTGTAGAGTTGATTTTATTCTTTAGAAATAATCAGCATTTCATGTTTCCAAGCTCTTAAAGATGAGCAAAATCAAGAAAAGACAATGTTTCTCTCTATGTATTCTTTAGTCTATAGGGCAGATAATATAGAAGGCAATAAAAGTAAGTGATCTTTTTCTTATTAGGAATTGAAAAAAAATAAAATCATTTCTTAAAACAGAGCAGTGTGGTACATCTTGGTCATAGATAGCCTGAAGTCATGAAAAGCCATGTACGTAGCTGTGCGGAGATAATGACCAAGGTGGTTAGCTCTCTAGCAGAAGCAAAAGGGACAACTCCATAGAAGCAGCTCAATTTTTTTTCATTGCCTTTTAAAAAGTGCGCTTGTTGGCTCGTACCATTTATTAGCATCCACAAAATGGATGATATGGTATCTGTCTTTGGATGCAAACTAGGTTTGCTTCACAGAACTACCTGAACTTAAACTTTCAATGTCTGAGAAGTAATTCATCCTACTGTTTAAGAAAGTTGTGCTAAAATACTAAGCATTTAAATATCACAGATGCTTTTTTGGGGGGCTATTATTGGAGAGTTACTTGGGGACTGGTATTATGCTTTGTAGTTGCTATGGAAACTTTTTAATACATGCAGTTTGGGAACAAGAAATTAGAAGTAATTTTTACATTCCTAAATCCAGTTTCCCAGTAATAAGAGGGACGATTGTGGATTATCAGATTGTTACCAAAGCTTTCCACAAGATCCAAAGGTTATTAATCTCCAGAAACAAGGGAGGAAAAATTGTACTAATAAACTTCTTCAAAGAAATAGGAAGAAATAATATCTGTGTTTTCATCATGTGGAGACTAATCAATTAAAAAAGCAGTATTTTAATACATTGTCAGGAAAATGCATGGCTGATCAATAAGTGGGTTTTGCAGAAACTCAAACCAAATTCTAAATTATTTTTTAAAAAAGGTGAGATAATAATGTCTAAAGAATCACCAACTAAATCTTATACGAAACACCTTTTTAAAAAAGTATTTAATATATCTTCTTCATTCACTTGAAGTAATCTCAATATAAGAGTCGGGAAACACTTTTCAATATGATGGAGATGTATACTCATTTAGAAGCCTGATCACAGGGTTCCTCTTTTCTTTATTAGTGGATTGTAATGCAGTAACATACCTAGAAAGATTAAAAAATATACTAAAACAGCTTTGTGAACAAAACCACTTGTGCTTGCTAATTATTATTTTTTTAAGATTAAAAGGTAAACCAAAACCATTTAAGGGCCATAATATTTTTAATTTGTTTACAAATGATTTAAAAAATGATGGTCTCTTATATTTTCCAGTAAAAAGTGATATTTAGAGTTTTAAATTGATTCTTATATAATCCTGTTTTTATTGTTAATGCCTAGTGATGAAATATGACTAGGCAATGTTTGAATGAAATTATTCTTTTTATTTTAATTTGAAAAATTACCTCCAATAATAATTTTTCTATTAATAAAATAGTTTTTTTAGTGTTTATCCAATTCGTTATAAGTTTGTCTGAATTTTTCCTGGTAATTTAATTTGAGCATAAAAAGTCTAAATACTTTAGAAATTTTTTTATAGCATTGCTGCTCCTCTCCTTGAAAAGAATAGCTTTCTCAAAACTTCTAATTATCATTCTTAAAAAGGGACATCAGAAATAAGAAATAAAACATTGACAAATGTAACCCATACAGGTACTGAAAGTTTTCTGAGATCGCTTCAAGGTACTGAAATTTTTCCAAGATTGCTTCATTGTAATAAAATTATTTTGTTTTAAACTAATTATTTCATATATCCTTTTGAAGTTTTTCTATTGCTAGTTTAAAATCTCATCTGGAGGCTTTGTGGTTGAGGCAGCAGTTAATACTTTATAAAATTTATGTTCAAAGTTATAACATAACCGTTTGAATTTAAATATTGATTAGATCTCTTCATTTTGCTTTCCTGTTTGTGAACTTGTCAATTAATTTCCACAGGGATATGAAAAATAGGTTTTAGACAGAGATAATCCACTAAATCCCAAAACAGAAATCAGAGGACAAAATGGTCACAGCAATAAATTATTCTTTTATACATTCTTGTTACCTTGATTCCTCCAAAATTTTCCAAATCCCCTGCTTAACGTTACAGGAAATATGAACCTCACCAAAACCTTAAAATGAAGAGGTTGATAATACATAAACCAGCAATGGTAGATTATTTTAAATAACATTAAACTTTAATTACCATAGTTAACTATTCTCTGAATTTGCTAGTCATATTTAGAGTAGTCAAATTTTTTTACTCTATCTCCATAACCTGGACATTCTCAGATTTTGTTTATTAGATAGAGCTTTAAAATATTCCAGGAAGTTTAAAGTTGGCTTCAGTCATTTCACGTCAATCTGTACAAAAACGTGTGCTCTTGTAGACAGATGGGCACAGACCAAACTGTGAACGAAGTTCTGCAGTTAGATTTTTAAGGTGGGGGAGACTGAACCTCATAAGCATGTTTCTGTGACAGCCCCCCCCCCCTTCCCCCCTCTCCTTACTTTGGTTAGTCTGGAGTTAGAAATAAAAGATCATCTCTTTACGTCAGATGCACATTCTGTCTTCTGTACATGTATGATAACTGACATTTGTTTGTAAAAGAAATAATTTTGCACAAATTACCATCTTTTTAAGGAAGTCAATATTGTACACACATCATGCTCTCATAGTATATTCTAAGGTGGTCATAGAGATGCAAATGAGGTTTTGGGGGAGAGGATAAAAGATTTAGGAGCAGAAAGTTGGTGGAGTAAATATAGACCCTTAGACAGTCACCTTAAATATGCACATTGGTGGTGATGGTAGGAGTCACGTTGAAAAGGATTGCGATATAGTTTATGGCTAGTGTTTAATATATTTGTTAGAGGAAATGTGTCATTTTTAATGTTGTATAGATGCTTTATGGAAGAATAATTTGATCTCTGGTGCATTTAAACTATCATCCAGAAAAGTTCTCGTTTGAATTAGCATCATAAGTGACAAGTTGGAATTTATGTTCAATAGTATTACTGCAAGAAGCAAGGATATAGTACGGTTGGAATATGTCACTATGCACTTACTTGAGACACATAGTGATCACACAAGTTGCAAAGTTTGGAAGTGATATTCTGCAAGTATTTTAACTTTAACTTTATCTAGATGTAATTATTCAAATAGTATTGAAGCAGTTATTAAACCAAACTGATTATGGCAGAGAATATTGCATTAGGAAGTGTGTGAGTTGCAAGGATTCCGGCTGAAAAGAGTATTCAAAATCAATACGTTCTTGGCAGTGAGGTAATTTTGAGCCAAGCTGACCTCTCTTTGGAGCTAACATCCATACTAAGAATTATTACCGTTCACTCAGAGAAAAGTTTTAATGCAAACTGAAAATATTTGTTTTAGAGCAAACACAAAAAAATGAAGGACCTGCTTACCGATTTGATTAAATGCAAAAGCGAGACCGCACATAGGATTTTGTTGTGCTGTGATAGAACTTATTTTACCAGTCACTTTCATAACCTTTAAACAGCCTTAAATAGTACATATGAAAAACACATTCATAACAGATTCCCCATAGGGAATTTTCTTTGGTTTAAGAAAATTTTATTAAAGATTGGCATTGCAAATAACATTTTTCATAACTATATGTAGACCTGTTAAAATTTTTATTAAAACTGGAGTTCGGCCTGTTCTTTTTCATCATTCTATCAGATATTAAACTCCAGCAGCAGCTGTAGGAAATGGAGAAAGGGATTTTCAAAGGGATTTGAGTCTCCCTGTCTCTGTGCCTTTAGTGATCATATTATCATAACTATCACACATAACAAAGCTCTAAATCTGTAATTCAGATAAAGTAGTCAGGACTTTGAAATACAAAAATCCAAACATATGCTGTAACATTTTTTTTGCAATGCTGGTTCCTTTAACATGGATTTTGTAAACTTGGAGAGGTATCCAACAGATTTTGTATACTAACACATACTAAACGAAATTATTACTTAAACATTTGATGGAGATTTAATTAAAGGTATGTTCTATTATGCCTACAGTAGCTCCACTAAGAGTATGCCAGATACTATTCTACCAGATGATGAGCAAACCACTAAAGGTTAATATGAAATGATGTTAGAAGCTCTTTTTTTGGACTGAATTATGTAAGCTAAACTGCTGTGGAAGCAATGCCCATCTTCTCAACAGTGTGTGAGTCCTGTTTCATGAGGGGACAGCTCAGCATAATGCTGTGTTGAAATGGTAAGTGTGAACACAATTCTCTGATGAACTTAAAAAGCTAAAGATGCAATGTAATAAAAGTTAAGGAGGCTAACTTTTAAAGTAAAATAAAGGTAGTACAAAAGAAATGTTTTTTTTCCAAAGTATTTTAAGTACTTCTCTAAGCTTATTTACATTGAGAAAATGGTTTTGGTATTAAGTGCCTAGGGAAAACAGTAGTTGTATTGTGAAAAGTTAGGAAAACTCTAAATCTCGATATCAAACCGGCTTGTAAATGAGCAGTTGCGTATATATTTATTGTAACACTGCCTTCTGCTGGTCACACCTCATTTATGATGTAAGTGAAAGTGCTGGATAATAATGGGATGTTGTGTTTGTCTGAAATTATTCTCAATTTGAGATATTTGGTGTGTAGAAAATATTTATATGGAAATTTATGTATACATATTTGATAGATGTACACTATGATAAACACGTTGCATCTATGCTATATGCTTATAGCTCTTACTTTGATTTTTTTTTTAACCACAGCTGAGAGAAAAAATGTCATGTAGAGCATACCAGAGAATTATTAAATCCTTTCACTTTGTTGTTAAATTGATTCCTACTTTCGATATTTCTGTAGAGTTAGAATTTCTGCTCCTTTCTGTTCTTTCAGTTGGAGGGCTTTTGGTGTCAGAGAGCATATACCAAGCAAGACATCTGCAGAAAATTTTCTGTTTCATAACAAATGTCTGAATGTAATGGAAGTTAGGAGACTGTTAGATATATGTGTTTATGTATACATTTAAACAAGTGTTTGCATAAGCTGCACTTTTTGTTACTAAGTTATTCCTCAGTTGGTCGTTCAAAATACACACATATATTATGATAATTACTCCTTAGAGGAAAAATACAGGATTTTGAACATGGTTTCTGTTTTACTTACTAGCATGTCAAACACATATTTACTTTAAAAAAAGAATTAGTGCTGTAAGAAGCATTTTCTGTTTCCTTAAGCATGCATAAATGATAAAAAGTGTAATGTGAATTTATATATATTAGACTGCATGTCTGTCAAAATTAAGGAAAATATTTATCACTGTATACTAGCTTTATCATAACAGGTTTAAGAGGTATGAAATGATACTATATTTTAATTTGATACAAAAACCTGGAAACAAAAATCAAATATTTGGTAGGAGTTATCTTCAGTTATAGAGAATATAATGGTTAAACCACACATTTACTCAGTGAAAACATTGGCATGCATGTCTGGCTGCCTACAGTAAAATTAATGACTACATTGTGCAGTGTGGGAAAATTTTTATTTTACTTTGGTTTTCCTCAAGAAGCGAAATCCTGCTTTAGTTGCCTGAGGCTACATTTTTAAGCACCTTTATTACAGCACAGATAAAAACCCAGCTATCTGACAAAATGCCTTCTGTTTTATTACAAAGGATTACTTCAAAAAGCGCAATTCGGTACATTCTGGGGATAATTTAAACACCAAGAATCCCTATTGTATGGCAAATAAAAAGTAATTATCCATAATGCATACTAGAGTTGCATTTTAATGGACAAGACCTATCAGAAAATATACAGATCGAGAGATTTCCATTTTAAAGTTCCTTCCCAGAATTTGGGGGTCTTGCCTGACTGCCCAAGGAGGATTGTGCCCTGACTCCATGGGATCTCTCTCTGAGCAATGACTGTGGATTCCAGCCCTGCAGTCCTCAGAGGATTACTGTGGTCCCATCTGACCCTTGTAGTCTATGAACCTTAAGGTTTTAATAATCAAAGACCAGCCTAACCCCATGTGTGCATGTTTTTAAATTCCAAATCTCAGATTAGATGTAACAGTAATTAAAAAGTCGCTTGCAAAATGATAATAGAGTCAGCCTTGTAAGAGCAGATATAACAACATGCATAATAAAATACTCCTTGCCAGTGTTAGGACTGTGCTAGGAAAGGCTAGGTGCCATTAAAAATGCAAAAAGATGCAGAAAAAATATGCTAGGAAGGTTTTAATCTTTGGTAGGGGGAAAAAAAAAAAGGTTTAATGATCACAAAGCTGACCAGGAACTGTTCTGTATTTAAAGGAGTTCCCATTATCTTTTTATGGTTAGCACTTAAACTGGACCATATTTCCAGATTTACAAATCTTCAAGGAAATGCCTCATTCTATTACATTTTTGTCTTTCTTATATTTACAAACATCTGTGTGATTTGTTTGCTTACATGTATGTGAGCTCATTTGTGTGTGTACACACAACATACACGACAATGAAAATCGCAGAGCAAGTTTATGTTCAGGGTGGTCACAACAGCATTTAAACATGTTGAAACCTGAGTTTTAAAGTGTGTGTGTCCAGAGAGATAATATGTGATAGTGGGCAGCATAATTCACTCTCATTTCCCTGCTATAGAGATGACTGCATAATTCATGAATGGCAGAACAAAGTCAAGCCAGGACTTGCACGTGGACATCGTGTAATGAATGTGCAAACTACCTACTGCCCATCAGGTTATACTTAAATCAGATATTTTATGTGGGCATTCCCTTCTCCTTCATTTTCAGTTGTCAAAGTGATTTTCCAATAATATGTTTATAAAGGTTGGGGGGTTTTGCATTTCTCAGAGGACAGTGTGTAGGGATTCCTCATTCTCACTCAAATCCCTTTGTAGATAAGGCAGCAGAGCGTATTTGGCACTCTGCTTTTAGATTTTCATGAGTACTTTTGTGCACATCTGTATTTTGACTTCACATTTGTGTCTTTTGGCTCATACTGCCAATATGCCAAAAGTTTTACCTGTATTTGTTCTTATGTGTGGCCGTTAATTTCAGTCTTTTGGGGTTGTTGGTTGGTTGGTTTGGGTTTTGTAGCTTCCATATGTATTATTGTGCAACCTATAATGAGCTTTTTATAAGTTCATTAATTGTATACAGATGAGTAGAAAAACAGTAATTGATTATTCCTTGTACAGTAGCAGTCTTCTGGAGAATAAGTAGGGTCCAAACATGTAGATAATCTTGAGTGTGATCAACTGTGTAATGAAATATATTTCAAAGGTTTAGATACAGAAACAAAGAGATCAGCGTCGGTTTTTATTAAATATGTATATAGTACTTCAAACAAAGACAATAAAAATGTAAGAAAATCAGCAATGTCATGTTACTTTCATCAATATATAACCATAAAAACAATTTTCAGTCTAATTTTCTTTTCTTCATTGTCTCTGAAATTCTGAAAGAGTAAAGTAATTGTAAAATGTTAAGTAAATTTTTTTCACCTTAATTTTATTGAATTAACTAATTTACTATATGGAATATTTTGTTGTATATAACACAGGTGTTATAATACGAATAGAATTATTCCCTTTGTAATATGGGTTACAGATTATATGTATCAAAACATACAGATTACAATGATTAAATATGTATAAAATCAGCATAATCCATTCATATGTTTGTAAGGGCCCAGAGTCCTCCAGAGAGAGTCACAAATCCACTTGATGTTCTTGAGTGCAGGATTTTTTTTCCTCCCTGATTTTATCCGAAATATGTGTAAAAATTCAAAAGTCAAAGGGATCCCTGTTGGTTACAGCTAAGTAGTCTCAATCACATATATTTATCCTACCTAAACTTGGTAGAGTACTGTGGTTCTGTGTGTGTGTGGGTTTTTTTTGTTTGGTGGGTTTTTTTGTGATTTATTTTCTTTTTGTGTGGTTTTTTTTTTTGGGGGGGGGGGTTTGGTTTGGGTTTGGTTGTGTTGGTTTTTTTGGGGTTTTTTTTGGGTTTTTTTTTGGTGGGGTGGGGGGGCAAGGAAATTATTAATTTCCATTTCGGCAAGCAGCACCTATCTTTGAGGTCTGAGGTAAACAGTTCATTTCTAAGTAAAATTGAAGTTCATTTCTAAGTAAAATCTGTGTTTTAGGGAGGTCCTTCCTTCTGTGTGTACGCAATGTAAGAGGATCCATGTATTTTGGGAGATATCTGTGTACTGCCTCATCATATTTTACGTAAAACAGCTTCTTTCAAGTCTTCCAACAACCTATTTTGTTCAGATTTTCAGAAAGCTGTAATACGAGCATACAGGGAAGATAATGAAGCCAATCACATGAAATCATACCTTAATTTACTTGCATATTTTTATTAGTCTGTTCTGCTACTATAATTTCAAATTAATAATCCAAAAATACAAGTGATGCATTCCCAGGGGAAAACCAAAAAGGTGCCTGTCTAGGGATGTATATCACACATGTGCTTATGTGTAATAGTGTATGTAATGTAGGAAGAATGATCCGTTGTTATGCCCAGGTGTGACTCTTCCCCCTTTTTGCACCAGTTTTACACCTATATGATGCCTTTTCTTATTGCATACATTCTGCTCATCTCTCCTAGCTTCAGCAGGAGCCAAGTGAGCTACGGAATAAACATCCTGCTGTGTGATTACTATATTTGATAAGAAATGTTGGTTTTTTTTTTAAATCTCATTAAAAACTAGAACGTTTCCAACAGATTTAATCTGCATTGTTAAGAACCAAACAAGATGATTCTTTTCTTAACTGAGTGGAGCAGAATAATTGTAATTTTTCAAGACAGCCATTATTGTAAATCCTGTAAGAAATATTATTGCGATCATTTTGGGGGGCATCAGACAGGTATTTAACAGTTTGGTTCAGGTTGCCTAGGACAACAAAAATGCCGCTATGCTGCATCTCAAAGCTTCTGGGATGAAATGAGTTGTGACATACCAGTGAAGATTAAATTTGTAACAGATAGAACACCTTTGAAGTACTAGCTTATGATTTCACAGTGGCATTAGGAGTCTTACTGCAGTATTTAAGCAGTTAGAAAGAATGCTGGTTATTAGTGGTTGAATTTTGTAAAATAGGATTTTATTGTCTTTTAAATAGCCATGACAGCAGTTTGTATTATCCAAGCACAACATTTTTATTGCCATGTATTACTGTTTGAGAAGTGCTTTTTCACACTCCCATGTATAAAAGAGGCACTTAAACAGGTGAATACTTTTTGTCTGTTGTTCACTGTCACATTGCTGAATTTTAAATAATACGGCCTTTATCTTTCTTTCCTTATTTTTGTTGTTTTCCTTCTCCCTTCTTTTCTTGGTCGGTGCCTTATAGGGGGGGAAAGAACAGAAACATTCAGCGTTTGTCTCGGATAACACTGGAAGATCAGATGTCTAAAAATGTTCTAGGCCTGCACATTTTTACATATGGTAAATTACTTTTTAAAAATAATAGCATAATTTCAGATGTCAAATATGCCTTTATCATATGGCTTTATGACATGATATTACCAGTACATAAAGCTACTATATTTTATGTCTGAATCGGATCACATCAAAATTTCCTGCCATCTCGTGTAGCAGAAATAGAGATTTGTTCCTAAAAATAATGTCTAGAAATCTTCAAGTATTCATTAAACCATTTTTGGGGGAAGCATGCATGAGCCTCTTTCTCTGCAGTAATCTCTTAAGGATCACTAGACTCCATATTACAATTTCCAGTGTTAGTAATTTGTGAAAGTTAGTTTAAAATATTAATCTCTGCATTGGCAGGATCTTTTAATGATTCTCTAGACTTCAATGGGTTAATTTTCAACGAGGGTCGGGTTTTATATGTTTATATTTTCTTAGCCTTGGTCAGGAGAAGTGGCTTTGCTTGCCCTTGTGCTGTGCCAAAGTGATAGGGTTTCATTCGTTTGAAAACCTAGCACATCCCAAGAGGTTACCTTGGTGTAGATTTCTTTCTTTCTGTATTAAATCGCTCATTGTCGCAAAGTGACTAGTGCTGCTGGGCTTTGAAAAGAACTTCTAAGAGGTTAAAAAAAAGCTTCTGTATAGAAGGATTTTTCAGTTCTGCAGACAGAATACAGTTTGCAGCTGTTTGACTTGCGACAGTGATATGGATCTGATTGTATACAGTATACTAGGAGCCATGGATGCAGCTGGAATAGAGGTTATAAATTTTAAAAGCAATGTAGATTTGGGCCATTAATTGGCTGCTAATAAAAGCAAACTCAATGAGTTCTAACTGTGGGAGCCTGTAGCTCTGTATCTGATATCAGGAATTCATACACATTACACAGTTTTAGTGATTCAGACCACGACTAATTGAAATATGAGGCATACTGATCAAATTTAGCATTACCAGCATGCACTCTGGTTTGGGACTGTATGGCGACAAGGTAGCATTTATTACTTATTCTCCATAACACTGCCTGATTGAAATATCTAGCTATGTTGTCAGCAGAGGCCCAGCTGGGCTTTAGTACAGCTAATTAAGTCATTAAAAGAGAGGTCAAGCAATCTAACTCTTGCATACTAAACTACATAAAAGTCTTTATTATATTTTTTAATAAGCCAAGATTTGAATTTTTAAAGAGGTTTGTTTTAATAATAAATGCATTTGCTGGCTGCTTTGTCTGGGGCTTGATTAAAATAGGCGTTTGTTAGCAACAAAGTGAAAACTTCTTGAGGCTTAGTTTAATAAAAAACCCCAAACAACAAAACAAAACCTTGTGCATTTTTTTTTTTCTTCAGTGGCTGAAAACTAAACCTAACTCAGGATGATAAGAGAAACATGGCTGTTCCTGTGCAAGCAGGCAGATAAACTTGGTTCTCAACTGCAGAAGGCACTATATGTGTAGAAACCACTCATGTTTCTTACTGGAATATCTGCTCATTGGCACATTGAGAGAAAGAAACACTTCTAGAGGGAGAGGTTTCCTGCAAACTAAGTGCACAATAATGTTGGATGACTGTTGTTGTCTATTTTATGAATTCAGAGGGGAGAGAGAGTCAGATGAATTGAAGCAGCAACAATTTATTCTTGGATTTGAAGAGCAAGAGGCTGTGGATTGCCTGAATTTGGAAAAGCAGGGAAAGGATAACTCAGTATTTCTGTTTGGTCTTGTGGTTGTTGGTGTCAGGGACACTGTACAGTCTTGTCAGATCCTATTTTGTGGAACAAATTCTTCATAGCTTGCATCAAGAACCTTGCATGTTTGTATCAGTATAAAACTAAAGCATTGGGACCTCAAACACAAAGATGATCAAAATATTTCAGAGCTGCAAATGGCAGCCTTGATCATTCCCAGTCATTCAGTGCAAGGCCTGTGGTGCACTCAGATACTTCTTTTGTAAATTTGGGATACTTCAGAAATACAAAATACTCGTCCCCCATGTCTGTCCTTCTATATGTTACGTAACAGTAAGTGGGAAGAGACGTAGCTGGGTAAGGTATAGATCCAAGACAAATATCTGAGGTAGAACACTAGGAAATGGGGAATAGTTGTGTGGTTTTGAGTTCTTTGTGGGTTGTTTGTCCGTGTGTCCTGTCCCATGTATCGTTCCCCCCCCCTCCCCCCACCTTTTCCAAGTAGAAACCTTATCAGCAATGAATTTAAAGGATCTGTTTGACAATTAACATATAGTAGCACTTGGCAAAATGAATTGGATGTCAGTTTATACACCATCTTTGTTCAGCTAAAAGAAGCAAGTCTTAAAACCGAAATTCCTTGATATCAGTCAAGTGGTTGAGGTCAGTTATTACTGCTATGAACTGGGAAACTGTGACTCAGCAAGGTGTACATTTTAGTGGTAGCACATAATAGTATAGACAGGCTGCGTGTTTCCATTGCTGTAACAAATGGATCTTACTCCTCTTCTGTTTCCTTTTTTTGGCCCAGACTTTGAAATTTGTTACTTAAGTCTCTGAGTAAACCGTACAAATTGTAGTGTCTGGATTAGAAACATGGTACTTGTTTTAAATAAAAAGCATGCCAAAAAAATGTGGTTAGGGATTTGGAGTATGTAGGTATATGGGTATAGGGAAGCAAAGGAATTGAATGGAAGTTAATAAATGATCCCAGAAGTGAGTTGTATAATATTTTTCCCTTATTGAATTGATGAAGTATTTTAAAGAAAAGTACCTTTATGGGGTAAAAAGAGGGTTACAACAAAGTAAAACTTTTGTTAGCCATACCTTAAAAATCCGGCACAAATCAACTTTGTCTGCTCTTCCTTATGTGACAGCTGTTGATTTACTGTTATATTTTCCTGGTTGGGTTAGTTTTATTACTGTTGCTTTGGCTATGAAAGTGGCATATTGCACCTTACTTAACTTATCAGGATGTGCAACAGTGTATGCAACAGAAGATGCCTTGAGAGCAGTTTTCTGAACATCAGAAGGTGCAGTATAACTAGCACTGTGCTGAGGTAGGGGAGATCTACATGGTGTTGCCTTGTTAATTCAGATCATTTTATATGACCATTTGGAGGTTGCTTCCTGCCAGGACTATCAGAATACTTTAAGTTCTCTATTAATCCTCTGGAAGAATTTTTAAAGCTATCAGCTATTAAATCACTATGCTCATTGCAGCTTAATGAATCTTGAAATATATTGGATTTTTTAAGTCTTTTTGCATTACAATGGTGAGAGCAGAAAATTTCAGAATAACAAAGGCCATCTACTTAAAGGTTCGCTGAATTTGATACCTTTTGCAAATAGATGCATGTTCACTTCAGTGAGGCACCTCATAGTCTTTCTAAAGCTTTGCTTTTTCGTATCTTTACTTCCTCAGACAAAAGTTAAGATCCAAATGTAAAATTCTGAATACATATATGTAAAAAGCTGTACATATTGAATATGAATTCAAATGAATGACTTTTAGATCTGTGGCCTTTCTCTCTCTTAAAATTAATAAATTGTTGGCATAAGCAGTCATTTAATTTTTTTCAGTTGGGATCTTGAGAGGGTTGAGAGCAGGCAGTTACATTTTGAGTGCTGGTATAAAAGAATACTCAGATCAGTGAAGCGATGGAATTGGTAATAAACAACCTCAATTAGAGACTGCAATGATCATAGTGATGATGTGGGTCCAACTTCCCAGCAAAATGGACTGGACATGTACTAGCAGATAACAAGAATGACCATACTACCTCAAGAACATCTGCTTCGCCTTGTGCTCTGTCTCTGATGATGGCCTTATGTGTGTACCAAGCAAAAAGCAGGAACAGAAGTAGTGTCTATAACAACACTTCACTCTAATGTCATCTTGGCCTCTGATCATTTTAGGAGATATCCAGAGCTTGTTACAGATTGTGTATCTAATGCTTCCTAATGGATTTCTCTTCTACATACTTGTTCCACCTTCCCTGTCTCTCCATGAGAGCTATTTACTCTGAGCTGGTGGGAGACTCAAAGTCAGAATGAAGAAACATGTGAGCATTCAGAAGTAAATTAAAGTGTAAATGAAGCCTGCTTTTAGGAGTGGCTAGTATGCTGAGCTAGAATACTATATATTCTTTATCGTCAGTGAGAACAGCAAGGTATATGGTCATTAAGAGCTGGGCTATAATTAGTGTTCTGGTATTATTGATTAAGTTGGTATCAGGAAAACTTATAATCTGTTCTAATGAAAGAAAACAGCCCCATTTTTATAATGAAAATTCAGAAGTATTCTCATAATCACTTGCTGTCTCGGCATTTCTTCTCAGAACCCATCCTCCAAACCTGTTGAGGTGCATCCATAAGTAATATGCATATGGGCGTGCATTGCGGTACTCTGACTGCAATCAGTCATTTGTATTATGCGATCATATTTCACAATTCTTCTCAGTGCAGAACAAAGCTGTATACGGGATGAATTCCACACACTGCTGAAATCATTGACAAAACCCCTGTAAGCTTCAACAGGGTTGGGATTTCATCTCAAATGTTAATACAGTTGTTTCCATTGTAAAGATCAATTTCAACAGCATATTTTTCTTTTCTCTGAAATTTGTGTGATACCTGGAGATACTGTTTCCTCAATGAGAATTATTTATTTTTTCTCATAAAGAGTTTTCAAAGCAACTTTTTAAAGTTACTTTTTACCACTAGGAAAGAAAATTGACTGATTTTTAAAGTAGCACTTTAAATTTAGACTAGCTGGGAATGAGCTGAGGTCTTTGTACTAGATGTGTGCGTTTGTGTTCATCTTTCTGTGAGATAAAGAGCTCAGAGGTGGTTTTGCTATTCCAGCAGAGGTGGAACTTCATATAATACAGATGAGAATGGAGCAGGATAATATCTTGTTGGCAGCAGATGATGTACAATGTCATACCTCCACATGACAACTAGTTGAATATAGAGGAGTTATATTTACCTTTTCATCTTTTCCCCTCCAAAACCACCATTGAAAATCTGTAACAAGTATGGTAGGGTCACGCAGACTGAATCACTTCAGTATTGCGGTAATGAACTTTAATTACTTCAGTTCATCTTGGACAGATGGAGATTTTCACATCTTTTTTTTTTCTTTTCTCTTTTTTTTTTTTTTTTTTTTCCTTCAAGAACATCCATTCTCAAATTCAAGTGACAACCTCATACAAAAGGAGAGGACTTGGGATGAGGCTTAGAGGCACAAAAAGAAAAGTCTTAGACAAACCTATGTGTTTTCTGGGAAAACAGAGGGGAAAACCTGGGTCCACACTTTATTCATAACAGAACTCTTATTTTCCTCAGCAGAATAAAGCTTTCTTCCAGTCTCAGCAGGTATTTCAACTTGGTAGTTTCTATACAGACCACTTCATCATTAGTTTAAACTCTGAGGGTTGTGAGAGATGGGGTCAAGAGAAATTGGAGTGGGAAGGGATGTGGAGAAGAAAGATATTAACCCCTACATCCCAATCTTTTGTCCATTGCTCAGTTGCCAGTAGTTGTCACTTGTATTTTCTTGATAATTCTGATCACGAGTGACAGCTCAAATCAAACCAGACAAACTTGTAAAGGAGCCTTTCCTAAACCATATCCACTCTTCCCAGTGGAGACTGAAGAAAATCAAACAAGTTGGTTTGCTGCGGGCTGTTGCACGCCAGATGAAGTGACTACCATTTCTGTTGCTGATGGATCTCCCTTACAGTCTCCACTTCACCCATCCAGGTTGACTGCTACTGCAGTCTCCTTTCAGTGTCAGTTATGACTTCATTTTACTCACTTTGCTCTTCTTGACATGATGGCACTCTTCCTGCCCCTGCTGGGTGCCCCTCTCCCCTGCTCTCTCTGAATAGCACAAAATTCTTGTTGGAGGAGGACTTCTATGCCATATTTCATTATTGTTTTGTAACAGTGTTGAGCAATCTCCTTCTTGCTTACTGTCTTCCAGAAACTTTTAAGCTTTCCTTACTATTCAGGACACATCAACTCCATTTGACATGTGAAATTTCCTTACTATTAACAAAATACTCCTTTTTAAGCAGTAGGCTGTATTAAGCTCCTTCTGTATTTTGCACAACTGTCACTGTTGGTAGCAGTTAGTTTTTAACCTAATGTTGTCTATTTTATCAATAGATTTTTCATTCTTCTTTTGACTTCATACTGCCCCAAAAAGGTCTTTGAGTGGATTTGGAAAGAGTTAGGTAAATTCTGGGTTTGGTTTTGTTTACCTTTGAAAAAAAAAAAGTTTTTATTACCCACTCTAATGCTGCTAGATGGTCAACTTCCAGTTCAATGTCTCTAGAGCAAGGAGGGTGATGCTAAAGGAAAGCTTGAAACTGCAAAACTTCTATAACTTTAAGAGCCTGAGCCAGGAATTTGGGTGGCAGTTAACCTGTGTCAGGATGTAGTCCTACATACAGCCTGTGTCAAATGCTGCGATGCCTTTTGCCCAGTCTCTGGAGAAGTAAGTGTGGTACAGCTAGAGCAAAACTATTCCTCCTCCTTCCCCTGCCCTTGAAATACTTTGAGTTCCTGTCTGATAAGGCCAGTGGAAAAGGCCATGACAGTTTGGAAAGAAGTTGCATTTCTGATGAAAGAATATTCTGCTTCATGTTTCTTTTTGGCCATAACTTTCCAGGACAGAGCTGCCAGCCAAATTTATACCCTTTGCCTTAAATCTGAAACCCGTTAGGAACTGTATTGCTGAGCACTGAAGAGCTACGCAGGCAATTTCCTCTCAGGGCTAAAGTACCTGGGTATGTATTGTAAATTTTGCCAGTCTCCCTCCCACCACCATTTCTGAAATAGAAGTGAGGGCTCTTTTCTCCCATCTCTTTACACAGCCGCCCATCCCCTCTGTCCTCCTCTGAGCTGTTGCTCACTACAAGATTTATCTTGTCCAAGCTGGTGCAAGGCAGAGGCTGACAGCTCTCCTCTGGGAGCTCCCCATACCTAGGGAGCCTCAGGGGTCCCACCATGACCATCACCCCTTCTCGCTTGCAAAGGACTGGAGATGATTTGGGTGTCTGTTTTAATAACCATACATTGCTATTGTTCAAAGAACACAGAGAAAGAGTGAGAACCTTTCCTTCCCAGGCTTCGACCTCCTAGAAGGAAAGTCCAGACCAGAGTTGTCTAAATGGAGTTTTAAATTACTGAAGAAGAGAATTTGTAGAGGCACTTGTGAGTAATGATGCTAAAGATAAGAATTCAGGGAAGCTCTGAGGAGATTTTAATCTAGGTGTTACAAGTGCAAGTACTCAGAAAGACCTGTCTTTATGTAGCATTCGATAAGTGTAAAATCCTGCCATTTTGAAGTTACTTATTTGTTTTTTAGAAACAGAGATAACACTGGAAAAATATTATTACTCTTTTTCCTGCTAGTGGTGTGTGATTCCAGAGAGTTTCATAAGGATGTTGTGATTGAGTTGATAAGATACAGTGTAATTAAAAATCCTGTGACTCTACCGGAACAAGAGGTTCACTCCAAAATACTGTCTTTACACTGTTAAAAAGGATTTATTTTACAGTGATTTTTTGTTCTTTCAGACATTTGGCAATATTTTACATTACATTTTGGAAGTCAAACACCATGGTATAGAGTCTGAATTCTTTGTCTGAAAGTCTTTTTGTTCTTAACCATCAGAGAATATAAAAAAAATCAGCTGTGGTATTTTCAGTCATCTCATATTTCAAATGCCTTTTTATTCTGTGCTTTTATGACCAGTTGCTTGACAACGTATAGATATAGTTACTTCATGTGAACAATGCCCCTGTGCAATTGGTGTTGGTATGTATTTTTCAGGGCATATGTTGATATACAGTAGTTCCCAGCTGAGGGAGTTTTTTTTTAAAGGGCTTTGCTGCAGTGCATTTTTACATGGTGAAGTGATGTTTTCATTGAAACTCTTCCATGACATCCTCTCTAGGTTGCATCTATTTTAAGATACAAGTTTTATTAATCTGAGGTATGCCAGGGCCTAGTAGTGCAGCATTTTAATGCTTAAAGCATCTTTTACAGGATGTTATTGTGGTTTCACAATAAAAATGAAAGCAAACAAAAAAAGGAAACGATCAAAAAAATTAGAAAGCTTCTTTTGCTAAGAAGGCTGTATTGGTGAAAGGGGAAATCTAGCATAAAGAAAGAAAAATAAAAGTGAAAAGTGTCAACAGAAATGTTAAAAATCTTTATAGGTTTACTTCATGTGATAAAATTGATGGTATTCTTTCCAAAAGATATTTCTTTGAAAAATTATTTTGTTCTATGGGAATTTGGGATCATCTTTTAGGAAAATATCCTCACTGCATGCCATACGATAGTTGTGAGGAGGTGGGGAGCCTATAGAAAGTATATGATTACACAGTAAATGCTACTTTTTTTGGACTAATTTCTACAAAATCCCACTTAATTTCTGTAGAACTCTGTCAATTTTATGCTTACTGTATTCCTTTTTCATGAGGAATTTGAGATTATTGTTTTAACCTTTTTCCCCCACTGAGTGGACAATAAGTAAGAGTGACTGCAGTAGGGTTTTTGGTGTGGTATTTTTTTTTTTTTTTAGTTTTGTATTGTCATGTTTGCCTGTAGTTTTTTACAGTTTTCATAACAGGGATTAGTCACAAATACTTTAAAATAGAAATAAGTACATTAGTCTATAGAAGAAGTTTGTGCATGCTGCTGTTCTCAGTACTGAGTGTTTATTGTTTTGGGCTATTACCAAAGAATGGCAGAATTTTTGTACAGGGAACTAACTCTGGAAAGCCCCAAATGTAAATATTACAGCAATTTTCTAGTTTTCAAGTCCTGGTTAATTTCCTTTAAATCTAAGGATTTCTGTCATGGGCAAGCATCTTTGCTTAAAGGATTCAGGTAAATTCTCTCCACCTTAAATGGAGCAGGAAGGATTTAAGCGTTTGCATGTGTTTATATATTTGCTCCCCACTGGCTTCAGGTTCATTGACATCAGGTACCTGGGAATTTCTTCTGTGTTTCCTAGTACCAGAGAGCAAATGTTTTGCATCTTCTCTGTTCTATGTAGGGAATAGTCATGGGAGTGAGTAAAAAAGGTGAAGTACAAAATTGGTAGGCTCAGTAAAACCATATAGCTTACAAACTAGTTCTGACATGATTGCATGTAGGATAACCTGTCATATTTTTATTTTAGTGAATAATTTAAGGTCAGTTACTAAGACTGTTTGTGAGGCAATAAAGATGATCTCAGAAAATGTGCTGTATTAAGGGAGTTGTATAGCTGCTTTCATTGTTGATCCTAAGCAGGTTTTTTTTCTTTTCCCTAATACATCAGTTATAGTCTAGTGGGTCACCAAACAGTAGATTTATTTAAAAAAAAGAAAAAAAAAGGTTGATGGCAAACACAGAGAGCTGATATGTTTTCAAGGAGGACTAGCCTGCTGCATTTGTGAGCGATGATAGATGTGTGTGAAATATAACCCTGATTAAAAATGCATGTGTGAAACCCCTTCGAATAAAGTGCTGTGTCTGACAACATGTTCAGAGCTGCTTTATGTGAGAAGGGCAGGGTAATGTAACAGCCCTTGTACCATTCACTTTCTCTTCACCACTTGCTTAACTCATTGTTCTTCCAGAATTTTCAGTAGATGTAATGCTAAAGAGTTACAAGTGCAGAAAGCAGTGTGAGGAAGTCTAAGGGATTCGCATTGGAAGTAAAGATATTGAAAATACATCTAAACCAGACTAATGCTCAGACACGTCCAGCCACTGTTAAGGAGTGCTAGGTCTGGGATCAGGGGATGGTTGTGGTTATGTGGCAATTTCTATGACCTGATCATGTATTAAAATCCTCACATGTGTTTTCTTTGCTAGCTGTCAACATCTACATCAGAAACATTTATCAAAGGTAAAGCAGTGGAAACTGATAATGAATATTCACTTTTTAGGGCTAGATGAAGCTTCAAAGGTGACTGAGCTGCATGTGAAAATTCTGACTGCGCATAGCTAGGAAGTGTGACACAAGTGGGAACCACACAAAATGTGATGGACTGCCGTGTGTACAGGGCTGGGTCCTGCAACTGTTTATACCTGCGCACATGCTTTTCTATGACATCTTTACTCTTGATCCTCGGAGGCTGCTGCGAGGATTTTTTTTGCAGGAGCTCTTGCAGGTAGCCACTGAATTATGAGGGTCTGAGAAGGGGTTTAGGTGCCATTCCCTGACTGCTTCTGACTTCACTGACTGCGTGACCTTCTGCATCCCTGGTTTTCCCTTAAAAAGGCTTGTAATTGCAAGTGAAGATTCATGATTGCTTTGGTGAGATGCTCCCTCTAAGCAAAGACTCAGTGTAGCCATGCTGGGTATGCTTAATAACCTGAATGCTGCATTTTGGTGGAGCTGTGCTCTACAAGCACCTTTAATTATAAGGCCAAAAACTGGAACTGTGCCATGGTGAAGGGAAGCCTGGGGAAGAGCTGTGACTTTGAGAGACATTTCCTCTTTCTCCTTCTACCTTGCCTGCTACTATTGAAGGCCAGGGACAACTAACGTGTGCCTTCCATTGCACTCATTTGGCTGTGCAGCCTGTGGCATTTGAGAATCGCTGCTTTGTCCCTTCCTCACACCTTGGAGACAGCTTCCTATCTGACTGCATGTGCAAGTGGGTTTATCGCTGTGCTCAGTCCAAACACCTGCAGCAGCCATTGAGGTGGAAAAAAGTCACCTGTGGGAACGTGGAAGAAAGAGAAGGGGTGTCAGCCCCTCTTGCAAAGGGTGAACTATTAAAGTGGCATTTGGGGCCATTTTTAAAGGTATCCAGGTGCCTACGGGTGCTGATAGGCACCCAGAGGGATTTTCCAAAGCCCACACTTTTAAAGGTATTTAGGCATTAATCCAAAATTGGAATGTCTAATTCTCAGTTTCAAAAGTGCCTAAGGGCCAGATTCTTAAAGATCCTTAGGTACTGGGCTCCCCCTGAAATCAAACAAAAGTTACATCAAATGATCTTATTTCCCAGGACGGTATTCTTGAAGAAGTGCCTCCTGGAATATTAATGCACGAAAGACCCAATTGATCTGAATTGGGAGGATATCTGCAAGTTACTGTGCATCTCAGCTTTACTCAGAAAGCAGGTCTTAAAAGATTCATTCTTGGATAAGGATCTGCTAGCTCTTTAATGTAATTACTCCATACCAGTAATCTGGCATGATGACAACCATGTATTAACTCCGCAATTCAACTCAAAATAACTCAACATTCATTACGTGCTTTTAATACATAATTTTGGTGAATTATAGAGGTTATGAGTGAGCAATGGCTAAGAGCCAAGATGAATATAGTGCACAACCTTCCCTGCCCAGCACATTATTTCCTCTGTCATGACAAATTTTTTCCCCACAACTTGAGGTTACAAAACTTGACGCTGATTTTATACGTATAAATATGTGTATAGTCAAGGCTTGAGAGCTCCTTTAAATCTTTTCACTTTGCATGCAACCCAAATTTTAACACAGGCCTCAGAAGGGAAAAAATGCACAGGTTAAATACATAATTTCAAACTTTTTTTTTTCCTCTTTCCTTTGATATTTAATTATATGCAAGTGTTTCTGTTTTAAGCAAATGCTTATAGAATTCAATCTTCCTATGCACATTAACCCATGTGTTTATAGTTGCCTATCATATTTAGCCCTTTACATGGGGCATTGAGATCTGGCCAAACTCACGCTGCAAAAGGACCTCAGTAAAACTTCTGAACTGCAGGGAAAGGGACGTGAGCGGTGAACCCAAAGAGCACATTCCCTGCTCTGCCTCCTGCTCTGCCCACCTGCAGGAGAAACTGAGTCAGAAAGTTAAGAAACTGCGGCATAGGAACAAGTTAAATCCCTTACCTCGGCATCAGTGGCGGAGCTGGGAGCACAGTTGGGCTACATGTTGGGAGCGGGGGGCCACGCTGTCCGCCTGCACCTGCCCCCTCACACAGGTACGAATGTCCCACACGTGATGTGGTGGAGAAAAGTCAGTTTAGCAGCATTTGGTGAATTCCCAAATAAAAACCTGACCTGGCAGCTGTTATTCACAGGAGGGATTACTTGCAGGATCAGTCCCTGAAAGGGGGCTGAGGAAATTCAGTACAAACATTATTTCTTGATCTGCATGAAGAACGAGTAGCTGTAAATATCAGAAAAGAAAGGTATATCTTGCTTTCTTTTTCCTGCTGTCTCCTGTCACTGCTGGAGGGAGCTAGTTTGCCATAACTTATACAATTACCAATAGTCTTTTTTAATTTGACGTTTTAAGAGCTGTGTTGGGTAGAGGATAATTAATAGCAATTAACTTGCTTTGAAGTTGAGCTTTAAATAATATATAGCATAATTATGTCTAAAGCCTCTAACTTACTACTTACCCTAGTAGGTATTTCATCTGTGTTTTACTGTAACACAGCTCCTTCTGTATAGCAGCACTAATCCTTTACCTGGGCTACTTAAGCTCAGAAACATTGATTACATATTGTGATCTTCCTGCAATAACCTTAATTAATTCCTGATGCTTCCACCTTGTTTCAATTATTTTGAGTTTCAGCTCAATATTAAGAGAAATAAAATGGTGGATGAAATTTCATAACAAAATTTGTTGCAGGTAAAAACCAATGAATAAAAATTACTATCTTCAAGACCCAAACCCACCAACCTTCTAAAACCTTTAAGACCCTGAATATTTTTTCTAATCCCTGGGTGCCTTTTAACAACTGGAACTATTTTTTATTTTTTATAAAATTGTCAATGCCTTTTCTTCAGATTTATTGGGGCTTCTGTTTAGCTTCAATAGTTGTCTTCTGTGTTCCAGCGATATATGCAGTAATACTTCTGTACGTGGTTGTATTTTTTTTTTTCACCCCCCCTGTTATTCGAATAACAGAGAAAATGAAGATGTAAAAATGAAGGCTCTACTTGTATAACCTACATGGAAATTTGTACAATTAAGGGTTCATTTATTCATCGCACACACACTCACACACTATCTGCTTTCCAATAAATATGCAGACATTAGTGACAATGAAATCTTGCTTATCCTTAGTATTCTCCAAATTTTACTTTGCAATTAATTGTCTTACCAGGTTACATCTATATTAGTACATATTTCCCCTCAAATTCTAAAGAGAGTAGAGTGTCTAATTTATTTCCCATCCTGCTGTTGATAGAAGCAGGGTTTTAATGCTGGTGATCTCTTTCTTAGTTACAAATACACACTCTGAGTGCTCTGAGATTTATGTAAGAACCTGGAATTCAGACATGGG
Source organism: Falco rusticolus (assembly GCF_015220075.1). Taxonomy (NCBI): domain Eukaryota; kingdom Metazoa; phylum Chordata; class Aves; order Falconiformes; family Falconidae; genus Falco; species Falco rusticolus. The sequence continues at coordinate 60,087,543 of NC_051187.1, forward strand.
GTTTTGCACTGCTTCTTCAGTTAAGATTAATTAGCAATTATTATTAATAAAATTCGCAGTGTGAATAAAGTGTTGTCTTTCCAGTCTCTCTTGCAGTGTCTTTTATTTGGACTTCAATATTGACACGGTTGTGAATAGAGAGGGATGCTGTTGCTACCACAGTCACAAAAATTTGTATTATGGAAAGACAGATGGTTGCTGGTAAATATTAAGCAAGGGGTAAATTGCAGTCTTGATTTAATTTTGGTTGAGGTGATTTTAGCAGTAGGGAGTGAAAGCAGTGACTGCAGAAAACACAAATGTACTTTTAAATATTTTAAATTTCTAATGAGCTTCAGCTTCTCAACTGAATTTAAAATGAGTAAGCCTTTCACTGTGCTCTAGATAATGAAGCTTGAAAACAGTATTTACTAGAAAGGTGCCATGTTATCTGATACACCATTTTAGTGCATAATTAAAATAAACCCCCCTAATAATAGGGAATATCAAGTGATGCCAGAAGCGCTGCCATAAAGTTTTGTTTTATTTCTGACAGTCAGTTGGAAGGTAGAGAGAAAAGTAAACAAATATACTGTTTTGATTGATAGGAAAAATACAAAATTAAAGGTCACATCAGCTATATGATTTATGTTGAGAATGCAAATTTGCTGAGAGTTCATGTAAGTGGAAATACACGTTTGCTTTATCTTTCTGTCTCTCCCTTCCCATTTCAATTTGTTTCATTTGCCTTTTTTGAAAATATGTGGACCTGAGACCTTTGTCCAGAGGAACAGTGGGATCCATCCCATCATTTTGAGGAGGGAAAAAATGATTTCATGCTGGCCAGGTGCATGCCACAGACCTCTCGTGTAATGATACGAGCTGGCTTTGGTGGCCAGCAGCTCCTGGGAAAGGCTGTGTCAGTGCCTGAGGTGGGGTAGGCTGCCGTGGGCGCGGGGTGGGAAGGAAGCTGTCTGGGGCCATGTCGCTGCTGGGAACGTCCACTTCTGTAGAAGAGAGGCCTGGCCAGTTCTGAGCACATTGTGAATAAGGATTAGACAAATTACCCTTTGGTTCTGATTGACCTTTCCAATATGTGGTCTACGTATGGAGGTTGTATACATTAAATGGCTTTTATTACTCATTGTCTATGTAATAAATATGTTTTCCAAGTAAAAGTGTTTCTTCTTAACCCTAACCAATGGCTACAGAGAATGGTAACATACCTACTGGCCTATAGTCCTTAGTTAAATCATCAGTTTGTTAACTGCTGTTTGCAATCTAAACCCTCCCTCTGGAATGGACTTCTTTAAAGCAAAATGAAATAAAATAAAGGTAAGTAAAAGTAAATAGATTTTCCTATTGAAAGTTATTACTTCAGGAATGAAGAAGATGGATATTGATCCACACCATCCTTTGCCATTACAGTCAGGTTCACATAGATAGCTCAGACACTATATTCTAAGCAAACAGCCATTTTCTCTTCTGACTTGGATTCCAGTGAGAATTGAAAAAAGTAAAAGGTTTGTAAAAACATTTTTCTGTCCTTCTTACAGGGACAATTGATGTTGAAGTAACAGTTTCTGAGATACTTGCACCTGTTATTGATTTATTTCTTCTTTGTCATGAACAATCTCCTGTTTTATAATACAGTTACCCTTGTATGCTGCCCTAAGGTAGATATTCAGAAATAGTTTTACTACAACAAATTCCCAGAGGACTTAAAAATATATAAGGCATTCTAAATAAAGGAACGGCATTTGTCCATTTTTTGCATCTTATGTGGCCTATATCAATGAGAGTAATATTTTTTCCAACAGTAATAGAGTACGGCATGACATGCAATTGTCATAACCCTGTAAATGATGTGGGGAATCCATAAGGTCCCATGCCAGAGAAAGCTTGCAAAATGCCCTTGCGAGTCCGTGGAGCGGAAAACAATTTAAAAAAATAAACCAAAACAGAATCAAAATTTTTAAAAACTTAATAAAAAGAACACAATTTTTAGGTGCTGCTATCTGAGAGGTGTGTGCTCCTTTTAGAAAAAAGTACATTGGGTCTGTACTATGAATGAATTGGAAGCAAATGCAGTGTGGAAATATAAGCATCTTTCTTTCACTTATTCATGTACATGTAGGCATGCACACACATGCACAATTGCTTGCTTGTTTTAATATAATATTTCCATTATTCCTCTGCAGCTCACTGTTTCATAGTTAGAGATTAATGTGTGACCTCTGCCTTCCTGACTTCAACTGGTTACTACAGAGGAATTCTTCTGTTTTTACTTTTTATCACATCTTCTGACATTTTAGTGAATAACACTTGACAGCTATGAACATCTGCAAAAGTTATTGTTATCATAACTTGAGCTCAACAGAGCTACTGTCACTGATGCTTAGGAGAGATCACATTGCAAAAAAGATAGGGAGTGCGTTGACTTTATCTTTTTTTTTTTTATAAATTCTTGTTGGATTTACAGTAGGAACGTTTTATTAGTGTACTTTTTCATCAGTGAAGTCGCGTCTCGTATTTAAAGAGGATAGGTGTAACACTTGCATTGCTTGACCATAAGTTTGCAGTTTAGCTGGGCTGTTGAAGCAGTTTTCTTTTATGTAAGATTTTTACACATACTGTGGAATGATTAGTCTTTTTTTTCTTTTTTTGCTTCCCCTCTCCTTTTTCCTCACTCATTTTTTAGTCTGTTGGGCAAAGAGCTACTGGTAGGCTTAGAGCCGCAAAGCAGTTTTAAATAGTACAGACTTGTGAGTTATTTGTGTTAAAATAATTCCACTTTATTCTTCTGATTGCTTATTCAGTGTGCACCCAAAGAAACTGTTCTATTAGAGTCTCCTTGAAGGCAGCGATGGAGAAAGTAAATGCAGTTTGTCATTTATGTGCATATTACAGTATAAATCACAAAGATTAAGGGCAGTCATTTTTGGGAGCACTGCAATTTTGCAACCAAAAGCACTTAAATAATTACCTTTTTAAGCAACTTTTATTGACTATGCAGGAGGATAAAAAGTAATCTTACTTGTTTTAAATGGCATAAAGCAACCAAATGCCATTAACAGAGTGTTACATTTCTTATTTCACTCAGATTGCTGAAGCTTACCAGCAAGAGATAAAAAAAATGTATAAATTCAGGAGCGCTGGCTAGCAATATCCCAAGCCATTGTCAGTGGACTCCTACTTTCCCCTGCCAAAATATGTGGAAGCATGCATGGATTGTGCTAGATTAGTACGAAGGGCTTGTTTCCGTGGCATTAGCCAGGTATCTTAGCAACAGGATCATACCAGATTCTCGCAGTGCTCTGTGGTGGTGCATGTAATATCCTGGACATAATCTGTCTTTTAATTTTCTTTGGATTGTAGTGATATTACAGATACATGTGTTCAGTTATAGATCTTTATTTAATAAGAAGAATGCTTTAGCTGAAGATTTGTACTATGTCAGAAGTGGGCAACTCACAATAATGTTGCCAGAGGTTTAGCCCAGGTACAGCCTTGTCTCGCATTTCAGATTGACGGGAAAACTTACTCCCTTCATTAAGATGTGCCTCGTAGTTCATATCTTTATGCTGTGGAGACGGGGATGCTGCCAGAATTCATAATAATGAGAACGTTATTTAATGTCAGATAGAATGCAAATTGCTTGTACAATTGAAATGTCATCTAAAACATGCCACCGTATGCAACACCACTTTATTATAAGTCACTGAGAGCAATATCTTAAATTTGGAATTGCACTAATCCTTCATCTGCTTTTGTTTACCTTTCATCTATAATAGAGATGTCGAATTTCCTCCAAACTGCATTTGCATGTTTTAACTGCTTGCGCACACAGCTGAAGATGTGTGGGAGAAGCATGAACAAGAACTTCCTTTTGATTTTCTTCGTCTTTTGCTTGTTTGTTCAAAGCATATTAATAGGAAAAAATAGCTTTCGAATACAAGACAAAATGCCATGTCAACCCTTTCTAGAAAATAAGCTGAAGCTCATGCAAGAACTTTTCATGATTCAAAGTATGAATTGTAATACAAATTTGATGGTATTGATTGGATTGTAATTGATTTTCTTGGTAATTTAGTCCCATACAGTGGTTTGTTTCATATAATTGAAACAATAACAATAACAATAACTTCACAGGATTAATTTGGTCCACAGTAAGATGACATTGAATGTATTTAAGATTTTTGGCATACTTTTCTTGGAAACAAGCTATCCAGAAAAATTACTTTCCAAATGAAATATATGCCAGTGTGGAAAATACGGTTAGTGCACCAGGCAGGGCTGAACAACTTTATTTATAAACATCAACCTGAGCAGGAACCCTTTTCTTAGGTCGTTTTCAAAATATTTGAAGCAAAACTATGGTGGGATCTTCCCTCTCCTGCTCTGCCCTAGCAGCCCCTCTTCCTGCGTGTGCTCCCATGTGAGCACCTCCTGAACAGTGGGAGAGGCAAGAGGGAGAAAACAGAGCCCCGCTTCCCCTTCTAGAGTGGATCTAGTGGGCTGCCGCTGTGTCGGTCGTCTGGGCTCGTCTGCAAGCGGGACAACTGCTCTCCTTTTTCCCATGACAGTGCTCGGGGCCACGGAGTCCCTTACTAAACGCTCTGGGAATCTGAAAAAAAATCGCCTGGCTGGGGTTCTCTGGAGGTGCTGAGCAGCCCCAGAGGCAGCTGCAGCCTCTGTTTCTGGTTCCACTGTGGTCAAAGAAGAAAGAGAAGATGCTGGGGGCAGTCAGTCAGATTTAAGAGCTGCAGATTTACCAGGTGTGCTAAAAGTTTTAGCTTTTGACTTATTTAGTCTGAGACTAAGGAAAAGTTGGAAATGTTGTTTCAAAAATGTTCACCTTGAAGAATAATAGAAGCTCTTTAAAGCTGAAAATCCGTTCTTTTAGGAAGTATTTCTTGCCAGAATTGTGCAATATTGCTTAAAGGAAGACTTATTTTCCTGGACAAAAGGGATAACATGAATAAGGCAGGGAACAATGTTTTCTCTGGCTGGAGGTTCATCTTCAAAGTCCAAACTTATCATGGCAAAATCTATTCTGTTGTATCCATTTGCTCTACTTCAGAGCGAGATCTCATTTTGAGGATGTGCCTCTCAGTTCACAAGGAATTTCATTTTATCAAACTAATTTATTTTATAAAGTGACTGGCTTTTTCATTCAATGAATGGTACAATGTCATGCCCATCTCTGGGGCATCAGCCCTTATTCCTGCCTCTTTTCTGTTCCTTTTCCTCACGTCAAAGACTGGCTGAAACTACTACTATTAGACAACAGCCAGCCTTTAGGTGGTAGACAGGGAAGAGCTTGTTTGCATTTGCTGTGTAATTTATTTGCCTGGTACATCTCCCACTGTGGGACTTCTGGCCCTCATTTTACAATTAAGAAGAAAACATGTGGCCACTCGTTTGAGTGGGAAACATGGTGTCCAAAGAAGCTATGTCTCAGATACAAAGAGCACTTTGATATTTCAACTGTGTGGTAGCACTTGTTAGAGAGCAAACAAATTGTCTGCAGTTTTCCTTCAAGTGGAATAAAAAATATTCAAGTATCACTGGGTACTCAGTAAGGTTTGTCTGAGATCTTAAATGCATGTGGGACCACTTCTTCTGGTTGGAAGTGCTCAGTTACATATCCTACTGTCGAGAGATTTACAAATTAGAGTTACATGCCTTTCTCTTTGTGCTTCAAAGTTCTTGGAAGATAAATCCAGTGCTTAAAATGTTGGTAGAACAAAGCTTTATCATCATCTAAAAGGAGCAACAGGATGAAGCTTTGAAAACGTGACCTAATGGCCCAAAGTAGCATTCACAGAGCATCTCAGAAAGGGAATATGTGATGCAAGATGCCATAATCTGAGATATTCATTCCGCTTTAATGGAGATACAGGAGGCTACACCCTGGAGGTTTTGGTTGTTTGGCTTTGTTTTTTTTCCATATGGATAAGATTTTTAATTTTCAGGCAGTTGATTCTCCTCTTAAGAAAATGATGCTACATTTTTTATTTAACTGGTTCATGGACTTCTGACCATGCTGAACACAGCTGTGCTTGTGACCTGAAGAAACTGCCTAGGTGAAAAAATTGTATTCATTCACAGAGCCTCAAGCTTGTTTGTTTGCTTGCTTGTTTTAGCTGCCTTAAGGTTTTTTCCTGTTCCTTTTTTTTGTTTGTTTGCTATTGCAAATAGTTCCTAAGCTATTCTAAAAGTATGAAAGACTCTGCTTCACTGTCTGTTATAGAGGCATCACTACTGCAGTGCTCTTTTGAATGAATTTGGTTGCAAACCCAAATTGGCTCTTTATTTAAATCCTAATTGTATTTGTGGTCTAGAGCTGTCAGCCAGTCTTACTCTCCTATGCTAGACACTGAGCAAACATATAAGCTAATGATGGCCTCCACTCTGAAGAGCTTAAAATCTTTAAAAGACAAGACCTCCCAGATAGATAAGACAAATAAATGGGCCAGGTAACAAAACTGAAATGCACATGTGCCTTCTCTGCTTTTCATCTTCGATTTTGTGAATTTTTTTTTTTTTGGGGGGGGGGTTTGTTCATTGTAAATAGGAAGGATGCTTGAGTTTGCCTGTCCTTGAATAAATCCTTACCCACAGATCTGATAATGAATTAATAACTTTGTTGATTTCCTCAGCCACATTTCATAGGGAACTGACTGAACAATGAAATTATATAGATTTTTTTGGTACCTGTTTTTAGGAAGACTGTGTTAATTTACTGACTTTGGTAACTTAATATCTTCATTTGTTTGGTTGGAACTCTTTAACAATATTTTTGTCTTTCTTCATCGATCTCTGTCAATCTCTATCATATACCTGAAATTGTTTCCTTGTGTTTTTGAGGCAGTTTAATTTCTTTATCAAACATGATTTCTTCCTTCAAAGTTAGATTCACAGATGGTGTTCTGCATTATTCCAGGCTGAGTTACTCTTGTATTTGATAAGTCTGAGGGAGAGTTATCAGAGAAATGTTTAGCAAATGAAAATGGTTATATGCACCTGCAGTACAGATGCTAATATCCTTTTCAGCTGATACCTAGAGGGAACTCAACACCCTGGTCTGAGACACTTCAAGGGTGAAACGTGGTAAGTTTAACAAAGCTGAGAGACACTATAAAATAATTCGTAATGTAAAGAGAAAAATATTGTAGCTTTGAAACTGTATGAGCAAATTAATTTCTGAAAAAAATGTAATTTTGGAGCCTTCTGTCGCTTTTTTCTTTGGGATACTTTTTCAGAATTTTGCCTGCCATATCTAAAAGGCTTGGGATTTCTGGATAATGCCAGAAAACATGTAAGTTACCTTCTGAATGCAGTGAAGTAGAGGGGAAAACAAGCTCTTAATTGAATTCAGAGTTAATTTCAGAATGATATGCTTACTCTCAATCAGGCTTCAGTGAAGACACAAGTAACTTTTAATTTGCTGTTCCAAAATGTTTTCATTATGTTTTTCTGTTAATCATTACTTTCTGGCTTACAGAACCTGATTTTTGGTATTGTGATATCACAGAAATGGTGGACCTCCTGGTTTGCAGCCAGGCAACTGATTTCTGCAATTATGTTCTAAAAGTTCATCAGTCAATTTGAAAGTATCTACTGTATTTCTATTGAGGGAAAATAACATATACCTGATATCTGAGTACAAAGAATTGTTTATGTAAGGTTAACTAATTCTTTGCTATAATCCCTTCATGACAAATATAGCTGATCATAATTTTTATGGGTGATTTGTAATTTATTGTCAGTGAAATGCTTTTTGAGCTTTTTTTTTTAATCTCAATTACCCAATGGTCTGTTAGCGCTGGCATGCAGTATGCTGGCTCCTTCCTTCTAGGGGAAGAAGCAGATTTCTTGCAAGGGATTTAGCTTTTGCATCTTGACAGCACTTTGGGTGGAGCATAATAAGACAGGAAGAACTCACACAGTAATAAATTGGCTTTTAGGTGGAAGTTGAGTCAGATGTTTAGACTTGAGCCCCTTAGCTTCCTCAGGAGCGCGGAGGACTTGGTTAACAAGAACCAAGAATGGACTAGGAAGCTCGTGGTCTCTCATTCTCCACCAAACCATTGGCCAAACCCCAATTAAGAGGGAGAGAATATAGGTATGCTGCAATTCTACTTTTAGGTCCATATTTGTTACAGAGTTTTTGTTTGAAAATTTGTTTGTATGAAGACTGAAGGAGTGGGTGTACATCTTTTTCATAACATGCATCATTACAGTTACTGGTTTTAAAGCTTTTGTTGGCTGTAGCCCATCTTCCCAGATAATTTGTCACCTGTTACTGTATACATGGGACTAGTATCAAAGATGTTTTTTTCCCTCACAAATCATTAAAGAATTTCTGAGTGGCAATTTGGCATTGGAGACCTTCTGATACTGCCTTGTTGAAATAATCAAAATACAGGTATCACTAAATACTTGAGTCACGCTCGATCACCTGATGAGCTGTCACAAAACATATGCAAAGATTCAGTTTACAGAAATGGCTCTGCCCTTTCATGGGAAATGAACTAAAGTGATCCTCGTGAGCTGTGAGGCCAGGGAATAAAGCAAGTAACTAATATTGCCCTATGTCTGATCCTAAACTGGTTCCATCAAACTAGGCTTAGTGTGCATGCACATGGAGCTTACCCCGTTTATTTGAACTATGTGCAAATTAAGAGAACTATATTTGTTTGTTCATCACTGTTAACTCAGATTGTTAAATAGTGGCTCTTTTGAAAATGCTTTTTTATTTTGAAGAGGATGCTTTTACACATTAAGGCTGGTAATAAAATAACTGAAGTAATTTGTTTGACACATTGCCGTCAGTGAATATCTTTAGAAAGTAATACTACTACCAGTGTCTGTTGGACTTTGTAAATCAATGTTCATTTTTCCCAAATACTGTTCAACACATACCAACCCCAGAAGAGATGACCCTTTTAATTCCTTAGGATAGGCTACAGTTTGGTTTGATTTATGGAAGACCAGTAGTCTATTTATAAAAGATGTATCTGCAAGATGCACTTTATGAGAAACTCGGCTTTTGGGACACATTAATTCTAAGTGCAGATGCAACTTTCATGTTTTATAATATAACCCTGACAGCTGTAATTTCAGATTAAAGATTTTTCATTCACATTCCCATCCTGATTGCTCTGCATGGTCCTTATATTACCTTATTGTCAATAGCAAGTGTTCATCCTATTGGGAGTCATTTAATAACCAGCTGCCATTTAAAGTGTAGACAGAACATTTGTCTCAGCCTGCTCATCTCAAGTGTAGTTTCTTTGCATGGGGAGCTGGGACTTCTTCAAGAAAAACAACAGCTGGACCTCACTATTGTTCCCTGCCTCTTCTTTTGTAGTGGCAAGTTGAAACAAATATGGATGGTCTTTGTGAATTTTCTGAACGTATTTGTGGCACTAGTTTGTTTATCTCTTTCCTTCTCAGGCACAAAGTATCCTCTTTATGACAAATGATTTTTTTCTTTCTTCTGCCAAACATATCTGCAGTGCTTATTTTGCGTTGTCTAAAATTGTTTGCTGAAAGTTAAGCAACAGCAAGATTAAAGGTTTTGTGCCACTGCACAGCACCTCTGCCTTTTTGCATGTCATTATCTCCACTATATCAAGGTACTCTGCTTGCAAAGTATTTTAAAGCCAATTTTAAAACAATAGTTTAAGGGCATCAGTTTATTTTCAGATGTGATTTTCCAACCAAAGTCATTGGGAAATAAGTATAACTGGTCTATATGAAAATGAATTCATGATTGGTAACGATTTTTTTTCCACCTACCTTTTAAATTTCCTTAACTTGACAGCTGGGGATTATCCTTTGTGGCAGTGATCTGTAACAAAAAAGAGGGGGAGGGAAGGTTTCAGAAAAAAATTGACTCTTTCATGGCTAATTAAACTGGAATACAAATCAATCAGCAGAAATAGCTGATGAATTTATTATGTCTGTGCAAGCTTACTGTATCCTAATGTGTTTGATGTTCACTAAAATTACTATTCCCATCATCTTATAGGGTAATCGTTTACCTTAAGCTTTACCTTTATCTATAATATTGATCTGAGACTCTCAGGCAAGTAATGGAAGTTTGGGTTTATGTAAGTGTGCAGGGTATAAACACTAGAGCCATGACAACTTGGAAAACCTGGCCTGGTGATTAAACCTTTTATTTTTCTTTTCAGATCAAGTTCTCTAAGTCCCCCAGGCTTGTAAGCCTACGGGTTAGCTTAATTAAGTTAATGGAAGGGTGGATGAAGAGGTGTAACCACTGAGAAGCTCTTTCAATCCAGTTTCTATAAACATTTTACTATGTAACATTTGTCCGTTTATCATTGTGTTGCTGTGTAGTAAAACTGCTTCTGCTGGTGTACTTGAACACACAGGATTTTGAACGTATTGTAGATGTGACTTGGAAAAGTGTCCAGCAGCCAGGGGTTATAGAAAGAAATACATACGAGAATGCTGAAGCATCTTGAAAATTAGTTTTGAAATTTGAATGCTTTTACTCAGTTATTTTCTGACATCTGAATGCTGTGGTCACGTAGTTGCTGACATGTAATTTGTTGTTTGGTTAACTGTAGTAACAGACTTCCCCCCCACCCCGCCCTCCCCCTGCCATTGGAAATTAGGCATTCTTTTGAGGTGATGAGAGGGGCTCATCTGAAGTGTTGCAAACACGCCTGGCAGTTGATTCAGAGCTTTTAGGGATTTCAGAAGAAATTGATGCATGTCCTGCACAGAAACTTCATTGAGTCATGCTAGGAAGAATTTTGTCAGCGTGTTAGTAAGATAAATATGACTCATGATGGACACTTTGCACAAATTATTTGCTTGTTCTTTATTCTGAAAAACAACTAACAAAACATACAGCTTAATTTCCATTGCCCTAACTAATTGCTTCCCCTTACCTTTCCCCAGGTACTTAACCACTCTAGAGATTGCTTTAGTAGTCATTCTTCAACTATGGTGTTACAGCTCACCTCAGCCCCACCAGATAAAAACCTCATTTCTCCCCACAAGCTCAAGCTCAAGTTAATGTCTGCCAGGCTACTAAGACTTTCCTCTTGATTCAATCCTTGCTTCCAAGGAAAAGAGCAACATTCAGAACGATGTCCGAGTCACGTGTTGCTTGAGCAAAGAATGAGATCAGCTACTTGCAGCGCACGTCTTCCGACTACAGATATGTATGAATAATAAATTATATTGTCTTTGTTAACAAAGGGTCAGAAGCGAATCTAGTCTCCAAACAGAGCAGAGTCACTAGGCTGTATGCAAAGCGTATGCAGAGGAGGAAGCAGTCTTTCCCCCTTGGTATCTTGCAGAGAAGCAGTCACCCTGATGTGCCAGCAAGCTGGTAACTACACACAGGGTGGATTTCAGACTTTCTTGGATCTTCTTCCTAAACCTCTCTGAACGCCTTGCTCTTTTTGGTAAGCTGTAGCATTCGCTCAAATCCCTTCCACTGTCTGCCAGCTTTGGAAGCAAAACTTGGTCATTCCATGCTCTTAGTACAGGTTACAGCAAAGTGCTGAAGTGCTGGAGAACAATACCAAGCCCCTGATGAAAGCTGGGTAGTGGTTAGTTAATGAAGGTTAGCACTCTCCACTGGAAATCCTGTATCAAATGCTATATATTGTTCATCATAAGTTACTTGCTTTTGAAAATATAGTCATTTTGATTGAAGGCTCTTTAACAACAACAAAAAAACAATCCTAAATTGCTGTTAATTTTCAATGATTGCATTTTCGTCAGTTGTTTTTTGTTTTTTGTTTTTGTTTTTTTGAGAAGAAAAGGACACCCAGGGCTCCCCTGCATGCAGACCCAAATGGGTCTGAAACAGGAGGAGAAGCCGCCTCAGCGCAGCCCTCCGCTGGCAGTGCTCTAGTATTTACTGTAAACAAACTATACTGTCCTCTGGAGGCTAATGGGGCTGTTGATTGGTGTTTGCTCATCACAGCAGGGTCTGGTGTGTGATATCTGGGGCTCCTGCGTATTGATGAGTGTGGGCTGCCGGTGGGAGGTATAGCCTGCCAGAGGACAGGGAGGGGGGCGCGGGGGCTTGTTAGCTCTTTGTGGCTGGGTGGAATGAGAGTCCTTGTTTATTTAGCATTCTTAGCAAGTCCTCCAGGACCCTTGCAAAGTCTACTAAAATAGAATTCCCCCTATTCCCATGGATCTTTGTAGAAGTATCTAGCTGTTGAAAGACTGGACAAGATAGTTGCATGCTTACTTAAAATAACCTTCATGCATCTGATCAAACATCTACTCTCATCTGAAACAGCTTAGGATCTCCACAGAGGCTTATTAAGCAGGTAGCAATTTAGAGTGTGTCCTTGTCAAACAGTTGTGTGTAATAGTTTGTTTATGTTCTCTCAAGCAATAATGCAGAGACAGAAAGATTTGCCTGACATTAGAGACTTGAATCAGGTTTAGTTTCCTAAGAACGCCATTTTTTTCAAAGGTGCTATTAAATTCTTAATTAATTTACTATCACACACTCATGTAGTGATCAGAAAATTAGAGGCCCATTTACAGATATATGAGTCTAAATACAAGCAACAAAGCACAAGATTTTGGTTAATGAGAAAGGTGAGAAATAGAACTTTCTATCTCGATTTGCTTTATAACTGTTTCTGATTTTCTTTTTCCTAATTTGATAGTCAGTTGTGTTATCAATGGAAAGACATAGTAGGGGATATTTTTTAAAAAATGGCTTTTTTAGAAAGTGAAATCTGGATCAAGAGGGAACTCATTTGAAACCATCTAGAGTGAGGCATGTAGGGGCATATATGGTTTACTGATGAACATATTAGAAAATGTTATCAATGATGGGGGGTTTCTTGTTATTTGCTTTCTCTGATCACAAAGGCTTCAGGAGCAGTTGAATATTCATGGTTATTCTCCTGTCAGATTCTTTTCTGCTCATAATTTTAAGTCAGAAAAACCACCAGTTTTGGTCTTCCCTACATAGTTTGTCACTAATTTTCATGTTACATGGCTGAGAAGTTTGGCCTTACCAGTGTGCAAGCTGTAGGAGATGTGAATTTTACTCTTTTCCTCAATTCTAACCGCTGTTGAGAAGCTGCACCAGTGCAAAACTTTGCTGCTTAAAGCTAGGCTGAGCTCCAGGCTCATGCACCAGCATCCCATTTATTCTTAAATGATAGAGTGCGTTGCAAAGTGAAAGCACCTGAGTTGCAACAGCCAGAATTGGACTAAACTGATAATGTCAAGAAGAAGCCTTAATAAATATCTTTCCTCTGTCGTGATGTTATGTTACTACAACTTCTGCCTCATTCAATTCTATTCATAAAGTTATGTAGTCTAAATGTTTTTCTAGATATGTCAGTATATCTTAAACCATGAACTGCTATCTAGGAAGCAACATTAAGTTGAGGGTCTGCAGGAGACAGTCTGGGTCTCTTTTTCTATCAAGAGATTTGAAAGAGCACAAATCCACTTCTCATTTATAATCACTTCTGAGCAGGTAAATGTGTTCAAAGTTACTGAAGACCCGTTAGGAGTCACTGAAGGATTGTATGTGGTTGTGAAGATCATAATTTCTAAAAATAAGGCACAGGCTCCTTTGTTACTTACTTTAAAAATAATAAATACTTAATGTCATTTATGTTAATGAAAAATCTTGAAACAATGACAATGAAACATACCCTAACTGAGGATACAGTGCTCTGTATGTCCTTTCTTGGCAATGCTCTCTCTGCAACTGCCTTTCAGGATGAAGTTGCACATTATTCTTTGAGCTTGGCTAAATCTGTTGCAGTGTCTCCAGAAGGGAAAGCTTGTACCCCTCCTTCCCCCATCTCCCCTCTGACGGCCACACAGCCCTCCCCTTCTCAGGGGAACTTGAGCTGATTCAACTCACTAAGCTGGCAGAAAAGTAATCCTACCAAAAAGTGTCTGTGTGTTTTTGTAGGGAGTATTGGGCTGAACTGGCTCAGCAGAGACATGCTCCTGCTGGCTCATGGGAAGGGTCAGGTCAAGCCTGGAGGAGGAACGGTAGTTGAAAGTAAGAAGGGAAGGCAGATCTTCCTGTACTGGTGTCTGCAAGGTATTAATGTTGTCTGTAATGTGTAATTTCATTCTCTGTTAAGCTGACGTGCTGTTTGTAGGGCTGCTCTGTGAACACGATGGTGAATGTAGGGGTTAAACTAGCTTTGCTGTCAAAAGAGGCATTCATGGAAATGCACCCTTGGGCTAGAATCTTTTTCAGCTGCTCAGTTTTCCAGATTTCTGTGTTTGGTAACACTTTGGCTATTCAGTTTTTCTAGATTTAATGTGAGTTTCTCCCTTTTCTCTTGAGGGACACAGTGGGAAGGGGAATCTGACAGCTAGAAAGTGTCTGGAAATTAACAAAAGTTATTTGGCTGATTTGACTTGATATATAAGACTGAAAATAGCTTCTATAATATTCTTACAGACTTTTCTTAGATTTCAAGTTAATAATAGTGCTTTATTTCTTCCTTAGAAGGAAAAAAGAATGATATATTGTAATTAAGAAAGTAACCAGTATCTTTGCCTTAGCTGAATACGTCCCATCCGTAGGTCAGATCAAACAAATATGACCAAATTCTCAAATGTAATGATCAGTGTTTATGCATGTAGGACTAAAATATAAATAAGGGAGAATCTTTCTAGCATCTGATTAGTGCCCTTACCCACTGCTGAAGGATATCAGACCTGCTCAAATGTTTGCCCGTACAGTATTTCACTCTTTAGAGGCCAGCTTACCAAAAGTGAGTATAAGTCACCCACCGCATTCCCCTTCCTTCCACTTGAGATAACCTTTTGCTTATTTAGTCTCATGTTATACAATGCTTCAGTGGCTGTTGCCCAGAGGTGCATTAATTTTACAGACTTTCTAAGACTCTAGATAATAGTTTTTATTTAAACAATGTGAAAAGATTTATGTTTTCAAATGTGAGGTGCCGAGGATCTGTCTTTTTCAGCAAATAATGTGAAATTTGTTGAAGTTAAAATTCATGTCATTGGAGGGGGCAGAATCTTCAAAATATTTTTGATTTGAATATATTGGGAAATATTCTTCAAAAGTTATAATTAAATTCCATGCATTCAGTGAAAGTACTTCCGGCTTTAGCAGAGAGTAACATGGCAAATTGAAGCAAAAAAATTGTCAGTGATGATTACAGGGAGTCTGATGATTTTCCAGCCACAGGTATTGCCCCTTCTTTCTCCATATCAGTTCCCCCACCTTAATGACTGGATGCCCCTTCCTTTGTTTTAGCGGGACATTCACAACTGACTGAACTGCTTTGCTGGGACACTTTTTGTCCTAACTGCCCTGTCAATTACAATTAAAAGTGTTAATATGACAGTCAAAGGTCATAAATTGCTTGTGGCTAGTGTTCGCTGCTTGTCTCACACAATGGCAACCAGGAAATTGCCCTGTCAGTTACAATTAGAGGTGTTAATATGGTGGCTAAGGGTCAAAATGCTTCAGTCGAAGGAAGGAGTTGCAGAGGACATTTGGTTTACATTAAGTGACGGTTCAGGAAAACTTTGCTTAAATGGGATGGTCACTTAATCGGGATGTATTTCAATCTGAGTAGAAGCCCTGATTAAGGTTTCTACTGCATTGCTCTGGCCATGCTAAGTGCTGGAATTATGCCCTTTTGGGGGCTTTCTAAGGCTTACTCAAGTGCCACACTGGAAAAAAAAATGTTAATAGATCCCATACTTTCTGGTGGAATATTTGTAGAGATGTAGTTATGATGCAGGAATAAACACTGAATAAAAATACCACTACTGTTTATTAGTAAAATTCAGTTTGAGTAGCTGAAACTTGTTGTGCACACAAACTTCATGTGAACGCAGTACTAAATTTCTCCTTTGCAGGTCAGTTTTTTAAGAAGTTTTCATTGACCTTAGTGATGAAACTCATCAAGACTTCAGAAATAGCAGGTCAAACACAACCTTTTGATACTATGGTTTTCTCCCTATTTTATGTCTGTTTCCTCAAAAAGTGTTTTTCCTATTAATTCCACTGTGGCCAGCTCCAAACTTACAGATGAAATGAAATAACTCAATAAGAATATCCATTCCTTCAAAATCCCTTAGATTTTAAAGACTAACTTGCTCTTTGTAGGTCCCTCAAATGGTTTTAAACGTTAAAGGTAAGACAACACTGCTGCTGTTCTTGTATTTCCATTGTAAGGTGATGATGCTCAATTCCTATTTATAGAAAAAGTAAATTTTCTAGTTTATCTACAAAACTGCTTGAGCAGCCAAGCAGTTAACTCATGCTGAGCTCTGGTTTTGCATGGCTGTAGACCAGGATTGGTGTAAAGCTAGTTCTGATGTGCCCACACAGATGTGGCAGCTATCCATGATCTTTAGGGACTGGAATCTCTTTAATATTGCAAATGGAGTAATTATAATCCCAGGATATACATAGCCTTATTCTAAGAGCTTGTTGTCTCTTGCTCCCTATTACCAAAGAAAGTCACGATATTAGACAAAGAGCATTACTGAAATAAATGTTGGAGATCAGAATCTACAGGAAACACTGATGATCACTGACACACTGAGCTCAAGGAAAGACTGAATGAGAACCCGTCAAGCATTTGGGCAAAAAATAATTTTAGTGTAAACAGTCACTGGAATGAAGTCAGTGCATTAAAAAAACCCCTGAATTTTGGCCATTCTTGGTATCGCTCATTGATCACGTAGAAAACATCTTGTAGCCTGACCAGTGAAGAACAACTCAGACAACTATCAGAAGAGAACATGCATCAGACAAGATTTTATTATTATTATTATTATTATTATTACTCTACCCCTGACCCTGGCTGGGTTTTGGTAACACTCATGTTACAGATAGAATGCTGGGTGTCCCAAATACCCTTGGCTGGCATAGTGTAGCAGGACCTGCTCTGCTGGCAGAACTTGACCCCCCAGCCTTTGATGCGCTGTCCCTGATATAGCAGAAGACTATGTTCTTCCTGATGCAGCTCAGAGTCCACAGGGCATAACAGGGTAAAGGAGGCTCCAGTGTCAGCTGTAGGGGTGGACCGGAAGAAGTTCTTGCCCTAGTCCAAGCCTTAGTCTGCCAAACCACACAACTCTCTATCCTTGTGGTGCCATTTCTGTTGCAGACGAGCATCTGTAGTGTATTTATCACCACAGTATCCACCCCCAAAGGGAAGTATGATTCTCCCTACAGGGTAGTTGGAGAAACTGAGCAGTACGGCTTGAAAGATGGTGGATAAGGTCTGTGAAGAAGGAATGAATTAAGCTTGGGTGTCAACTTGCAGGATGCCAGTTTAATGTCTATACTGTCTGTGAACATCTCCATGCTAGCAGGTTGTTGAGGTCAGCTGGGAAGGACAACGACAATGCTATATTGCTCCTATGAACAGAATTTGATGTGTTTGGAAGGGAGGTTCAAAACTTTGTTCCAGTCAGCACTTTCAGGTGGAAAGGATTTGGCCAGAGATCTGGCAGTGCCCATACACATCCTCACAGTTGAGAGCCTGTTATACCACTGTTTTTTACAATTCTGGATAAAACAGAACAGTAACACCTTCTCTGTGTGAATTCACAAAATTTTAAGAAAATACTTCAATCTATAGCTGGTTTTGATCTCAACAAGGAAAACCAAGTACTCTTCAAATCATTCCTTACTGTACAGAAACTACTATAAATCAACACCCATGGGTGCTGTCTTTTTATCCTTATTGTGTAAAATGTTTCTTTAGTCAAAATATTTAAAAATCTGTTTTCCCAGGATTTTTTGCATGCTATTTTAGCATGTGGATATTCTAGGAAGACCTGCCTAAAAATAGGCTGAGTATGATATTTTGTTCTGCAAGTTCCACTTATTTGATATTTAAAAATAATTTTTTTGTTATATCTATATATTTCTAAAGTAAAATACAGAAACCTCTTTTAACTAATTTAATATCCTTAAATTCCCAGGGATGATAGGAAAAGGGTATGCATCCTTCTTTACCAAATAGTTGATTTACCATTTGAAAGTTGTAAGTTTAAAATTTCAGCTATTTAAAATCTTATGAAAATTCCTGTTAATTTTTCCATCAATATAATGAAGGTTAAGAATTTATTTGAAAGCAAAAATAAATATGTCTCAAAATATCTTCTGTGTTGAAAAGCCAAGAAAGAAAAAGGTTTTGGTTTCATCAAAATTAGTCAAAACAGTTGTATTAGAGATAATCATCCATGTAGTCCACTTGCCCTAAGAGCATACTGATAATGTAGTCTTGATTCTTGGGCTGAGAAATTTGTATACTAGTTCTCTGACTTTTTTAGACCTGCTTCATCTATAAAACTGAAATCTATGCTCTTTTTTTTTTTTTTCCTTAACATGGACATCTAATAGATCTTATGCATTTATATGGTAAAATCAGATCAGTAGTTAACGAAACCGCTTTTCTCTATTACCCTATTTTTGTAATGAATTTAAACAAACTGGAGTCAAAGTAAGATAGAGGTACTGAGGAGAAACTGAGTCCTTAATTCTGGTATCATTATCAACTGTGGGCAAATCATCTGTGCATGCAGATACACGGACATGAAATCAAATTTCTGTCATGCTTCTTTAGTCATGAGCACAATATATAAGCCACTGGACTGAAGCAAGACAGAGATCAGATTAGTCCCACTTACTCCATAATACTCTGTCTACACAGTAAAATAAATTCCATGTTCAGTTGGTTTCATTTTTTGCTATATGAGAGAATTTGCTGATCATACTTTGAAAGAAGTATCTGTTGTGCAGGCTTTTCAAGTCTAGGAGTCCTTTAGTCATGCTCAACGTGTTTAAGGGAATCGTCTGAAGGGCAGTGGACCCAGAGGGAAGAGCTTCTGGAAGGTGACACTTCAATACACTTGGAAGGAAAAAGAGCAGTTTGCAACAGAGCATAAAGATTTATATTAGATCCTACACTTAAAATTCAATGCAGAAGACAAAAGGAAATTCTTGAAGAGAGTAAATAGTAACTTTTCTAATTAATGAGTTGGAATTCAGTATTCCTTGGGTTTCAGTTCTAGCCATGTTCACATAACTAAAAGTCTGATGTTTGGTGATCTGCATGAAACGCGTTTGCTGTTTATCTGTTTGCTGTGAGTACAGCAAAAATCCATACAGTTTCGCCACTGCAAGAGCCATGGACCCCTGCTCTCGGTGGGTTTTATGTGCAGAGCTGAGACAGAATTGTCTTAATGAGACCTGGTCTGTTCTCCTGTCCTCACCCACCCTAAGGGAAGGGATCAGAAATACGTGCATGTGAATATACAGTTGCATATGTGAGATAGATGTAGTTTGTATCTGTCTCTGTTTTCTGTTTTGTGAAGAGGAATTTTTCCCCAGTAGTGCCAAGCTAACACCAGGATATAACAAAATGTATGCAAACTTGTAGAGCACTGAAAAGATGCTTTCTAAAGGCTGGGAGATATTTTTCTTATATTATGTCTAGGGAGGTGAACAGAAGGGTTAATGTTCTGATGTTGCTCAGGTGCCGATAATTCATAACTCTCAACAGGACTGCAGGTGTAATCATTACCTAAAATCAGCTCACAATCAGTGCAAAAGATCACAACACTAAAGCACTGCCTCTGTGGAAATGGTTCCCTTCTTTGAATCGAGCGTATTCTGTTTTGAATGACTAGTTGGTCTCCCAACATCTGAAACGAGTTAGGAGAGGATGGAAAAATGTAATACCTGGATGGCTGTCAATAAACAAGCCTTGTCACTCAGAAGGTGTTTTCAAAAGGTTTTTTTACTTTTAAAAATAAACTTGCTACTAATTGTTTAAGGCTTGCCTTTCTCCTGTAGGTAAACAGTGTTAATTAATTTAATTGGTCACTAATTGCTTTATTGGTTTTGTGCCTTCTTCCTGGGAAACCCTCCACTTAACTAGACCTGATGGGAAGCCATAGCCTTCACAGTGAGAGGTGGCAGCATCCAGGAAGGGATGGTGTGGAAACAAGCTTGAGGTCATGATTAGAAGACAGCTCTGGGATGGTACTTATTGTCATGCTGCAGTGTTCACTTCTCTAGGGAAAAAAAACCCAAACAACCAGTGTAGGAACTGTGTGGCTAACCCAAACCAGAGGAGTTGCTAAGTCACCTTTTGTTGAGTGGCTGAGCGTGGCAGAGGTCTTTGGTTTAAATTGGTTTTTGTTGTGGCATAATGAAGGTACACAGCTGCAGTGCAGAAACTGAGTTGCAATGTGTTGTAGTACATAAAAAGCAAAGTACCTGAGGGATGCCACTTTGCGGCTGAGGCGTGGTCTGTTGGGTGTTTATCAAGGTATATGCTTCATTTTCTTCCTGCAGCTGCTGTCATCTAGTACTGGAGTCCAACAACAGCAGTAAGTTGTGTGTCTATCAAAAGTAGCAAAGAACTGTGTGTTTCCTGGTATGTTAAATCTGGCTTGAGCCTTCATGAAAGAAATGTATGTAGTCATATGCTTGCTTTAGATTGGATTATGTTGTCTTCACTAGGGCTGTGGCTGGTAAATCTCATTCTGTTAAACTAAGGTATTCCCTCTAACTTGCATACCTTGCCCCTACGCGAGCTGGTAGGTAAGGCAGTTCGGTTCCCTAGCAGCTGGTGGAAAGTCTGCACTTGAAGCTGAGGCTGAAATACTGTGAAGCTCATGTTTTAACTCGGCTGAGATGTTTGCTTGATGAATACAGCTCTAATTCTTTTTAGAGTTGCTGAAAACTCGCAGTCTGTAGAGGCTGATGAGGAAAGCCAGTCAGGGGTGTTCTAATAAGTAATTGAAATAATTTTAAATAAAGACGGTAATTTCCCCGGGCTCTCCTTCTCCTAGTTTCTACGTGGACTCTGAACTCTAAATATTTCATCCTCTAAAGAAAAGAATCCTTTTTTTTTTTTTTTTTTTTTTTTTCTTTTTGCCCAGTATTGTTGCTGTGGGTTTTTCCCTCTCTTTGAAATGAACATCTAAGATGACAGGCAGCTTCAACATAGTCTGTGGCAGGCAGAACTGGTAGGCTGGGTCCCACAGCAGCGACCCCTCCTCCTGTCATTACAAATAACCGTGGTTCGCCGTGTCACAACCTGCAGAAGCATGGGGAACCAGTGAAGCATTTTAAAACCAAATAACTTGTTTTCAAACAGTTTTGTTAAAGCATTTACTATTCCTACATGAAAATGTGAATGAATTGTTGTCCATATTTAAAAATTTACATGGAAATACATTCTGACTTCTCATGAGCTGTAGTTTGAGGACTAGAAGGTCTTCCCAAAATAATTTTCTTTTCTAGCTTTTTTTTTTTAACATCGTAAGCCAATACTAGCTAAGTTAATCAGAGCTAATAGAGCTTAACCACTCTTCTTATTTTTCTTTTCTTTTCTGTCCTTTTAATTTTAAAAAAATAAAAGCTGAAAAAGGAGGAGCAGAGAGCAGGGGAGTGAAGGACAAAGAATGATTTGCAGAAGAAAGGAATACTATATGCTTAATTGGTTTTATTTCTTTGGGGTACAAAAGACAATTTTTTGGCCGAGTGTGTATGCCCACATGTGTGTTATCACAAACTATTCTTGCAAGCTGTCAGAGCGCATACTTTATAGCCAGTCTCAGCTTTCCCAGTTATTTAATGCTTCATCCACTGCTGCATGGTAAATTCTTTTATTTAGATCCAACTCTTTAAGCATTGCAAGTGAATGAGAGTGTTGAGATCTATTGAGCGGGACTGATTAGAGAGAGCTCATGGTTTAGAATAACGTTTGTGATGCATTCTGTCCCAAAAGATAATTTCTTAATTGTGCTAACGCTATGGGGAACGTTGCTCCTGGGACACTATCAGACTGACTGGTTGCAGCACACGTGACTGTGTGCTGGCTGCATCCTAAGGACTATGTGGTAGTGGTAGCTACAGCATGGTAGACTTAGCGGTGACACGTTGGGCTGCTGTCACAAGAAACTGCCTGTTCACTCCTGAACCAACGGCTACTGCCTCTTTTGCAGTGGCAGCAAAAGTAGACAGACTACCAGATCTTCAGCTGCCACGATTCACAGGCAGGTGGGCAAGTCTGGGACACAGATGCCTTGACTAAGCGATGAAGGTGGTTTAGGAAATATGTCAGGCTGTGAACTGCAGCGGCTGAAGGTCTGGCACAAGATTATTCCTGCTGCTGCTAAGTTTAGAGGTGGGTGACAGCTGCCAGTGGTGATATCTTAAATCACAGTATCTTAAATACTCCAGAGCTGGGAGTCACCCCAGAGCCTGAGTGATCCATCGATGAAACTGTTTTCCCTGTCACTAGCATGTATGTAAGTGCAAACAGTGAAATAATGATGCAATTGGTATAATTTACTTATCCTGACTGCTTGCTGGAACCCAAGACTTCAGAAATTAAGAGTTGTATCTTTATTTTCAAAATGTGGAACAAAAACTGCAGTCAAGGTATACAAGTTGTGGCTGCTAGCACCTGATATGAAATGATAGTACCTGTGTAGTAGGTGAAGTCCTATGTACTTTTATTTTCAAGTGATGTTTATCAAGCACACATGATGCTTATGTGAATGTGTCATAAAACTGCTAGTTTAATCTAGCATTGCTCTCACTTCCTTTTCAGGACAAGAAGCTGTATCTTATGGAAAGTAGCAATCTGGTATCTCCATATTCCTCCGTTGGTGTATGGGCATGTGTGGATAAAGTCCATGGCTATTCCACTCTTGGCCTCCCAAGTGAAGTCTGCAAGCAAAATTTTCACAGTTCTGCAGCGTGGACAGCTGTCTGTTGGGAATAGGATGGACCATATTGATCTCATTTTATCTTGATTAACAATTATTTGCTTTAAGGTTTTGTGTTTCCCTGAATTAAGAGTTTGGTACAATGATTTTAATTGCTCTGCTATGGAATAAGGTTTTGCATAGTTAAATGATGCTGTTACTGGTATTAATTTGCTTTGAGGGAACATTTTTTTTTTCCTGGAGTGCCTTAATTATGTATTCTTTTTTTGTTTTCCCCATAGCAAATACATTTACAAAATGAACATATAAAGTACTTAGCAACTGTGGAGTATATTTTCCCTTTGATGTGTGTGCTTAATTCCCATTAAACTAAAAGAGGAGAGACTACACCACTGTATGTGCATGTAACATTTTGATATGCTCCCAGTTGGTAAAAGTGAGAGTGACACTAGCAGCTGCTAACAGTGTCAACAGTCTCGTAGGACGAAGTGTGGCGAGCCCCCAACTGTTTCCCATTCAAATGAGTTATGAGTGCTCTCTGCTCAGGGGCACCCTGATAAGAGACAGTTTGAGCAGAGTTGTGAGACTTGGGGAATATCCACCTGGCAGCATGGCCCCCATCCTTCAAATAAAATGGGGGAGAACATTTCAGTGGCGAGGGAGAGAGTTAAAATTAGGAGAAAGGATATCAAAACCTCACTAAGCAGAGCCCAGGGAAGAAGTAGTTTTTGGTTCTTGGAATAGGATGTGCTAAGGATGGGGAATGTTCTAAAGGAAATGCAATGAGGTAACATGAGATGACTTGGGGGCCCACCCACCTTCCAACATCAAAGCCTGACTGCAGGGAATGTTTGGTCATTTGCTGCTTAATGTTACATGCACTATATTGATACCAAAATTATTGGCCTGCCTTCTGAGTGCTACTTATAGTAGTACTTCATTCAATTCACTCTCTTAATCCACTTGTAATTGTCCCTTTTTTCCACCCAAAGAAATGTCACATTGGGACAATAAAACAAACTACTTAGTCTTGATGAACAAGAACCAATATCGGTGGTCTTGCACTTGTGTTACTTCTCGTTTAGAATACTGAGGGCTCCCAAGATACTTTTTCCCTACCATATAAATAATATGTGAAGTATTTCATAGAAGCATTCAGTGTGAAAGGTGCCTGACAGATTTTGTAGTCCATTTCCTGGGATTATGGCAGAATTAACTTCATTATCCCTAAGCACTCTGTAACAGATGGGTGTTTAGCCTGGCCTGAAAAATCAACAAAAGCTTATAATTCCCCAAAACTGTACCTTTGGATAGCTTGTTCTTACAATTATGAAGTATTCCATCAGAATTTTCCATACTGTATTATGAAACATTGCTTTACTCTTTACATACTCAGTTCAGGGTCTCTTCTTAAATCCTTCATTTCTTCACCAAAAAGTACTAAGTCTGTCCTTTTTCCTTCTTCTGAAGATACAAGTCTGAGCCTAGATCTGTTTATAGCTTAATTAAAGATGGGATGGTACTTTGAGGTTGTGTTTTAGTAGTTTTAGTACAGCTCAGCAGCATTACTTTTCTTTCAGAAAAGAAGCCCTCTTGATTTGTCAACCACAAGTGCCTAAGTCTCTGTGAGAATTAATGTTAGTTATTATCCCATTCTGTAAATTTAAAATTTCATTAGACTTTCCAGTATATGGATCACTGGTTTCCATCTGTATTGGTTCTTTTTTGGTTGTTTTTTTTTGTGTTTTTTTTTTTTTTCTTGGTGGTTTGTTTCGTGTTTCCAGCCATTGCTTTATTATTTTTTTAATTGTTGATCCTTTCCTGCTGGTTTAACAATGACTATTAAGAATTACTTGTGGGCAGATGTTTATCCAGTGATGTGTTTGCTTTATCATGCTGTAAAACCTTGCTCTTGAGATTGATCCAAGAGTGATATCATCTGTTGCTTTTCATTTGCTGCTTCTCCTTTCCCATGTCAACCAGTTAGGAAAACTATGGAATAAAACCGGTTGAATCACTGCTAATAATTTGGCTTCAGCTAACCAGCTGAATAGTTGCCAGACAGTCTTTCCCGTTCCTGGGTAGGAAAAAAAAAATCCAGAAGAGCTAAATAACTGCTTAGCTTTAGCTGACCAAAACCTGATCCCTTTCTCCCTCCCCTACCAAATGGTAGGAAGTCAGAAAATCCACTGGAGACCGTATGTAGCCCTGAGTCAGCAGATCCCACCCCCCACCATATCAGGGATGTTTGAAAGAAGGATGCCGAGTCTTCCCAACTCAGGCCACCTCACACACCCATCCTGAAAATCTATGAACTGTGTGAGAATTATGAATAAGAAGATAACAAAATCATCCTGTCTTTCCATCACAATGTGTACGTAAGCTCTCATTTGAGTAAGGCCTATGAAGGCTTTGAATCTATTCCCATGAGTTCAGCAATATATATCAGATTTTCATAAACTGACTCTAAAACAAGTAATGTAGCCCAGACACAGCTACCTTTAAACTAAATAGTTGTATTGTTGATTTCTTTTTTTTATTTCTTCTTCTATATTGTTTGCACATCAGATGGCAGATTTGGCATACATTTTGTGTTTAGTTAGCAGAAATGAATACATTGATACGATTGTAATGTTAACATACGCTTTCAGATTCAAAACTGCTTTCTTGGGTAGGCTGAAAACATGTCTTAATAGGTCACTGTTGGAAGGTGCATGGGTCATAAAAACCTGCAATGTGAAAAAACATACCACTGATTGTGGCTGCTGGCTGTAGAGGCTGCTTGAAGATCTCTGTGGATGTACCTGTATTTATCATAGACCAAGTCTTTCTCCCTTCCATAGCTACACAACAACTTGCATAAGATGCATACAGTTCAGCCTTGTTTTGAAATTTGGTGTGGGAGTTTCATCCATTAGGCTCCTCAGTGGCTGGCTGCTACCAAGTGAATTTGCAGGGTTTGCATTAGCCATGGGAGGGCTCTCGTACCAAGTCTCTCTGTGCAATACAAATATGTTGACAATAACAGGAAAAAAACCCTCCAACTAATTAAGCATAAAGGTGACACCTCAAAATAAAATTCTCTCGTTTCATATTAAAGCCTATTTAAAAGTGTTCCAGAAATCATAATTTATGCCATGCCAGATTTCCTCATCCCTGTTTGAACAAAACTTTGCTTTTCAGACAGTTCTGTCCCAAAGTGGAAGTCAGAACTTCTATGTGCAATGCTGTGCTGCTGTCAAAGTATCAAGAATATTCTTTTGATATTTTGAGCTACAGCATCTCTCCAGAAATAGAACTAGGCTAGCAATAGCGCTGTATTTCTGTTTAGGTGATAAAAAGGGAAAAGTTTGTTCGATTCCTGTTGTGAAAAGAACAGTAGTGATTTTGGGGTGCTTGATTCTATTAAATAATTTCAAAATAACTTGTTGCTGGAATTTTGGTGATTGATACCCAAACAGTTAGCACGTTGTTTCTGATGACCATGTAGTGCTTGCAGCAAAAAACAAACTTGTTGCCAGATAAATCAAACTGAGATATTTTTTTTTTAGTTTTTTAAAAATAAATAATTCCTACATATTTAAGTCCAAAAGGGGACACGATCAGCTAGTAATTTTATACATATTTGCCAAATACTTAGATTTTTGGAAAGCTGTCATGGTGCTGAGTATTTTGACCCATTGATAAAATACTCTTACATAAAACAATGCGCCTTCTTATTTTCAGACTATGCCCAAAAGCTGCTTTCAGGCTTTATGTTTTCCCTTGGATATTGCCAGCTGGAGACACCTAATGTTTTCAGGTGTTTTCTTCTGTGTGCATGCTCACAGTTTACTTTCAAGTCATACTGACAACGTTCTCAATAAATCAAGCTGCATAGAGTCTTTCAGAGCAGGGTGATATGCTCCATTTTGTAAATGCTACTTATTTTTTTCTTCTCTTCCTCATCTTGGTTTTTTTTTTTTTTTTAGCTATCCTTTTCAAAGTGTAGATGACCAGTTCTTTTAATGTAAATACCAATAATCTGTTCTCATTTTATATGCTACTAACAGTAAGGAGAAGTCCAGTAAGGAGAAGTCCTAGTTCAGGAGAGCATGGAAATATCTGTCAAACTGTAATCACACAGTTAAACCTCACTGACGTGATACTTCATGAAATACTTAATTTCAGCACATACCTAAGTGCTGCTCTCACTGGAGACAGGCAGACACACATACTAAAATAATTTCCTTAGCTGAGGCAGAGCAGAACATCTTTGCTGTGGTAATGAAGCAAGTGGACCACGCAATGCCCTTTAGCTGTTTTGACTGAACATATTTTATTTCCAAGGTATGTTTGCTCTGTAAATCATATACATTTCTAGAAGTCACATGCTTGGGGATTTTTTTGCTGCTGTTTTGGTTTTTACCTGTTGAAATTTTTACATGACCAGCATTTGGGGCTCAATAGCAGACTTATTTATATTCTTCAGTCTCTGTTTGTTACATTTTATAGGCTTTAATATGTATAATGACAACGTCCAGTACTACATAAGTAATACTCAGTATGCATTCATACCAAATTCCTTCAAGAGATGTCTAACAGTAGTTTAGAGTTCTTGATTAGAGTCTGTTTTAGAAGAAGCCTGTTGCCCTATTCTGTCATATAAATTAAACCACTGTAACACATTTCCTGTTTACATTTCGTAGGAGTAATGATTTATCCAAAGGATACAAGAATTCCAAACTCCAAAAAGGAAGCATGCTGTGCTATTTATACTATTTGTCTTAGAAGTTTGTGGAAAGGTGTAGAAATGCTGAGATTTTTACTTTTCCCAAAGCCCTGTTAGAGGCAACAAAGAACCAGTCTGGGCACAATACTGGATTAAAAATGTACAAGTTACAGATTATAAAAGTAGGAAAGAGTAATCCTCAAAACGTTTGTTGGACTTAGTCCATGTGTCAAGTGTCAACTGCTTTTCCTCTTCCCCCCCCCCTCCCCCCCCGAATACTTTCTAAAGACAGTAGTATTTTTGTTTATAGTAGTAGTATTGTTTATAGTTTCTTCAGTGCATTTACAAGTTGGCTTTGTTGGACTTTGTTGACTTGTGTTCAGCATGTTGGGTTGTGGCCACACGGCAAGGAGCAGGAAGGAGGTGCCAAGACAGCCCCTCCAGAACTATAATACCTGTTTACATTTTCTGATGTTACCAAAAGGAGACTTGCTGAATCATGAAAGAAATCCCTGAGGCCACATTTATGTCATATGTTCTGTGTGTTACATGGGGTGAAGCCTTATACCATCTCAGTGACAACTTAAAGCTCAGCTAAATACATTTGTACAGCCACATCACCTTGAGCACTGCTTTTTGTCAGACGTTCAAAGCGAAGAAAGGTCAAGTATTTCAATGGACTAACTTTAGATAAAATGCAGGGTTGATAGGCACATATTTTCTGGGACAGCAGTAACATCAGTCTCTGCAGCTGGTCTAAATGGTCAAAAAGGAAATGTAAAATTAAGTTGAAAACTATAGCATGGGTATTAAGTCTGTAAGAGATTATGGATCTGCATACCTTCTGTTTTGACTGTTACAAGCTATTTTGGAAGGATTAATGAAAATATTTGCTATCTTTTAATTTAGGCAGATCTACTAATGACGATTCCATAGGAATTTGAAGTGGAAGTTACTTTATAATTCAGTATTTGTGTTTGCAGTAGATTCTGATATTGTAGCTGGAGCCAGAGAGTTTTCCCCCTAACAGCCAAGGATCCAACCCGGAGAGTTTTGATTTTTAGATTGTTAGCACCCCTCAAAAGTCTTCAGAAGGGTAAAATATGTATTATAAATGGGAGGTTTTTTATGTTTCTGGTATGCTAACACAGGGAGTCAACCCAGCTTTTATTGTGCTGGACACCATGTGGTGAACCTTAAGACAAATAATCATGTAGTGGATCTTGTCTAGTCTTTAAAGTTATACTTAATATTTGCTTGATTTAAGCTGAATCCTGCTTTCTGAAGGGTAGGGTGGGGAGCAGAATATTTAAGAATCAGATCATACTGCCCTCCTTTTGGTAACAGATGCCATTTCAGAGAGGGAGCTTAAAGTCAGAAATAATAAATGGAAGCAGAACTTACTAAGACGTTGTGGACTGCCAGGGATGGTTAGACTAATGTTTTTCAGTGGTGGTTATGCTACAAAAGCACCCTGGAGGTGGGAAGTCTGGGGTGAATATTAATGAACCCCCATCCTGCCTGTATGAGAGCATCTCCGTTTCATAGATGGAGACATGGAGGCAGAAGGTGCCTGCTAACACAAATCCACGATTTACTGTGTTGGTAAAATTTGGTTGTTCCTTGTTTCCAGTTTCCTCCTAATTCCTGTGGATCACAGTGCCTCTCCTGATGTAGGCTGGGTGGTTGTTTTGTTTTTTTCTGTTGTTCTCACTTAGGTGAAGTGTCCAAACCTACTTGTCACAGTGTGTAAGCAGCAAGGATGATGGTAGCTTTGGAGAGGAGGAGGAACAAGAGGAGTCTTGACTCTAGTGCTATCTTTCTTGTAATACCGTAATGGTTAACTACTGTCTGTCAGTTCCTAGCTACAGTGTACCTCTATAACAGTATATAAAAAAGATCTGTATATAATTCGTTATGAATAGTCATTTGTAACATGCATTTTGTCAGACAGTTCACAGATAAAACAGACATTTTGGGATAGCGTGACAGATAATCTACATTTATTATACAGCCAATGAAGTAGGAGACAAATGAACATTGCACATTCATTCTGGGGCTGAAATCACGGTGGATTTAGTGGAATGGATGTAATACATTACTGCATATGATGAACAGGCAATCCACCTACATTATAAATTGCATTATTTAAAACAGTTAAATTGTTAGCTAGAGCAATGTTTCTCAAAACAGGAATCCCTGGGGAGGAGGCTCAGGCAAAGCCATCAAAGCTAGGATAAGAAAAAAGGAAATGTTCCCGTCTCTGCTGTGTTTAATCCTCATTGAGGAACCAGCGGGACTGGAATCATCTATCATGTCTGGCCTGAGGGCCTCGAATGGAAATGAGCCCCAGGTACTCCTAGGGGAGTGACACCTCCAGGATGGACCCTGGAGGCAGGTGTGGCAGCTCCCTGTAGCTCTCCATGGCTTTTGCAAGTGCAGCTCGGTTTGTTCTGGGACACTCCTCAGTACGTCTGTACCCCCACCCTGGTCTTGCTGGAAGGCTCCTGCCGGCACTGGCTGCACGCAGTTGGGGCCTCCAGCAGCTGCCTGTGCTGTGGTCTCCTGGGTCTGCCTCGATAAAACTTGTGCCATCTTTGCATCCTCTAGATTCTCAGCTGCTCTGCAGGTCAAAAAAGACCCTGGCTGCTTTAAATTATGGCAGTCCATCCCAGGCTGCTTCTGGGGTTGCTGTATCGCCTATAGTCCTGATAGCATGCTTAATTCTGCCCCTTGGCATGCTTCCTACACAGGTGCATGCGAGAAGAGAGGACGCAGCTTCACAGCGTGATTTACAGTTGCACCTCCCAAACAAACCCTTGCAATGGCAATGTATTAAGGGAGCTGGGCAGGGAACCAAGTCAATTGACAGCAAAGAGTGAATCCAGCTGCATTTAGCTTTGTTTCTCACTGGACAAAGGTGGCAGCAGCAAAGCATCTTCCCCCCCTGCATTACATGTGCAGCGAGCACCTCTGAAATGCAACACTCATTTCTTTTTTTCTTTCTGGGAAGGGTTCTTGCATGCTTCTCGTCTAGGATTGTCCTTTAGGAGCTTTATGCACCTTTGGGAAAAAGTAGAAATGTAGAAGTAGCCGAATGTGGCAGATTTCCAGCCTGTAATTGTATTATATTAGAAGGCAAAATGATTTTACAGTAGTTATGCAATAAACATATGTAATATATATATATGCGTACAACTTGTGTAATTCATCAGACATTTGAAGCAGAGCTATTTAAAGTTTAAAGTTGGCTCTCACCTTTAAAACAAAGGAAGTAATACTGAGTCAAACAAAGAAACAAGCTTCTGCACTAAACTTTGGAAGTCAGCAAACCCGTCCTACCATGTCATCATACCACAGTGCGTTACTGTCAGCATGTTCTAAATATGATTGTGAATAAGGATTCCAGCTCAGGATGCGAAAATTGGACTTTCTAGTAAAAGTGAAGGTCTCCATTAAATCTGAAACATGTTGTGAAATTAATTTGTTGCCAGTTTGATATGCTGGATAATCTATGGAAAACATTTATTTAAATTTCTGTTGTTCCATAGACTGTACACGGGAAAAAATGACTGCAGTGTATTAACATAAATCATCAAAAAAGGCACAAGCTGGATTTACTGAGTTTTCTTGAAGCCCCTTGGAAAATGTGCTGATTTTTTTTTTCTTTCAGAGCGCTTGTGCTGGCCTGGGTGAGTGATATCACATGTGGTGGTGAGAGCCATGTAATCAGTGTGTGTTTCTTCAGCATCTTTGACCACTCATCTGTCTCTTTCAGAACTGCCTTTCACAGTTTCTGAAGTTACCACTGGCTTTTTTTTTTTTTTTTCTTTGCATTTCTTTTTTTCGTTTTCCTCTGAGCACTTGTAAACTTTCCCAACATACCTCTTTTTTTTCCTAACATAAAGACCACATGATGTTGGATTATTGAGTTCCCATTGGTATGAATGGCATATTGAAAGCTATTTTGAACATTCCTAGGAAAGTTCCTAGGAAACAAGAGTTTTCAGAACATCTTTTCCAGTAAACTTTCCTGCCTCTCAAGGATCTCTTTCGTGTTACTGATGATTGCCACATTTCTTATCTTTTTGTTTCTGTTGGGGTTTTCTTTTGTTGGTCTAATATATGATGATAAAAACACTTCCACACATGGATCTTGATGCAGGTTTTGAACCTGGAACAGAAGTTGCAGAAATGCTGCATTTACTTAGCATGGTGTACAGATATTTATTAATATTAATGAATGTGTAATTGAAATTAGCAAGCTCCCTTGGAAAGGTAAACTATTTCCTTTGTGGTTTGGTTTTAAGGTAGATCTTTGTTTCTTAAATCACTTTTCTAGTCTGTGATTCTGCTGGCACATAGGTCTTGTCTCATTCTCCTAAAATTCACCCTTCCAGCTGCTATGCAAGAAGAGTGATTGCAAGAGAAAAGGTTCTGTTGGGAAGGGGCTTTTTGCCTGGATAGTTTTGGTGAATTGCCCTCACAGTAAAATGGCTGAATGTTTGGACCTAGGTCTGAGGAAGAAAAAAAAGGGACAGAAGATTTTAAGTGGTACTAGTAGGAGAAAGAGAAGTTACAGACACATCTTTGAATATCCGATTTGTAAAGCTGCTGGGCAATAATTTTTAGAAACATTTAAATCACAGCCTTTTATTGAATGGTGACAAAAGAGGAGATACATAGTGGTTTTACTGCTCTGTGATCATTGAGCCTATAGCTTGGATATAGGCTCGTTTGTTTTTAGTGTCAGAAGAGCCCATTATGATCATCTCTCCTGAACAATATTACACAAGCCAGAGAATCACACTGAATATGTATTTCTGAGAGCTTGGGATTTTTCCTGTTTGAATTGTAGAAAGGGACTTGTTTGGTCTGAAGATATTACACGATGGTGAACCCTCTACATCTTTAGTGGGATGTCCAACCGTCAATAACCCTGGTTGAAATCAATGTTTCTAATACCAGCTTCCCTCCACAAGATACCATTTTGTCTTCAGGTCCCCCTCCCCTGGCCGAAGCTAGTTTGCAGAGCTCCCTGCTGTCACAGATGTCTTCCTTATGTTGCGACCTGTGGTCAGTCACCACTAGGATTTGCCTGTGATGAACTAAATGGGTTGAGTTTCTTCACTGTCTCATTATAAGGCAATATTTTCAAGACATTGAATCACTTTGTGGCTCTCATCTGAGCTATGACTAGTTTGCCAAATTCTTTTGGGGAGCTCCCAATATACTACTTATGGTCTCACTAATGCTATATGCAGAGGCTAATACCAGTTCATTACTTCTACATGTTATACGCTATTTCCCTGCTTATGCATTCAAGGATTGTATTAGTACTCTTGGCCACTGCACCTCATAGCAAGATTTACTGCTGCGAGGACTTGGATAAAGCTCTGAGATACTCAGACAGCAGTTGGGAAGGCCTTATCCACTAGCAATGGCTGGGGCTCCTTTGAGCAATTTGTCAGTAATCTGGAAGTTTTTATAGTTGTGATAGAAATGAGAGCAAGTCCTGGCTGCACATCTCCTTGTTTGAGATATGCTCTGGTTTACTCTCCAGCTAAAACATGGTTCATTCCAGCAGTGCCAAATGCTACAGCTTTCTAGCCCCTGAAGAGCCACAACATCATGCATATGCATCATGCAAATACAGTCCTGCTTGCCTAGCTCAAAAGCTGGGCAGTGGCTGCTGTTCCCATGACAGTGCAGAGAATTAGGAAATTATGTGCAGTCTCTTCTGGTTTTGCTTGCACAAATATCCACAGTGGTTTATTTTTTCTACCTCTGTGACTCAGAAAAAGCTTTTGGCTCATTTCTCCCCATATGTAAAATTGCCATTTTGAGGTCTAATGAAACCCTTGAATGAATTAGTGAGAGCCCTTGTGTGTGACGTTGCTGGTGCCATCATGAAATTATTGTTCCCTGCTGAAGCAGTAGAAACATACCTCCCACCTAACCAAACCCCAAGCAAGTTGTACCTTTGCTTTTTGCCAATGTGTTGGCCAGAAAAGATGGCATGGTAGAGAGCTGTTTAACCTGTTTAGAGTTTTGTGGATTATTTTGGTTTTGTTTGGTGGGTTGTTTTTTTTTTTTTAGTGGTTGCTTCATGTTTTTCATGTTTCATACAAAATAGAATAATGAAAGGGGTTTTGTAAAAATTGTGACAGATAATGCCTTATTTCTAGTAAAGGTTTTGCTCATGACTACATCAAAAGCAGTAGATTTTGGTTTGGGGTATTTGGGCTATGTGTAGTGGATAAATAAAATGTGACTAGGAAAAGCATGTTGTTATGAATTGTGAAGATTAGTCACTGCATTTCATGTGACATGTGGAAACAGGTCTGTACCTTCATTGGGAAACTCTTAGAGTTTCAGCTTGAAGAACAGTGAAAATCAGTCCTGCAAGGTAAATGCTGGCAGTCAACAGCTGTTTCCAGTATCTCTTCTACTTGGACAAAGCAGGTATGTCTTGTGCCTGCAGTTTTTTCTTTTGAGGTTTGGAACTGGATTTTCTCAGTCTGCTCTTTTTTGTCCCCACCCCACCCCCACCCCCTCCGCCCCTTATGAGATAAAATGTCTCTGCTGTTTGATGTGAGTGAATACCAGACAAAGCCAGCCTCTGACATGCACCAGCCACGTGCTTCACTTTGGGCAAAAATTGTGTGGAACTGGGGAGGTGCGAAAGTGGGGATTGAAAAAAAATTTTTCTCCTTTCTAAATCGGTATCAGTTGAGAGAGTAAATGAACCCTCACAGTGGGCACAGATGCCCTATGAACACAGGATTTGAAGGAAGATACTGTCACAACTGCACCTCCTTCGTGATTTCCAGAATAATATGAAAAATAATGTCTATAAGACTGACATAGTATGCAGCCACTGGGAACTACAAACCCCAGTGTTGTCTTTTCTAAACCTTCATTAGAAGAGTCTGGAGCTTTCTTTCATTTGTAAAATGACTGTCTAGAATTATTCCAAAATCTGAATTAAGAATAGAAGCCTAATAGCTTTTGAAGTTTATTTAATGTATCTTTTATTTTTATTAATTAAAAAATTTAATGGATGGGACTGTGCAAAACAAAATAAAACCCCCCTAAAACAACCAACCCAAAAATCCCACCAAAAATGAAACCGAAAAAAACACAAACAAAAAAACCCCAACATCATACTGGAGCTCACCATCCGCTGAACACTGCTTTCATTAGTTTGAAAAGAACCTCTCTGCTGTTTTCTTGTTTTGCTGTTCTGGTTAGTTGCCCCCCAGATTCAACCAGACCATCTATGCTACTGTTGAAGTAAAATTTAAAAGTTACAAGCTTCACAGAACAGCGTGGCAAAAGCTTTAGTTTAATATGATAAAATCTCTTAATATGGCTTGTCTGCAAACCAGCATGCACCTATTTCATTGACTAAACTTAGAATATAATTTAGAGAGATGCAAGCCTCTCTGTTACAAAAAAATGTAAATTGTGTTTAAATCTGCAGTGCTGTTGCACAGGCCTTGCATAGGTTTGACTAAACCATTTTAAAATTTGCATGTGAGACATAATATGTTTTCCCAACTAAAGGTGCATCCTTCATGCATGCCTTATTTTGTATCCAGCCACAGGATCAACCCTTTGTGTTTCTGTCTCATTCAATTTTGATTTTATTATTTTTCATTATTATTTTTCCTTCCCTCCCACTGTTCTCATGTTTGACTGACTAGATTATAATGAAGGATACAGGCGTGCTAGATCTCTGTGCTCAGCTTGGCAGTTTGTGAATGACAAATGAATGCAACTAGTCATTTGATTTTCCTGGCCATCTGCTTTAAACATTTAAAAAAAAAAAAAAACCAAAGGAACTTTAATTTTTATTACAGAAAAATAGGAAACTTATAATTGGGTTTACATCTTGCTGAGACCAAAACCATCCTGTATTCTGCATGACCCAGCTCTACATTTTGTGCTTTTCACAAATGGGCATTAGCAGAGCAGCAAACCTTTGCACTTCTGGTGCTTTTTGAAGATCTGCAAGGTGAGTTACTGCAAGTGTTGCAGCAGTGACAACTTCATTCTGCCCAACCTAGAGCTTGGATTCTAAGGTGGTTTGAATGCTTTCATTTTCTTAACAAAATGTGAAGCCTTGAGAAAATAAGGGAATCGGAGCACATTAATCAGAATTACCAATGTGAAGGCTGTGACGTAAATTTGAAAAAAAATCCCCAACCCATAAACAATGGCTCCTCTGTAAGAAGAATCATTTCAACCTAGTAAAAAATTGATCAGTAATTCAAACCAGAAATTGCCCTGAATGTTGAACATATCTTGAAATATTTCATGGGCTGTTTTATCATTGCAACTTGTTGACATTATTTTGTACTTGTAACTTCATAGACTATAGCCATTTGTTACATCAGCATTAGACATCTGCACAAGCATTTGTCATGCTGCTGTTGGTTTTTTTCCTTTTTTTTTCCCTCTGTTGGCTGAAGGAAGGCTAGAGCTAACAGAACAATATTGTGGAATGCGAAGGCTATCATTAGGGGGCAAAATCAGACTTCAAAGAGGAAGCACATATGGTTTTGACTTTTATAAAGATGGCAGGTGGACATGAAAAAAGGTTGATTTCAAATTTATTTTCATGATAGCTGCAACTTCTTAAAAGTCTGAGATGATTAATTTTCAATTTGGAATTCCTAATAACTGAAACAAGATCATGGTTTTATAACTTCCTGAGGCAGAGACTGAGAGAGAGAAGGTCGTGTTGGTATCATAAACCAATGGCAGCCCAAAGCAGAGGGGCTGGAAAGAGCAACAAGGAATGTTTTGCAAAAGGCTTTCTGAAGGTAAAACATGTACAAGAAACAAAATGTTTCTGAAGTCAGCCTGTTTTGAAGCGTATGTTACATTTCAGGGTTGTTAGGTTAGATTTGAAAGGTGAAGCTTGCGTTTATAGACTTGTCACCTGCATTACTAACTTAAACAGCAGTTGAATAGCAGGCTTGAAACAAAATGAAGCAAAACAAAAAAAAACCACCAAACAACCCAACCCTCCAAGAATGCTGTCTTCCCCTTAGTGATAGGTGTTTCTTTTTATATGAAGGGGTATATGACACTTAATTTTCATTTCTGGATTATCATATGTCACTTTAAACCTAGCATCTGAAATCCTCTTGGCTGGAAATTCAGAGCTCTCTGCACCTGTGGGTGACTTGCTGATGATGTGAAAGAATAAGCAACTGTCAGTTCTAAACACAAGTTGAATTTATCCCTTATAGGTGCTGTATATGGTATTTTAATTGAAAAAGAATGTTACCAAGCTTGTCTATATACATTAATATGGTAAAACCAGTAGCTTTGATAGAAAGTTTTTCTGGTAGTAGTTCTGATCAGGGATAAGTATGTTCAGTGCTTCTCAGAAATATGACAGTACCAATACCAATGGCTCAGATGTAACAAAAACCTGCACAGGATTGGTTTGGGAACCTTTTATCAGCTTTGCTGCTACTCTGACGAGAGTTTCTTCCATCCTGGTTTCTGCTAATCTACTTCCCATTGCCTGTATCTACTTCTGAAATGGTGGCCTAAGAATATTTCTTGACTGTGCCTCGCCCAAAAGGACATATATTTCCACTAAGTGTAAATGCTATAAAAATAATGATGGTAGCTTACAGGGATGATTATTTATCACCATTTCTAAAGTCAATGTTGTATCAGGGGTGGGATGCGTTACAGTAACACTGTTCTTCAGAGAAAAAGAAAGAACAAACTTTTTTCTTTCTTGTTATTCATCCTCTCTGAGAGTGTCAGGAAAGATAGTTTTCCCTAAATAAAGAAAGAATTGACTGTCTTATCAAGAGGTTGGAAATACAATACAACTCTGTTTCAGAAGTTTCTGCAGATTGGGACTGGAATATGCATTTTTCTGACAGAAAAAAATTGATTGCTGCTTCCTATAATCAAATCTTTTCTTACCTCTCTGAGAATAGTGTGACATCTCTTTCTCTAGTGAAAAGTATTATTTTTAGTACCTGAGACATTAAGCTGCAAGGTTGTGTCTGTCCTCAAGAAATAGTCTCCAGGAACGGCTTCTTAAGGTTTTCTTTCAAGGGTTGTCTTTATTTCTTATCATCCAATAGTACATAGGCTTTTTAGAGAGAGTGATTTATTATTTATTTCTACTTACATGAAAGAAATGAGACGGTGCATGCCAGCATATCTTCTGCCATTGAATTAGAAGAAAGAAATATTTTGTCAGCAATTTAGTTTCCAGTGCTTATGTTGTGGGACATGCCTCCTTCCAAACTAAAAGCAAAAATTTCTGGGTGTTTATCTTCTGTATTGGCAACACCCCCTCCAGCAAGTCTTGCTCATAAAGCTCCTACCTGGTCCCCTCAATAAAACCACTCCCTGAAGCACTTGGACAGAGTGGGGACTGCGGTGATTGAACCGGGAATGGCCCCATGCCTCCATCCTCTGAGGTCTCATCAATTTCCTCTGCTGGAAACCTGGTAGCAACATTTCCAAGGGTTCCCTGAAGGCAGAAATGATCATCAAAGAATGTTTAACTTCAGCACACTTCTTACATCTGAAACAGTTTGCCCAGCTTCCTTGTGAGCATAGAAAAATGTTTCCTTTTGTCAGTCTGGAGTGCTGTCAAGCTCCATCTTCAGACTACTTCCTCACTATAAACTTTTGTACTACTGAAGTTGGAGAATAATAATACTGAGAAGTGCTAAGCCCGTCCAAGAAATAAAAAAATGCACCCACTCAGCCTTTCTCTCTCTTTCAGTGGGGATTTCTATCAGAATTTAGCATTGATATTTTCAAAAGTTGCTGAATGGATCCATGCATCTGATCATAAAGTTACTACTAACTTACACCAAGGAATATTTAAAAGTCAAAGTGCACTCATTCAATTGACAATAGAAGCACAACCTTTGTGCTTGTAAAATTTAAAAAGCTTCCTGCTCTAGGAAATCATGAAGGTGCTGTTGGCATTGCTGTTCATCCCTTCGAGCTTTGTTCCTCTTAGTTTCCTAATACCTGTCTTGATGGGAAGTGGTCAGAGACTACTTTGTTTTTCCAGTGGAAAATCAGTGTGAGAGGAAGGGCAGAAGAAAATAATTTGTCTCCTGCAGAAAATACTCACTTTTTCTATCAATGCAAGAAAAAAACATCAGCATTCCTCAGCACACGCACTGTTGATTCAAACAGTGTTTGGCCAAAAATGTACTGGTTAGGTTGTTGGCATCTTCAGGGAAAGCAAGCAGTTCCACAGCTGGTTTTGTTTAGCCAAAACTCAGGTTTGTCTCAGCTTTTGTACCATAGAATGTCTGAATGAATAAATTTGAACTAGACATGCAATATTGTGTGGCCAAACTTGCACATAGATGTCTTTAAACAAAGTATACGTGAAGCATCTTCTCTTCGTTATAAATTCTTTGCTTTATATTAATTAAGTGAAAAAAATGGTCCATACTGGAAAGGTTTTGAGTTAGAAAACAAGGTTAGGGATTGTAACATGGAAACAAAATGGGGGAAAATGTTTTAATTAAAATTTGCAACTGCCTCTGTCAGAAAAAAAAAAATTATTATAAACCCAGTGAAAACCATAGTCTGAAATATGCTACGGAGAAGGCAGACATTATCCATGGGAAAACACCCAGTCAAAATTTAATTTTATATTGGGAAAGGTAATTTTGATCAAATAGACTTTTCATCAGGCCTGTAAGGACGTTTGATGTTTCACTCTGTTGTGGTCTAACCCCAGCTGGCAACTAAGCACCACGCAGCTGCTTGCTTATTCTCCCTTGGTGGGATGGGGGAGACAAGTGGAAGGGTAAAAGCGAGGAAACTCATTGGCTGAGATAAAGGCAGTTTAATAGGCAAAGTAAAATAAGGGATTCCTTCACTGCTTCCCACGGGCAGGCAGGTGTTCAGCCATCTCCAGGAAAGCAGGGCTCCATCACGCGTAATGGTTACTGGGGAAGACTAACGCCATCACCCTGGACATTGCCCCTTCCTCCTCCTTCCCCCAGCTTTTATTGCAGAGCATGGCGTCACACGGTATGGGATACCCCTCTGCTCAGTGGGTCTGCACGTCCCCCCAGCTCCCTGTGCCCCCCCAGCCTGCTCGCTGCTGGGCTGGGGTGGGAGGCAGAGAAGGCCTCGGCTCTGTGCAAGCTCTGCTCAGCAGTAACAAAAACACCCCTGTGTTATCGACACTGTCTGCAGCACAAATCCAAAACGTAGCCCTATACTAGCTACTATGAAGAAAACTAAGCCCATCCCAGCCAAAACCAGCAGGCATTCTAACATAGTCACACAGTAACCTTTGAAAACATGGATACAAGAGGTGGCCAGGTACTCTTTTTCAGAGTCACAGAAGAGTCAGTCAGCTGTAACGGCATTGTTCTTGTCAGACTTTGGCCTAAACTCCATGATCCCTGGTGGAGGAGGTGCTCTACTCCTCAATTTAGTCTACTGCAGTCTTTCACTATCCTTACATCTTCCAATACCTAATCTATTAATTTTAGCCACCTAGCTCTTTACCTATTCACCAAAGACTCTGAGTACAATAATCTCTTCAGCTATTTGAACACCAATAATCCACCTCTCCTTCCAGCCAAAATTCTTTCAGATTTTCCTGAATTTATTGGCTTTTTATGTTGTTGATAAATCTTCTTTCTTGTCTTGGGGCTCTGAAATTTGTCCACATCAAAGAAGTGCCCCTTAACCAGTTACTTCTCATGCTCTATTTGTGCAGCCAGTTATTTGTATCTACCTCACATTTTGTTTAACTAATTTTTACTGTTTCCCCAGTTTTTAAGATCATTTTAATGTTTATGCTTTATTCCAGCATATTTACATCTTGCTTCATGTTAAGAGCAAAATTAAGAAGCATACTTACTGGTGAATGTATTTCTTTTAGTCAGTGAATGCTTCTGGGTGATCTTATAGTAATGTAAATAAAAGGATGAGGAACACGTCTGCCTATTAATGCAGTAACATTTATTAGAAGAAAAAAAGGTATAAAAGCAAAAGATTTCAAAGTCAGCATTCATACAGCATGGTTGAGGTGTTGCTTAAAGATCTAGGAGCTGGATCAAAGTTAATACCAATTGCTGGAGACCTTAGATTCCTAAGAATTGGACTATTTTGAATAGGTCTTACATAAAGAGATACAGTCTTAATTGCTGCAATCAGGATGTTTTCCAAGTAAAAATGTCTCATCAATCCATCCAGAAATTATCTGTATCGTGTTTACTTGGTTGGGCAAGATGATATCCAGAGATCCCTTTCAACCTCAACCATCCTGGGACAGGTTTCAATGTTTTCAATTACAAAGATTTTGCACACTGCAGTTTAGAAAGCAGTGCCATGATCATACCAGGAGGTATCTCCATTTCTCTCAGTTCTTGGATCATGACAAAGTCTTTGAGTTTCTTCTGTTCCCTTAAGAAGTATTACAAAGTGAACCAGGAGACATATTTTGGTATTCAGTGAAAGCAGCTGGAGCAAACACCTGAGAGATCTTGAATTCAAGGGGGGAAAAATGGGAAGATTTAAGGCAGTATGGCTACTGTGCCAAATGGCCACTCCTGGTAACATGTCAATCAGTAAGCAATGGACTGTGTCTTGCTAGGAAAAAAAAAAAGAAAGGAGCTGGCCAATCTACACCATTCCTCCATCATTTCTTTAAGTTAATTTAGTAGAAAATGTTGCCTGGAGAAATTATTGCAGAAGTCATAACAGCGAGGAAGAAGTTTTTCAGGGGAGTTATGCTCAGCAAGTAGAGGGCATGCTGAACACCTGAGGTGAATGCCAATGTTTTTGAATACGAGGGTTTAAAATATCAGAGAAATATAGATGTTCTCAGTATATAGCTGGGAACGGCAAGTCATGTGAAGTGTAAGAGTCCTTGCTTATCATTGAGTTATCAGTAACTTCCAGGTGAGCGTGTGTCAGTATTCACCAGTTTATGGGTGCTGTTCATATCTCATTAAGATAATTATACTCACATGTACAGAATATATTTCCAAGTAAACAAGGGTTTGCATATGCACAGAGATGTTGTGCCTGGTACCACTTTTGGTTTGCCCTAGCTATAATGAAGTGCACAGAACTGCAGTGTTTTGTCCTCTGTTTTTTGGGAGCCAACTCATACTGTTCTGCTGTAGCTCCTATTCTCCCCTTGACATGATGAAGAAATCATAGAAACCATAAACCAGTATGAAAGCCTAGTTTTACTATTTATTATTGCCAAGTGTGAGAAGAGGAAGTCCCAGTGGTGTGATTACTATTGTTGAGCCTCAGGGAAGTCAAGTTCTTAAACAAAATGTTCTGTGCCCCTTATTTGATCAATTTCTAACAAAATTCCTAAAATTAAGATGTAAATACATTTCTTTGTGATGCAGATTCTAGTGCCTGTTAAAGTATTCAGTTGACGAATAATATTTTGAAGCCTTTTAAGAGCCAAATAAAATTATTACTTATAAATTATTAAAAGCCTCCAACAAATGGAAAAATACTTACTGAAAACTCCTTCATAAATAATGTTCAAACTAAATTAAATAGTAGTATAAGGAATGCATTAAAGTTATTGAATGAGATATTAGCAGTGTGCTCCCTTAACCTTAAAGTTATGATAGCTGGAGCACTTGCTACCCCTCCAAAACTTTGCAGCTCCGAGTCCTGGCTCAGTCTGCGAAAGAAACATGTGGTGCTGCTGAAGATTGGAAAAAGAGCTTGAGGTCAGGGGTCGACACAGTAAGGGAGTTTGCTCTTTAAGAGGTTATCTGTGGATCTGCAAAGCCAAAGTGTAATTGGGTTCTGTGATGTGATTTTAGTGTGTAATTGTATATGATCTTGGCTAGTTTCAAAGACAAGGTTGGAAGATTTTTCTAGCCTGCTTGTGATAGCAATTTTGGGGAGCCTGTGTAGCCTGAGATGGACAATACATTTTTTTCAGAAATTGTCATCAGAAGTGATACAGCTGGTATCTGATTCATTTTAATTATAATTTTAGAAAACTGGCGATATGGTTTGTTCTTTCTCCTCTCTGTAATATCGGTCCTGTAAATCAGCAGCTTTGCGGGCTTGTACATTTTCTGGTAAACTCTTGTTTGCTTCTGAGCTGGTACTGCATCAGAGAAAATTTCGCATCTCTATTAAGACGGTAGAAGTCGCTTTAATTGATCTGCCTGGATATTGCTTTTTCTTTGGTCTTTGAGTAGATAGTTTGCCAGTGGGTATCAAGTTTCTGGTTCTTCATTATTCAAACCAATGTGAAACAAACATTTCCTATTGTTTTAGTTGTTTAGGGTTTCCTTGATTAAGCTGTCACCGCTGTCAGTTATGTTCTTATAAGCCTGCTTGGATCTATTTCATGTTAAGAAAAAGCTCAGATAAATCCAGGAAAGCTTAATGTTTATCCAATGTGAAAATAATTACTCAAAAGTGTTATTCTTAATCCAGATAATTAGACTGAGGAAGGAGAGATCAGTGTCATTGTGAATTATGCCCTGGCAATTGACTCTTGGTCCTTGTAAGTTTCAGGTGAAGATGTGAATGGATAAAGGTTAGATTAACCATAATCCAAAGTAGCTGCAACCTTAATCTGTTATGATACAAGGATGATCACTTGAAAAGAGCTGGATTGTGGGATTGTTTCTGGTTGGATAAGATGCTGCTCGACTGGGACTAGTCTTAAAACATGCTTAGCACCATGTCACTGCAGCTGTAAGCACTTGTGCACGGTTTCAGACCGCCGCAGCTCAGAGGCAGACTGCCGGGCTCTCGCTGCACACTGTAATACTACACTGCATTGCAATAGCTGTACTTTACATTAACATGCTTTACCCTGTACTTCATGGAAAATACATAGTAACTTTTACATGGAGTGATTTACTTGATGATTACTTC
The DNA here is from genome assembly GCF_015220075.1 of Falco rusticolus. Classification (NCBI taxonomy): domain Eukaryota; kingdom Metazoa; phylum Chordata; class Aves; order Falconiformes; family Falconidae; genus Falco; species Falco rusticolus. Next base: position 60,130,894 of record NC_051187.1, read on the forward strand.
TCTGTGCTGTCCCTGTTTGTTCAGTGCATATACAGGCAGTCACACTGTGCAGCGGTGTAGGTTCACGATTACAAAAATTGACCAATCAAAAATATAAGAGGCAGAATATTTATGTCCCTGTTTTAGTTTGTACCATTATTTTGTATGGTTACTAATGATTTAAAAGATGTGTAACAATATATGTCTACATAAGGACAATATTTGCAGCTGTGGTTTTCTGTGAGGTTGCACAGTTTTCAGAAATCCGTTGTAAGTGAACAATCAAAACAAATTCACCCAGAATGCAGGAAAAGTGGCATTAAAAAGGGGATATGCATGTATCTGCACATACTGCAAGCAGATACATGAAGAAAGTACTTGATGCCTCAGACTTATCCTTTTTTATAGATATGGACATGACAGTGACATGTCAGTTGACAGCACATGTGGTAATTCTTTGTAAATACAGACTCTTGAATGCCAATGGTTACTTCTTGGGAATAACACTGCTGAAAGAGGAAGAGAAGAGGGTGAAAGACAGGTCATTTCTTGAAAAACGGTACAGGAAATGTTTGGTCTCAGCAGATAATTTAATTGCATGGTCCAGTCTGTATCGTTGTTTCAAGCCAAACGGAAAATAAGGTAAAGGCATTTTTTCCCTCGTATTCAATTTTTGTAATAAATTACATTCATATATTCTGCAGGGATAGAGTTTTGCAGATCTCCTTCCTCCTTACTGGAAAACTGGAAGCAGCCTTCCTTGATGCATGGCTAAGGTGAGGAAATAGTTAAGAAAGTAATTAATGGAATGCAAAAGCTAATAAGAGGAAAGTACTTTAATACACACTTGAACTAGAATCTTCCCTGTGAATAATTAAAATTCTTTAAAGTTCATTTCGGTGTTTTTAATAAAATATATCTCAATGAGAATCATTCCCGTTTTTAAACCTTTCTACACTTAACTCTACCTTCTTTTTTTAACTATTGTTGGAAATGCATTACTTTTACCTGAAAAAGTAGGTAACATCTGTGTTGATGAGTTAAAAGTGAATTCTGCAAGAGGCATAACATTCACAATTCTTGTTCCTATAGTAAAAATTATTCATTTGGAGCATTGTGTGGGCTTATTTCTAATGCCACATATGCTGTGGGGTTGTGTGCATATAACTGTTGTGTTCTCCTGCATCCTAGAGTCTCTGCCTTTAAAATAATCTTTCATGGAAATGTATGTCACTAATAAAAATTTCCAGATTTGCGTCAGAAAAGATTTTAGGACAGGAATTAAGGTCTTCAAGCTTCAGAGTGTAAGTCAACCTTTAATTAAGTAGGTGAGGAAGAAACTTCCTTACTTGATAGCTCATTACAAGGGCGTATAGCACAGAGTTTCCCCACACCTTTCAGCAAGGGCTTTTTGTGATTGATACTGAAGGGACCACTGGTCTCATGGAACACAGTCATTCCTACATTAGAGAAAGAAAAAAGAAAAGTAGGAGGAATTCCCTTAGCATAGAGGGCAACAAGAACTGAATGGTAGAATTGTTTCATGCACATCCTGACTCTAAAAATATTAACATGCGAAAAATTGTTAATAAGGTAAAATGTCTCTTCAGGGTTGAAGAGAAGTGGGTGGTGCAGTTTTCCTTAATGGAAAAAACGAGTTAGCATGAAAATGAAATTATAGAGTTCATTGTTGAGCAGTCTTGGCCCCTTCTGCATTTTACAGGGGTAGACTGGTAGACAGTTGACTGTCCTAGCCACGGAATGTCATGGAAATATCATTATTGATACACGAGGAAAGTAAACAATAATGGTGCTCCCTGTAAAAAAGAAAATAGTAAGAGCAGTAAACTTCGAAAGTTTTAGAAAATCGAAAGGATAGTGAAATAAAAAAAAGAAATAGCAGCACATTGAATGTGTTGGAGAAAAATAGAAAGTCCTGTGAAAGTATTTGTAATGTCAAAGACCACAGTCAACTTTATACCAATGTCTATAACAGAGTTCTTTAAGTAGCTTGAAATTGCTCATGTCTTACGGATTTTAAATAAATAAATAAATAGGAGATACTGTAACTAGACCTATCAAAAGAGAACTAATGGAGAAGAAATAATTTAAACATCAAATTGCAAATAGTCACACAAGATAGAAGGTTTTATTCAGAGGAAACTGGAGTAACTGGTAAAAATGCGACATTTATCACTTTAAAGCAGCTTCAGTGCTGAATGATGACCAAACACTGTCAGTCTTTTTGAGTAGTGATGATCCCAGGAAGCTCAGGGAATAGGGAAAGAGTTTCTGATGAATCAGGCTGGTATTGCTACAGGATGGACAGATTGCTTCCATGTTCAGCCTCTCTGAGGTCTGGAAGCCATACGTCAATGGAAAAAGCCTTGGCTGATTTCTCTAATTTTCCAGGATTAGTGGGTTTTTAAACTAAAATTATGACCTTCTGTAACTTCCATTAGTGTAACAGAAAAGGTAGTTCAAGAATAAAGCAATTACTTTAAATCTTACCTGCCTACTTAATGTTCAACATGCATCAACCAGCTGCATTAGTGTTTCAGATTTTTATGAAGTATTATAAAATAATACAGAAACAAATGCAGTGTTTCTCTGGTTCTGAGACATCACAGTAATTTACTGACCATGGACAATTAAGAAAGAAGTAGGTACCTAAGGACAACCATGAAACTGGTACAGATTAGTCACAGCTAATCTATTCTTGTAACCCAACAGAGATTTTCAGTTTCGGAGAAAGAGGAATTTTACTTGTGATTAAGGCTAGTTCAAAGTGAACTGAACATTCATGGAATTTGCACTGAACATAATCCAAGTTTATTAACTTGCATTAAATGGAGGTATTTTAAATTAAAATGGAAATGCGTAAATTCTATTTATTTCTAGCAACTATAAATGTTTTTGTCAGTGTTTTCTTCTACCTAGTTCTTCTTCCATCCCACAAGACAAAAATAATCTTGTTTCCCTGGTGTTTTGGTGTAAGAATATACGAGTGGCTGTTTTGAATCATGCCAGCAGTACGTTTTGCCCATTAGCCTATTTCTGACAGTGGCTGGTAGATTAGGGAAAGAGTACAAGAACATGTCTAGCAGAGAAAATTTTCCATCTTCTAATGATCTCAGTTTTAGAGATTTCTTTTTTGTAGTCTTTACCACATTGCTGTATTGTCATGCCCCTAATAGTCCTCTTTTCAATAAATTTGCCCAGTGGCATTGTAATTCTAATTACACTTGTGGCATGATGTAGCAAGGTTTTAGTTTAAACAATGAATTTAATTGCGAATTATCTGCAAAAAAAAAAAGAATCCTGGTAAAGTGCTTATTTTAAATGGACTGCCTAACAATTTAATTTGATATTCCCTAGTTCTGTTGTGAGACACAGTGGAAATTTGTAGCTGAGAACACAAAATGGGAAAAAATCCTCTGTCACCTGCCTCATTTTACCATGTTGAAGGGTCCCAGTCTAATTAATTCCTCTGTCTACGGAGTGACTCGTGTCTCTGCTCATTCTTGATCATCCTGGGTACACTACATTGTGTTTTCAAGCTTTGCTATATTTTTATGGAGGTCAGAACAGCACCCAGTATCCAAGAAGCGGCTGCTACACCAAAGACCTAGATTAGCATAATAATTTATTTTGTTTGTTCTCTATTATTTACATAACAAATATGGATACTTTGTTGCCATTTTTTCTTTTGCCATGCATTGGGCTGGTGCTTACTGTCTACAATGTATCCACAATTGCTTTCCTGAAACTTGACTTTAGTATCCCTCATTAGTTAAGTATAATTGGGATTACCTCTCCTGTCTGTATTTTTCTTCATATTCATTGATGGTATTTTATTTCCCTAATCTTATCATCATTAATTCTTTCTACAATCAAATGATTAATTTCTTTTGGTGTCAAGCATCTTTGTCATTTCTATTTTTTTTTTTTCTTTTTCAGGTCATTTATGAGGCAGTTGAACTGCACAGATTCCCATGCGAATCCACTGACAACTGCTCTCCATTGTGAAAGCTGGGTTTCTTTTAAAGTCGGTTTTCCTATTTTAAATTTTTTTTTCACAATGACATGGCCTTATATCTTATTCTATGACAGATTACCTTAAAAACTGTTGGCAAGCAGCCCATGATTATGGTTTTTTTATTTTTTTTATTTAGATATTTCCAGCCAGTTTACCTGACCCAGAGATCTATTTCTACTTCTGCTCTGAGTGCACAGACACATTTAATTAAAAAGGCTGGTCAACCTGCATGCAGCTTTGCTTTGCAGTTAGTACTTACCTTGCTCAGCTAAACTTCTACTTCTGCCTGAGATCTTTGTGAAGATATGAGATGCTTTCTAAGTTGGAGGATCAGACCTTACATTTGGTTTGAGTTGTGGGCAGTGTGTCAGCTTGGCTGCCGTTTTGTTTGGCTGCTGCTTCAGCAAGAATAATAAAATACATGGGAATTTGATTCCTCACAATTGGAAATCCTTGTCTCATTAAGGATGTTGTATAGTGCTGAGTTCTTCCTGAAGCTCTCTATCATATCTCCTTTATATGCAATTCGATAGCTTTGGTTAAGAAACTAAGATTAATATCAAAGTATTTATTTAACTGTGTGCTTTGATTGCTATTTCCTCACTCCTGTGTTATTGAACTTAGCCTTGCAAGATTGATCAGTAAATTTTCATTATTGGAATGGGTTTCTAGAAAAGTGTGCCTATTGAGAGTTGTTATTCCAGCATGTTCTTTTCTGAAAAATATGTCCTACATTAGCTCTATGGAAACTGGAAATACCTAGTCTAAAAAAGAGGAGTAACAACACGTACATTAGTAGATAAGTACACATATATATTTTAAAAACAGAGTATAAGCTTCTAAAAGTATTAAGATAAAACCTTTTCTGCTCAAAATGGTATGATGACTGAAACTACATTTGATATATTTATGTATTTTATATTTATATTTATTTTTATGTACTATGTATATATATACTATATATATAGAGAGCTATAAATATATATATAAAATTGAACTTTCATGAAAGGAAACACAACCAGACATGTTCTGTAGCTTTGGTTAAAAAATTTTGTATAGTTCCTTTCTGTTTCATTGTTCTGTATTAATACTGAATTAGAGCTTCTGCCTTCTTCACAGTCCCTTCACACAGAGTTTTGCTATTAAGCACAAGATGTCAATGAATGGAGACTCAAGCAGACTTCTGTCTTCTTAAAAACAGAAGTGAAAAGAAATCACTATTTCGTGGAATTTGTGAGTAAAAAAATTGTGAAGCGAATAAATACTTCTGGTTCTAAAAGTAATTAGCTTAGAGGCACTTTGTATTAAAACAAAGGATTTGATTGTGTTTTCTACATTTGGAGGTTTTTTCCTAAAAAAAAAAAGGAGAATCTCCCATATATAGCATGTTTTAAGGCATTATTGCTATTAGGTTTTTTTTTACTTTTCAGTTCCATCATGGTTGCAGACTCACAAGCCAAATAGGACACTTAGAGTCATTTATATAATAGGAAGCTAATAATTTTCTGCCCTATTGTATGTGAAATGTTTGAACTAATAAATGTTTGATGTTTGAACTAATAAATCCTATGATCTCTGCAGTGACCCTGTCAGGTGATTAATGTCCATTTAAGACTAACAAAGTCAAATAAGAAATTTTCTTTGGTTGGGACACCTGTCCTAGAACACATACCCTATGGCATAGTATTTCTGGAGCTCATCCTATTCATTGTCATGCCCATAAAGAAAGCTCTTTTCCAAATTCCACAGGTCTCACGTATGGCAATAATAATCTAATATATAATGCAGAAAGAGTAGAAAGAAAATCTGTTTCTGTTTTTGCATGCTCTTCAAATGCAAGTCTTTCAAATACTGCAAGATACAAGGCTGTGGTCATTATGGTATTTCTCATGTACCTGCTTTAGCTTTGGTATCTGGATGCTCCAATGAAGATGGAGTTTCTCTCCTGAGAACAAATTTCCTTGTAAGTTTTCTCAAGCTTCCTTGTTCTGATCAAAGAATTATTACTACAAAAAAAATAATTCCTTTTGGTGTTTTGCATCTGTGATTCCCATCCTAATAATAAAAACGTACACAAAAAAAATCAGCATTGTAAATTAAATTAATTTTCATGTTTCAAATCAGAGCATTTGGGCTATCTTTAGTTCAGAGCTTCAAATGTTATTTCAGGTCGCTTCTGATAGTACCTTAAATAATTTACATATAGTAAATTTATTAGGAGTCTGATTTTCAGATAACCTCTTGGGTATACCTTTTTCTTCCAGGTTTAAGATAAAAGATTTTCAAACCATGGGGAGTAGTCTTCCTGGAAACAGGTCTGAGATGTGACCCACACTGTACACAAACTCTACTGTTTCCTTTTGCACATTTCCTCTTCTTTAAAAGATATTAAATATTAATGATACTTTCTATTTTCTTTCTATGGCTTTCTATTGCTTCTCCCCCCCCCTTTTTTTTTTCTTTTTCTTTTTCTTTTTTTCTTTTTTTCTTTTTCTTTTCTTTACACTGGGTCTTGGTTTGTTACAGGATTGCATAGAGCTCATAATCTGCAAATCCTTCTGGGCTCTTTTATTGTGCAGTTGCCTTTGTGTGTGAAAGGTGGGACTCAGAGAAGCAGATGGTGCCTTAAAATCCTGCTCCTAGATCCCTGGGAAAAATAGTGTCAGTCCACAGATATAAACATAGACATTTATATCACAAGTTAGGCACTGCAAAAATGATAGTACATCCCTAATTTTGTCTGTTATGGAAACTTGAGGAATTTACTGCGTGTGTGTATATATAAAAATCATGGCATCATTAGGCAATAGTAAGCAGAATTCTTGTTTCAGATGGAAGGGCTCTGAAACAACTTGCACTGTATGGGGTGAACTTCTGCAGTGCCAACTTCACTGATAAAGCAGTGAAGCACGACGTAGGGGAGTTTGGCTTTGTTGACCTACTCACAGGGCCCAAGTATAAACTCTTAGCCTGTGTCCAGTTTACTATCCAAATCAGAAATTGTCTAGATACATAGGAAACTGGTAAACAAGCATTTCAGGTCCATGATTTGGTACATATCTTGTGTGCCTGAAACAAAGTTGGGATTATATTAATACCACTCCTTCTGATGTGGGCCAGTTTCCAAAGACAAAGAAACAACATTTATATGAGAAAGCCTATGCAATTAGGTTCCAGTGGGCATGAAGTGACCTTGATTTAATTTTGTGATTTTTACATTTCTCAGACCTTTAGTGCTCCAGAACCAGAAAGAGGCAGGGCAGAAACCATGGCTTACAGTGAGAACTCCTGTTGAACTGAGTGCAGCAGAAGTGCAGAGGAGGAGTACAGCAAAACGAAAGTACAGTACATGAACCTTTTCTTCTACAGAACTGGATATGTTTTAAGTGTAAATTTGTTAAAACAGAAATGAACAAACCTAGAGTTCTTTTTATTGGCTGCTTTTAATGCTGATGTTTCATTATCTCATATAAGTAGCCATTGAGTCATCACCATATGGTGAGACTACGTGCGTGGTATATGTAGATGTCTGCACCTGAACTGCGAGTCTATAATCTTGTAATCTGTGGAAAGAAAATGACTCTTGTAGGGTGCATTTTTTCTCTTAAGACCAATATCTAAAATTTGTCAAATGAACCGTTCTGTGTATCTGCCTATTACTTTCCTTTTAATATAAAGAGGTGACCAGCTCCAATCTGAAGGTCTGTATTTATACCACCTCAGGTAGTGGGGGATGAATCTTGCCCATTATGACTGGTAGGATAACTCTTAGGAAGGTTTAGGGAGAAAGGACCACAGCTGCGGTGTCTCTTAACTACCTACTGTGTTTATCTGCCTGCTCAGAAATTGCTCAGAATGTAGGTGAAGTGTGATGCATTGTTTTTTTCTGTTTTCCCTTTAGGGAAGAGAGAGAAACTAGAGAAATAAAGAAAGAGCTGTATTTACAGAGTAGCCCAAAGCAGTAAGGTAAGCTTAGCTAGGGTAGCTTGAGATTGTTGTGTTGTGGTTTTTATTATTTTTAATTATTTTATTTTTAGGAGTGCAATTTGCTTAAGCAAAACTGGTATGAATGTGCAGGTTTTGGTGACCCCCTCTTCTTTTCATGTCACACCATCTCATCCTTTGCCTTTCCCTTACATCCCTGCCTCTCTTGTTTCCTTTGCTAATGTATAAACCACCTGCCTACCTTCTGACTAGCTTTCTCTTAGAGGAGACTCCAGTGTTTGGTTAAGTCACGGGAGATGCAGGGATTTGTGCAGCCCTCTCACTTATGTGCTGTGGAAGTGATGACAGAATAGTCCCTACAGTCACTAGAGAAACTGACACATCACACCCAATTATGTGGCCTCCCCGGCCCCTTGTGATGTTCTTCCCTGAAATACAAACTTTCGGTCTCATGCTCTATTTTATTTTTTAAAGAAATGTGTTTTTTAACAGAAAAGGAAAAATGGTGTGTGTGTGTGGAAGGACTTAGTATTTCATTCTAAAGAAAGCTATTACAGAGTAAATCTTCAGGGACATTCAATCTATCAGATTAAACATAATTTAAACACTTGGAAAATTTTTGTTAAAGCTCACACAGGAAAAAACACCAACTTTAAACTGATGTTAATAGATAAATCAAGCTTTGTCACTGTGACACTGCACATCAGCTGTCGTGAACTAATGAGTTATTTGTCAGTAATTATAAAGTACAAATATATACACTAATCTATATCTGCTCAGGATCTCACACAGCATTTAGTCAGCTGTAGAAAAAGCAGGTTATTTTTGATGATAGTACAACATATGTCATCAAATGCAGATGTGTTTTTCTTTCCTCATCCCTAGAAGGACCTGTACCTCGAAAGTAAGATTGCATGAGTGTCACAGCTTCCTTCTTCTTGTACTACAGTGGCTGATACAACAGAAGAACAAAAGCGAAGCTGACTTTCAGCCATTTGATCGTATTTGTAAGGAGAGTAAGTAATAATAAAAATACATGTTGCTGTGATAATAAGGTGCATTTGTCCTACAACTGGATTCTTGATGATATACATGAAGGACTGATTACTAATTGCCTGAGCAGAAGCTCTCTCTTCTGAACTTGCATGGGAAACTTACATTACAAAATCTACTGCAACTGGAGTTTTTCTCCAACAGCTAGTACTTAAGGTGCACAAATGACTGGGTTCCCCCCCCTGTTCCTTGTTATTTTCTCTTCTTCAAGTTTTGACAGCTATCCTAAGGCAGCAGGAATACAACATTCATGGCAATAATTTTAACATAAATAATACACGTATCTTTACTATGAATTGCATAATAAGAGCTTGAGAATGTTCTGAGCAACAAAGACTTTTCTGCTACTCTTTGCAGAATGAGACTGGGAATATCCAAAATACACAGGATATTGAAAGAGGAAAAAAGCCCAAGCCCAAGAACATGGAAAATGAATGGTTGCAATCACCAGGTGGGAAAACAAACTAAGATGGAAAGAATATATTTCTCTCCCTTCTGAACGTTATTGTAGCAGAAGAGCTCCTAAAGGACAGTGTGGTACAGGAGTTATACTGTGTGTACATTTTCTGGCTTTCTGCTTTGCAGCTATAGAAGTTAAAAATGCTGGAACAGCTGTGAACCAGCCTCCCAGGAGAGCTTGTGGGACGCCCCTCACCCCCTCTGCCTAGGCTTGACCAGGAGCTGGGGGCAGTGGTCATCATTCCCTCCCAGCTCCTGCAGTACCACACGGGAAGCTCACTATGTCTCAGTACCCCAGTGGCCTGAGGAGCCACCTTGCGACCCCAGACTCCTCCTTTTCTTCCTTTTCAACCTTTATTGATTTGTAACAAGGTGAAACAGATTCACACCACTTTAGTGAACAATTAGGTGGAATGTGGTACCAAATTCTTTTTGACTTCAGCTCTTTCACAGTTCTGGGTCCAGAGCCATAAATCTTTGTGTCCCACTCCAGTGACTACTGTGAGTACTTGTTTCTCCTCTCTCCACCCTTGATGGCCTTTCCCCATGTTAAAACATCTAACTTGAGCAGCTTTACAGTCCCCTTAGCACTCAAGCAGGTAAGGTGATGCAGTACGATACAAGAGGTGCCATGTGCCTTCCAGAAAATGACAATGTGGTTGTTGCTACCTGCTTGAACAAGATATCCTCATCTAGCTGAAATGCCAGGGGCAAAGTCAGGATTTCTGCATGGTCTGGAGACCCTGCAACATAGGCATTGCTAATGCAGAGAGAATTTCAAGTCCCAGAGCTGTGTTGGACTTGTATTGATCAGATTTGTCGTGCATATACAGCCAGTTCCTCCCTTCTTCAGAGATGACTGTTCAAGTGTTGCTGAATGTCTTTCATACCTGGACAGGGGACAAACTTAGTGCGGGTGCTATAAATCTAACATGTGAATCAGTCTTGACCTGATGCAGTTTGGACTCCCAGTGATGGCAGCTCTTCCAGCTCCTCCTTTTCCTTATCCCTATGCCGTAGGTACACTGTTTCACCCAGTCAGTCTCCCCAGACCTAGTGTGGGTGATGGACCATGAAGCATAACCTTCTATTGGAAAGAAAGTGACTGAAACCATTCCTCAGCTCACTACAGGTTCAAGCTAAGACTATAATGTAGTCCCTATGACAAACAATCAGGTTTTATTTTCTGTATTTCTTTATGTGAAACCAAGGGAGAAGCTAATAATTTTTAAATTAATGATTTATTATGCATTACAAAAAAATAACACCAGTTTCCAAAACTTCAGTTAAATCACAGTGCTTTTCTTAGTAAAATGCTAACACTGATGCACGTTTGGAAGCTGAATACTGAGGCATGATTTTATCCTTATTCATTCTGATTAGTCCACTGCTGTATAAATAATGGTATTGACTCAGTCATTTGCTAGTACAGGACTGCTCACTGTATGGAAGGATCTTTACTATTTATTGTGGAGATCTGGTAGATACCATACTATATTTCAGTATTGTAAGTAGTTATCAACTGCTTTTTACCAGAAGTCCTTTTAAAAGCCTTTACACTTGCATGTTCATAAAGACCAAAAAGGCACATTGGACTGTCTGGGATTTATAGAAAGGCATAAATATTGTCTGAACAGCTTTTAATGTTTGGACAAGAATTCTGAAATAGTCCTTGCTCGATTTGGATTTGCATTCTCTGATCAACGTTATTTAGCCACGCAAGGTGGCATATACTTGTTTGTGACATGGCAAGCCTTGAATCTTGTGATTCACTCACCGTATCCCAGTGGAGCCACAGTGAAACGGGGTGCGACGATCAGCCCCTAAAATACAACGGTGATGTTAAGTGTAGCTTGATGGCAAGGAGTTAACTATTGGCAAGATTATCAGGGTCTCGCAGAGGGGATCTGCCCTGGGAAAATGAAAGAAAAATCTGAAGATAAAAAGTGATGTGTTAGAACTGGATGAGAAAAAGATCAAATTGTAATTTTAAGTCAGTTTCTGTGGTAGGGTGGAGTCAAACTGGAAGTGGATGATTCCAGCAAGCAGTCATAGTATTGCAAGCAGAGTTTTATATACTACTGCGCTAAACGAATGATGAGGTAATGGTAATGTTAAACTGAATAGCCTGTGCCTGAAGTGCATTGGGTAGGGATCAATGGGGTCTACACACGTGCCTATGTGAAGGATGGCATTAGAGATACAATGTTTATACATTCAGTGGGGATATGGCTGCAGTGCGCACGGAATGTTATCTAATGATTCAAGGGAAGCACAGTTTGAGATATCAGGATTGTCCATTCAAGAGCTAATATGTTATCCCCCTGTTTCCTTTTTGTGGGAAGGGGCTACCTTTCCTAAGTGGAACCACTTGTCACAAATGTACTACGTATTCTGCTGAAATGCAGTCTTAGTTTGTGTTCTTTTCAGAAGCCTTGTGTCTTTAAAACTGGCTGCCTGAAGTCTAAAAATATATTCCTTGGAAGGAGATAAAAACATGGAATATATCTAGAAGTACTTATATACAACTTCAAATAGTTTTCCCATTGATTAAAAGTTTACTTGACCCAAAATGTCAGGACCCACCAGTGTGAAAACCAAGAGATGAATATCTCTTGTATCACTTTTACCCTGGTATAAGCCCCAACTTCGAGTCTGCTGGAGCAGGAGGTGCCTGGAGTTAATCCGGTAAGTGCAACTGCTTCTTGCAGCTCGGCCGCAGTATATTTTGAGATTTAAATCCACAATTGAGGAGGAAGAAGGAAACATTCATGATGACTTTTTTTTCCATAGCAGCTGTTTGAAACTGTTAACATGCTTGTACCTTTAAAAGTAAATCCTGGGGGGAAAGAGAGGCTGAGAGGCATATTGCAGTTTAAGTGCTGAGAAGCGCACAATAAATGTAGTTAAATTTAGAGGTTTCTTAGATAAATATGTCATTGATAATTGAGAGAAAAGGTTTGCACACACACTTTTGGCTCTCCTTGGGATACATGGTGCACCTGCTGAACACAATAGAAATAAACTTGTGTGCAAAAAATGGTTACCTAACCACCAATAAAAAGCAAAAGTTGTATCTGCACATAGTCTTATAAAGGAAAATATGTATTTGCCCATCGGGGAACACACCTTTGATTAATCAGACATATTTAACAATTATAATTTAGAAAACTGTCTCAAAATATAGATCCGTGTTTGAAATCAAGTTTAAAATAATGGTTTTAAAATCACATATTTAATTTTTTAGAAATGTTATGAAGCCTGCACGTAACTTTTGCATTTTTGAAGTTAGCTAGGATCGGTGAGATATGTCTGGGATACACTGTGTGTGATCTAGCCTGTTGGTGGGAAAGATCCTTCTTAATCTTGAAGATCATGAAGTGTAAATTTTGAAGGATGTGCTAAAAAATCTGAAAGGAAGACATATAGACAGATTGCACACTAATTTTTTACTGATTGCTGTTATTTTTATCAGAAGTTTTTATACATAAGGTTCTTATTGTCCACATAGAAAAGGGGAGGTAGAATCAATTTCCTCTTTAACATATTGATAAACAACTCCAGATATAGTGGTAGGGGGAGGAGGAAACTACATTTACCTTTGTATGACCTATATAGGAATGTTGGAAAAATTAATGCCAGAATATTATGGCGACATTCCTTTAAGTTGTGGATATGATTTACATAGTAGGTCTTCTTGAGCTGTCCAGCTTCTTTCATCTTGATACTGTAAATTGCTTTCATTCCCCCTGCCCCCCATCTGTATGCTTGGGGTATTGTTGTGATAAATTATGGAGGTACAGAACTGAAAATGGTGTGTAGATTGTCTAAGAAATTGAGTGCAGTCAGCCTTCAAAGTGGTGGATGATGTGCTAAAACAGCTACCTTCCCCTGGTCGGGTCGCACATGTCGTCAATGAGCAGCTGCTTTTAACTTTGCCTTTTGCCCAGAGCACTGAGAGCAGCTGGATTTATTGAATTAATAACCGCTCCATTTGGGGTGTTTTGTTTTCCCATGACCGTGAAATCTAGCTATAATGTTAGCAAAGTGTAAGACAGGTCTCCTTCACCAAACAAGGTGGTGTCCTTTTTGTTTAGTATGTAGTGTTTAATCCGTAAGGTAGAAAATAATTGGAAAACTGTACCTGTGGGGAAATGAATTGTTTCTTGGTAAACAGAGTTAAGAAAAAGGAAAGAAGCATGTAAAAATGAGGTAGGTGATACACACATGCTGAGTGTGATTTTGAGGACACTTGTACCAGTCCTCAAATTAATCTCTTTGGTTGCAACGCTTAGTAGTGGCTTCGTTAAATCACCTGATGTATTCTAAACAGCGTTAGAATGTTAGCAGTAGCGGTTGAATAAACTGTTTCTGTGCTTTGGACCATTTTTTTCTGAAGGGTCTGGATTTCATGAGGCTGGTTGAGAAACAGTGGCAGTGTGTTACGCAGATGGAGACAGGTGAACCAGTGGCCTGCAGTTCCTCTGACCACACAGGCGTGAGGGACGTGTCCTGCCACAGAGCTCTGGGACAATCCTGCTTAATAGGCTTTTGTTTGGGGTTACTTTAGGTAGGGTTCACTCATTTTCTAGAAACAATAAGAAGGTAACACCTTCAGGTTTTATCAATCATGGCACATATTAGAGTAATAATTCTCATGATATCGTTTGTTTGCTGTGCTTAAAGTGTTAGAGTTATCTTACTATTAACGCAAAATAATAAAAAAAAAGAAGTAAAAAAGCAATACCTATGAGGGGAATTGTTTAGCTGTGCTCTTGGGATAGAAAAAGAAAAGAGAGAGGAGGAGTTATTAGGAACATGCATCTGCGTGTGAAACCTCTTGTGTGCCCTAGTTATTGCAAGTGGAGCCTGGTATCAAATCCTGATCCTGTGTCTTCCTCAGCATGTGAAAGGGGAAGCCCTGCAGCACTTTAGGCCTTACAGACTTGGCTTCCTGTGAAAAGATGGCACAGGCTCAGGAGAAATGGGATTGAACACCTAGCTGCTGTTTCAAAGTGCAGCTGTACTCTGTGTCTGCCAAGGAGTCGTGTGGCTGCTGTATCCTTGGCAGAGGTGATTTAAGGATGCCTTCAGCCTCCTAAAGACACTTTGGGAAAAGGTAGAGTGTAGAGGAATTATAGAGGAATGAAGGCAGGTTAATTAACATTGATAATATACAGCTGTGGGCTGGCTTCAGGAGCGGTGGGTTGGCTGATGTGGATCATGTGCAGCTGTGGCTGGTTCCTGCTAAGTAGTTACATAGCTCTAAGGGGAATGGAAAAGATGGACTGTATGAAGAGGAGGACTGGATGGAGAGAGACCTGAGAGAAGCAGAGGGAAGAGGAGAGAGAGCACCCTGGATGTAGGAGAGACAAGGAGGGGCCCTGGGAGAACCAGGGGGCCTGGATGAGGAGAGGCTGGATGGGAGAGGAGCTGGAGAAGGAAAAATCTGGAAACACCAGAGACAAGAAGCAGGGTGGACTGGCCTGAAGAGGATGAAGAAACAGCACGGACAGCAGATGAACTTTTGAAACCTTGTGGGGGATTGGTGGCTGTGCCTGGGCAAGATGCAGGAACTACTTATTGAAGTTAACTTGGTATGGGGTGGTAAAAGCCTTGGTGCAGCTGGCTAGTTTGGATAGTGCTGTGACAGTAGAGAAGTGACCTGCTAGAGCTGCATCCCATTCTGAAAAGCTCACCAGTCCTCATTATACTTACCCTCCTGAGGGCTGGTGTTGGTGTGTGCCGCCTGCTGCCACATCTAATTCTGAAGACTTTTGATGAAAACTAAAGTTTTAAAAATTTTTACAAATTTCACCATACTAGCAGTCTCCTTGCTAGTATGGTGAAATTAGCTGAACTTTACTCCTTAGTTTACTCGTGTTCCTTATTTGCGTTTTGGGTCTCTGAAGTTCTGCAAATAGATTTAAAAAATAATTATTTTGGTTTATATTATATGTATAGATTTATATCTTTATTATGAAAATTACTGCCCTAGAAATTTAAAAATGTGCAATTCTTAAGAGTAAAAAAAGTCATTTTACCTAACCAATTCAAAAAAAAAAAAAAAAAAAGAGCAATTTGCACAGGCTGACAAGAGTCTGGCTTGTATACTTTGATATTTTCAGAAATGAGACATCACAAATGTTATGATGTGCTAAGTATTTAATTTTGTCACAGAATATCAGTGATACAGGGTGTTTCCCCCAGGAAGTCAGAGAGATCAAATTCCAAATGGGAAGAAAGGCAATTTATTCGCAATGTAGATATCCAGTCTGCAAAACAATTGCCAAGAAACTTCAGAGGGGTTAAGATGAGAAAACAGAATAACTTGTCTCCTTGTTTTGTGTGTACTTTGTAAGCACACAGTTCCATCGTCATCAGTTCCATCATCAGCTCCTGCTTCTTATGGAAATAAATTTATTTATTTAGGTTTGACATTTGAGGGTTAAAGAAGTCCTGTGTTCCCTCATCCAGAACTTGTTTTACTTTTTCTTTTTTTTTTTTTCTTCAGATTATGTGGTATGCACTTAAAATACACAAAGTATACCAAGGAGTGGTATATTCTGCAGATCAACACTTCTGGCTTGTGTTCAGGTGCCTAGGTACAAATGCCTAGTTAGTGTTTGCCTGTGAAAGGTGTGTGTTTTGGAAGAAGCTAATTCTTGAGTATGAACTGCTCTGATGACAAGATGAGATCACCTGTTGTCATGTTCTGTAGTGGTCCGTTTCTTTTTCTGCAGACTTGGTAACTTCTCTGATGGATGAAGCAAGGGTACTGCAGCTGTTGCATACAAAGCTTGGATTCATTTCCAGAGCAGCTAGGTCTGAGTGAGGAGAAGGGGATTTGAGAAAACAAGGCATGTTTGTATCATTAAAAGCTGAGATATAAGGCACTGGCAATAGAGGAGTGGGGGCTAAGTAAGGGAAAGGATTTTGCATGTTGGTATTTTCTAATTGAGGAGTAGTTTGTTGTGTGGAAGCACCTGGAAAAAAACGCACTTCTCCTTGGAGCAACCAATAGCACTGGCTATTAGGATACTTCTATGGAAAATGGAAAGCTGATGTTCAAGTCCAGGTCCGAATTAGGCCCTTGAGGGGAGTCTCATAGTGCTCAGGCACACATTTGAAGCTCTGAACTATTCTGGGATAAGTTTTCTCTTCCCCTTCCCTTCTCTCCCACCAGCCTTTTTGTCCTTCCAAAATTTCTGTTCAGGAGCTGAGAATCCTTTCCTGAATAAAACATAATAGGAAAGCTGTAATTTCTGTAGGAAGGTTACAAGCTTGGTAAACTAGTGTTTCCTAATAAAACCCCCAATTCATTACACTTTTTCTCTCTGCTTGCATGCCCAGTGGGCTTCTTTTCGCAACCCCTGTGTTCCCCCTCTCATAGTTTTCCATTGCGTTGGCTTCCAGCTCTAGCAGCTTCTCCCCACCTGCACGGGAAGCAATAACAAGGAGCATGTAAAATGTTGGTGATGCCTTGCTCCTAGCTACAGAACCTGGCAGCAGCCCTTTGAGACAAAGCTTGAGAAGTGTTTCCAGGTCACACTTGCTCTGGGTTTGCACCCATCCTGTCTTTTGTGGGGTTCAGAGTGAGTTCAGTAAGGTGATGTCTTCAGAGTTTTCATTTTGAAAAAAACTTAGAAGTGGAAGCTATTTTTACTGAGTCTGTACTAAAGTGTGATTGTCTTTTTTTATTTTTCCTCACAAAGTTCTACATTTTGGCCAACTGAAGGTATTTATGAGTAAGTGGTAATAAGCCATCCTTGCCTTGAGTATAGAGGCATTCATGTATTTCAAAGACAAGAGGCAAGATCTCGAGATATGTTCCAGAATAACTATGTCAGTGTGGAAAATGTTATCCTTCAGAGTTAATTTGCAAAATTATTAACAACATGAAAAGAAGGTCTTGTAACAAGAAGATGTGGTAGCTTTGGGAACAGGCTGAACTGCTTGCCCTACCTGTAAGAATTTTTGTTGTTTATCATACGTCTACTGGGCAAAAGTTTCACAGTGGAGATCCAACAAAAAGAAATGTGAAATTATATATGTATTACTTAAAAAAAAAAAAAAGTGTATCTGTGTGCTAGATCAAAATTGGTAGTAATAGTAATAAGCAGCAATAGGTATACCTCAACAGATACACAGACATTTATTCTGTTAAACCCTAAGAACTTTGAAAACATCCTCACATGCTTCTTCTGCTTTACCTACATAGAACAATCTACCTTGAAGAACAGGTTTTAAATTTAAATCAGCTCTGCCTTGAAATTTTGCAATTTCCTAGACCCAGACTGCTCAGCTAGTTTTAGTTTCCTCTTTGATATCAGTCAAGATAGGCAATCCAGCAACAGGTATCCATTAATATAACTAAAAATGCGCAAAATTAGCTTCAGGATTGATGTTCTAAGGGGAACTTTACATTGATTTAATTCTATGTGCTCAATTTGCTCTTCTTTGCCAGGCTGCAAACCCCAATCTAACTGTGCAGAATGTTAAGTGGCATAAAGATGTGCCATTTCCCTCCTGCAGCCAAGCTGACATGCAGAGGTCCTGAAATCCTGCAAGGATTCTGCACCTTTCTGTACTCTCGTTCTTCTGGACTGGGAGGAAACAGAGATCTCACAAGAAAGCTTTTCTCCTGACTTACCAAGTCAGTGTAAACAAGAAAAAGCAGTGGTGGTTTTTGTGTTACAAAACTGAGAATCACATCCAGCACTGCCTGGTCCTGCCTGGACATCACAAAAATCCTGATTATTTGGGACTGAAGCAAATTGTTTGCTTAACTCCAACGTGACCAAAATCTGAACTTTTAAGTCAAACTATATTTGAGCCCTAAAATTGCTGTGGACTTTTAAACTCTGATAGCATTTATGGAGTATGAGGGAGCCCAGGTCCTTCAGTGGTGGTATTCTGTGTCTTGCCAATCCTGACTTGAATGAATTGTTAACCCGAGAAGCCGCCAGGAAAATTATTTCAGTCAAAATTGCTGACCCTGTCTCTTCTGTAGGTTTAGCTTCAAATACTTCCACAAGTGTTTGCTATTCCCATGCCCCCACCCCCTGGTTTTAGTATAAAGTTTGGACTAGGTAGGATGCTTTGCATAGCAATTAATAGTTGATTTTCATGGCACCAAGTAGATTATTTTTAACTATGCCATTTTCACTGAAATAAAACAAATCAGAACAGCATCATTCAACGGTGGTTTTGTGCAAGGGAATGTGCATTTACCTGGTCTGCTTGTGTTCTCGCCAGTTTGATGCTTTGTAGGGAAAAAAAGGCACCTAGAACTGTTTTAATCCTTTACAGTTACATTAAAATGATGCAGCTGTCCAGCTGATAAATTGACTCCATTGTATCTGTTCTAAATTTTTATAGATAGCAAAGTTCTGTATGGTCATAAATGATTTATTTTTTGTATTTGGAGTAGAGTCATAATCATTCACTCTTTTTCAAGTCTAGTTTGGCAACTTTATCTCACTTGCAGTTTGCATTTCTGAAAGTGGAAATATATTCTGCAGCTTTTGATGTGTTGATTGGTAAGAAGGTAAAGACAGCTGCACACATGTCTCCAGAGACTCAGCTCAATGGCTAAATGAAGACCTCTAGTGCTTTCTTGTTAGCCAAGATAGATCTACATCCAGATGAACCACAATTAGTCAATAGTGAAGGCTATAGGTTCATGTGATCAGAAGCCACAAATCAGTTTTCCCTAGGACTTAGTTATTGGCAGATAGTGCCTTAGGCTATGCCTTGCTGCTGCTTGCCTGACTGTAATTTTTCCCCTAGTGAAGTTTTTAAAGTCGCATACTGAGACTGAAGCAGCGATCTCCTGACAACAAGACTGTCACTGGCCTGTCAGATATCAATTGCTTATCAAACAAATTGTCTGCTACTTCAATGTACCTGGCCCCTCGCTATTAACAAAGCTTAAAATGCTGCTGGCTTCTGTACAGCTATTTACTTTATTGGTACCTGTCTGCTTACTCACCTGCCCTGTTACTTTGATGTGGTGTGGGCCAAATCCTTCCTCCCTGTGACACTGATGGAAACACACCAAAATGATTTATAGCCAAGGTGGCTGTTGTCATCGTGAACTTGTGAAACTATATCAGTAAACCAGGAAGGAGCCCTAATTCCTGATGGAATCTAAACCCTGGTCCAAAATGGTTTTGTTTCAGAAGGTTCAGTTAATATATTTATTTACGTGGGTAGCCTCATGCTGTACACAGCTTTGTGTCTGGTTTTGGCTAAAATTAGAAGGAAAAAAATATTGTGAGAAAATTTCATTTGAGGCTTTCAGAGAACTTGGAGGTGGGGGCAGTGGTGGGGTGTAAAGACATGCAGTGCTCACAAGTGACAGGTAAATATGATTCCCTGATTTTATGGGTAGATAATACAAGTCTCAGAGAAGCTGCGTTACTTCCTCACCCAGTGAATGCGTTGTAGAGTTGCAGATGGACCCCAAAGGTTTTATTATCTGCCCCTATTTGTAGTTACCAGCCAGCCTGTCTCCTCTGTAGATGATTTACATGCCAAAACGGCATCCACTGTGGCTTCTGGGCAGCACACTAGTTGAATCAAATCACACCTTTCTCGTTGCTGCTCTGCAAATAAAGGAAAAATTAAGGCCAGTAGAAGTAAAAGTAATTCTTCAATGAACTGAGCATATAAAACGTGCTTTAAAATTTCCAGCACCCTGCAGTGATGGTGATTAGTTAAAGAAACACCACAGCCTTGTTACTATCACATCTTTTAAAACCTTTTTACATTAGACAAAGATGGTCTAGGAAATTAATTAAAATGTTGGACAATAACATAATCAGGGATATCTATATTTGCAGTCTTTTCTCTGTGCTTGCATACATCTTTTATCTGTCAAGTACAGCAAATAGCTAATTAGCCCCCTTTTAAGTGCTTCACTGCTTATATTGGAGCTATAGTCATGCCCTAGTGGGATGGTTTCCAGGAAACCTGATATACGTTCTTGGCTGAAAAAGCATATGCCTGTTCATAGGCTGTTAAGAAACTGGTAGAGATTAAAAAATGCTCTTTTAAAAAATGCAGTTGTTTGTGTTTCTTAAAACACATCTAATCTGTCCGCATTCTAAAGACAAAGCAAGCCCAAATCTGAAGTCCTTATGTGGCTCCTGCACAGCAAAATTCTTGCCAATGTCAATGAGAGGGTGACTAAATATGGGCTGAGGGCTATTGCCTAATATGTTCCCTAAAAGGTAAGTTTTTAATATGTTTGGTGTGACTCATCATGTTAAATTCTTGCTTTTATTCGCTCATTTTCTGCTTGGGCAAAAGTCCATCATAGATGGAACTGAACTAATATGCATTTATCTTGACAAACTGCCTTAAAACTATGTCAGATAATGTGTTACATCACCGAGCATTAGCATTAAAGTAGTAAATCTGACAAATAATCAAATCACCTTAAGTTTACATAATGATCAAGAAAAATGTACTTACAGATTAAAGTGATGTTGGGAGATTCCACCCCCTCCTCTTTCTGCATTAAAGTCTTTACGATAGAAAGGCCTTATTGAGAGTTACTATAACATATAATGTCACATGCTATCTAATGCTGACCACAAAAATAACTCAAGGCGCCACTCTGCTGCAATTAGCAGCTGTAAGATTATGATGTTTTGACACAGGTGAGGCAAAAACATCCAAGCACAAACAGAGTGAATATATGAGTTACACAACTGTTTCCTCATAAAATCACCATAGATTATTTATACATCAAAAATGTAATAAATACTTTTTTTCAGACAACTAAAACTAGGTTCTGCCACTAATCGATCTGCAATGCGACAGCAGAATTTGACTGCTGTTATTTAAGGATTTCTACTAGTCTACTTGCCTTCTGAGCAAATATGCTTGTGTCCCCTGCTCTGCCTCATCGGAAGGTATCAGTTATGGTATAAGATGATTACATACCAACCTTTGCTTATGTCCCACTATCTTTTATAATTGATGGAGACTCTTCCCTCTTTATTCCTCAAGTGGCATTTTACTCCAAGTGACGTGGCTGAAGATATACTGGGCTACTTAGGAAGTAGAATATTGTATATTTGAAACTAATAATCACATAACTGTGTTTCATTGACCTAGTGAAAGGGCATCATAGATATCAAGCATTTTCTATGACAGTCATCTGAGATGTGATTAGTATCTAGACTATGCAGTTTTAAAAATGTAATCTGGGAGCATATCATTATGTTATAAATATATAAAAAGGCATTAGATAGTAGCCCCATTCTTCCTTTCTGCGCAAGTGTGTTTTGCAAGACTTGGTAGTTACCTGATATACACCATTATGGCACCTCTTCTCTAACATTGAAGTAATTAATTGGTTTTTAAAATAGCTGGAATTTGCAGCTACAGTAAAAGAACATAGAGCTAATATACCAGATGAGTTATTTCTATAGTAAAAGCCTTTACCCACGTCTAGGAGCACTTCGATGGTGCATAAAGATAAATTTCATTTCAGCTTGTCCTACTCCACTGATTTCCATGGGGTGCTTGCCACCTGCTGAACTCCGCAGGAGGAGGAACCGTCCTGTTGGAGAGGTGCCTCCTGCAAGGGAGGTGCCTCGGTGTGGGGGCTCTGTTGCCCATGCACTTCGCTCGGGGCTCTGGAAGCCTAGGTCTGGCCTGAACTTTTTGTGTGTGGTTTTCTTGGCCAAAAGAGAGGGAGTGATCACAATCCTGAGCCTTGGTCTTAGGGAAGGCTTGAAGGACGGAGGGCATTCACGCTGCACTCCTCAAAGTAACTCAGGTGCTCACTGTGGCGGGGGATGGAGCCGGGATATTAAAGCCTCCACTCACCATCACTACCAGAGAACTGAGTTGCCCTAACTTTAGTGTTGTTTAATTTGAAAGTTTTGCTAAACTTTCCTGTTTAGCAGGGAAGGTTGCAAAACCAAAACCTGCAAGCCCAGAGTTCTGCTGCTGGGCAGCAAAGTGGGAGATGCTGGCCTGACTGGATGGCTCCAGGCTGAATTTTTGGTTTCTTGGAAAGGGATAATAACAGTCCTTTGCCTCATAGAAATGTCACAAGTTTAGATAAGTTAATACCTTTGAGGTGCTTGTGTTCTGTGGTGAGGGGAAGAGAGAGTAGATGGCAGAAAGGGTAAGTACCATACGTCCATTAAATACTGTAATGTGACCTCCATCCTCCCTCTGTGCTTGCTCTCATCCACATACATCAGCACATACGGAACCATGCAAATACATGGTCCAGATAAAAGCCTGCATCAGCTTTGGTCCTATTCAAATCTCTGAAATGTTGGGTTTGTGTTGGTTTTTTTTTTTAGCACGGTAGGTTTTAGCATTAAAGTGAATGAATGGAACTCTATACTTCAGCAGCATTGGCAGGAGGGAAGGGATCGGAGCAAGAGGGGTGTTAGAGAAAGGTAAAGTGCACATAAAACTGGATAATGTCACCTGCTGCTCCCCATCATGCAACTTAAGAAATGTACAGGAATTTACAATGTACAAATGTTCTGCTTTGTAACTACTGAATTTCACGGTTGCATATTTGCCACTTGTGAATTGGTAACTGGATATTAGCAATTTCCAAATGGCTGGAATGTTTGTGCACATGTAGTATTTGAAAAAGTGTAGTAAATATATGAGATAGCCTGTGTATTCACTGCAGAGGGCACAAAAGGAAACAGAAATGTTAAGAACTGTCATGCAGTAAGCTATTTAAACTGGAACAACCACATTAAATATGCAAGCATGAGCTGATACAATCCCCAAAGCATTTCCATGTGGATATGATAGAAACAGTTATATTGGCCAAGAGGCTAAAGCCAAAGGGTTGTGGAGAAGATGGCTTAAATGTAATTAAGTCATTAGAAACTATTGCTAGGGCAAACCCTAACACTTATTTAATCCTCTCATGTTATTTTGTACAGAATGGGATGAGATTCAGCTTGTCAGTAGTATGGCGTTTATATATGTGAGAGGTAAAATTTGCAGAACTAAAATAACCCCTGATTTCATTCATCTCTTATGAAACGTCTCAAATGCCACTTTTATAGGAGACGTTTCCTTCCAAAAATATAAAAAGTTATCTTGGTACTAAGTATTAGGTGACCAGAACGTAACATATCACCGCTATCATGTCATGTAGTGACATACAGTGGTTGTAGCACATTATTATTATTTATAATTATTATTATTTTTTTGCTGTTAATATGAGAGTGTTAGAAACTGCCTTTTTATTTTGTGTTTTCTTAACACATAACTCATCAATGTTCATGCCTCTGCCTGGGCATCTTTAATCCTATTATCCTATCCTGTCCCAATTTTCCTGTGGTAATATTATTATGTCATATCTTATTATCATGTCATATAAATGGGCAGATACAAAAAGGCAAAATTGAAAAGTATGCGAAGTTTTAAACAACATTAAAATCCAACCATTAAAGTTTCCAAAATTAATGTTTTTCTGAAATGTAGTTTTCTAGAAGAAATACAAATTTTTTGCTTAGAAATATTATGGGACTTTAAAAATTCATCCCAATTCAGAAGGAAAATTAATTTCCATGTTAAAAGAAAAAATCCCATTAAAAATGAACTTAAAAGTATGTACTGTACAATGCATTCATGATGTATGGCCAAGGCCATAATTATCTGCTTCCGGTGATGTTTGTGAGTAACGACTGAACCAATGGTTAGCAGAGGGAGGTGTACGTTTCCCCTTTCCTTTCTTATTTCCAAACTCTTCCTTTCTGTCCCTTTGGGTTAGGAAGTTTGCCCCTTTTCATTAAGCCCCTTTGTTTGTGATCGGCTGCCAAATTCATCTGTATGCATTGTTTTCAGTAATATTGAGAGTTGTACCCTCCATCGGTCTTTGGCATTGCATGATGAAACGCTCTATTTATATTAAAATGAAGAAGTTCCTAAGGGAGACATAGAACAGAATGAAACAACAAACAGAGCTTTAGAGACTGGATATGTGAAGTGACAGTGACAGCAAAATGGTAGCTCCTGTTACAGAGTGGCCCAAAGGACTGCAGAAAGACTTATAGCGTGAGCCACACTGGCTTGAACTTGGCAGCTCTTACAGGCTTAACTACTTGCCATGAGAAGATGTTTTACAAGACGGAAGTTAATCAAACAATTTCTCAAGATTGCACGTCTTGATTTGGGATGTCGTTGACATAATAGGTTGTGTGAGGCGTTGGGATATATAAATTAGGAGAATTATTTTAACATTGAACCATATGTCTTCATTTAAATCAACGCACAACTGTATTGCTTTTGTTATGATTTACTTAGTCTAGATAATAGAAGAAAGAAGACATAGATGTCACATTATACAGCAACTAATGCCCTACTGTTTTCAGCTCAAGGGAAGGGAGAAAGTGAATTAAGCTGCTACTGAAATGTGCCCTGCAGGTCAATTTGAATCGGATAAGAGTGCTATAAAGTGGTTTATGTGGCATGGGGGGAGCTGTTGTTAAATTGCCTGAAGGACTGTCTCAAACTGGCGATGGTGAGGGAAGCAGTGGGTTGCTGTGCCTTCTCTTCCGATGATACAAGCAACCTACCCAGCCATCCAGAGTACTGGGTGCAGGAGGAGTGAAAGGATAAGAATTGTTAAAGATGAATTTCAGAGAAAAATATTTCACAAAGTAATTTTATAATAGGGGAATAATATCAGATATGATTTTTTGAAGGAAAAAATGAGATGGAGGAGGCAGGGGGGAGCATTGCAAATTACTGTTTTGGGGCATTGCAAATTACAGTTTTCTTTGCACTCTGAGGCTCTGTCTGGGCCAAAAGAGCATTGCAGCTGGGGGACGTGGTGCTTCCAGGAGGGGAGAGTTAAGACTGAGCGTCTGCAAAGGGAGTGGGCTTTAATCTGTTTCTGCTTTCATCATGAGATATTTGACTTTGGTGTATAATTCATGTTTTATATAGAGGAAATATTTGTTGAAAATTCGACCTGTCCTTTCTCAGGTCATCAGTCAGCCGGTTACAGCTTTCCACTGAGTACCAGAAGGAGAGGCTGTGCTTCTTACTGGTCGTAGCACAAACGGGAGGCAGGCTACACTTGACATTCCCTAACTGTAGTAGCATACATTTAAGAAACTTATTTTTGGTTTCAACATCTGCTATAAAAAAAAGGGGCACCATCTATTGGAAATAAATAAAGTGGTAGTCAGATACTTTAATGAGCAAACTTGTTCGGGAAAAAATTAATTGTTCCCTGTGGATACAGTCCTGCAGATGCTGATAGCACAGGTAGGGAGGAAAGATCACCTTTTACAATGCAAAGACACAATTTATCCCTTTCTTAGCCCACAGGAAGTCAAACCCAGGGCGTATCCTTCACGTCTTCATTTTTTTGAAAATAACTTCTATGAAAAATGAATGAAACAAAACTTCAAAACATCTGAAAACACTTTCTGTCTTTTAAATTGACCTTCCTTTTTTATTATTTTTCTTATTGAAAACGTCTTTTTCATAGCTGTCATTGCAGAGGTCAGGTATTGTCAAAGTCAAATGGGAAAAGATCCCAGAAAAAAAAGCTAAACTTGCTTTTTTGGGACCCAGTTCCAGACTATATCTAGCTTAAGTCATGTTTTCTGATACACTAGTATCCCTGCCCCAGAAAATGGGTACCAAACCAGAACTCCTTGTCAGCAGGCACTCAGGAATCCGTCACTGCGGAACTCCCTCGGCATCTCCCCTGCTTGCCATTGCCCTGCAATTAGCAGGAGCCTAAGAAGCTGTTCTTCGCTGCTATTGCTAATATCCTCTGAATACTGGGAAGGGAGAAAACAAGGAGCATGGGGAGGAAGATTTGGATATTAATTCCCAAATAATAGGGTATGGTGTTTTTTTGGTTTCTTTGCAATCAAGAATAGGAGATTCAGGACTGCATGAACTCTGTGAAGGGCAGAGGGTGAAGGAAATTACCTCCTCCAAAAGCACTTCTTTCGTTACAGATTTTGAATTCTGGGCATGGAATATGTGCACAGTTTTTTAAAAGTGCTTTATTTCATCATGTTTTCTGAACATTTTTAGTAAACCAATTATCTATTCTATCTTGATCTTACCCAAAATTTCATTTGGTTTAATGTTAAAATTTCACCACTTTTTAACAGATCACGTGTGACAGACACTTGAGGTATCTTTCATACATCAGCTAGTCCAGAACGTGGATTTTGTCTCTGCTCCCTTGGGTACCTGCTAAGTCACCTGAGCTGCATTTGTCTTTGAGGCATTTACCTTCAAAATACCTGGAGACAGTGATGGTATAAATTGCAGAATGGCAGTGCTGTGGGATTTTTCCTTCTGGCAAAGCACAGTGGAAGAGGTACTCCTTTTATTTCCACATATTTACAATTTATTTTGCGACATAAGTAAATTTATCTGAGCTACTTTGGATGTCTTGGAAAATGTCCTTGTGTCCTTAACTGGTTTTGGCTGCAGTACAGGTTTAATTTCTCTGGCATCCATTTCTAGATTTTCTTGGTAGAATTAATGACTATCAGTGAAACAAAGAAATTTGTAAAGTTGGTAACTGGCCAAGCGTCAGACAGGCATTTCAGAAGAGAGTAGGGAAGGTAATGAATCAATGAGGCTACTACCTATTTAGTCAGACACAGGTAGAAATTAGAGGGAAAGTTTTGGAGGTTTTTTTTAAGGTGTTTTTCTGGTTACACTTGATTTTTCAAAGATGGTTACAGAACCTTTAATCATACAGCCTTAAAAAGCAGAATATCATGCCCCCACTGCTGCCATCTTGGGTTAATTCTTCAGAGTTCATGGCGTGGCTAATTCAGCTAACAGGGAAAATACTGTGGGATGTGCCCCTTGTGACCTGTAACTGTGACCTGGACCCCATAACTCGGCACCAGACTCCCAGTGCTCCAGAATACCCATATTGAGCAAAAAACCCTCCCTGTTTAAAAATTCAACACACCTGTCCTGCATGCTGATCATCGTGCCAGGTACAATGGTTTATAGACTTTTGGGGGTTCAATCAAGTAGTCTATAAAAATCAGCTGGAAACAACATAGGCTCTATTGTGATTAAAATACTTGAGACAGTAGCATTAAGCGTAAATGACACTGTGTAACAGCAATTACATATTATTAACTAGGTCTTTTGCCAATGTATATGACTATGACTGTGTTTGAGGCCATGTTTCTCTAAGTCACTCTGTAAAGATTTCAAGTAAGAGAGATCAATTTTAATTAAGCACATGTTTTAGAGATTATATAAAAGTAGAGAGAAAAAAATCATTTTTTTCTTACTAGCAGGTTATTGAATATATTGTAGAAGATTAATGTTCTGCATTTTTTAATTAGGCTTTTTATTATGTTACAGAGTTTGGAATTAGCAAAGATCCAGAAAAAGCTAATTTTTTACCTAAGAAAAATTACAAGAATAAAAAAATCAAAGTTATAAATTAAATTCAGGGAGAGAAATAAAGCTACGTTTGTGTGATAACTGTTACAGCAAATATCTTTCTGTGAAATAGTATGTTGTCTAAACTTGCTATATGTGAAACACTTTAACTAAACTGTACTTTGAGTAGACAGTAGAAATATTCAGATGGCAAAACAGTAGTTTCTTCCAGACTGGCCCAGCAGTTTAGTATAACTGTAAGTTTTATCATGTATTATTTTTTTATGTGCTGTAGTTATTCCATCAAAAAAATTGATTCTTCCTTCCCTGACTAGAGTATAGTATGGCTCCAAAAAATCACTGAGAAGAAAAAAAAGATATTCCTGTTGTATGAAATGCATTTTCAAAGAAAGAAAGAGGAAAAATATCAAACAGGAACTATAAACTGGCTGCTTACAGCATGCAAATGGCAGCAGGTTGAGCAGTTACTGCCCAGCCATGTGCTTCAGTGCATCCATTGCCTGTGTTCCTGTGGAAATGGATCATCCCAGGTTTCTCTCTGCAGGTTTAACAATGACCTTGGTGTCTCAGTGAGCTTCTAATGGCTTGGAAGTGGACGAGGTGGAGCATGTCTTTTAGCACACGGACACCAGCAGCAGACATCGTGGCCTTGTCCTTCCTTCTACCTAAAGTGTCTCATGTCAACCTACACAATTGCCCTACAAACCTCAGCTCAGAAGTCCCTGGCCCCCCTGAATCTTGCTTTTGCTTTCTGGATCATGTCCATGGTCAGAGGTTTTTGTGGGCAATAGTCAAAGTGTAGAGCAGGGCCTTTGCTTGTGGAAGGAGAACAGTTCATTAGTCTTCTGTATTATGTTACAAAATTTGGAATTGGTGAGTATCAAGAGAAAGGCAATTTTTAACATAGGGAAGTTGCAAGAATGAAAAAAAATTCACGGTATATGAGGTTAATGCACTTCCAGTGGAAGAGCAATTTCAACACACTTTGATTCATTAGGTTTTTAATTGCTGCTCTAATCATTAGACATTATATATATGGCCATACTGAACAGCCTGGTCACTAAAGGTCACTAGGTTAAGGCAACGTTTTGTACCATGTTGTGAGGGAGCTGTGTTTATTTTAGTGTTAGCAGATATGCTCCTGTTGCTATACTTCAATTTAAACTTTATTATGCCTTTATCTTAGAAAACCTGAAACAGAGATACAAAGATACTGTATGACAGGCCAAATTTGCCTCTTCACTATAAATAATCACTGTAAGAAAATTAAAGTGCAAAACCATGCCTGCTGTAATTGTTGCATACTTATTAGAAGCTTTCCCTTTCCAGATTCTCTGGGTATTTGTTGCCCATGATAATGTGAATACTTAAGGGGAAAGTGTAATTAGCGACTGTGTAGTTCATTCAGTAAACATTTCTGAGCTGTTTGATGTGACTGAACTGAGCGTCACATATAATTTTACACTTTTATCCTACCAGGCAACTGACAGGTCTCTAATCTCAGTCTCAGAGCTTTCACTCTGCTTGAACTTTGCTTCATAGAGGTCATTTTTCAACCACTTGGGAGCAGGAGCCACGTCCATTAAATCCCACAGAGTCGATAGATGCGATAATAGCTTTAGGCACATTTTCTTAGAACTCAGGGGAAAAGACAATTTCAATAAATGTAAAGCTATACTATCTACAATCCACAGAATATGTAAGCAAATCTCATAGGAACAGATCTTTCTTTTACCTCCTGGCAAGAGTCTCTTTAATAATATCATGTATTTGTTTGTTTTCAGTATCAACACTTGATAAGGGCAGAAAAGTCACGCGCAATGCTTTAAGAAAAGAATAAAGAGGAGGAGAATGCATGAGATGAAGTGACCAGCAAAATATTCCCTCAGGTTTGGATTTTGCAGACTATTAAATAATCTAATACATATTTTTACCCTCAGAGAAAGGCAGATAGCAATAGTAATAGGGGTTGCACATGGTGGTCTGACCATCATATTGCAAATACAAAGGCAAGTGTTAGCTCAACATACAAACTATCGGTAGGAGAAAAGTAGAGACCAAGCATCTATAAAGACGTGCTTCTAGCATGCTAAATAGGCCTGTACACATGCTGCTTTGATATATTTTACATTGTATAGATCACAGCTCATCAAAACAAGCTTGCAGGTTGTATCTGTCAAGATAATTAACAGATGATTCCTCTGTAGCAGATGTCCGAGATAAGTAGGAAGGACAGTTCTTCCCTTGACATGGCATCAAAGGAGAAACAACTAATGTTAAAATAATGTGAGTTGTTTCAGTTTGATCATAGCTGCCTAATATAAAAATTAACACCCCTGCACAATAAAACAATCTCTGCTTGACTGTCAAACGCTTGTACTAAGGTTGAAAACAAAGTTTTGAATTTTTTAATTCTTTCAATATTTTTGCTGTTGTCTTTGATTCCCCCCCCCCCCTTGATATATTTGTGGTGCAAAGGAATAACTCTTGAAAGTAAAGCATCCCCTCCAGCAAAATATTTTACTCCATTTGCCTTGGAGAATTCCACTGCAGGAGAGAGAAAAGGAAGGGGGAAAAAAAAGCATTGCGGAGCATCTGGAACAGCTTCAAATTCAATAGCCTATGAGATTTTCCTTTAAATGATCCTTCTAAATATAACAATTCAATAGATCAGTGGTCAATATGAATGTTATCTGCATGCCGGAGCTATTAATTTCTGCAACACTGTTCCAGGTGCCAAATGTTAGTGCAGTGTTTTATGCACCAGTGTTCTTACACGTGTACTTTTAATGAACATTAGGCAAAAGCAGCTGAGGAAGCCGTGCTGGTGCTCCCATATTAAAAAGAAAAATAGCTGCTAGATCACAATACAGAATTTTAATTTTTTTCCCCTTTTCTTTAAAATGTCCTTTTAAGAATGGTCAGCCTGAACGAAAGAATATTTCTGATAGTGAGGTGATAATTTGTGCAGTTACTTGACAATAGTGAGTGAAACAGCTCAGAAAATAATGCTTTAGAGTAATTCAACTCCATTCAAAACTCATAGTAAGACATGGCAAACGTACTAAGTGCCTCTACGGTAGCCAAAGTTTGAAAGCTTGTAGCAAGTAAGTTTTGAAATGGAAAGCATATTAGGCCCTGGGAGAAGAAGATGAGTTAGGAGGTGACCCTGGCTGTAGCAGTGGCTCCAGCAGCGGCAGTGCTGGCAGGAGCTTTGCCCCGCTGAGGGCTTCCAGGGGTAGGCAGGGGTGCAGCAAGGCTGTAACCCAGCGTGCAGCATGGACCCCCGAAACCTGCCAGTGGCAGAAAGGTCAGCTCCTTTCTTGACTCTGAGAGGTGCTGGGCACAGGGGGGTGTGGAGAGCACAGCATTTGGGAGGCTGGATGGTGCAGCCCTGCCCCAATCTGTGCACACGTATTTTGGAAAGTAGCAGCCTGCACATGTGAAGGCCACAGGTAACAGACCTGATCCAGCTGCCACATCACATGTTCCCACCGTTGACGTCTAGGCTGTGGGGCACTGCCCTCTAGGTCTTGGTTTAAAACACATTTTAAAATACTTGGCCTCCCTTCTTATTTCTGCTCACCATCCTGAGCACCCTTTCCTGTGCACAGTTCACACTCCCTAATGAGAGTTATCTGAGGTCTCCCTTCATCCCAAGATCAGCACTTGTTCTTGCAAGTTTGTCTGTGGCTGTCCAGTGACTAGAGGCCGCTTAGAGCCATGCCACTTGTTTCAGACTTGATCACGAGATGGAAAGTCTAAACACAGCAGTCAGTGTGTACAGCCTGCCACGTCACTGGGTTATTTTGCACCTTCAAATACATCGTGTGGGAATCCACAGAGGCAGGTCTGCAGTGTTTGTCTTGTAAACAACACAAAGTGACATTTTCATTTTCTCCCACATCTCTAAGCAAGAAAAGTCAGTTGTATCCTCCAGAAATCTGCTGACTTGTGGTTATCTGAGCACAAAGTGCTAACCTGTTGAGCTGTGTGCTTCAAAGTGCTTGAAATGAGTACTTCCTTGGGGAACTGAGGCTGGGCAGCTAGTTCTGGGATACGATTTGGCTCCACACTCTTACTTTATGTGTTTCAGAGGTGCTGCAAGAACCTAGAGAAAATTTCTTGGAGAAAACATCAGAAAATTGCTATGGGCGCAGGGAAAACACTGACAAAGAAACCAATTAAGGAGACGAAAAGAGCTCAAAAGGTTTGCTCCCAGTTGTACTGAAGGTGGTTATTCTGTTTCTAATCATGGCTGCTGAGCTGATTTTTCTATTACAATATTTGTGGTTGCAGTCAGGCCAGAAGTGCATATTCGCACTCAGAGGACCTTATTCTTGTCTTTATTTCTGTCTTTTGAGTGACAACTTTATTTAAGCAAACTGCCACCTCTACATCATTACCCTGGATCTGTTTTCTTCTGCTCAAGCTAGTACCTTGGCCAGTTTCTTTGCCGTTTCTTCTCACATGTTTTGTCGTCACCTCTGGTTCAAAGATTTACAATGTTTTCTATTTCCTCTTGCCAGTGTCTCCTGTTTCAGTTGCTACAGGCAAGTCAGGTCAGCCTGTCAGTCAGGTCTCTTCATCTAACTTTGACCAGGTTTTCTCTAGGTCCTCTCACCCAAGCTATGTCTGAACCTAGGAGACAATATTCTTCCTGATGTTATAAGCTGGTGTCTTTCCTTCACTCATTCAACAACCTAGATTCAATTCTCACTGGGATTCTCTTCAGCTGCCAGTTTGACGGACTGCTATTCTAGCTGCATGTGCTGCCACCTTAAATGCAGACAAACCTTGACAGCACTGTCACAGAAACACCTACACCTTACACACCAGGTTTTGATGTGCTGTATAGAAGGAATAGA
Source organism: Falco rusticolus (assembly GCF_015220075.1). NCBI lineage: Eukaryota > Metazoa > Chordata > Aves > Falconiformes > Falconidae > Falco > Falco rusticolus. Next base: position 60,163,651 of record NC_051187.1, read on the forward strand.
GCAAGCCAGTCAAAAGCTGATTTTTTAAAGTTTGTTATTTACTTAAGCAATTCTTATGTCTGGGAAACTAAGCATGGGTGATTTATTTATTAATATAACTTTGCTGATACACGTTTAGAATTTATTTTCCTCACAATATATCTCATGTACAAAGAATAAATATAACTGAAATAATAACAGATTTACTATTTTTACGATCAATTTATGTCCCCATGTGATTCTAATAAGAACGCAGGTTGGGAAAGAAGCCATGAAGTTTTATTATGTCTGTACTCTAATCCTAATCCTCCAATGCAGAGCAAAATCCATTTATGCCAGAAAATATCATATGGAAACCAGAGACCTTTAAGTTTTTACTGCTGCTGTCCCAAATTGGAGGTATATATATGTGAACACTGCTGAGCTGAGAATTATGGTCCATGACCAGAAGTAACATGTGCAGTGCCAGAGGACCTTATTCATTACAGAGGCAGGTTTAACATGTTCATGCTTTACTTGAACATATGGCTGACGATGGCTCCCAAGGACTGCACTGGCACTGAGGGACTGCTGGGAAGCAAACCTCTCTTTTTTAGCCAATTTCTTCCTAGCAGAGACACAGTGAAGGAGGATGTTTTGTTGGTCTTGTGCTGCTCATCATTTTTCCCAGGCTTTTTTTCATTTACAAGGCCCACTGAGTTTCTGGTAACTTGCTCTTGTGGAGTGGCACAAAAAGGTCTCTGTATAACTTGGAATCTGGAATAAAAGTTTTCTTTTTAGAGCCTTAACATTCTTTAAAGAGTAAGACATGCTAATTATTTCTTTAGCAAATTTAACAGCTTATTTGGATTTGCCGCACTGCGTTAGATAAGGAACTTTCTTACACAAAAGAGTGTCTAAACAGTAATTTATGAAGTAGAATATGTTGGTGGCCTAAAGGAGTTTGTTTCCAAAATACGTTTAAACAAACCCCGTATTTAATATAAATCCAATAATAAAACTGAAGCATTGGTTGCAATTAGCGGATTCACTGAATTGTCAAATTCTAGTCCATTTTAAGTTGATCAGCTCCTTGAAATGCCCACAGATACACTTTTATATCTGCAAGTCTAAAATGACCTCAGATAAGAGCATTTTCTCTCTTAAAAGCTAGACGGCAAACAGGAGTTGAAAAATGTAAAAATGGTTTCTATAGTGTAAAAGCTGAGAGACAAATCTACAAATGGGATCAATCTGCCTCGCTCCTGCTGCCTTAATCCAGCACCTCAAGAATCAATGCCTCAAGTCAATCCTTCCAGATGAGGTGTTGATTGAGTTCCAGGCACTTCCAGTGGTAGGAGGAAGGCTGCTTTTGAAAATAAAAGGCCAGTGTCCTCAGAGGAGTAATTTTATTTTACGTAAAATGCTAAAAGAGCCATTTTCTGCCATGGCAGAATGTGAAGGACCGGGTGTCTGTTCGTGGTGTGGGATGCAGCTCAGCATCAGCTCCCCAGCCAAATCTTCCTGCCTTTATACATGCAAACTTGTTGCTGATTTCATGAGAGAATCATGAGTAAAGGGCAGAGTAGAGCAATGTTCTCTGTTCTCTGCCTTGTCATTTGTGGTTCACTTGACTATCTCATAAAGGAAACATCACAACATACTAATTTTTAGAAATCCAGTGCTGGGGATATCAGTAAGGCTGGCCACCTAGTAAGAAAGAAAGGAAAAATGCCAGGAAAAGAATTCTATCTGGTGCACCTACTTCTAAAGTACCCATGTCAGGGATTTAACAAGCAGGAATGCTTCCTCCTGATTCACTAAAGCTTTGTCTTTCCAGCCATAAACAGCCATATATTGCTGGTAAACAGCCCTTTGGAAAGTATGTGATTATCCTGCAGTTTTTCTTTCCTGTGGAATGTTCAGATCAATCTTGTGCTGGAGGACATTCCCCAGAAACCATGGACTGTGAATGTCACCTGACAAATACTTGCATCTACTTGAAGCCACTGGGGCCACAGAAATGATGTGGTTCTGCTGTAGAAACTGCCTGTTAGCAAGAAAAGCTGCACTTAAATAACTTTCCTGAGAAGAAGTTTGCAAGGCCAGTAGCCATATTTTCTAATGGAACTAAAACCAGATTTAGCCAAAGAATTTTGGACTCTGTTTAGGTTGGGGCAAGCTTGTGATGGAGAATGAATCACTAAAAAATTATTTCATCTGAAAAATAATCTTCATCTGTCAAGATCAGAGTGATGCCTATATTATCTTGAGATGTGAATTGGTATGGCCTCTGTGGAAAGGGTGGGTAGATGGCGTTTGTGTAGAAACTACACAAAATAGTTGGGGTTTACTATTTAACACTGGCAGATAGTGCTAAATACTCTAGGAAGGTAATCTTTACATTGGCAAAAACCAGAGCCATTTTAGCACAGTTCCTCTCCTTGGGCAGGACATTCTGCCCTCCTGGCAGGCCAAAAGAGATTGAGCAAGGAGGACTAGGATGGCAGGGAAGTTGCCTTTTTTGTGCTTCTCTCCCCTGCCAGCAAGGAAGATTCTTGGCTGTCACCGTGACACCATTGTTAGCAATTATTTGCAAAATGCAATAGCCAGCTGATTGCTTCTTTCTTTTCTACACATGTCTTGGGGAAAAGGAGTCAAGTGTATGCCCTGCCCTTCCCTGTACATTTCTTTCTGGTGTGGATGAGGTACCTCGAAGCTCAGCATGGATGAGGAAGCCTTTGGATGTCCGTACAAGGCTTCACAGAGCAATTTCTTTCATTAGCATGTCTGAAAGTAAAACAAAGGAAATCCACCCAGAGCTTTCCCCAATCCTGCTCAAAGAACACAAAGCCTTCAAAAACCCCTATGGTTGAAAAAATGTCATGGTAGTTGCCAAGTCAGGCACTAAGAAGTTAGTAAATATTAAAATGGAGTCTTCTTCAATATAGTTCTTTCATGAATGTAACTTGGGACTTAACTTTCAACTGAGTAAACACTAATGGAGAATGCAAAATGTTATTATCATTATCTCATTATAGTAATATGTTGCTCAAGAACTTTTCATTATGCAATGCGTGGCATATACTGTGGTTTGGGATGCTTGGAAAATGTGACAAGGAGCATCTTGCCCAGAGGTGTCTTGGTTCACTTCAGGCAGAAGTTGTCCCAGTGCTTTGAAGCTGTCTGATGTTAAGACAAAGATATTTCAGGCTTTCTTGGATATTAGGAAATGTTAAATTGTTTTGTTGTGTTAACTGCTTCCCATTACAATTTTACATGTCCAGACTACCCAAAATATTAGAAAATAGGATGCAAAGGCAGGAGGACAATTCCCCACTTTTCTAGTAACAGAACTGAGGAAACAATTGCATTTTTCCATGTTGATACCTACGTTTTCACATGAATTCCTGCAGTAAGCTTCTGTTTTCTCACAAAGAGTTTAATGTGGTTCAAAAAAATCCCAACGCATTTGAATGAGCCACATAGAATTTCCAGTGGTTTCATTTTGCTTTGAGTCAGGTTTCAGATCAATTTCACTAGCACCAGGCAATGTTGGGAAGAGCATATCCTTTGAGAACTGGAAAACATTGATTTATTTTACATGTCCAATTAGTTCCATAAATTAAGCAACTGTGTTCAGGTATGTAATACAGTACTGCTCCTTTCAAAGCTAAGAAACTAAAAAGCTTGTAAGAACAGGACCTTCATTTGAAAAAGGGGGCCTGATTTAAAGTAATTAAAAGCCACTGAAAATATTCCTGTTTATGTGGGGCACACTTGTTGCAAGGGGGCACATATTTATCTTTTAGCAAAAATGAATCCTCTCAGGTTTTTTTGTTTGTTTTGTTGTTGTTTTGCTTTTTAACTCTGTGGAAACATTTTTGCTGGTTTTGTTAGTCTGTTCATTTTAAATGAAGCTGTGACTTGCCTCTGTCTCATTAAGTGGCCGAAAAGCATCAATGTCAAACAATTATGCTGTGACAAGAGGTGGTGCCAGAGGTGTAAAAATGTACTGCACCTTAAACATTTGGTTTTCCCTTTGGGGATAACTTGTGGGGTTTTGTCAGTGTACAAATATTCACCCAGTGGCAGATCAAGCCAATCAGCCTGCTCCTCGCGAGGGTGAAGGTTGCCAGGCCAAGCACAAGCAATTAGCTGCACAGCGCTGGCGCGGCTGGCGGCCCTGTCCCCGGCTGATTGCCCTGAGCTTCACTGCTGCTCGTCATGCAAATTGTGTCTGGTCCCCCGGTAATCGGGATCAGTGCTGCCTTGTACATCCACTCGCTGCTCATGCCCCCTCCACGCTGCGATAATGGTTTTGGTGGGCAATCAGGGAAGATGCCTTCTTGACTCATCTCTCATAATAGATTGTCCTCCTCAGGCAAAATTGAATAACCCCCGACATGGCCTGGAGGCAAGCAGTACGAATTCAATAAGTCTGCAGGGTCAACGTCCTCTCATTTTTGGCAAGCAAGTAATTATTCTGCACTAACATTCAGTAATGGGAGTAGGAAGCTGCTGGAGACACCTTCCTCCGTATCCAGAATAGCCACCTTAATAAGATATGCCTCTAATAAGCAATTCTGCCTGATTCCAGTGCCCTTTGCCTTCAGGTTTCCTTTTCATCCACATTTCATGTACGTATTCTGCAGAGACTTTTTACCAACAGCATCTGTGGGAAAGTTTAACAACTTCACTGTCTGTTGTTTAATATTTTCCACTTTTATGGGTTACAGTTGTGCTGTCTATTTGCTTTTACTGATTTGTGAAAGATTTATTGTAAACCAAATACAGCTGTTCTCTCCTTTCATAAACTGAAACTATTTTGGCAAAACTTATTTTCCACTATGAAAATAAATTTAAATTGCTTCCCTCACCCAGCTTTCCAAGCATGAGCATCCAGTTGTTATTTAGTGGTACAGAATAGGTGCCAGGGTGCTTGTAGGCTCACTTAAGGGAAAGAAAATGTCTATGTTTCAAAAATGAACAGCAGAAATGTTTTTTCCCCTTCTACCCCCACTTTCCATGGGATTTAATATTATTATCTGCAGATCTCAAGTTATGAATTATAATATCAAAATCTTCTGCAGATTCAAACCATTTTTCCCCTCTGATTTTGTATTCATGCTGAGGATTGTACACAATTTTTTTAAGCTACTTAACCCTTACCTTAAACTAATATTATTATCAACCTTCTAGTATAACTCAATATTTTTCCGTGGAGCTTAAAATAGCCCTCTGCTTACTCTGAAAGGGCATGCATTTCACTGGGTCAGTTTCCACTGTCAAAATTTGGACCAGTGCCGTATTCCCTGTCATTTTGAACGGGAATATTAGTTCTAAATTCTTCAAAAATATTTTGCCGTGATTTATAATATCCTTTCCCCTTTCCTAAACTGGAAAATTTATAATTTTGTATTTTTTAAATGAAGTAAGAAATAGAAGAATCATTCACTAATACTACTGCTTCAATCTACGTCATTTGGTATGTTTTCCCTGGTTTGGATTTGATTTGTTTTGTGTTTTCCTAGAATTAAATGTGTTCTACTGCATGGAAACTATTGCTTTAATCACTGAAAGAAACCTTTATCTCTTCTCTCTTGAGAACAGTGCACATATAGTAATGAAGATCCTTGTATAATGGCGGAATAAGCACTTTCTATGACTGATTGATTATTGTAGAGCTGTCTCCCTGTAGCTGCTCATCATGATGCTTTTTGACGAGCAGCATTCATCCCAACGTGAGAAATTTTTTTTTTATCTGTACTGGTTCTGTTCACTAGCTGGGACAAAACTTAGGTTAATATTGCTCATATTCAGCTGCCAGTGTTGATTTAGAGTGCAAGTATAAGAAAATCCTCTGCTAATAATAGATCTGGTTTTTTTAAATGCTTGTCATTGTTTGTGCTGCTTACCATCTTGCACCTATAGTGATTGTTTTTCCTTTCTTCTATGCTTTTAAAATGCCATTTGCAATACAGTTTCAATATGATTTAATTTACTGTTGGAATGTTCTCCTCGTTACTGCGTTGACAGCCCTGCATAAGATCCATCTCTACTTGTTCATTTGCCAGCTTGGCTCCACAATCCATGCTGCTTCAGCCCCTGGCTCACGGAGGGATTCTTTTTCACTAATGCAAAGTTACCTTTCCTAGTGTTCCAGCCAAAACGCCCAAGATTCATGGTGCTTGCACTAAAAGCTTACAAATGCACATATTTGGACCAGGAAAAGGTTTCTTTGTGTGTGTCACTCCATTGCAAAAGAGGAATGGTTTTCTATAGAGATCTGGACTGTTGGGAACCGCAAAAAAGGAGGGATGTAATTCATGGAAATAAAATCATGGAACTGTTCTGGACTACTGTGATGACTCTTTTAGATGCAGCTCCATGTATTTCTTGGATCCCTCTGTAGTATGTAATACAAAAACCATCGATTTTTTAGACAGAGCAAATAATTGATTTCAACTTCTGCTCAAAAACTGTTGGCACAAGAAGACCTAAAGAAATAAATACACCTTCCTTAGTATGGAGGTGCTCTAAGAAAGACTGTCATCATTGTGCTTGGGCATAAAAAATGTTTTAAAAGTGTCTTTCTGAACCTTTTACATTTTACATAACAATGTAACTAAATTCTAATCTTTGGCTTGTGATTTCAGTGAAATTATATCTGTACAGAAATATTCTTTGCTTAATGTATAATACACACACATGTACTAGTACACCATAGAGGTCTGACAGTGTTTTAAAGTGTATTTTGGAGCAAGAGAAAGCTGAAAAAGATTTGGCAGTTGTAAAGCATGTGGGTGCTGAACCCAAAGCTAATAAACAGGCACTGAACTTACTGTTCTTGCCTTCTTAGGTTTATCTTCTGTGCTTTCTATAGCCTGTTTAACTTATATGTACTGTATTTTACCTCAGGCTTTTGAAGGTATTTAGTTTTAAATCACTTTAAACATGACAGATAAAAATTAGGACCTGATCCTGTATATCCTTTTTTGCTGGACTTGCCTTTACATGCTTAAATTTTCCCATTGATAAATGAATGCATGTGTAGTGCTTTGAATTACCTGGTTTTATTGACCTGAAGTGACTACTCATATGCAGAAAGGTTGCAAGGTCAGCATCTATTTTTTAATATTTTTTTTTAAAGAAACTTAAGTTTGAGCACAATGCACTGGGTTGGGTTTTTTTACCTGTATTTTACATAAACTGCTGAATAAAAAACTAAACTTCACACAGCCAGTGTATTTTTAGCTTTAGTCAGTACATAAACATTACAAACAGTAGCAAAATGCTTCTTTTATTTGAGTAGAAAATAGTCTTGTAAAAACTGTATTTTATCATTTCTTGTCACAAAGTTTCAAGCCTTCTTGTTTCCCTCTCCCAGCTGTCTCTCCTTACTTCTGCTTTTATTTAGTAAAAAATTCCTGCTGTTCATTAAATATGTGATTTAACATCAACTACTAATGTCCTTTGAATTGTTTGGGTTTGCTTCTGTTTGTCATATTAATGTTACTGTGAAACATTCCAGTTTTAAACCTAAAGGCACTAAATTATTCCAGAAATCTGTTAGTAAGCCTGACTTTTTTATTATTTATTCTGTTCATCTTTTGCTAGCTTTTTCTTTAAATTAGCCAAGTGTACAAAAATCTCAGCAGAAGAACAAACCCCCAAACTTCAAAATTCATGCATTTGAAAATGAGTACAAACTCCACAAGACTTTGTAATGAAAAACCTCTTAGCAGCTGCTCTGAGAGACAGATACAAGGGACACGACAGGCTATAAGGTAAGCACCAAAGGTGCCAGCAAAGCCAAAGGAGCCTCACGCAAGTCAAGCATTCAAAGCCAGGTTTTTATTTGCCTCTGACCCTCTTGTGTGGGTGCAGAGAGGAGGGACAGAGAGACGTCTGCGTCACTGAACTTCCTTGCTTAAAGGGATGTTGGTCAGGAGTGTAATGTTATTTTCTGGCATCGATTTTTTCTCACAGATGTATTTGGGTAGTTACACAGATGGTTATTTCCCATTGATGTCAGAGATGAGGGGGTGAAAGGCAATAAAAGTGAGCTAGTTCTGCACTGAGACAGCATCCACCTTAAAGAAGTAATCACTGAAAGATGTGTTTTCCTTAAGCTCTGCAAGTGGAATTCATATAAAAATGAGTAAATATAAATATAAAATATGAAACTATAGCCAGCATTACAGTTAACTGTCCAAACGATACTGGAAGGTGGGTAAGCAGTATTGTGCATGATTGTGGGTTAAAGTCATCACTAGGGGACAACAATTTCCTGGTTTTATATTATTATTTCTGTCTGAAGTGCTGTTTGCCATCTGCATTTCTCCCTTCCATTTCCTATGACTGTTTCTTTTACTTGCTGCTTTTAGTTCTTGCTTGTTTATTTGGATTGTGGGGTTTTGGTTTTCTTTCTTGTTGGTTTTGTTTGTTTTGGGGTTTTTTTTTTTAGTGGGTTTTTTTTGTGTGTGTGCGTGCGTCACATTTTAATAGCTAAAATTAGTTTGAAAAGAAAGTATAAAATACCATGTTAAAACATTATTTTTATTTCACTTGGTTTTGTTCCTCCTCTGCTCCCCGCCTTCCTTGCCATTGCTAGTGCTTTTTTATGGTATGTTCCAGAAAACTGCAGTGTGTTTAGTATTAAAAAACTAAAACCTTTTAGGTTCTTTTATTATTGTTGTTCCTGTTGTTGTTATTATTGTTTCTTATTGTTGTTTCTTTTTACTGCCATCATGAATCAGAGACCAGTCATGGGCCAGGGACCTGTTTGACTACTTGCTGTACCAATACAGAACCAAAGACAAGCCCCTGCAGCCAAGTGTTTCCAATACCCAAGTACCAGAAGAGAGAAAATGGGTGGATGCGGAGGAGGGAGCACTGGGAATCAAGCATCAGCACCTTGTGCAGTGGTAGAGCATATCTCCAGAGTCGCTGTTGTCAAGGACAGCCTTAAAGATGGATTGGAAGGGAGGTTAAGGAAGTAATTTCATAGATATTTATGGGTAACTCTATGTGTAACATGGTAGAAAGTATGATGATACGTATTTCTGTGTCTAACAGGAGTATGAGAGAGTCTGGAGCTGGGAGCAGACTGAGCATCCAAGGCAGAAGTCAATCTTTTGACAATGAATGGACATGGGTGATGGTGAGGAGCTCTTGAAAGGAAAGACAAATGGCTTATGCCTGACACTACAGAGAAGATGAATGCATAGAGGAAGCAGCTATTGGCAAAGCAATGAGCTAGGAAAATGATCTGAGCAGCAATACTCATCTGGGCAGGTATCTGTTGGCCAAACTTGGATTTGCTTTGTCCAAGGATATGGTCGATGCCCAAGTTTCATTGCACAGTCATTGTACAGTCTGCATCCTAACTATGTGTTATAGAAAGCAGGCACAAGCCTTGAATGTAAAAAAGAGGTATTAAGGAAAAAACACTCTGCTCAACGCTAAGAGGTGGGAAATGACTGAAAAAAAAGAAAGGGGAATTTTTATTTTAGTCATATTGAGATGATGGCTTGTCATATCAGAGACAATACTATAATGACAAAGTTAAATTTCAGTTTAGTTGGCAGCTCTGAAGCAGAAAGGTAGATGTGTGTGCCAACAGCCAGGAGAGATTATATGCCTGTTTTTTAAATGGAATAAGATCAGCCAGGGATAAGGTGTTAAAGAAAGAGAAAAGGAGAGTCAAAGGTAGCTTTACTTAGGCTCAGAATTTCTCAGGATCAACTGAGTCAAAAGCTGAACAATTGGTGACATCTTGCTGAGTCCCAGACTGGGCTGGGAAATGTTGACAGCTGCAATACACGATTCCACAACACGTATAGGAAACCCCTTACCCGACCTTGTTTATGACTCTCCAAGGATATTCATACAATGACAAGCAGCCAAGCTGTGTAAACAGGTGATGCTAAACTTCTTGCTGTTACAGGTGGCTAAGGTCCATACTGTAGGGACCTATGCTAACCAGTTTAAATCAAACTTAGTGGTCTCTGTGATGCTTTCAGCTTACTTCTGTGATTGTAGCACCCTGTGGCTTCTAACTGGGATTGCCAAAGAGGTCAAATAGAGGTAGGTGGTTGTAATCTACCATAAACCACAAGAATTGATCCTGACAAGTACTCTGTCCCCTATTTTATCCCAGTGTTGAAATAGAAAAAATAATACCAAAGCAAAACAATTAAATGTCAAAAGAGGTGATTATTTTATCTGTATTTTGCATCCTTCCCATGTTTTTCCTTTTTCATTTCCTATCTGTACAACTTCTATCCATTTCCTCATGAACTGCTTTTCCCTGTAACTGGCTCATCAACAACTCATGTTGTCAGCCCGTACTCACCCTGTCTTTTGCATACTGGTCTTGAACTGAATCTAGGATGAGATAAGGATGAAAATGGAATGCTCAGAAGGTACTTTTGGAGCTTATTTAGACTCCTAACCATTATTTGGCAATCAGATGGGCATTTGGGAATTTGGACTAGAGATAAATAGTGAAGAAGAGCATAAAACTTCATGACAGAACCATAATGAGAAAACCTTCATTCTCTGGATCTCTGCCACACCACGCAGCTCTTGCCACTGCCTCCTGCTGGAAATAAGGCGAGGAGATCATCATTCAGGAGCTATGCATCTAAACATATTTTTCCCTTTTTGCAGATAGGTGATTACAGTTGAGGTGAGTGGGGTGGGACTCAGACATCTGATCCATCACAACAGGTTAAGTAACTCATTTTTTATTCCTAAAGCAAACAAGTTTCTGTGTGAGAAGAAAAAAATACCCTTGTGAAACTTATCCTTAAAATGAGTTATCTAGCTTCCTTTTGGAGGAAAGAGTACACGTGAGCAATATCACAAATCTAGTGGTTGGTTTTCATTTTGAAACCACACTCAGTGGCACACAGTAACTTTCCATTGACAGATTTGCCCACTAATTTCTTTAAAAATACTTCAGTGTGTGTGTTTTTTTAGACTGTGTGGATTCTTTTTTCTACTTTAAAAATAAAAATGTAGCAACACTAATGGTGAAAAACAAGACAAAAGATTGTCATTGCGGCCATAGGTCTGGGATACGAGTCCCCCATGCAAATACATAGTCATTACAGACTTAGCTTGTGGGAAAGGGGGATGGTTACTATGTGCAACACTGTGATTAAGGCATCTGTTACTACTCTGTTAATTCTTTTAATGTAACCATGGTATACATGGTCTGTGTGATATCTACTTCTCTCGTATTCTCAGAAAGGCTAAAACAGATATAACGTCTTTTGAGTCTCAGCTGGAATGCAAATTCAGCAGCATTGAAGCTGGAAGAGAAAGAAATGGTATTTGATTCAGATGTTGGAAAAGGGCTGATTTGGAACCTACGTGGTGCAAGTGAGTACATACAGGGCTGGGCTAAGCTTATTGGGCTAGGTACTTTGCTGTTGTAAACAGTGTGGACTCGACCTCACGCTTCTGACTTTTAGTGACTTAATTATGTCAGATTATTCTCATTCAAGCTCTGACTTAAGGTGGTGATAAGTCGTTCTCCAGCAATGTAAAATTCCTTGGCAGCTTCAAATTTGAAAATGTGAATCCAGTGTAACACAAATAGCGTTTAATTGTCACAGGTGGTGTAGACATGTAGTACAGGCTGAATTGGTCTCTTACCTGTTCAGTTCTGTTCCTCTTTGTAGACCATGGTTGTCTCTCCTGAAGGGATGAAAAAGTAAAATGTAGTATTCATCTGGCTATGAAGGGTGAAGGTTTTCCCTAAAATCTCCACCACCATGCTGGAAGGTATAGGTTCAGTCTTTACATATCCATGGGAGCATTTGGCAACTTTTGAAATCTGTACTCAGATTAGTTTTACAAAGATGAAACCCTGCTTGCTGAATGGTCATGCCACGGGTCCAACACAGAAATAGTCAAAACCTCCCTCCACTGAACTTTTATAAGCAAGAAAGGGGGATTGTTCTTCCACGTATTTCCAAGTCCTACACTAAAAACATATACTTGCTCCTTTGCTGGTTTTGAAAAGGTACTGCTTATTGCTTCTGGTGTGTGACTACAGGGAGGGAGTCAGAGCCTGCAGCTCAGCTGTTCTGCCTGCCCCTCCACTGCCTGATCCCTTGCAAGAAAGTGCATTCGCTGTCTTGGTTTGTATGTCTCATTCTGATGGCATAGATCTCTGTTCTCCTACTTTACATGCTAGTGTGGTTTTTACTAGCTTGTTTGGCTTGTTTATATGACAGCTTATTCATTGGTTTGATATTTTGCTGTGTGCTTTATTTATGCAGTTGCCTGTTGGGGTCTGGGAAGGATTTCCCATAATGGTAGATTGGCTGGTCAGACTGGATTTTTCAGATTCCTCATAGCGGTGGTACTAAATGTTAGTGATTAAGTATAACCTTATGTCAGATATCAATAACAGTAACCAAGGCTGGTTCAATAATATGTCTAGGGGACCCTTCCTAAAATAAATAAAACATATGGCTCAAGCCCATACCTAAAGCTCCCAGGCTTTAGGGACTTAAAATTTAAGCCCTGTAGTCACCTTTACAGGTATTTCTTCCTCAGTCTCACTCTTGGGAATATGAAACCACAGGCATACAGCGTAACACAGATATTTATATTAAAAATGAAATGAAGCATACCTTGAATAATGTGGTGGAGGCAATACCAGCCTCTGATTCACAATTATTATTTGCCCCACTGACTGAGACCTAGTCAGCATTTTTCATATCCACAGGACATTTGTGCTCTTTTAGTTCATCCATGTCTCCCCTCACTGAATTTTAACAGGCTCTGGGATGCCTGACCAGGCCTTAAGGGCTCTGCTACAGCCCACGGGGTCTGTGGACGCATGGGGAGTCCCCCCTCAGTGCATTGTCCCAAGGTTGGTGTGGCGGTCTGCCTGCTGTGTTAGCAGCATCTCTGGTGGGCACACTGCTGCTCCACCCCTCCCACCCCCCCACCCCCCCCCGCTGGCAACAGGGTGGGCAGAGTTAGTGCTATCAGGAGCAGCCCAGTCTTGTCCGCATCAGTCCTTCACAGGGTGTGAGCCTTACCCAGAGTAAAGGAGAGGATCAGTCAACTGATGTAATTTCTTGCTGTGGCTGGGTGGGCAGCTTTCTAGAGGGTATGTGTCTTCTAAAAATTACTGTCTCTTTCCTGCTGCTACCATACCATACTGGGCTTCCTCAGGGGTTATAAAACACAGAAAACATGCAAATATGCTCTGTTTTGTTTGCAAAGACAAGTGCTCAAAATGTAGCAAACGGCAGAATTAAATTTTCTTTTTGTGCCACCAGAACAATAATATCTTTAAATATGTGACAGTGCACAACTTTTTTTGTTGTCATTTATTCCGTTTAGTGTGTATGGATTCCCATTTAATTCATCGGTTCAAACACTAGAGTGATGAATTGTCTAAAATCTATTTACAGTGAATCATCTTTATCTGAATATCTAACGAACCTGAAAACGTTTAATACTTTTGGCATTCTGGAATGCAAGGTAATTAAAAGGAGCTTTTTGAATGCTGATTGGGCTTTGTAATGAAAATACCTTCCTTGCTGTTGCTGTAAATTGTACAAAGAAAGACAACTGATAGAACAGCCACTTAAAACATATTCTGACTAATTAATAGCATAATAACAAGCAGGATGGTTATAAATGAATAATTAGAATAGAAGAACAGACATTATTTATCACCACAAATATCAACTTTATTCCTTCCTTTCAACCTTAACAGATGCAGTGGCTACATGATAGGAAGGCTGCAGAGCGTTCTCGTACAACACACCTTTACCCCTAAAATGATGGTGCTGTATGTGCAGTTTCTGACAGTAAACCATATAACTAATGTACTGTTAATTGCAGCTAACATCCTACCTGAAAGATTTCCTGAGCCTATTTATTGCTTGGCTGCTAAACAAACATATTGACAGAGGGCATTTTGTTTTGTGTGTACCTAACTTATTTTAAAATAAACCTATTGTTATAGTTTGTATAAAGCCTAAATTGTATACATAAGCAAACATACAAACATAGCTTTTGAAAATGTTTTAACTGCATTGGATACCTAAACAGGTATATTCAGTAATATTATTTCTCTGTATGCATTGTTTGGGTTACAGTGTATAGTGAGTAAAAGAAAAAAAAGGAAATCCTATTTTCAGGTATCTCAAAGCAACGTTTTTCGCTTTTCAAATACAAACCTTGCTAGTGTTCAGTATTGAAAAATGAACATTTTAACCAAAGTATAGCTGTATCGTTCACTGTTTTCAGAAAGAACTATAAGTGTGCTGTAGCAAAGTCAGATGGAGCAAAGTTATAATTATTTTTATGAAATATACAACCATACAAAGCATTTGTAAATGTGCCATTTCTGTGATGTCAGCCAATAACTTTAAAAGCATGTGAAGAAGATTATTTTTTCTAGTTCACTGTGGCAAAATCTTGTGATTTTCAATGCTTCTGCCCATTTATTGTTTTAATTCTCTGAGTTAACTAATTTGCAGTGAGCCTCCAGACTTTTGCTGAAGAGCGGATGTGCAAACTTATTTATATGTGTTGGCAGCATCACCATTGTAAATTGCTTGAGCCATTGAAAAACAATAAACTGAACATGCTTCAAGAGGAACTAGTACCTCTCATTGGTATTACCTCTTTCAAGATGACAGGAGACCTCAAGAGGCCTGAGAGTTCTTGGTTGTATGAGTTTGTGACTAATAGGTGGTTTGATAGGACGAGCGCTCACCACCTAGGGAAATTGAAGCATCTTTGAGCTCGATACCCTTTGTGTCTCATTCTTTTGTAGGTTATTGTTGTGAGGCCTGTGGGGACCTCTTTTACAGTTTGCATCCACAGACAATACGCGATCAGCAAAATCTTTTTAGTTTTACTGTTGCTATTGATCTGCTGCTATTCTGTGCTGTGGCTAATTTGCTTGTTAGCAGTAATTTTAAAAGGTAATTACTGTTTTATAGTCTGCCCAACTCTCATGTATTTATTTCTTGCCTAATTAAAAGTTACAATCTTAGCAGTGAAAGGCTTACATTTTAGCAAATGAGGGACAGTTTTCATTTCACTCTTAATCTGAAGATCACTCTGAGGTTAGATGGAGACAACTGCATAGTTTACTAAGTCATTTGCATTTAGAAAACCCAAGTCATACAAGGTTGGAAATAAGATAGTGACATACCAATGGCACACAAGAAACTCTTCTGCGTGTAAACAGAGTAACAGCTTGTGAGAGATTTCACACTAGCAGAGACCACAGACTGAGGACCACATCATGGCAATCTGCCCGTGTGTCTGGTGAATTTTTCTTGACATCATTAAGATGTCAAGATATAAGATATAAGCATGAGATAAAAAGAGGAAAAAATACGATGGCCAAATTACATGCATTTTAAGTTGAAATAAGATCATCTGAATGTCTGATGTGAATCTAAATCCCCAGTCTTAAAAGTGAGCTGGGTTTCTCCCTGAATTTTTCTTTCTAAATGGAGCTAAAGAGCTGTTAGATTTTAGTGTGACTAGAAATATACAGAAGTGAAACACATTTTGGAAAGGATCTGAGGGGTTTCACACAGATTTAACCCTTCTCTGCACCTCAGTCAACCTCTGTGTAAATGCGCAGTTGTGAAATTCAGCTGAAGGGCAAAAGCAGCTTCCACTGTTCACAAGCAAGAGAGGAAATGCAAGATAAAAATATTTCACTCATACCAGTCCAGTTTGGGGGGGGGAGTTTTGTCCTGTAGTTTCTTTAATAGTCTTTAATGAAATTCCAATTCCAATGTCTACCTCTAACAAAAGTGGGAACCAGAGTCTTCCAATTTTAAAAGTTAACTATGTTTATTATTTAAAATTTAAAAATCAACCTGAGTTGCACCTGGCATTTGGGAGCACTTGGATATCACCATGTTTTCCCAATTCCTTAGCTAATACCCTACCCTTGAACAGTTTCACGGTCCCTGCCTCTGCCTGGAAAGGCACCACTTCAGCTGCATGAGATTATCAGCACAGTCCCTAGCAAACCAGTGTGCCAATGGTTTCAAACAGTACCACCCTTTTTTAAAATTATTTTGCTGTGTTCACTCCAAGGTCTACAAACATGTCCTGCTCCTCAAAACAGGGATCCCAGGAAACTCCTGTGACCACATGCACTGTGCACACTAGAAAGCTGCGGGCTTCAGATGGAAAGCTCTGGCACTGGTAACCTCCTGCAGGTGACACACGTATTTGTCTTAGCCCGTCCTGTTAAAAGCTCACCAAAGCACTATGTTTATCCCAGATGCAATTTTCCGCAGATTTACCATGAACTGGTAAATTTTACTTGCCAAGGAGCTTGTCACAAAACATTTTGCTAGACAGAGTGACTAAAGCCTGGAATGGAAAAAGGTTCTGATCTGAGTGACCTGCCTGAGCTCTGTTTGACATGGTACTTGCAGCAACCACCAGCAGGTAACAGTCTATTGTAATACTAGTGAGGCTTGAGTTATGCACAGAAATGCTGGATTATTATAATCATGTATTTACAGCTCTCTTAATGTGACAGTCAAATCAAGAATTCCTGTAAAAGAAGCAAAAAAACACCAAAAGGAGCATTTCTGCCTCTTCTGTTGGATGAGACAACCCTGAGTGCCTGTTGGATATCCTCTGGTGGGAAGCTGACAACCCAGCACAGCAATGGGGGCTTGTATCCTGCTGGTCCAGCCCTCCTGGAACTGCTGAAGAGCTGCAAAGTACAGGTGAGGTAAATGCTATTTCATGGCATTAATACAGCACATCAGGAACAACCGTGAGCCCCTCTGAGTGCAGCAGGAGCTAAATTAGTCTGAATTGATCCCTGAGGGCAAGCTAACAACCTTAGAACCTTTTGAGGCTAAGGGTCAGGGTGATTTTGCATTGCCCCTGAAGCAGCGTGGGAGGGAGATGGGGTGGTGGGACACCAGAGGGCTGTGGTGCTCATACCTCACGCTGCCATAGTCTTTGAGCTGTAGCTCACTCCCCAATCCCTATCTTTGGTTTATGTTTACCTCCTGAGAGGTTGACTTTTGTAGCAGATTTTCAGTAACAGCCAAATACAGATAACTTGATACTAAAGCAGATATGGGTTAAAATAAATCTTGGAAAATGTACGAACACAGGGAGACGTCTTTGACTAGTTGGACCATGTCAGTCACCCTGGCAGATTTTCTGGTTTTAGAATATGTGTTTTTACAACCAAAGTATGGAGAAAATTTACAGACAGACCTCCACAACAAACAAGCGGCCAAAGAAGCCCCGTTAGCCATTTTTAATTACTTGCTGTAGCTGTGTCATTTGTTTTCAGTCCTCATCAGTCAGTTGGGACTTGTTAAACTATTACAAGTAACTGGCAACTGACAGGCAAGAGAGACTTCTAAGTGCAACACCCCTGCCGCCCCCCCCCCCCATTTTTTTTTTTTTTAATAATTAAAATAAAGAGGGAATAAAGGTGCAGATCTATCTTTTCAATACTATTTTTCTTCTAATTTGTTACAATATAATTGTTACAATATAATTTCTAGTATTGTCTTCCTTCCACATTCCCCTGATGGTATTCCCAGTTTCTTGATACTGCCTTTTTGACTAGGTCTTATATCTGCTGGAGCCTGAAGTCACTGGAAACTCAAACTTTCAAATAAATGGTATTCAGGAAGTATGGTATGGTCTTCAGTGAGACTTCAGCTATTTTGTTAAAGTGAAATCTTGAGGATCCTCTGAATTAGATCCTGTGAAATTTGTGAAAATTCTGATTTTCATGAGTGTTTCATTCCTGTATCAGTTTCCACCTTGGCAGCCATTGGTCAAACGTGCTGACAGCTGAACAGCTTTGACTGTTTCTTTGAACTGCTTTTGCTGCAGCCAAACAAGAATTGTCCATCACTCCTCTGAGGGATTAAATTTTTTACTCCTGTGTTTTGGCATTGTCTTCATGAATAAGTGCTGACAGAATAATTAAAATACATGCAATATTATTCTTTCATGGATTTGAGATGTGCATTTCCCATGATCCCAAATTTCTAAGCAGTACATTAAGATTCAGCCACTCAGCTCTCGCTAAAGTCAAAAAGCCAAAGGACACATAACAATTTGGCAATCTTATCCCAAATAGCTCCAGGATAAATTTTATGCATAGAAGCTGCTCAGGTGTTTTTGAGACCAGGATAATCTTTGTCTTTAAAAAAAATAATTCTAAAAATCATTCTTTGCTTCATATCCGATTTAATGAGACACAACATAGGTTCATTTAATTGCGTATCTGACAGCTAATTGACTTTTCAGCATAACAAGGCACAATTTAAAGTAATAGATGTTAGAACAACCTTTGATTGCCTTTTGGCCTGACTCACATCCCAAAGGATCCCTGGGCTCTAATGGGTAAGGTGAAGACTTCTGGGTGAAACCCTTACAGAGGACATGGGTCTACTGAGGAAAGCTCTATGGAGGGCAGAAACCAGAGGAGGATAGGAGAGATCCATAAGAAGCTGCCAGGAGTATAATCCTGCATCTGTAAATGTTCAAAGTCTAATACTACTGCAGAGAAATCAATAGGATTTTCTCGGGATGAATAATAGCCGGTCTGATGATATTATTATGCTGATTAAGGGAATAGTCCTAGGAAACAGAGTCAAAAGGATTGCTTGCATCAGTGCACTAACAAAATACAACAGCTATGGATAGTTCCAGTAAAGCTAACAGTGTCTGAATCTTGTTAATTTGGATTATGATACATAGAAAATCTCACAGAAGGATTTCGGTAAAAAGAAAGTACATAGTGTCTAAAATGAGCTTTCTCACACCTGCTTGTAGTGTTTGGATGCACTCTTCTCTGTATAAATCACAGACTTTCTTGCTTGCGTAACCATAAATATTTTTCTTTTTAATCTAGGATGGTGATTTCTAAATTTCAAATCCTTCAATAAACTCCAGTAAACCACCTGTTGAACCTTACTCACTGCCTCCATGAAGTTCAGAGGTAGATCGGAGCAACTTCAGTTTCTGAGGAAATTGGGCTTGATATTCTCATTTTGTGAAACTTTGTGGAGATGAACTAAAGCCACAAATGTCAGTCTGCATCTAATTTCTCCAAAGTTCAAAGAGATTCAGATCTGCTGCCTAGAACACATCTGCTCAAAATCCGGGCTGGTCTTTTATTCGTATCACACCCCATAAATGTAAGTCACAGTGGCAATTTCAATGTACTTAAGTTATGCATAATTGGTTCCTAAAGCTGCCTGCCACTGAAAACAAGCATATTAAATTCAAACTTACAAAATTCCTTATGTCCAACTCCCATTTAGGTGTTTTGTTTTGTTTTGTTTTGTTTCTGCCTTAGATGCAATGCTGATGTTGGTTTCCTCTCCAGCATAAGAAACAAAGAAAAAACATTTTTTAAAGTCCAGGTCATTAAGCTGTCAGGAAATCTATAAGAGGTATTTCTTATTGTAGACCAGATTTAAGAAGAATTAAAACTGAAACCTTCATAATGACTCTTTTAAGTCTTTGAGTAGTTTAAAAAAAAAAAAAAAAGACAAGAAAAAAAGAGAGAGTGCAGGGAAGCAGGTTTTTTTAGGTGTTAGTATGAAAACTAACATATTTTGCACCACTGTGTGGGATACTGTAGTTACGAAAATAATAATCAAGTAGTAGAAGACATTAAAACTACCAGAAAACCTTATCAGAATAAATGCTCTACATGTTTAGTAAAAGATGTATTAATCTCATCTCACAAGAGCTGTCACTGTTACAACTAACCCTGGAGCTGTAAAATGAGCTGTAAAAGGGATTTGATTCCAGAATATTACAAGTTCTGTCATTATGGGTAAGATTAACAGCATAGGCTGATGGAGGTCTACTGCTCTTAGTGATGCAAGGATGTCTAGGATAAGAACCAGCTTTGTAATTATAGCTGTCTTAGTAGAAATAAAAGGGCTAAAGGGAGCACACTGAAATAATTATGGGTAATAGAGAGATTAATGCTCTGAGAAAGGTAGTAGTGAAATAATTTCATGAGGACAGGTTATAGAAAGGGTTATGTCCAAAGAAAGTTAGTAGCTTTAATGCAGGAATGAAGTTATAATGTATTTTTGTATGGCTGAACGATACACTAGAGCATTGCATGATCTGTGAGATTTCTCATCAGAGCTTTTAGCAGGATTATTGCACAGGCTCCTGTATATGTTCTGCTGTCATCCACGCCTTTGGGATGCGAACACCAAAGTACTCGTGTGTGAAGACAATAGGAAGTGTATCACATGCTGGTACTTTGGGAAAAATGTTATTTTCTGCCCATTTTCCATGCAGACTGAAGCATAGCTGTGTCTACATCGCATGTATGTCACTTCCTGACATTTGAATTGGTTTTACATATATCACATTCTTAGTATTAGTAATCTATTTTTGTAGGTCTACTATGGGTAGCTTTCAACCAAGCGGCTAAGTGAGTACATAGCTCTTCCTTCATTTACAGTGGTATAAATTGGGAATGCAGGTCTGGAAAAACAGTTTAGGTAGTTGGCAAACGGGGTCCTAATTAAGTAGACACTATTCCTAGCCTTGAACTGGCACCCCTGAAACAGGTGGGAATTTAGTCTTTGACTTCAGCAGCAGTAAGGACATCACTCTGCTGGTTCTTCGTGGGCATTGGCATGGATCACAGGGACATCAGCTGGGGCAAGGAAACTACCTCTTTTAAACAGTAGCCTTTACAATGTACTTTGGGTTCCCCAAACCCACAGTTCTTCCTCTATTTATGCACCTTGATTCATGCATTTATGCACAATGACCAGCACATTGACTGCCACAGAGGTATTCAGCACTGTCATGAGAAAGCACTGTGCAATCAGGAGGTAACGTGTCTGGATGCCTTCAAGTGCCAGTCTCCATTCAGCCATTCATGGGAAGGACCAGGATAGGGAGAGAGGGCCCCAGGGTGAAATGGTTTTGGGAGGAAAGGGGCCTTGAGGAGATGGATTGGCTGTGGTGTGGAGGAGGCAGAGGGCATAGGAACCACACGAGGTCAAGGATGGGATCAAGAACCAGAGGCAGAGGATTTCAGAACTGGGGTTTGTATGTGTTGGCAGTGGGGAAAGAACAAATCTGTGAAACAAAAGAAAGTGAGGAAAGAACTCTCTACCCCTCTTTCTGTACTGAGCAGTTTGAAAGCAAAGTTCACAGTCTGAGTTGTCATTGCATTTCTTTAACCTTATTTCTTCAGGTCCTGTTAGGGAGACATTATAAACCTTGTAGGAAGAGACGGCAGACAACTATGAAGCTTAGAGCTCTGCTGTTAATTAAACAGTGCTACAAAGTAATGAAGCTTGTGGATGTTTTACCAAAGTTTCAATTTCTCATTTGCACTACATCAGAAAGACAGGGAGGAGTAGGATTAAATACAGAAGACTGTATTATCTCCACTTAACCATACAAATGACATTCATATGTTAGGCCTTTTCCTCTAATTGCATATTTGCTTCTTCCTTCAGAAACAAAAATGTCTTGATAAAATGAAACTGATCCTTAAGAAATAGTGTTAGAAATAGTGTTCTTTTCCTTTTGCTGGCTTGTGTTCATCTGGGGTTAGGTCAGTGTGGTTGATGTGATAATGTGGTTGTTTCCATACACTTGAGTACTTACACATAAGCTGTGACTGCGGCAGCCACAAGTGTGTGGTGGGATGGAGAAATGTATTGGCCTGAAGTCTGCTAGGATCAGGTCCAATGATGCAGTTTGGGTTTGCTTTTGAAGATGAAGAGATGACCGTACATGTGAGAACGTAGACACATTCCCACAGCCCCAGGTCATGGCTCTTTGAAAGAGCAATTCTCACCTAAGCAGCTGGTATTGCCTCAAGACACAGTAAGGTTTCTTGAATGTAGGACTGATCTAGGCCCTACTGGCTTCATTGGCCTTTTGTCACTGGTTTCTGTGAGTGTGGCTTAGCCTTGAAACAGCAAGTCCATTGATACAGAAAGCCAGCTACTTAAAAATGACTACTTAGGGGACCACATTTGATTTTCAGTTTTCTTTAGGCCAGCCAACATTACAAATAGTTGGGGGAATGCAGGAATTTCAGGAGTGAAAGGGAGAAAGAAAAGACAATGCTAGACACCAAAACCTGCAGCTGGAGAGAAAGGATGATTTTTCTCATGCGTGTTGTTCTATCAGAAAGCACCAGAGAGAGAGAGAGAAAATATCGAGGTGAATCTGTATCTCAAAGCAGTGACTACTGGGAACAGTTAATAACATTTTTACTGTCACTTGTTTCAGCAGTCCATTCAGTTTGGTGTCTAGTAACAGGGCTATGATCTCTAAGAGCTTGCAATCATTACATCTGAGTTCAGCTTCCCAATCTGTGTTGGTGTTAAATGGGATCATGCAGCTTAAGAGCCAAGGCAGCATTTTAGAAATGAAGGAGTGTCAGATCACTGAGTGCATCCCTTGCCAGTTCTCAACAGTATGTTGTTATGTTTTTAATTGTCAGCTGTGACATTGCTGCTGCCAGAGGTTTGTCATGGGACTGGAATTAGGATGGACCACAAACTCAGTCATGTTTGTTGATCTTCCAGACCCAAGAAACTGTAAGAAAATGTGACATGTGAATACCAAGAAAACATGGGAATTAAGGAGAAACCTAGGAATTTTTCATGCATAATATTTTACACAATGTAGGTTTAATTTCTGTAGTGGAATAACCCCTGTGATCTCAGATTCGTAATTCTTTATGTTAATGTAAATAATTTTCATTAATAGATTGGCGGTTTGTTTGTTTGTTTGTGGGGAAGAATATTTCTCTGGGCACAAGAAATGCATAATGTGTCGACAAGAGATATGGATGAAACATAGGAGAATAAAATTTAGTTAAATTCTAATATCATATGTCTTAGACTATTAACTACTGCTAGATCCCTTCTTTGCATGAGAAACTCCAGCAAGTATTAATATGCACTAAGGGTTTTTCAGATATAGCGAAAACACTGATGCTGTCCTGCTGTGGTAATTTACACGCGGTGTATGGTGTAATGGACTTTGATTATGTATACACCTAATTCCCTCCCTGTGATGGACCGTGATCTGATCTACATTCATAATCCTTTTGTAATGCAGTATGTGGTTGCTGAAGGTTAATTGATAGCAATTGACTAATAAGGTATTTTGCTATGGGAAACAGGTGGCACTCGTTTGGAACAAAGATGGTACAGAAGAATCTGAGAACAGCAAAACAAAGACGTGGTTTATAGCAGGAGATGTGTGATTTAATGTGTACCCTCAGAGGCAATTTATTATCCTAGGCAAGGACAGTACATCTTCAGAAATGTTGATGGCTTGGTTTTTTTTCTGCAGACCTTTTCAAGGCACAGCTTGTGTAAAGGAAAATATTGCCTGAGAAAGATATGCCACCAGTGACCACAGAAATGCAGGAAAGCAGTGGGGACCAACTTAAATTGATGTTAAACAAATGAAATGAGCCTAAGGTATGCATAAATGACATCAGTTCTGTTTCTGTCTTCCCCTGCTACCCTGTCAGTACGATGTGTAGGCAAATTGTAGTATTAGCAAAGAAGTGTATGGCCAATGAACATGCTCAGTCTGACTCTTGGATTGCTGTAGACCAAGCTAGCATTGATGTTTAAAACAACCCTATCTAAACCACAATGAACACATAATTGTATCTTATCACCCTCCAAATCACTGCCTTAACCCTCTGCTTAATATTTTAAGCTGTGAGGTTTATTTTAGAATCAGGTGCACAATTAGTCTGAGCGTGTGATTATTGTAACAAAGTGATTTGTGTGTGCTAGCCAAATTACTTTAAATCCTTAGTGCTTTTATTCATTGGATTAATGTTTGGTGTTGAATAATTATATGGATATACTTTTCGTCTTGATATCATACCGTCAAAGTCTTCAGATTTTTGTTTTTCTGATACTTTGTATCTTTGACTATACTAAATGTACACTGTTTAGATTAATTTACTCAGTAATTCCTTAATTATTGGAAGCATTGATACAAACTTCAGTATTACGTATATATTTATGAGTGATTTTGTGACGATAAGCAACTTCTGATTTTTAAACCCAAATAGCAGTAATTTGAATAATTTAGAATCTTAATCCTAATTACTAGAGTCAAGAGACCATTTCCCTAAACAAGACAAAAAATACAAATTAAAGAAAGGAGACCAGTAAAATACTGTTTCTACATTTCTGAGCTTTTTGTAACTCTTCCAGAAGATCTCACAGGATTGCTTCTTGAAAATATTCTCCATGAAACGTTTTAAAGTTTCAGTGTCAGTGCTTAGAACTTGCCATGTAACACACAAGGTCTATCTTTCATAGAAAAGTAATCAACCACTCTTCAGCTGAGGTTCAAAGATGAACATTTGTGTTGGAAAGAGTTTTGGGTTTACACGCTGGAAAAGAAGTAGCTAAAATCACTAGGGATCACTATCTATGCATAGGCATGCAATGCAGACTGGCTGAGACTCTTACCAGAGTGCTTTGGGGACAAGGGAGTTTAATGCAGAAGATTGTAGTACTGCTGCTTCTAGTCCCACCCCATTGCTGGCAAAGGATTTCCAAAGGCTGCTGTGCCCGTGCTAGGACCAGCATGGTCTTCCCCTGCCCAGAATAGAGAGATGGGAAACAATTCTTGAATTAAACCCCCAACACAAAAGCAATCACATCACAAATAGAGATTCCTCAAATATATTATGCATGGGCTAATTAAACTGTGCCCTGGAATTAACATGGAGGGCTGGAGTATGTCACGTGCTATATACCGTCCATGAGTGGTATACAAGGGCAAATATTACTAGAGTAGCACCATGTTAATCTTATTAATTCATACCTTGTTTAACTAAGGGAAGGGCCTTCGCTCCAGAAGCGGGTGCAGTTCCATCAAAATGCGTGTGTATAACCAGTAAAGTATCATATGGTCACCAGAATATTAAAATTTTGACAGTTCATATTTATGTTTCTATTAACATCATTGGCATCTGAGCAATTGATATTTAAGGTTTTATTAATAGGACAATTAAAACACCCCCTGTCTTGGGAAACCGGGTTGCGTATAAGATATAGAGCTCTTCACAGCAAAGTGCACAACAGGCAGCATTACTGTAATGCTGTTGCTGTTTTGCCAAGGGGTTTTTGGCTAGGATCTGACCTGGAGCGGCGGTCAGGACCCACTGCTCTAGCACAGACCCCGTTGTGTCTGTGCAGTCCCTGCGAGCACACAGCTTTGGTCTGTCTGCACAAACAGAGCCTCATCTGGAAAGGCACAGGATTTTTCTTCCAACAGATGAGGATGTCAGAATGGAGGGAGTCTGTGCATAGGGAAAGAGGAGTGACCTCCTGTTTGCCTACCTGTGCTGATCTCCACTCTGCAGGTGCCCCAGAAATGCTCTTCGGCTGGAGCTGTGCCAGTGCCACAGCTCTGGCTGAAACCAGTTTCTCTCCAGGAAATGGGTAGCAGCACTGACATTTAGATAATTTGGTTTTAGATAACTTGGCCTTGTCTCACTCATTCTAGGCTGTCTGACATTTTTTGTTGCAAGCATTGCTTCCATTATTTTTTTCTCTGGGTTTTGGGTTGCAAGAATTATCTGTAATACTCAAAGGTTTTTTAAAGCAGAAATGTGTAAACAAATTCGGAATGGTTCCTAACACCATAGGCCTCTGTAAGTAACTGAACACCTAATCACTCCAAATAAAATTAATTGCTACTAAGCAATACTGTACTGAAACATCACGCTGTCATAAATTGATACGTAAACTTTGGTAGTGCCAATAGCAGCTGCTTTATTAGAGTTATTGCAACCATCTATCAAGGCTCAATGTCTGAACCTTCTTTGTGGATCATTTTTCCCTGGTCAATCAGTTAAAAAATCTCTGTCCTAGCATGCAGCAAGTACTTTGTTTTTTAAAAAACTTAGGAGCGTTTTGATTTCTTTTCCACATGTCTGGATTTCTTTAGGAAAATGCTTTAAGGATAGACGATTTCAAGATTCTCTGGCCTTCCTGGTTCAGATGGGTTAGACAAAATGAGCAAATAGCATCTTGATAAACTGTTGTTTAGTTCTAACTAGAAAAAAAACAGACGTGCTTCAGTGACAATTTAAACTTTTTTTGAAACTTGGAAAAGTTGGAAGTTTTTGAGTGACAAGTCTGGTATCTCAATTTGCAGCTGCTGCTTTTGTGTTAAAGCCTGCATCTGATAGAAGGACCTTACCCAGTGCCCTAAGATTGTGGTGTGGGTTCAGCATCGTTTTGTCTTCAATCTGCTTCGATCATGCCTGCATCTGGTGCTCTCATTGCTCAAATCCCTCTGAGTAAATTTTTAGGTTTCTGATATCCTTTGCTTTGCTTCTCAGGTCTCTAAGCAAACCTGGCCATTTGGGTTTTTTTTATATTTCTAATCTTTTGTAATGCAAAGATTAAAGATGATATCTTGTTGTTGTGGTTTAACCCCGCAGGCAGCTAAACACCACGCAGCCCGGTGGGTTGGGGAAGAGAATCAGAAAAAAGGTAAAGACAGATTAATAGGACAGAAAAGGAAGGGGAAATAATAGTAATGATAGAAGTATATACAAAATAAGTGATGCAGAATGCAGTTGACACCACTCCCTGACTGATGCTCAGCCAGTCCCTGAGCAGTGGGCCACCAGCCCCCACCCAACTCCCCCCAGTTTTACTGTTGAGCATGATGCCATATCGTATGGAATATCGCTTTGGCCAGTTGGGCATGATGCCATATGGTATGGAATATCCCTTTGGCCAGTTGGGGTCAGCTGTCCTGGCTGTGTCCCCTCCCAGCTTCTTGTGCTTCCCCCAGCCTCCTCGCTGGCATGGCAGTGTGAGAACCTGGAAAGTCCCTGACCTGGTGTAGGCACTGCTCAGCAACAGCTACATCCGTGTGTTATCAACACTATTCTCCTCCTAAATCCAAAACCCAGCACTGTACAAGCTACTAGAAAGAAAATAAACTCAGTCCCAATAGAAACCAGGACACTTGTCTACTGTTTTGACTGTACTACAGGTTGGGTTTTTTTGGTTTTTTTTTGTTTTTTTTTTAGCTTGTAACAGAGCCAGCACAAAAAAGAAGGTTCCCTGCTTCTGACACTGCTTAGAAACTCCCTGGGAGAGGCATTGGTGACTCTGTTTCAAGTCAGTTTATTCAAATTCTCCATTAGAACTTCATTTTTAGTACATACCTGTGCGATTTTTGACTTGCAACTGCAGTGGGGGCTGCTGGTGGTGAGCACAATGCCAAGGAAAACTCTAGGCAAATTCAGCAAGGAAATTAATTAGGGACCTACCTAGGTTGAATTCTGTGAGCTGGAAATGGTATCCATCAGCAGTGGATGGAGCTAATTAGTGGAACATTAGTGGAGCTAATGTTCCCAGATCTCCACTGACTTGGCCACGTAACTTTGGATATGTGAGCTGTGAACTGGGACCACTGTGTCTACCTTGCTGGCTGTGCTGTGATGCTGAACGAGGTCTCACCACTTTCATCTCCTGCTTCAGTTTGTTTGACAGCCTCACGAACTGGTATGTTGGCTTGTTTGTTTATTTATTCTTGCCTTTTTAGCACTGTGCCTCTTCTAGTGAGGTAAATAACAGGGAGGCCTACGATAAATTTCACACATCTCCAGTGTGATTGCCGAGGCCTGTGGTCAATTCTCCATCTTAAGGTATTTATTGGCACTTATTCTTGGGTAAACCAGATGTCACTCTTAAGTGTCATCATAACCTTTTCTCCAAAAAAACCCCCTCACTTCCCATGCATATTGTTTCCAGTCTATCAGAACACACAGCTCTTCAAAAGTCAGTTTGAAAACTTGCAGTATTTAGGTGAATTTTTTAACCTATTTGTGTTTAAGGTTGCTGCGTTCCATACTACTGCCCTGTTTCTGTCCTAGGCACTTCAAGCCTGTTAGGATCTTTTGTAAAGAGAGAAAGTGTGGAGGAGTACCTTGGTTTAGGTAATTAAAACTCGTAGTTTCATGAGATCAGTGGATGCTGAGGTTTCCTTTTTCCAAGGTATTTTCAGGGGGCTTGCAGGGTAATGTCGAGATAATGATGGTGGAAATAATGTAGTTGTCAAGAATTGCAGATATGCCTGACTCCTCTCATGTTATTAGGGAGATTCTTTCTTTTCATCTCTTCTCTTTTTTTCACTCATCTTCCCCCCTGAAATATTCTTATCCTATGAATGCCCAAACATGTAATTTTAGATTGTGGGCTTTTGGTATGTGAGCGTGCACTGGTGGTAGGGTTTCTGTATAATGACTTGATAAACCTGTCAGGATTTTACTAGCAATGCATAATAAATGTGGTTATTATAGAAGATATCCCTTTTCCAACAGTGGCTATTGGATCTTTAGCAGGTTAGGAATCTTAATTCTTCTGTAATTCTCTCTCTTTTCTCCTCACCTTTTCTCTTCCTCTCTTGATTGATTAAGGACTTCAGTAGATTGTAGTATATCTTTCATTCTTTGGGTAGGAAACCCCACTGATGTAGATGTGTAGTTTCTCGTAAATATTGATTTTATTTCCTTTTTTGATAAAATTATTTAAACTACGCACATTGTGAACTGCTTAGAATACAGTTAATTAATTTAAATTGCATGTTAATTAATCTGGTTTGTTTTACTACATTACCTCCTCCAAAGCATCTGTCCAAACCTATAACTCCTGCTTCCGCCACTGTTGTTTCCTGGAGGAAATGCAATGATGTAGAAGACTTTTGGAAGCTGCCTGTGCATTCTTCCAAGGGTCTCTAATGATGTGGCAGGGGGGATCGGGTACAAAGCCACAGGCCCTTTATGCCGAAGACCTTTGATAGCACAAGAGCACACATTTCCTGAAAGCCTCTGCTACAGTAATCTCCTAAAGAGGATTATGCATTTTAAACAGCCAATTAGGTGTGATTAGGAAGGAAACCTTGAAGCATCCCAAGGACAGGAGGAAAGGAATGCAGGCAAATGGACAGCTGTTCAATGGATGAGCAAAGCACCTTAAATGGTCAAGGAGTTACAAGCAAAGAGAAAAGAATGGGCTTGTAAAGGGAGAGGAAGAAATGACTGGTTTAAGGGTACAGCTTCCAAATGGTAGTAGAACCCTCCTAACTTGGGTCCCAGACCAGAGCAATTGAACCTTCCTGCCTTCTCTGAAATCACAGGAAAAAAGCCTGCTTTGCAGGGAGAAGGGAATTATTTACTACTAAGTGCTATGGGAACGTTTTAAGTAACACATGAGCAATCACAAAATATATACTTTAAAAAAAATCTTTCTCTCTTTTCAACTGTGACTTTAGTAGTATTTCTTTTAAGTGTCTCCTTTATGCACCTATATGAAAGTTGTGAAATACTATGCCAAGAGAGCAAAATTTTGCAGTTCCTGTGTGTATCCTTTACCACTATACAGTAATCCACACACAAATGGAGATTCTTCCATGCCTTTTATAGCTATCATTTACCATTTGAACACTAAAATGGTGACCTGTAAGTCCATTTATGAAGCATTACTTGATGGTTTCCTTTTTTTCTGATTAATTTCTGGGTAGAGAATACAGCTGAAATTGTATCAATGCATAGGTTCAGATGGTTCTTTCAATAATTTAACTGAGTATCTAAAAAATGGCACAAATTTTGCAATTAGTTTTTTTCAGTCTTTTTAATATCATTTGAAAAGCAGCATGTGATTTTTGTGTTTGATTTTGTTTGGTTCTTCTTTTTGTTATGGAAACTAATATGAGGTTGGGGTAGAGACGTACTTCTTCCTTTTGCTGTTGGCCTGCTCTGCAAGCAGTGGAGATGGTTTCTTTCAGTTTGTATCTGGGACCCTGGATGCTTCAGCTACATGCAAAATCTCTGTCTTGTGGTACTGCAGCTGACCTTTATTTTATCTTCCCATTACCAAAAAAACCACCCACAAAATAAAAAAAATCAAAACCAACCAAAGAACCCCCAAAAAACCCACAGCACAACCCCCCCCTCCAAACAACAAACAAACAAACAAAAAAACACCCCAAATCCCAAACAAAACCAGAACAAACCACCAAAAAAACAAACCTAATTTTGTTTTCAGAAATTTGCACAGAAGTGTGTGATCTGGTCCTGATACGTAATCTCTTAGAACTGGGTTTCTGCTGGAAGCTAGTGTCCAGAGCTGCTTCTTCAGCAAGTTTCCTTTGGTTTGAGGTTTTGTGTTGGGTTTTTTTCCCAGACAATTTATACATCCACAACTTTTGGGGAATTTACGGTTCCTAATTATTACCTGAATTTTGCCATTCTTTAAAGGAAGGTGTTTGAAAACTATGGTAACTGCAAACAAATAGCTTTTTCAGTGAATCATACTGAAATGTACAAAGAAACAAAATTATGTGCAGGAGCAAGCTCATGTGTAATAAATAATGTTTTTAATAATTGAAATTTAATCTCCAGAACATGCTGTACTGTTCACCTTTCCATTGAGAAAACTGTAAAGTAAATCTGGGTCTCTGCTGAAGTCCTGGTTGACAGAGGTGATCCTCTGAAATCCATTCAAGGTACTTTACTTATTTTTTTTCCTGAGTGAATGTTAGCTTGATTGCTAATGCAGACTTCAATGGCAAACATATTTTTCTAAATAAATCCCACACTGGATTTCTGTACCTCTCCTCACTGGCTACATTTCAACTTACATTTTATTAGGGAAGCGGCACATGTATTATAAACTGCTAGGATGAAAGTCTGTTTGCTGAGGTTCTTCAGCACAGACTACCACATCCCAGAGAGCGGGCTAACATTGAATGTAGTAAATACTGTCTGTATTGCTTGCCCATTTCTGAGTGTTCTTTTAAACAGTGAAGATACAAGCAGGATCATGGGTTTGCTTCCTTTGCCTTTTGCATCTCTGCAGGTTGGTTTTTGAGTTTAGCTCATGCAAACTTCTCTGTGTCTTGTTGAAACAGGGATGTAGTCACTTTGGTGTGTTGATTCACTGCACTCTCATCAATATTGTTCTGCCATTGTGTTGTAGCTTTGGCCAAAAGGAAATCTGGGTTGGTTTGGTTCCTCCCCCGCCCCAGATTCTGATCTCCGTTAACCTGCTGTAAATCAGGAGAAATTCCACTGAACTAAACAGTCACTCTTCTTTAACCACCAAGTGGGATCCAGATTTCACCACTTACGCCTCTATGGGTCGGCCAAGACCCAACAGTGTAGAGCAAAAGACATGGCACAGAATATCTTTTGTATGTTTGTGAAATAGTCATGAACTCATCATTTTGTAGGATTTATTATATTATTTGTTAATCAATAAGATTATTTTTTATTAATTAATAATGTAATTAATGTGATTAAATCTTGCCAAGCACAAAGAATGATCTGGTCTTCATAAAACTGGGATAGCAAAGACTTGAGTTCTGGCATTTGTCATTGCTGGGATGGGTTTTCTCTTCTTCTGTATAGAGCAAAAATAATACAGATTGCACATTACCTTACAGCATTACTTTTCCACAGTACAGCAAGAAAAGCATTTATGATCCCTTACCAAACAAATGTACAATGAAAGGGAGTTGAAAAAGTTCGTGCCAAAAAAATGCAAAATACAGTTGACAGGCTTCTGTACTATGCAACAGCTATTATTTGAGTTATACATAAATAACAATTCTAATCTTGAATGAAACATAACTGACTTCTGTTTCATTCCTGGCCAATAGATGAGCTCAAGATGTACACAAGTGTGGTGAAGCCAAAGGATTTACAGAGCATCATAAAAGCATTTTATTGTGCACTCCAACGCTGTCATCCACAGCTAGCTAACAAATAAGATAGGTTTTTAATATAATCCACCATGTCCCTGCCAGTGCTCCTTGCCTGTTACGTCATCTTGCTTTGGGCCAAGCGTTTGTTTTCCCCAGATGGCCATTGCAAAGCTGCTGACAGCTCTCCTGACTGAGAAGCTGTAGCACAGCGATCTTCCAATTCATTTAGCACTACTGACAAAGGAAAAGCTGTTGATGTCCTGATGTGAAAGCACTCTATCAGGCATTACATAGTGTCTGTGTTCTCAGCATGTTTGGGGCATGATAAGTCATAGCACATGCTTTTTGACATCTTCCTGCCTTTCACTGCAGTGTAGGATTTCATGGAGTTGGAACTCAGGTGGCAGAAAAGATGTAAAAAGCCAAGTGTGACATCATCAGCAACTGGTAGCGGTCGTGAAATCATAAATAATATTTTGTAGACTTGGGTGAAAAATAAATCCTCTGAAAGATGTGCACTGCAGTTCCGCTTGCCTAAACTTTTGCCCTCTTGAGCAGCCCAAGTTGCACAGACTTTTGAAACTGATATCTAGCAGAGCTATTAACATCTAGGGAAGCCGTTCTTCTCTGAGTGCATAAAAAAACAGGCTTGCATTAGTCAGTAATTATTTTCTATCCTATCCTATTGTATCCATGGGGTATGGGTGGATTAGGAAGCAGCTAAGTGCCTTTATTTCTGCCCCAGCCTCACTCCCAGGCTAGTGGGATGGGAGGAGGAAAATACTAAATTACTGCTCCAGCGAGGGTGGCTCAGCAGACTGTGGGACATGGTGTGAAGTTGCTCTGTCTTGTGCGTGGGATGGCTGGGGTGGCAGCCATCATGCCTGCTAGGAGACACCCTGGGCCTCACCTTCCTATGGGGGGCAGCTGAAGCAATCTGCTCCCTTTTATGAAAATCAGATGCAGCTGTCAGGCTCCTGGCAGCTTCTTAATGCAGCCTTTGCTGAGACAGAGTCTGGATGCCTCCGTTTTAACATTTGCTGCCAATATTTATTTTATAACATAATTGAGTTTTTAAACAATGTATGTTAAATAATTTTCTTTAGGGTATCATGATCAGCTCTTTAAAAAGTTGAAATAAGTGCAGGGAAGTGTTTTTCTCTAATTTGTTCAGTTATGCGAATGTACTGATGGTGATTGTAATTAATTTAAAATTACTCTGTCCTCTGTTACTGGCTGATTAGGCAGGAAATATCCAAGGCTGTTCAGGTGCTCCACTAAAGGTCAAACAGTCACTCTGGCACAAAGAGCAAATGGTCCTGCCTTGGTAATCTGCCCACCACAGTCATTAGGTAGTTTAAATTGTGGCCATCAGGGCCTGTAGCAGCTCCGAGTAAGAGCAGTTATTTCAACCGTGTTATTTCAAGTGGGATGAATCTCAGTGCCTGAGTTCAAATTGGGTTTAAAACATAAAACAAAAATGTAAAAATCAAGTAACCCTTCCACTTCCTGATTCTCCAGCTTCCAAAATACTCCCAGTATTGCCAGCTGTCCAGCTAATGCTTCCATGGCTGAAACCGAAAGACCCTTGAAAATTACTTTACTTCAACCCAGAAACTGTTGTGGTGGAGCTGGTATACCTTCCATATGCCTACCATACCTACCACAGTAGTCAGGTAAAAGGGCTGGTAAACCTGTAGTATAGGCAGCAGCCCCAAGCTTTTCTTCCTAATGCTGCTTTTCCCTTTACTTTTCCAAGAGTAGGGTTTTTGCCTTACAGTTTGTTCTTTTTTTGGAGAGAATGTTCAGCATGATGGTAGGAAAAAATAAAATAAAATGTGATGTAGTAAACAAAAGATGCTAAATGCTTGAATAACTACAGTAAGACTATTACTTTAAGTCCAAAAGAAGATTAACTAACAAAGAATTCTGTCTATGTCAGTGATTAAACATGAAAAGTAACCCTTTATATTTCACTCTGGTCTCTCTGTAGCTGCTTAATATCCCTTTTTTTTTCTTCTCTTTTGTTTTTTTCTGCTATTCTTTTCTATTTTTGTAATTTGGGTATTGGGGCTGTCTTGCATATTTATCACTCAAATTCACCTTAGAAGTCAGGGCAGGCCATTCTTGGAAACATTTATTTGTCAACAAATTCTCGCTTTTCTCTCCAACTCTCTCTTACGGAGCAGTCAACAGGAGAACAGTTTGCTATGCTGATTGTATGAAATTGGGAGCTTCAACACAGCTACCAAAAGAAAGCCCACAGAATAGTTGTAGACAGGCAAATTGTAACAAAACAACCCAAAATAAACAAACTAAAAAAATCAAGTTCTGAAGTGAATGAGTTCAGCTGAAAATAAAATATGTTGGGGGTTTTTTTTGGTTTTGCTTACAAACTAGATTTATGGAAACGTATGAGCAATTCACTTGCACAAAGAGAGCTGCTCCATGTTGAACACGTATTTTTAGACTATGTTTCTAAAGAGATGTGTTTGTTCCTGAAATGCATAAGTCAGCCAGCACTCAGTCCTCACAACATTAAGCAATGGAGAGCTCTTTCTTCCAGTTGGGGGGCTGCTGAGAAACATCTCAGCAGAACTTTTCCAGGAAACTAGGAGAAGACGTATGCATGTTTTCCCTTATTCTAATGATGTTCTCAATTTAGCATAGTGACCTGTACTTGGTTATTAATTCCTCTCACATGACATACAAGGCAGCATCTTGGCCAACAAAGTGTGGGCTTGGGATGTTACCTAGAAAAATTCTTACTAATCTAAAATCGAAAATGTTTCTATTCATAGCATACCTTATTAAAAGTGGATTTGTTTTGTAAGTGTAACCCTCTGGGAGCTAAAGGTTAGATTGTTTTTAATGTAAACCCTTTTATTTTACCTGATGGCTTATACAAATGGATTGCAGGGAACAGCTGAAGTGTTATGCATAGCATTTGGTTTCCAAGATTGGCAGATATTACCTGAAATACATAACGTTACATGAACATCATCTTTTGCACGTAAGTTTTGAATTTTGAAAAGTCTGTTGTTCCTGGGTGGTCACTGTGGAGATAGCTTCAAGCATACAAAATATAAAAAGTATGCATGAAATATGCCAGTATATTAAATTAACATCCTGCAAAAGCTCCCTTTTTAAAATCCAGATGCTTATATTGCTTTTGACAGACTCTAGGCGGTAAAGTTTTAACTTTAAAGAAGGGGCTTTCTGTTTCTGTTTTCAAGTTAAAAATAATGAAAGGAAAACACACTGAAATTCCCACATTATTAAATAAAACATTTAAGTGGCATGGGGCCAATCATTGTCACGCCATGAACAAATGCCTTACGGTAATATGTTCCATAACTGTTTGCTAAAAACTACCAATTTTAACACATTTGCACATGATTAGACACAATAAAAAGTTACTTATTGAAGCCAGTGCCACAGTAGTGTTACTTAGGCCCGGGGGAGGGAAACCTGAGGAAGAGGGGTGGTGTGAAATGGGTTCCATGCTGTGAAAACAGACCTTCAGGAGAGTCGCCCAGTGATGGACTTGGCTCCCGTGGCCAGGAGTTCACAGGGCTGCCCCTGCGCCAGGGAGCGGGACTGGGCAGACATGTAAGGGGGAAGACTTGGCAGCGCAACTGATGGGCTTGAGCATCAGCTACCCAAGAACCACAGTGAAGATGTCATTTTGAAATGACCCTCAGTACCCAGGGACCGGTCCACCTACAGGGCGCATTTCAAAACAGTTGGGTTGTAATGTTGTTCTTGCAAGATTTCTGGGCATATTCCTCTTTTTCTTAACAATCAAAGAAAGAGCTTCATTGGTCTGGGTTTGTAGCTGCCAGCACATTCATATGGATATATCTCACTGAACCTCATCAGCTGGAATGCAACAAGAAGAGACGGGTGTCTGTTCTAACGGAAGAAGTTTGGCTTTGCCACTTAATGCTTTGCTGACTGAAGTAATGGAATAGCATTCTCATTATTTCAGAGTAGTTTATTCAAAGAATAATTCTGCATAAGCATTTATTTAGATTTCAAATGTTTTTGCTGAAGGAAATCACAAAATTTAGACCAGGTGATTCCTTTGTATCAGCCTCACAGATCGCTTTTGGTTTAATTTTTCTCTTTCAGGGCCTTTGGATTAAGAACCCACTGATATGCTTCAGTTTTTCAGACTGCATGGCACTTCACATCCTCTGCAGTCATGTGAGAAGAGTTATCAAAACCAGCCTGAATTAATTAAAAGTAGGTGTAATCTCCACAAACACGTGGGAGCCAGTAAGGAAACAACATAAATCTGCAGGGGAAAATTCTGAGTATAAGTTAATGGCAACATTAACAAAGATAATTTTTGCTTTGCAACATCTGCACATTTGGATTCACAAGGGAGTTTCTGGCTACTTGGGATTTTACACATCTATCTGCTATTGTAAATCTGACAAGCCCATGGAAACATATGACTCTGAGATGCACCCTTGAGTGTTTTGGACCCATAAAGTAATTTATGCATTGAAATCAGGGATAAACATTTGCTTTCAAGGGAGAACCCCCTGCATCTTCCCCTCCTGTGGGGACCGAACAACATTCAGAAGATACTCGGGGTTATGAAATATTTCCTTGTGACTTTCTTACCTCCAGAAGGTGATGCAGCTCTCCATCCCAGCTGCCTGCAGCTCCCATGGGCTGTAGTTTTCTCCCGGTCCATAGCGTACATGCTGTTTAAAGCACTGTGCTGAATGAGCTCCTGGGGAGCAGAGGCAGGCATTATGCCTGTGGACTGTGGCAAACACAAGGCAAGGAGTAGCGCATGTTGGTTGTGACACCCAGTAAAATAAGTCATCTGCACAGCGCTGTTTTCATGTTCCCTCTCCTCACCAAATGCGCTGACAGGATTTGGGACTGGCAGTTTCTCCAGTGCTCCCGTGGTACGTAGAATAAGGTGCCCCTGTTAACAAAATCCTCTTGCCAAGCCCTGGGGACTGATAGCAAGAATGTTGCTACTGGTCTTTCTCACTGCACAGGGGGAATTAGGTGTTCAGCAGTGATGATGCTTTTCTGGCTTAGGCGCATACAACAAAAAACTCACCACCAACCAAAAGTAAACAGAGCATTAAGATGAAGAAAGAATAAATAAAACAGCCCTTCGTAGTGCTTTACAGTCCTCTGTGCTGTGGAAAAAACTTCCAGTAAGGCAGGAGATGAACAGGCAACCCATGCCCTGTCTGCTAAAAAATGTGGTAAGGGTAAGGCAGGTCCTTACATGACTTTTTGGGCCTCCTGTATTACACCACTGTTTTATTTCCATGTAGGAAGGAGTTTTTTGGATTCGTTTGTTTCTTGGGTGGCAGAAGGGCTGAGGAATCAATGCTTGATATCAGGCATATGAATAGCAGTGTTTGCTTTCATGTCACAGGAGCCAGCCTTCTGCAGACTCCTGGTGCCTCACATGGGCGGCAGCGCACCCTGCACCCTGCACCAGAACTGCGCCGTGGGTTTCCACAGGGCACCTGGTTTATTACTAGCCAGGAGGGTTTCTGCAGGGAGCTTGACTCTGAAGAGGAAAGGAGTGGATGCTTTCCAAAACTGAGTGTGTGCAAGCATTAACTTTCCCACTCCTATTTTGTTTCGGTTGGCAGCAGCGAGGAGTGGAAGGAGGGATAACAAACCCGGCTCCTTCCCCCGCTTACTCCAGCACTGCACTTATGTCATAGTGGGTCACTTAAAATGAAAATATACCTCCTCCCCCATCAACCCCATAACTTTTTTCTCTCAAAAAGTCTTACAAAGCAGGAAAGCAGCATGATCCTCATCTTACAGAAAGGGAGCGGGAGGCAGAGGAAGGAAAACAATTGCCCTAAAAGCCTGCCAGCCTTTCTGTTACAAGGTACATATGGGACACTGAAAACTAGAAAGCCCTCCCACCACAAAATGTAGCCGCACGTGATGCTAACAGCTGAGGGGCACTTTGAAGAAGTGGGTGTCACTAGAAGGAGTTAACCAACAAAAGTGGTACTGGGTCTTCACTGGTGGTGCCAGAAAGTAGAGAGAACTGGGTGAATGTTATCCCCAGCACCACTCACCACTTCGCACAGGTGACTGGACAATGTGTTGAAGGTAATAGATGACATTATTGGATTTGAGCTGCTTTCAAGAAATGGCTGTGTTTGCATGAAAGTGTCTTTCAGCTGTCTCTTCCTTGCGGGTAACTTTCTGCCGAGGGGACTCTTCCCCAGGCTCAGCAGCTGGTGGTGCTCTGAATCTCAAGTGGGCCCTTCACAGGCCTTTGGGAAACATCCTCCAGTACCTGGGCCCTGGAAAACTGTCCTGCTGGAAGAGGCTGCCAGGAGTGTCTGCACTCTGTGCTTGTGGTTCCCTGACTCCCTCAGAGGTATGGGGCTAGTTCTGCTCGGAAGTAAAAGAAAACATTTTTTTATTCAGTCATACTAAAGGTCAGATTCAAAAAAAAGTCCAGAAGCAAAACCAGATATGAGTTATAGCCCTAAGCTTAGTAAATAGGTAACTGTCCTCATGCTTAAACCTTTCTCCCTCCCCCCCTCCCCTTTTTTTTCTACTAACCATAGATATCTGCTGGCTTTTAGAAGTGGGACCCAGAACACACTAACGCCCACAGGTGACTGCAGCTGCAGTCGTGTATCTAAGGGCGGGATGGACATAGGTCCCCTCCTGCTGTTGGCAGCTGTCTCAGAGCTCCTGCCCCGTGCTGTTTCATGCCTCTGCTCTGTCAGTGCTGGCTGCCAATTGTCTCTTAGTGTGCTACTGCTCCCATCTCTGAAAGCCAAGCGAGGAGGTGTCACGTGAGATGAGATCTTGGGATTATAGCATCATGGTCATGTTATGATAGGAATACTGACAGCATTGAAATGTTTAGTATATCAAGAGCAGAAATAAGGAAAATGGTCTGACTAGAGTAAGGCATGATCCACTCATACAAAGCGCCATCACACAGATTTCTAGCGACACTTTAGTGATGATTTTTTGCAAATTTGAACCTTGAAGCTGAGCTCAAACAGGACACAGTGTTGACAACGAACAGAAATACAGATTACAGTGTATTAATGGCTTTCTGGTTAAAAAATTTGACACAGCCATTGATTCAAGAACTTCTATTGCCAGTTTCAGTCAATATGACCTTTTGGGTTAACATCAAAACTGTAGCAAAGACTCGTTTGTCAGAGATGGCTCTTAGCCGTTAATGTTGTTCAAGAAGGAGGGGAGCAAAGTACAAGATGGTGTTACTATGGAGTAACTGTATTGCAAGCTATAAGCTGCATTGTTCTGAAAACAAAGGAAGCAAGACACAATAGATTTTAAGCCATTGTCCTGTCTTGGCACTCTTACCTCATTTTGGTGTTATTAGCACAGAGGATAAGAAGTCCACCCAACACAAATCAGGATGTTCATGTGTGTTCACCATGACATCCGAGAACCAGATTATTTTTAGTTTTCCATGGATTAAAAGAGAAGCATCCTTCTCCTGTTGTCCTCGGATCCTCTGCAAGGATTAGGCACATTAGTCAGCATGGGAGTCTTTACAGGAAGGATCTTGCCGAAATAGTAGAGACTTCCAAAAGATGAGAAGAAGAGAGGGTATCTTTTTCATTGCATAGGCTTGCAGACTTTCTTTGTGCATAATGGAAAGCTTTCCTGGGGTAATGTTCCCTGTTGTCCACAGGTAACTTAATGTTTAATAGGCAGTTGTAGCAGACCCAGTAGTAATTGCAGCATCTGCTGTACTCTGACATTCTCATTTAGGTTACCCTCAAATCTTAAATGTTAGACATTTTATTGGACAGGTGGGATTTTTGTAAAAGAAGTTTTATTTTTCCTCTTTTTCTATTTTTATTTATTTTTTTAAAGGAATGCTTGAGTAGTTAACCATTACCGAGTTTGAAGAAAGTCTGAACTGGATAAGAATGAGAGAAAGCTGGTAATCTTTTTGTGACCTTCTTCAAAAACCTTTGCAGTTAAAATAGATGAAGACTAAAATTATTCCTGTGGTCTAGAATCACCTTTGATTCAGTAGGACATCAGCTTGCCACTGAAGAGAGATGAATCATGAGCTAAAGGAAATCTCACAGCAGTGGTTTTTAACTAATGAATGTGATGTGAAAGGCAGCTTTTAACCAGGATATGCATGTGTGACTGTCATTTAGGTACTGCATGAGAAGTACAGAGAAACATGTATTCTCAAATGAGTAGGAACAGCTGGAGTCAGAGGAAAGTTTCTTTTTAAGCAGCATACTTTATATATATAAGTGATGGGCAGGCCTGGGGACTAGCTGGCTGGAATTTTCCCAGCTTGGAAAGGCCATTTGTGTTGCAGTGGAAGAGTGATTGTCCCAAGACCATCTCCCCTACAGCCTGGGAATCCCAATTGCCTTTAAACACCTGGGCTTGTACCTTTGGCTGAGGAGTATTTCTGATTCAGTAGCCTTGGTAGTGCTCACTGCATTTAAACTCTTCTGAACTCAAATTGAAAAAGTCAATAGTATTTTCTAACCTCATTGTAGTTTATTGAAGCCTTCGCCGTCTCTTCTGCTGTCTCCCTGCAAGAATTTCCAATGGTAAATTGCACCTTTATAGACTATATATTAATCTCTTAGTGAATTACTATGTCTATAATATTCTATGATTATTACTCCTTAGTTAATTTGCTTGATATTAAGTTAGGGCTTAGTGCCCAATATAGCCAAATTTAGTCGAAACACTTGAAGAAGTTCACCCTGATACCCTCCCCCTTTCTGCAACAGCTCATTATAGTGAGACCATAGACTATTATAGTAGTACTTGAAGCTTACATATTTCTTCTTCAGTCTTCCCTACATGCTTGAAGAACCACCGGCTGGTATTAGGTAATTTAGCTTGATTCCCATTTTCTTATTCATGCTGAGGAGCAGCTTATTGTGGAAATAATTCCTGTTTTTATTAGGATTGTTTGTGAAGTTATAAATCTACAAAGCAGCATGTGGCAGGAAACAAAACTGCACTTTTTCTGATCAATGTGCTCTGACGTTTCCTCTTTGACACAGTCTGGCCATACCCTGGGACTTCCGAGGGCCATCCTGTTCCAGATGTGCCCCCTGACCAGCCGCCATCCCCCTGTTTGGATGAGGCTCAGATGCCTTTCCCTCCTCTATGTCCGTGGGAAGGAAACACAGGTGAATAGGCTGAGATGAAGGGTGCCACATCATGCTCCAGCTGATCGCTCAGTCCAGGTAACTGGAGCAACACCATCAGGAGGGGGTGGTCTGCAGCCCAGGGACAACCCGAGTGCTGAAGTGCCTCTTTACTAAAGTCTGTGGATATTTCCTAGACTATGCTGTGAGGACAGCTCAAATGTAACAACATGTCAAAACCTGGTATTTGTCTTTGAAGACCTCCGTCCCTGACAGCCACCTCTCAGGTTTCAGCAGTACTGAGCTCTGAGAAGCCATTATGTGATGGGAGAGCTCAAAACCTGCCATCAAGTTATCTTACATTGAATACTCGTAAGAAGATGCACGTTAAACAGTGGCAGTTTTGGAAAGCTCGCCTCTGTTCTGGGCAAAATTGTCATGCTGTAACCAGACACTATCAATCGTGCTCCACTTTTTTGGAGGACTAGTACGCCTAATCTCAGTGGTTGCTTCAGAAGAAGTTTATTTAAGAAGGAGCTTATTTTTTCCTGTGTTTTGTGCAATAATATCTGCCTCCTCTCTGCTCTGTGCACACAAAGCCTGTGATTACTTTGAGGGAGATTGTCAGAGGAAAAGGGAAGGACCTCAAGCAGGAAAATACTTAGGAGAATTATGTAGAAGCTTGATTTCCAAATAGACAGCAAAAAATCCCCAAATTAGTTCTCAGGACAAGACTACTGCTGCCTCCAGCTTGCTTGCCTGTAAGGACTACAGATGCTCCTTCCTCAGCTGACAGTGTCTGGTTCTTGACAGATCACAAGTCCAGACCAAGAGCTCCTTTGCTGTGAAAGACTTTCACCTTCACATCCTGGTTTGTTTTCTTTAAAACAGGATGAAGTGGATAAAAAAGTGA
Source organism: Falco rusticolus (assembly GCF_015220075.1). Taxonomy (NCBI): domain Eukaryota; kingdom Metazoa; phylum Chordata; class Aves; order Falconiformes; family Falconidae; genus Falco; species Falco rusticolus. The sequence goes on from NC_051187.1 coordinate 60,205,453, forward strand.
AAAAAATTCATCTCCCATCCAGTTTGTCTGAAACTGTTTTGAAATATCATTTATGTGCAGGTGATCCTGATGTAAAACAATTAGTTTGAATCTTTTTGAATTTCTTTGGTCTTGGTTCTCCATTTTTCAAATTGAAGAATTCTAAGACCAAAATCGTAGTCTTTTTGAGGAGAGGAAAAGAAAAAAAAGCATAGAAAACTTCTTTTGTTCCTGCAACAAGAACATTCAAATTTCTCAATCACCTGTTCTGATCTGATATTGATTTCCTTTAGTATTTCTTCTTCCTCCTTAGGGAAATAAATCTGTTTCTGGTATCTATCAGCCATTCTTCCCTTTGATAAAAAGAATTCATATAATTCTTCAGTAATGCTAAATCTTCTGTCAACAAATTAGTCTTGTCATCAGCCATAAGGGGCCTCATGATCTTCTTGGTGACCTCTTGCTTCTAAAATACCTGAGAAAAAATGTATGCATAATAACTCCTGGATATTCTTGTAATGTTTGTACTTTTATTTACAACTTTTTATGGTGCTGTGAAGTCAATTGGCTGGACATTATTTTTTTTTTCTCAGAACAATACTGGAAACTTTAAACAATATCCTGTTTGCAAGTATGATGTCAGGGGCTTAAGACAGCAAATGAATGTATGTGTGAGGTTAATTCAATATGTGCAGGTTAATTCAGTAAAATCAATAATTTAGTGGCTAGAGTGCTCTTTGGAGATCTATGGGTTGTATGGGATATGGGATCAAGTTTCTGCTTTTGTCCCATTCCAGACAAGTGTCCAAATCACTAGGTTATATGATCAGTCTATCTTTTTCTAGTCAAATAATTATTTATCCAAATTTAATCTCCAGTAGAGAGAAATCAGGGTTAATACCTTCCCACAATTCATACGTATGCCTCAACTCTTGGGTTATTAGCTGTTCTTTCTACATGCTTTGATGAAAAATTTAATCAAGAACTGTCTTTACATGATTAAAAAAGGTTTTGACACTTTCTAACACAAAATGGTTCCATTGAAAAACACACCTTTTTTCCCGTTTCCCCCATCCCATGACATCGCTGGGTATTTTGCTGCTTACATTTAGTAGACTCAGGACTTCACTTTTATTAATATCTCATTCTTGCAAGTTGCTTTGCATGCCTGGAGGCATAAATATGAAGAACAGGCTCCATGACTAGAGCCATAGTCCGTCACAGTGCTATATTGTACTTAAAGGATGTGTTCTCTTGTTAGCACTAATTGCATTTTCCTTGTTTTCCTCTGATTTCATATATACTTAACTGCTACTCTATGCACCATTCAAACTCTCTGTCATGTTTAAAAGCAGAATCTTTTTTGTGTACAGTATTTTCTGCTCTCTTTTTAATTATTTTTAACATTATTTGTCATTTTTCACCAAGGCATTTTCCATGAAACAGTACTGTGTGCTTCTAGTTAACATCTAACTGGAACTGTCATGCCTAATGCTTTAGTAATCTCTGGATGCACTGTACTGGCCTGAAGCTGCTTAAACTCAGGCCTTATGCTGTTGTAAGAGTACTTCTGTCAGGCTTTCCAGATTGTCAGTGGTGTGGGTTTGCAGATTTACCTCTTCATCTCCAATATGTGTCCAGCTGATTCTTAAAAACTCTGTCAAAAAATGCTATCATTTCACAAATTATAAAAGAAAACACAGCTCTATACCATGTGCTTAAAGCTATTGCTTGATTTATTTCTTCCACTTAATATGCCCCAGATTATATCCAGTACTTGAATACTCCCATTTCTACTTAGTTTTCTGTCTCCTTTCAAAACCATATTAGTTTATTGTTGCCTCCTGCTCAGTTCCATCTACCATCTTACTTCCTTTAACTCAGGTTTTGAACTTTGGTAATTGTAACCAGCTGGTAATGTCTCCTGGGGTTCCTGCCTCGCTAAATTTTACTTCCATTTAGCACCTGGATACATTCTCTGCCTTGCCTGCTCTCTGAAGAGCAGAGATTTGAAAAGGGCAGGACGGGAGAGTAACTACTGCACTTTGCTGTCTCCTGAACTGGAAGTTTTCATAATCAAATTTAAATGCAAAGCAATTGCATTATGTGATCTGTATTATACGGTATCAGACACAGACTGGAACAAAATTTTCTTGTTAGGCACTTCCTACTTTCTGAAGCTGTCATGTGGGCAGTTTTGCTGAGTTTTGCCCCAAACAAGCAGTCAGCTTCTGTCGGTGTTAGGTGAACAGGTTGTCTCTTTTATCACGGGTTCTCCGATAGGATTTCCTCTGGTGAAAAGCAAAAAGGTTTCTGTGTAGTGGCACTTCTGAGAATGGACAACTTGCCTTACTTTACAAATTTCTGCTGTTTCTGCATCTTTTGTTCACTTGAAAACCACTCTAGGACACAGGAGTACTGTCACCGTCATATTGTCTATACTGAGTCACTTGCCTATCTGTATATGATGCCTCTTGTGTTGTTTTTAGCTCCAACTACAAGTTTCAACCATATATAAATTTTTCTTCTATAAATCACCAAATGGGAAAAAGCAGGAGTTAAGGAACTGTGAATTTGAGTTTAATAGTATAATCCATGTGCATTTAAAGCATGTGTAATCCTACATCCACCAAGTAGCTGGCTTGTATGGGAGCATAAACAATTTCATTAAATAGCATTTCATAGGTTTGTTGCCTGAAAAAAAATATCATTCATTAAGTCCATAATCTGTGAATTTACAATATACTGTTTCAGATATGTTTGAAAGTGTACTTCAGATATAGGTAATAAATGTAAAACATAAATCCTCTCTAATTAACTTTGGCCGTACAGGAAAACTTTCATATTAAACTCCTGTCTTCTCCCACTGTGATTCTTGGCCATGATGTCATAAGCATGAATTATGAGCTCAACATGGCAGGGAATTTAGACCAGGAATTTAAATTGCCTGAAGAACATTTTGTTCTTTTCTATTCCCGCAGTAGGATATGCTCTGTGATCTCTGGCAGCTCTGGCCAGAGATGGAAGTGCAGTCAGGTACAGCAAAGGAGCTGCAGACTGGCCCATCTGTGGCAGAGAAGACCAAAACCCAGCGCTTGCCAGTGAATGAAGAAAGCTGTCGACGCCTGCAATGGGAGGGCAGCCCTGAGAGCCAGTACCGCTCAGGCAGGCTCTTGCCTTCGCCTTCTCTCCAAGGCTCCTGAGCACTGAGCAAATCAGGACTGACAGTAGGTGTAGTGGAGAGGAACATGTCTTCAGTACTGACCACTCTGGTGACACCTGTCAGGATGAAAAACACTGAAGGGAAAGAGGAGAGAGGCTGGAAATGCTCTATGTGAAAGACCACCGACTGTGACAGAGCCTGTTTCTCCTGAGACCTCTTCCCATCTGCCCTGTTCTCATGGTGAAAAGACACACTGGACTTTGGCAGAGAAAAGTTGAAGGTGACATGCGAGGAGGAGGCTGGTGCTCTCAGCAGGGTGCAGAGACTGCTCGCAGCGATGGCCTCGCAGGCACATTAGCGGGAGGAGTGGCATTCCCAGACTTGCAGTGGGTTTCAGATGGTGGAAGCTTTTCCCACCACAGTGGCATTTACCGAGCAGCTCAGGATTGCTCACAGAGCAGTCACGGTTAGAGGGACGAGAAGGCTGTGGGCTTGTTTCTGAAGGACTTTGGTGGCCAGTACAGATACGCAGCATCTGCTCAGGTGTAATTCACACGGAGGCATGCTAGGACAGCATGGTCTGGAGGCTATGTGTGATTCAGGTGATCCACCAGAAAACTCATCTAGGCATAGATGTAGTGAAATCTCAGCCAGAAAAAGGCAATTTGCCTAATAAAACCCTCTGGAAGAGGTGAGGGCTCACTCAACACAGTAGTGTTTACCTTTCGTTGTTCCAGTCTAGCCTAGACAGTAATTACATCTGTGGGGTTAACGTGTATCAAGGATCTCGGTGAAGATCCAATAACAGTGTTTATAGCTGTCACGTATGGTGGCTGAAAACACTGATTGCCATCTCCAGCACTGCCAAGACACTTGGTCTTCAGTCAAATCATTGCGGATAAGGAGCCTAATGATCCCAAGCACTCGGCAGCTTCCCGTTGGAGAAGGGGCATTTTCCCCTTCTTTTTAAGCTGGTTAGCCTTAGACCTGTGGCTTGGGTATAGATCTGAGGAACTCAGGTTAACAGTTCCTGTCTCGTCCACAACAGAGTTGAACTCTATGAACATCCTTTTGGAGAAATAATATTTTGAAACCATATGAATGTTTACACAGAGCAAAAGGAAGGCGTGCAAACATTGTAAAGGGAGTTTGTGACTCCTGTTCTGTTGCTTTCTGGAAGACTGTGCTTGGATTTTGCAGTATTTGCTTTGCTCCGATTATGCTTTAATATTTCAGTGTGGGGAAAATAACTAATGTAGGAATGCAGCACTCAAGTGCTCTTTCCTCAACACACACACACACACGTATAAAAAAAATGAAACCTTGCTATTTATTAAGGGAAAAGATATTCTTGGCAACTTAAATTGGGAAGTAACTGGGGGAAAATAGCTCTCTTCAAGAAAAGTAAGTAAAGTAGGTGCAGGCAGTGACTTTAAATTGGACATTAAACTAATCCAGGGCTATACTTTAATAAAGGCTAGTGCTGGGAATTCTTATGGATTTTTTAGCTCATTGCTGGGATGACAGAGAAATACAATAAATGTTCTATTACTTACACAAGCTGCTGGTTTTCAGAAAATTAGTCACCAGTGACCTTTTACCCTTTGTCTTGCTCTCTTTCTCAGTAAAAGTACCTGATCAGAATCAAATACAGCCCTGCTGTATGATGGCATCCCTCCAGGCTGCACAGGGCTACCCTCCATTACTGTGAGTACCACTCGTAGAGTAGCATAAAACTGGCTTGTTTTTCTCATTGTGTAACTGTAATATTGGGGAGGGGGAGGGCAGGAGGGGAGAGGAAATGACAGAGGAAGAAAATAATTTATTCATCATTGGTTGTTATTTTTAACTGTAGAAGAAAACAAAGGCACAGTTCTACATTTCTTTACTAAGGAATGAAGCCCAAAACATAAAACATAACCAATCAAACTGCTCAGAATTAAAATCTGAGAACCGTGATATGGCTTGGTGATATCCCCAGCCTCACAAAGCATAAACCTTTGTGTTTGGTTGGTATTTTCTCTTTTCCCCAAGTATCAAAATGTGAGGTTTATATTCTCTACAACGAGGCACAGACTTTTGCTGAGGGGGAGGGGACTATATTACTTGGTGTGTACCAGCCCTTTGGTAGAATTATATTGATTAGTTTTCCAGTTAACAGTGAGACCTCCTTCTGACCTTATTTTCAGGGTCAGTAGATCATAATGCAGAAGCGCTAAGAGACCAGCGTCCCTCCCCATATTGCTTTTTGAAGAGTGTATGGACCAGAAAATCATCATTTTATAGATATAAAAATACATATATAATGTGTGTGTGTATATATGTATAATCTATACATGTAAAAAAAAGAGTGGAGGTGGACCCTGCTCTGTAAGTCCAAGTCCAAGTTATATATAAATTATAATAACATTTTGTTCTGCATAGGAAGTATATCCAGTATCCTACTACATAGCTTTAAAACTGATTTTTTTCCTAAGCTGTTTGTTTCTTGAAATAGAAGAGAAATACCTCGTGATTCAGCACAGTGAGGACAGATGTGTCTGTGAAAGATGGACATGCGTCTATATTTGAAATGGAACTGTTTTTCTGAGATCTTTAGTTTGAGAGTTCTCAGACGTGAACATGTAAAACAAAGAGCTATATGCTCAGACCCATTATAGGCACTCTGAGGATGTCCCATGAGCAATCTGTTGGCTTCCATCTTGTATAGTATGTCAACCATACATACCTCTAATTAAATAAGAAATCATTTGTTGAAACTTGCTGCACTTTTCATATCCAACATTTTCCATGGCAGGTGTATAACAAAGAACAAGGACAACATGAAATACCTAAAGAATGCTTTTAGCTGCTATTTTTAATTGCTATTTGAAGCTTACATTTGAAAACCTTGGTCTTGTAAAAGGATAAGGACTGGAGTCAAGGACTCAAATATCCTCACCCTAACACCAGGACCTTGCAGAATGCTTTTGAACTCGGGTGCTCCCCGAGCGTACTGTAACTGTAGGAGACAGCGCTACTGCCCCGGTAAGAGCCAAGCTGCTCTTTTCATATTAAGAAAAAGAAGCTTGACTTCTAGCAGCTGCTGCTTCTGCTTTCCTGTATTTCCTTAACTGAAATACAGACCTCAAAGAGCCAATTAATATATTCCATGGTAATTGTAAAATCGCTATCTGGGGAAATAAATGACTGAAAATGACTCCAGGGGGCAGGGGGCAATGTGAGGCAACATCTTATAGGCCACAGAGTCTTGTCTATTCCCAGCTAGCCCTAGACCGCCTGGAGTACCTCAGCTCCTCAGGAGACATCATGTGGACAATGCCTTGCCTGCAACTTTGTTGCTGAAATTTCCTTCTCAGGGTTAATAGTGCTGTGGTCCTGAGCCATCTGGTAAAACCAGCTTCCCAGCTGTTGTCCCTTGCCTTTCCCCCAGCAAAGGCTCAACAGGTCTTGCAGTGGACATGCCAACATGGCAGCATGCCTACTGCTTCATATATTCCTGGTTTTCACAAGTCTGGACAATAGTATATAGAAACCGTTTAGTGAATAGATGTTGCTCCTACATTGGCTTTTTAGTTGTGTTCAGATTTTAGCGTGGCCCAACAGAGATGGCAAAGAGAGTATCCATGCACCATCTTTTTACTTCCTTACCTCGTATTTTGACAGCTCTGAGTCTGGGCCTCCTATGTGATATGGACCTTTTAGATTTGAAATTGAGACATGATACCGTATTTATTTCTCATAGCAATATGGCACAGGACTTCAGCATCCTGGTTTATGAATACAAGATGTTTATAAACACACCCTTAAGTGACAAAGATTATCTTCTCTACTTGTTTCTCTGCTGAAACAAAGGCAATTTCTTCTTCCTGCTAGTATCTTAACATACCTGTTTTCTTCTGGGAGATTTTCTAGATTCCTAAAGTTTCCTAGTAATGGCTAAACAATTGTCATTGTGGCCTCCTTGCACCTGCGCGCTAATCGGATCAAATAACTTCCAGAGAGTCAGACTTGTAACAGAAGTGAGCTGACTCTGAAGGACTTGGGTGCTGTAGTGAGCAGCTGGTCCTTCTCCAAATATTCTGGAGCACAGGTATCACCAAGCAGGCTGTCATTACATCCAGCACGTGTGCCATCAGTGTTGAAAGCAGGCAAACAGCTGCTAGCTGGATAAGAGTGACCATATTCTATGCACACACACTGCCTCATTTCTTCACCAGCTGGTACCCGAGGGACCCTTCCCTTTCGTAAAGGATCGATAGCCCTTAGTGTGTCTCAGGGTGCATTTATATGGCCATAGTCACTTGCAAAAACTATGTGATTTTCTGACATGTTCCTCTGCTGCATTTTTCTCTGCAAGGATCATGCAAATATTAATGAAAAAGTTAAAAAATTTACCCTTTTTGGCTCCATGTCTGTTAGCAGCAAGGAATTTTTCTGAACCTGTCCTTGGCATATTGGTGGAATTTGTTCACAGAATTCTGGTTTAGTTTCTCACTCGCCAAGCACTTTTCTTTCTTTTTTTTCCTGTCAGCGGGCTTGTGAACCATTCAACTAACTGGTCATTCAATTGCTATAGAGTAGTGATCATTCTGGGGTAAGGTGAGGGGCCCTGGCACCCTGTGCCTTGGGCAGGGTGCCACTTTCTGTCCCAGAGCTGTACAGGCTGAGCTCTCCCCACAGCTGGCACAGCTGGGTAAGTACTTCTGGTTACTGCATTGAAGCGTGTGAAATCAGACATTCATGTGAAGCTCACCTAGCAAAAAAGAGAAGGCAGCCAATCAGCCTACTGGGCAACTAAATAAGCAGAGTCATGTTTCTTACCCTACTTCAGTCCGGTTATCTCGCTTTACTTCATTTTACCATCCTCTTTCTGTGAGCCTTCCTGGAGCTTTGATTATTTTTGCTAATTTATCTTAAAACCTACCATTGATGCATTTTTGTCAGTTTCCACAAAAGAATATTCTTCATTAAGGGCCATATGTATGTTAATAAAGAAGGAATATTTCTAATATGCTGAATTATGAAAAGGGCAAAATATTCTTTTTTTCCTTTAAGGGAAAATGCATTTTGTTTTCTTTTGCCACCCATCACCCTGAAAAAAGTGACTGAGAGGGTAATATCCAATCTCCCTTTCTTCCTTTGCCATAACTCTTTTCCCCACTCCCACAGGGCAGTTATGATAAGTTTGTTAAATGGAAATAAGTCTAGGAAGAATGTGCCCATCAGTAACAGCAGGAAGGTGTAAGCAACTTAAAGTGGCCACTCTAGCACTGACTGTTTTTTGACTGCATATCAGCTGTATAACGCACTATCCCACATCATCTCTTAGCTGTGCAACTGCAGATCAGGAACCTTAGAGCATCCTGCTGCAGGCGTAAGACAAAAAATTAGCCTCGATAACATATTTTTCCTGGTATTTCTCTGGAGAGAATAATCCAGAGCAGAAGTCTAATACTGGATGTTTCAGTTGTCTGTTTGGGGGGGTCCCTCCTGTTCCAGCATTTGTACAGAGACCAGGCTCCCTGGGCAAAAATCAATCTTTTTGATGAACCTTCTTGTTCTGAAAAATTAGTGTGAACAGTATTGTCTGTTTCTACTATTTACCCTACATTTTTTTGTTGCTTTAATTCAATTATTGGAATTTAATTATTATTATCTAAAGGAGTGAGGAGAGTTGCTCCTGTGTGAGGACAGGCTTTTTATCATAAATTCCCAGTAAGAACTTCTTTCTTTACCTTTCTCTGTTCTCTAACTCTGTAGATAATAGAGTGGCAATTATGGTTATTTAGGACCTAAGCCTGAAAACCCTTAATCGTGGATATTCATTGCTCCCATGGTCTACCTACTTCATTGATTGTGCTAGTTTATTTTTGGTAGGATCAAGTGAGCGATTATAAAACAAGCAAAAACCACAGAAAGGTGACAGAGTCAATTTAGAGTACAGAAAAGCGCTTATATCCTGCACTTCATGACTCTTACCCCAGGTAAGAGATACTTGAGCATAATTATTAAAAGGGGTTAGTCCTTCCGAAGCCTGAAATGACTTTTTTTTTAACTTCAGATGTATTTCCCACCCTGCCTTACACTGACTTGTTTGCTGACCGCGTTGCTGGCACATGTTGTGGGGCCGCATCCTGCTGGAGCGGTGCAGGTGGGGGTGCTGCAGGCACCCCGGAGATGTGTTCGATCAGCTGGGCTTGCCAAGCGTGGGGTCGGGCTCCTGCTGCTGAACTCCTGCAACTGCAGATCAGGAACCTCGTGGCATCCCACTGCAGGTGTAAGACAAAAATTTAGCTTCGATAACATATTTTTCCTGGTATCCCTCTGGAGAGAATAAGCCTGGGCACCTGTGTGCTCCTCCAGATCAGCGAGGTGGCTTTATCCAGCTTTTTTTTTTTTTTTTGTTCCACTTCATCCTTTTGGAGAGATCAAAATCCCAGACCCCTCTGTCAGATGGCACCAGTAGAAGCTGGGGTGGGGGGGAGCCGAGTTCCTGCCAAATCCTGTCCCAGCCCGAGTCAGAGGGAGGTCGGTTCCCCATGAGAGCTTCTCCTGGCAGAGGGAGAGAGGGCACAGGGCACCCACAAGAGGAGACCCTCTTAGCCCTCGCCACTGCTACCCCAGGGGAGTGAAACCTTTGCAAAGGTGGATGGGGAAGGCTGGGACCTCTCTTGGACACACAAGTAGCTCCAGCCAGGGATGCCATCGCCACAGCCCCTGCTCCACAGGGAGGAGGGGCCTGGCTGGTGGCCCCAAGGGGGACCTGTGGGGCTGCCAGCTCAGTGTCT